>NC_061485.1:25181226-26381226 GCF_022539355.2 Hippoglossus stenolepis
GGTTATATCAGGTCAAACCAAAGATGGCCTCTTTCACTCCGTGCTTTAAAAAATCTGTCTTCTCGTAAGTACTTCTTTAAGTCATTAGATGGTGGTACTTCAACTCATATTCCTTTTAATGGCCAGAAATTCCTGACCAGCTACCTAAATCAGGAAAAATATCCCTGATGGTCTAGTGGCTAGGGCCAGGCGTTTTTCCGCTTGCGGCCGGGTTGGTCGGTCAAGGGAACTAAACTATTGAAAACTGTCTATTGGATCCAAATTTGTGTTCATGAAGCATCATGTTGAAATGAATCAGGCGGAGAATATTGCACAATCCATGTGCAGAGTTCTGTTAACTCAGTTCTGAGTCAAGGTGTCAATGGCTGATGATACCTGTAAGTCATAGACCCATCCTGCTATTGTGTGAGAAGTTAGGTCCACGGAAGATGGGGTGTAGATGGTTTGTGAGCTGAATGGGGAGAACTGTGTGCATTGTAGCTTTGCTGAAAGTCGATGTCTTAAACAGCCTCTCTTTTACATGATGGTTATATCAGTCGACAAAGATGGCGTCTTTCACTCCCTGCTTCAAACAATCTGTCTTCTTATGCAGAGTACTTCTTTTAAGTCATTAGATGATTGATACTTCAGCTCCTGTTCAACACCAATGGGCGAAAGTCCGGACCAGGTGCCTTTCAAACCAAACATGTCCCTGATGGTCTAGTGGCTAGGATTAGTAGCTCTCACCGCCGTATGCGGATTGATTCGGTCAGGGAACTAAACTATTGAAAACTGTCAGTTGGTGCCAAATTTGTGTTCATAGGAGAGCATCATGTTGAGAATGAATCAGACGGAGAATATTGCACAATCCATGTGAGTTCTGTTAACTCAGTTCTGAGTCAAGGTGTCAATGGCTGATGATACCTGTAAGTCATAGACCCATCCTGCTATTGTGTGAGAAGTTAGGTCCACGGAAGATGGGGTGTAGATGGTTTGTGAGCTGAATGGGGAGAGAACTAGACAGTGCATTGTAGCTTGCTGAAAGTCGATGTCTTAAACCAGCCTCTCTTTTACATGATGGTTATATCAGGTGGGCAAGATGGCGTCTTTCACTCCTGCTTCAAACAATCTGTCTTCTTGTAAGTACTTCTTTAAGTCATTAGATGGTGGTACTTCAACTCCTGTTCCTTTTAATGGGCAGAAAGTCCGGACCAGGTGCCTTTCAAACCAAAAACATGTCCTGATGGTCTAGTGGCTTTAGAGATTTCGGCGCTCTCACGCCCTTCGGCGGATTGGAGTCGGTCAGGGAACTAAACTATTGGCTTGTCAGTTGGTGCCAAATTTATTGTTCATAGGAGAGCATCATGTTGAGAATGAATCAGAGCGGAGAATGTTACAATCCATGTGAGTTCTGTTAACTCGGTTCTGGAGTCAGGTGTCAATGGCTGATGATACCTGTAAGTCATAGATTATCCTGCTATTGTGTGAGAAGTTAGGTCCACGGAAGATGGGGTGTAGATGGTTTGTGAGCTGAATGGGGAGAGAACTAGACAGTGCATTGTAGCTTGCTGAAAGTCGATGTCTTAAACAGCCTCCTCTTTTACATGATGGTTATATCAGGTCGACAAAGATGGCGTCTTTCACTCCCTGCTTCAAACAATCTGTCTTCTTGTAAGTACTTCTTTAAGTCATTAGATGGTGGTACTTCAACTCCTGTTCCTTTTAATGGGCAGAAAGTCCGGACCAGGTGCCTTTCAAACCAAGAAACATGTCCCTGATGGTCTAGTGGCTAAGTTGGTAGCTCTGCATGATATTGCCGGGTTAGATTCGGTCAGGGAACTAAACTATTGAAAACTGTCAGTTGGTGCCAAATTTGTTCATGAGGAAGCATCATGTTGAGAATAGATCAGACGGAGAATATTGCACAATCCATGTGAGTTCTGTTGCTTTCGGTTCTGGAATCAAGAATATCATGTGAGTACCTGTAAGTCATGAACCCATCCTGCTATTGTGTGAAGAGTCCACGGAAGATGGGGTGTGGTAGATGGTTTGTGAGCTGAATGGGGAGAAAGAACTAGACAGTGCATTGTAGCTTGCTGAAAGTCGATGTCTTAAACAGCCTCCCTCTTTTACATGATGGTTATATCAATTCGACAAAGATGGCGTCTTTCACTCGGCTTCAAACAATCTGTCTTCTAAGTAAGTACTTCTTTTTGAAGTCATTAGATGGGTGGTACTTCAACTCCTGTTCCTTTTAATGGGCAGAAAGTCCGGACCAGGTGCCTTTCAAACCAAGAAACATGTCCTGATGGTCTAGTGGCTGAAGTTGGCGCTTTCACCGCCGCGGCCCGGGTTCGATTCCCGGTCAGGGAACTAAACTATTGAAAACTGTCAGTTGGTGCCAAATTTGTGTTCATAGGAGAGCATCATGTTGAGAATGAATCAGACAGAGAATATTGCACAATCCATGTGAGTTCTGTTAACTCAATTCTGAGTCAAGGTGTCAATGGCTGATGATACCTGTAAGTCATAGACCCATCCTGCTATTGTGTGAGAAGTTAGGTCCACGGAAGATGGGGTGTAGATGGTTTGTGAGCTGAATGGGGAGAAGGGCAGGCAGGGTGCATTGTAGCTTGCTGAAAGTCGTGTCTTAAACAGCCTCTCTTTTACATGATGGTTATATCCAGTGCGACAAAGATGGCGTCTTTCCTCCCACAAACAATCTGTCTTCTTGTAAGTACTTCTTTAAGTCATTAGATGGTGGTACTTCAACCTGTTCCTTTTAATGGGCGAAAAGTCAGGACCAGGTGCCTTTCAAACCCAGAAACATGTCCCTGATGGTCCTGGTGGCTGGGATTCGAAAAACTCTCACCGCACATGGCCCGGGGTTCGATTCGGTCAGGGAACTAAACTATTGAAAACTGTCAGTTGGTGCCAAATTTGTGTTCATAGAGCATCATGTTGAAATGAATCAAAGGCGGCTATTGCACAATCCATGTGAGTTCTTTTAACTCAGTTCTGAGTCAAGGTGTCAATGGCTGATAGTACCTGTAAGTCATGTAGACCCATCCTGCTATTAATGTGTGAGAAGTTAGGTCCACGGAAGATGGGGTGTAGATGGTTTGTGAGCTGAATCAGGAGAGAACTAGACAGTGCATTGTGCTTGCTGAAAAGTCGATGTCTTAAACAGCCTCCTCTTTTACATGATGGTTATATCAGGTCAAACCAAAGATGGCCTCTTTCACTCCGTGCTTTAAAAAATCTGTCTTCGTAGTACTTCTTTAAGTCATTAGATGGTGGTACTTCAACTCTGTTCCCTTTAACCCAAGCCCAGAAATTCCTGACCAGCTACCCTTCCAAATCAGGAAATCCTGATAGGTCTAGTGGCTAGGATTCGGCGTTTTCACCGCCGCGGCCCGGGTTCGATTCCCGGTCAGGGAACTAAACTATTGAAAACTGTCTATTGGATCCAAATTTGTGTTCATAGGAGAGCATCATGTTGAGAATGAATCAGACGGAGAATATTGCACAATCCATGTGAGTTCTGTTAACTCAGTTCTGAGTCAAGGTGTCAATGGCTGATGATACCTGTAAGTCATAGACCCATCCTGCTATTGTGTGAGAAGATGGGGTGTAGATGGTTTGTGAGCTGAATGGGGAGAGAACTAGACAGTGCATTGTAGCTTGCTGAAAGTCGATGTCTTAAACAGCCTCCTCTTTTACATGATGGTTATATCAGGTCGACAAAGATGGCGTCTTTCACTCCCTGCTTCAAACAATCTGTCTTCTCGTAAGTACTTCTTTAAGTCATTAGATGGTGGTACTTCAACTCCTGTTCCTTTTAATGGGCAGAAAGTCCGGACCAGGTGCCTTTCAAACCAAGAAACATGTCCCTGATGGTCTAGTGGCTAGGATTCGGCGCTCTCACCGCCGCGGCCCGGGTTCGATTCCCGGTCAGGGAACTAAACTATTGAAAACTGTCAGTTGGTGCCAAATTTGTGTTCATAGGAGAGCATCATGTTGATGAATCCCAGGCGAATATTGCACAATCCCATGTGAGTTCTTTAACTCAGATCTGAGTCAAGGTGTCAATGGCTGATGATACCTGTAGTCATAGACCCATCCTGCTGTGTGTGAGAAGTTGGGTCCACGGAAGATGGGGTGTAGATAGTTTTAGCCAGAGCTGAATGGGAAAGACAGCAGATGCATTGTAGCTTGCTGAAAGTCGATGTCTTAAACAGCCTCCTCTTTTACATGATGGTTATATCCAGAATTGACAAAGATGAAAAATGCTTTTTCACTCCCTGCTTCAAACAATGTCTTCTTGTAAAGTACTTCTTTAAGTCATTAGATGGTGGTACTTCTGCTCTGTTCCTTTTAATGGTACGAAAGTCCGGACAAGGAGTTGCTTTCAAACCAGAAACATGTCCCTGATGGTCTAGTGGCTGAGATTCGACTCTCGCCGTGGCAGGTTCGATTCGGTCAGGGAACTAAACTATTGAAAACTGTCAGTTTGGTGCCAAATTTATTGTTCATGGGAGAGCATCATGTTGAGAATGAATCAGGCGGGAGAATATTGCACAATCCATGTGAGTTCTGTTAACTCAGTTCTGAGTCAGAAAGGTATCAATGGCTGATGATACCTGTAAGTCATAGACCCATCCTCTTTATTGTGTGGGAAGAATGGGGTGTAGATAGTTTGTGAGCGAATGGGGAGAGAACTGGAGCAGTGCATTGTAGCACTTTGAAGGTCGATGTCTTAAACAGCCTCCTCTTTTACATGATGGTTATATCAGGTCGACAAGATGGCGTCTTTCACTCCCTGCTTCAAACAATCTGTCTTCTTGTAAGTGCTTCTTTAAGTCATTAGATGGTGGTATGCTAACTCCTGTTTCCTTTTAATAGACGAAAGTCAGGACCAGGTGCCTTTCAAACCCAAGAAACATGTCCCTGATGGTCTAGTGGCTTTTAGGATTAGGCGCTCTCACCGCCCATGTCCCGGAGTTCGATTCCCGGTCAGGGAACTAAACTGTGAAAACTGTCAGTTGGTGCCAAATTTTGTGTTCATAGGAGAAGCATCATGTTGAGAATGAATCGAGCGGAGGAGCGTATTGCACAATCCATGTGAGTTCTGTTAACTCAGTTCTGAGTCAAGGTGTCAATGGCTGATATGCCCTGTAGAGTCATAGACCCATCACACTATTGTGTGAGAAGTTGGTCCACGAGGAAGATGGGGGGTGTAGATGGTTTGTGAAGCTGAATGGGGAGAGAGCAGCCAGTGCATTAGCTTGCTAGTCGATGTCTTAACCAACTCCTCTTTTACATGATGGATTATATCAGGTCGACAAAGGTAAACATCTTTCTCACTACTTCAAACAATCTGTCTTCTTGTAAGTACTTCTTTTTAGATCATTAGATGGTGGTACTTCAACTCCTGTTCCTTTTAATGGGCAGAAAGTCCGGACCAGGTGCCTTTCAAACCAAGAAACATGTCCTGATGGTCTAGTAGCTGAGATTCGGCGCTCTCACCGCCGTGGCGGGAGTTCGATTCGGTCAGGGAACTAAACTGTGAAAACTGTCAGTTGGTGCCAAATTGTGTTCATAGGAGAGCATCATGTTGAGAATGAATCCGACGGAGAATATTACTGTCATGTGAGTTCTGTTAACTCAGTTCTGAGTCAGTATCCCAGCTGGCACGATGATACATGTAAGTCATGAGCCCATCCTGCTATTGTGTGAGAAGTTAGGTCACGGAAGATGGGGTGTGGGATAGTTTTGTGAGCTGAATGGGAGAGAACTGGAGCAGTGCATTGTAGCTTGCTGAAGGCCGATGTCTTAAGCAACCTCCTCTTTTACATGATGGACATAATAAGGTCGACAAAGATGGCGTCTTTCACTCCCTGCTTCAAACAATCTGTCTTCTTGTAAGTACTTCTTTAAGTCATTAGATGGTGGTACTTCAACTCCTGTTCCTTTTAATGGGCCAAAGTCCGGACCAGGTGCCTTTCAAACCAAGAAACATATACAATTAGTTCTAGTGGCTAGGATTCGGCGCTCTCACCGCCGCGGCCCGGGTTCGATTCCCGGTCAGGGAACTAAACTATTGAAAACTGTCAGTTGGTGCCAAATTTGTGTTCATAGGAGGCATCATGTTGAGAATGAATCAGACGGAGAGTATTGCAATCCATGTGAGTTCTGTTAACTCAGTTCTGGCAGGTCAAGGTGTCAATGCCTGATGATACCTCAGTCATGAACCCATCCTGCTCTTTATGAGTACGGAAGTTGGGGTGTGGGTGTTTGTGAGCTGAATGGGAGAGAACTAGACAGTCATTATGTAGCTTGCTGAAGCCGATGTCTCAAACAGCCTCCTCTTTTACATGATGGTTATATCAGGTCGACAAAGATGGCCTCTTTCTCCTGCTTTAAAAAATCTGTCTTCGTAAGTACTTCTTTAAGTGGTAGATGGTATACTTCAACTCCTGTTCGCACAATGGCCAGAATTCCTGACCAGCTACCTTCCAAATCAGGAAAAATATCCCTGATGGTCTAGTGGCTAGGATTCGGCGTTTTCCTTGCGGCCGGGTTCGATTCCGGTCAGGGAACTAAACTGTGAAAACTGTCTATTGGATCAAATTTGTGTTCATGGGAGAGCATCATGTTGAGAGAATGATCAGACGAGAATATTGCACAATCCATGTGAGTTCTGTTGACTCAGTTCTGAGTCAGGTGTCAATAACTGATGACTACCTGTAAGTCATAGACCCATCCTGCTATTGTGTGAAGTTAGTGCAGAAGATGGGGTGTAGATGGTTTGTGAGCTGAATGGGGAGAAACTGAACAGTGCATTGGCTTGCTGGTCGATGTGTGTAAACAGCCTCCTCTTTTACATGATGGTTATATCGAATTAGAGCAAAGATGGCTCTTTCCTCCCTGCTTTTAAAAATCTGTCTTCTCGTAAGTACTTCTTTAAGTCATTAGATGGTGGTACTTCAACTCCTGTTCCTTTTTAATGGGCAGAAAGTCCGGACCAGGTGCCTTTCAAACCAAGAAACATGTCCTGATGGTCTGGTGGCTGAGATTGGCGCTCTCGCCCGGCAGCCAGCCGATTCCGGTCGAAACTAAACTATTGGCTTGTCAGTTGGTGCCAAATTTGTGTTCATAGAGAGCATCATGTTGAGAATGAATCAGGCGGAGAATATTGCACAATCCGTAGCGAGTTCTGTTAACAGTTCTGAGTCAAGTGTCAATGGCTGATGATACCTGTAAGTCATAGACCCATCCTGCTATTGTGTGAAAGTTAAGGTCCACGGAAGATGGGGTGTAGATGGTTTGTGAGCTGAATGGGGAAGGACTAGACAGTGCTGTAGCTTGCTGAAAGTCGATGTCTCAAAAACAGCCTCCTCTTTTACATGATGGTTATATCCAGGGCCGACAAAGATGGCCTTTTCCTCCCTGCTTTAAAAAAATCTGTCTTCTCGTAAGTACTTCTTTAAGTCATTAGATGGTGGTACTTCAACTCCTGTTCCTTTTAATGGGCAGAAAGTCGGACCAGGTGCCTTTCAAACCGAAACATGTCCCTAGTGGTCTGAAACAGCTAGGATTAGGCGCTCTCACCGCCGCGGCCGGGTTCGATTCGGTCAGGAAACTAAATGTGAAAACTGTCAGTTGGTGCCAAATTTATTGTGTTCATAGGAGAGCATCATGTTAAGAATGAATCAGACGGAGAATGTGCACAATCCATGTGGTTCTGTTAACAGTTCTGAGTCAAGTGTCAATGGCTGATACCTGTAAGTCATAGACCCATCCTGCTATTGTGTGAGAAGTTAGGTCCCACGGAAGATGGGGTGTAGATGGTTTAATGAGCTGAGGCGGGAAGAACTAGACAGTGCGTGGCTTTGAGAGTCGATGTCTCAAACAGCCTCTCTTTTACATGATGGTTATAGGTCGGCCAAGATGGCCTTTCTTTTCCTCCCTGCTTTAAAAAAATCTGTCTTCGTAGTACTTCCTTTAAGTCATTAGATGGTGGTACTTTAACTCCTGTTTGTTCCTTTTAATGGGCGAAATTCGGACCAGGTGCCTTTCAAACCAAGAAGCATGTCCCTGATGGTCTAGTGGCTGAGATTCGGCGCTCTCACCTTGTGACCAGTTGGTCCCGGTCAGGGAACTAAACTAATGAAAACTTGCTCTATCAGTTAGTTTTAAATTTGTGTTCATAGGAGCATCATGTTGGTAGTCAGACGGAGAATATTGCACAATCCATGGAGTTCTGTTACAACTCAGTTCTGAGTCCAAGGTGTCAATGGCTGATGATACCTGTAGTGTAGCCATCCTGTATTGGTGGCGAGAAGTTAGGGTCACGGAAGATGGGGTGTGGAGTGGTTTGTGAGCTGAATGGGGAGAAGGCAGACAACAGTGCATTGTAGCTTGCTGAAAGTCGATGTCTTAAACAGCCTCCTCTTTTACATGATGGTTATATCAGGTCGACAAAGATGGCGTCTTTCACTCCCTGCTTCAAACAATCTGTCTTCTTGTAAGTACTTCTTTAAGTCATTAGATGGTGGTACTTCAACTCCTGTTCCTTTTAATGGGCAGAAAGTCCGGACCAGGTGCCTTTCAAACCCAAACATGTCCCTGATGGTCTGAGTGGCTAAAGATTCGGCGCTCTCTGTAAGTGGCCGGGTTAGGTTCCCGGTCAGGGAACTAAACTATTAAAGAAAACTGTCAGTGGTGCCAAATTTGTGTTCATAGGAGAGCATCATGTTGAAATGAATCAGGCGGAGAATATTGCACCCAATCCATAGCGAGTTCTGTTAACTCAGTTCTGAGTCAAGGTATCAATGGCTGATGATACCTGTAAGTGTAGACCCATCCTGCTATTGTGTGCTGAGAGATTGGTCACGGTGGGGTGTAGATGGTTTGTGAGCTGAATGGGGAGAAAGAACTAGACAGTGCATTGTAGCTTGCTGAAGAGTCGATGTCTTAAACAGCCTCCTCTTACATGATGGTTATATCAGGTCGACAAAGATGGCGTCTTTCACTCCCTGTGTAATCTGTCTTCTTATGTGACCCTTCTTTTAGAGTCATTAGATGGTGGTGCTTCAACTCCTGTTCCTTTAATGGGCAGAAAGTCCGGACCAGAGTGCCTTTCAAACCAAGAAACATACCAGTGGTCTAGTGGCTAGGATTAGGAGCTCTGCCCGCGGCCAGATTTCGATTCGGTCAGGAACTAAACCCAATGAAAACTGTCAGTTGGTGCCAAATTTTATTGTTCCTTAGGGAGAGCATCATGTTGAGAATGAATCAGGCGGAGAATATTTTTGTCCATGTGAGTTCATATTAACTCAGTTCTGAGTCAAAGTGTCCAATGCCTGATGCCTCTAAGGTCATAGACCCATCCTGCTACTTTATGAGTACGGAAGTTGGGGTGTAGATTGTTTGTGAGCTGAATGGGGAGAGAGGCTGGAGCAGTGCATTGTAGCTTGCTGAAAGTCGATGTCTCAAACAGCCTCCTCTTTTACATGATGGTTATATCAGGTCGACAAAGATGGCCTCTTTCACTCCCTGCTTTAAAAAATCTGTCTTCGTGAAGGCATATTTTAGTCATTAGATGGTGGTACTTCAACTCCTGTTCCTTTTAATGGCCAGAAATTCCTGACCAGCTACCTTCCAAATCAGGAAAAATATCCCTGATGGTCTAGTGGCTAGGATTCGGCGTTTTCACCGCCGCGGCCCGGGTTCGATTCCCGGTCAGGGAACTAAACTATTGAAAACTGTCTATTGGATCCAAATTTGTGTTCATAGGAGAGCATCATGTTGAGAATGAATCAGACGGAGAATATTGCACAATCCATGTGAGTTCTGTTAACTCAGTTCTGAGTCAAGGTGTCAAACTCATTTGAGTATTGCCTGTAAGTCTATGGAGCCATCTTTATTGTGTGAGAAGTTGGTCCCACCGGAAGATGGGGTGTGATGGTTTGTGAGCTGAATGGGGAGAAAGGCTAGAGCAGTGCATTGTCGCTTGCTGATCGATGTCTCAAACAGCCTCTCTTTTACATGATGGTTATATCAGGTAGACAAAGATGGCTCTTTTCCTCCCTGCTTTAAAAAATCTGTCTTCTCAGTAGTACTTCTTTAAGTCATTAGATGGTGGTACTTCAACTCCTGTTCCTTTGTCGGCAAGAAAGTCAGGACAGTGCTCAAACCAAGAAACATGTCCCTGATGATCTGGTGGCTGGATTGGCGCTCTGCCGCCCGCGGCCGGGTTGATTCGGTCAGGAAACTAAACTATTGAAAACTGTCAGTTGGTGCCAAATTGTGTTATGGAGAGCATCATGTTGAAATGTGAATCAGACGGAGAATATTGCACAATCAATGAGTTCTGTTAACTCAGTTCTGAGTCAGGTATTAATGGCTGATGATACTGTAGTCATGAGCCCATCCTGCTATTGTGTGAGAAGTTGGAGTCACGAGAAGATGGGGTGTAGATGGTTTGTGAGCTGAATGGGGAGAGAACTAGACAGTGCATTGTAGCTTGCTGAAAGTCGATGTCTCAAACAGCCTCCTCTTTTACATGATGGTTATATCAGGTCGACAAAGATGGCCTCTTTCACTCCCTGCTTTAAACAATCTGTCTTCTCGTAAGTACTTCTTTAAGTCATTAGATGGTGGTACTTCAACTCCTGTTCCTTTTAATGGCCAGAAATTCCTGACCAGCTACCTTCCAAATCAGGAAAAATATCCCTGATGGTCTAGTGGCTAGGATTCGGCGTTTTCACGCGGCCCGGGTTCGATTCCCGGTCAGGGAACTAAACTATTGAAAACTGTCAGTTGGTGCCAAATTTGTGTTCATAGGAGAGCATCATGTTGAGAATGAATCAGACGGAGAATATTGCACAATCCCATGTGAAGTTCTGTTAACTCAGTTCTGTAGTCAAAAAGTGTCCAGTGGCTGATGATGCCTGTAAAATTAAGACCCATCCTGCTATTGTGAGAAGTTAGGTCCCACGGAAGATGGGGGTGTAGATAGTTTTGTGAGCTGAATGGGGAGAGAACTAGACAGTGCATTGTAGCTTGCTGAAAGTGATGTCTCAAACAGCCTCCTCCTTTACATGATAGTTATATCAGGTCGACAAAGATAGCCTCTTTCACTCTCTTTAAAGTCTGTCTTCTCGTAAGTACTTCTTTTAAGTGTTAGATGGTGGTACTTCAACTCCTGTTCTTTTAATGGGCAGAAAAGTCGGACAGGCCTTTCAAACCAGAAACATGTCCCTGATGGTCTAGTGGCTGAGATCTGGCGGCTCTCACTGCAGCGGCCGGGCCGATTCGGTCAGGGGCAACTATTGAAAACTGTCAGTTGGTGCCAAATTTGTGTTCATAGGAGAGCATCATGTTGAGAATGAATCAGACGGAGAATATTGCACAATCCATGTGAGTTCTGTTAACTCAGTTCTGAGTCAAGGTGTCAATGGCTGATGATACCTGTAAGTCATAGACCCATCCTGCTATTGTGTGAGAAGTTAGGTCCACGGAAGATGGGGTGTAGATGGTTTGTGAGCTGAATGGGGAGAGAACTAGACAGTGCATTGTAGCTTGCTGAAAGTCGATGTCTTAAACAGCCTCCTCTTTTACATGATGGTTATACGGAGTGCGACAAAGATGGCGTCTTTCACTCCCTACTTCAAACAATCTGTCTTCTTGTAGTACTTCTTTAAGTCATTAGATGGTGGTACTTCAACTCCTGTTCCTTTTAATGGGCAGAAAGTCCGGACCAGGTGCCTTTCAAACCAAGGAACATGTCCCTGATGGTCTAGTGGCTAGGGTCGGCGCTCTCTGCGCGGCCGGGTTCGATTCCCGGTCAGGGAACTAAACTGTTGAAAACTGTCTATTGGATCCAAATTTGTGTTCATAGGAGAGCATCATGTTGAGAATGAATCAGACGGAGAATATTGCACAATCCATGTGAGTTGTGTTCTGTTAACTCAGTTCTGAGTCAAGGTGTCAATGGCTGATGATACCTGTAAGTCATAGACCCATCCTGCTATTGTGTGAGAAGTTAGGTCCACGGAAGATGGGGTGTAGATGGTTTGTGAGCTGAATGGGGAGAGAACTAGACAGTGCATTGTAGCTTGCTGAAAGTCGATGTCTTAAACAGCCTCCTCTTTTACATGATGGTTATATCAGGTCGACAAAGATGGCGTCTTTCACTCCCTGCTTCAAACAATCTGTCTTCTTGTAAGTACTTCTTTAAGTCATTAGATGGTGGTACTTCAACTCCTGTTCCTTTTAATGGGCAGTCCGGACCAGGTGCCTTTCAAACCAAGAAACATGTCCCTGATGGTCTAGTGGCTAGGATTCGGCGCTCTCACCGCCGCGGCCCGGGTTCGATTCCCGGTCAGGGAACTAAACTATTGAAAACTGTCAGTTGGTGCCAAATTTGTGTTCATAGGAGAGCATCATGTTGAGAATGAATCAGACGGAGAATATTGCACAATCCATGTGAGTTCTGTTAACTCAGTTCTGAGTCAAGGTGTCAATGGCTGATGATACCGTAAGTCATAGACCCATCCTGCTATTGTGTGAGAAGTTAGGTCCACGGAAGATGGGGTGTAGATGGTTTGTGAGCTGAATGGGGAGGGCTTAGACAGTGCATTGTAGCTTGCTGAAAGTCGATGTCTTAAACAGCCTCCTCTTTTACATGATGGTTATATCAGGTCGACAAAGATGGCGTCTTTCTTTCCTACTTCAAACAATCTGTCTTCTTGTAAGTACTTTCTTTTTAAGTCATTAGATGGTGGTACTTCAACTCACTGTTCCCTTTTAATGGGCGAAAGTCGGACCAGAGTGCCTTTCAAGCCAAGAAACATGTCCCTGATGGTCTAGTGGCTGGATTCGGCGCTCTCGCCGTGTGATTCGATTCGGTCAGGGTACTAAACTATTGAAAACTGTCAGTTGGTGCCAAGTTTGTGTTCATAGGAGAGCATCATGTTGAGAATGAATCAGACGGAGAATATTGCACAATCCATGTGAGTTCTGTTAACTCAGTTCTGAGTCAAGGTGTCAATGCCTGATGATACCTCTAAGTCATAGACCCATCCTGCTACTTTATGAGTACGGAAGTTGGGGTGTAGATTGTTTGTGAGCTGAATGGGGAGAGAACTAGACAGTGCATTGTAGCTTGCTGAAAGTCGATGTCTCAAACAGCCTCCTCTTTTACATGATGGTTATATCAGGTCGACAAAGATGGCCTCTTTCACTCCCTGCTTTAAACAATCTGTCTTCTCGTAAGTACTTCTTTAAGTCATTAGATGGTGGTACTTCAACTCCTGTTCCTTTTAATGGCCAGAAATTCCTGACCAGCTACCTTCCAAATCAGGAAAAATATCCCTGATGGTCTAGTGGCTAGGATTCGGCGTTTTCACCGCCGCGGCCCGGGTTCGATTCCCGGTCAGGGAACTAAACTATTGAAAACTGTCTATTGGATCCAAATTTGTGTTCATAGGAGAGCATCATGTTGAGAATGAATCAGACGGAGAATATTGCACAATCCATGTGAGTTCTGTTAACTCAGTTCTGAGTCAAGGTGTCAATGGCTGATGATACCTGTAAGTCATAGACCCATCCTGCTATTGTGTGAGAAGTTAGGTCCACGGAAGATGGGGTGTAGATGGTTTGTGAGCTGAATGGGGAGAGAACTAGACAGTGCATTGTAGCTTGCTGAAAGTCGATGTCTCAAACAGCCTCCTCTTTTACATGATGGTTATATCAGGTCGACAAAGATGGCCTCTTTTCACTCCTGCTTTAAACAATCTGTCTTCTCGTAAGTACTTCTTTAAGTCATTAGATGGTGGTACTTCAACTCCCTGTTCTTTAATGGGCAGAAAGTCCGGACCAGGTGCCTTTCAAACCAGAAACGTCCCTGATGGTCCTGAGTAGCTGAGATCCAGGCGCTCACCATGGCGGCCGTGTTCGATTCGGTCAGGGAACTAAACTATTGAAAACTGTCAGTTGGGTACTTAGAATTTGTGTTCATGAGAGCATCATGTTAAGAATGAATCAGGCGATATTGCACAATCCATGTGAGTTCTGTTAACTCAGTTCTGAGTCAAGGTGTCAATGGCTGATGATACCTGTAAGTCATAGACCCATCCTGCTATTGTGTGAGAAGTTAGGTCCACGGAAGATGGGGTGTAGATGGTTTGTGAGCTGAATGGGGAGAGAACTAGACAGTGCATTGTAGCTTGCTGAAAGTCGATGTCTCAAACAGCCTCCTCTTTTACATGATGGTTATATCAGGTCGACAAAGATGGCCTCTTTCACTCCCTGCTTTAAACAATCTGTCTTCTCGTAAGTACTTCTTTAAGTCATTAGATGGTGGTACTTCAACTCCTGTTCCTTTTAATGGGCAGAAAGTCCGGACCAGGTGCCTTTCAAACCAAGAAACATGTCCCTGGTCTAGTGGCCCCAAGTTAGGCGCTCTCGCCCGTGGCCGGGTTCGATTGGTCAGGGTACTAAACTGTGAAAAACTTGTCAGTTGGTGCCAAATTTTGTGTTCATAGAGAGCATCATGTTGAGAATGAATCAGACGGAGAATATTGCACAATCCATGTGAGTTCTGTTAACTCAGTTCTCCAAGTCAAGGTATCAATGGCTGATGATACCTGTAAGTCATAGACCCATCCTGCTATTGTGTGAGGATTGAGTCCCTGCGGAAGATGGGGTGTAGATGGTTTGTGAGCTGAATGGAGAAGAGAGAGAACTAGACAGTGCATTAGCTTGCTGATCGATGTCTTAAACAGCCTCCTCTTTTACATGATGTGATTTCATCAGGTCGACAAAGATGGCATCTTTCACTCCTGCTTCAAACAATCTGTCTTCTTGTAGTACTTCTTTAAGTCATTAGATGGTGGTACTTCAACTCTGTTCATGCAATGGGCAGAAAGTCCGGACCAGGTGCCTTTCCAAACCAAGGAACATGTCCTGATAGTCTAGTGGCTAGGATTCGGCGTTTTCACCGCCGCGGCCCGGGTTCGATTCCCGGTCAGGGAACTAAACTATTGAAAACTGTCTGTGGATCCAAATTTGTGTTCATAGGAGAGCAGCATGTTGAGAATGAATCAGGCGGAGAAATATTGCACAATCCATGTAGCAGTTCTATTGCTTTCAGTTCTAGTCAAGGTGTGTCAATGGCTGATGATACCTGTAGATCATAGACCCATCCTGCTATTGTGTGTGAGGATTAGGTCACGGAAGATGGGGGTGTAGATGGTTTGTGAGCTGAATGAGAGAGAACTAGGCAGTGCATTGTAGTAGCTTGCTGAAGAGTCGATGTCTCAAACAGCCTCCTCTTTTACATGATGGTTATATCGGAGTCGACAAAGATGGCCTCTTTCTCCTGCTTTAAAAAATCTGTCTTCTCGTAAGTACTTCTTTAGAATCATTAGATGGTGGTACTTCAACTCCTGTTCACACCAATGGGCAGAAAGTCGGACCAGGTGCCTTTCAAACCAAAAACATGTCCTGATGGTCTAGTGGCTAGGGTCGAGCGCTCTCACGGCGGCCGAGGTTCGATTCCCGGTCAGGGAACTAAACTATTGAAAACTGTCAGTTGGTGCCAAATTTGTGTTCATAGGAGAGCATCATGTTGAGAATAGATCAGACGAATATTGCACAATCCATGTGTGAGTTCTGTTAACTCAGTTTCTGATCCAAGGTGTCAATGGCTGATGATACCTGTAAGTCATAGACCCATCCTGCTATTGTGTGAGAAGTTAAGGTCCCTTTGGAAGATGGGGTGTAGATGGTTTGTGAGCTGAATGGGGAGAGAACTAGACAGTGCATTGTAGCTTGCTGAAAGTCGATGTCTTAAACAGCCTCCTCTTTTACATGATGGTTATATCAGGTCGACAAAGATGGCGTCTTTCACTCCCGGCTTCAAACAATCTGTCTTCTCGTAAGTACTTCTTTAAGTCATTAGATGGTGGTACTTCAACTCCTGTTCCTTTTAATGGCCAGAAATTCCTGACCAGCTACCTTCCAAATCAGGAAAAATATCCCTGATGGTCTAGTGGCTAGGATTCGGCGTTTTCACCGCCGCGGCCCGGGTTCGATTCCCGGTCAGGGAACTAAACTATTGAAAACTGTCAGTTGGTGCCAAATTTGTGTTCATAGGAGAGCATCATGTTGAGAATGAATCAGACGGAGAATATTGCACAATCCATGTGAGTTCTGTTAACTCAGTTCTGAGTCAAGGTGTCAATGGCTGATGATACCTGTAAGTCATAATTCCCATCACTGCTATTGTGTGAGAAGTTAGGTCCACGGAAGATGGGTGTGAAGTAGTTTGTGAGCTGAATGGGGAGAGAACTAGACAGTGCATTGTAGCTTGCTGAAAGTCGATGTCTCAAACAGCCTCCTCCTTTACATGATGGTTATATCAGGTCGACAAAGATGGCTCTTTTACTCCCTGCTTTAAAAATCTGTCTTCGTAAGTACTTCTTTAAGTCATTAGATGGTGGTACTTCAACTCCTGTTCCTTTTAATGGGCAGAAAGTCCGGACCAGGTGCCTTTCAAACCAAGAAACATGTCCCTGATGGTCTAGTGGCTAGGATTCGGCGCTCTCACCGCCGCGGCCCGGGTTCGATTCCCGGTCAGGGAACTAAACTATTGAAAACTGTCAGTTGGTGCCAAATTTGTGTTCATAGGAGAGCATCATGTTGAGAATGAATCAGACGGAGAATATTGCACAATCCATGTGAGTTCTGTTAACTCAGTTCTGAGTCAAGGTGTCAATGGCTGATGATACCTGTAAGTCATAGACCCATCCTGCTATTGTGTGAGAAGTTAGGTCCACGGAAGATGGGGTGTAGATGGTTTGTGAGCTGAATGGGGAGAGAACTAGACAGTGCATTGTAGCTTGCTGAAAGTCGATGTCTTAAACAGCCTCCTCTTTTACATGATGGTTATATCAGGTCGACAAGATGTGATCTTTCACTCCCCTGCACTTCAAACAATCTGTCTTCTTGTAAGTACTTCTTTAGAATCATTAGATGGTGGTACTTCAACTCCTGTTCCTTTTAATGGGCAGAATTCCTGACCAGCTACCTTCCAAATCAGGGGAGAGAGAACAAGACATATCCCTGATGGTCTAGTGGCTAGGATTAGGCGGCTCTCACCGCGCGGCCCGGGGTTCGATTCCCGATTGGGGAACTAACTGTTAGCCAGCTCTATTGGATCCAAATTTGTGTTCATAGGAGAGCATCATGTTGAGAATGAATCAGACGGAGAATATTGCACAATCCATGTGAGTTCTGTTCTGTGCTCAAGTTCTGAGTCAAGAGTGTCAATGGCTGATGATACCTGTAAGTCATAGACCCATCCTGCTACTTTATGAGTACGGAAGTTGGGGTGTAGATTGTTTGTGACTGAATGGGGAGAGAACTAGGCCAGTGCATTTGTAGCTTGCTGAAAGTCGATGTCTCAAACAGCCTCCTCTTTTACATGATGGTTATATCAGGTCGACAAAGATGGCCTCTTTCACTCCCTGCTTTAAACAATCAAATATTTCGTAAGTACTTCTTTAAGTCATTAGATGGTGGTACTTCAACTCCTGTTCCTTTTAATGGCCAGAAATTCCTGACCAGCTACCTTCCAAATCAGGAAAAATATCCCTGATGGTCTAGTGGCTAGGATTCGGCGTTTTCACCGCCGCGGCCCGGGTTCGATTCCCGGTCAGGGAACTAAACTATTGAAAACTGTCTATTGGATCCAAATTTGTGTTCATAGGAGAGCATCATGTTGAGAATGAATCAGACGGAGAATATTGCACAATCCATGTGAGTTCTGTTAACTCAGTTCTGAGTCAAGGTGTCAATGGCTGATGATACCTGTAAGTCATAGACCCATCCTGCTATTGTGTGAGAAGTTAGGTCCACGGAAGATGGGGTGTAGATGGTTTTGAGCTGAATGGGGAGAGAACTAGACAGTGCATTGTAGCTTGCTGAAAGTCGATGTCTCAAACAGCCTCCTCTTTTACATGATGGTTATATCAGGTCGACAAAGATGGCCTCTTTCACTCCCTGCTTTAAAAAATCTGTCTTCTCGTAAGTACTTCTTTAAGTCATTAGATGGTGGTACTTCAACTCCTGTTCCTTTTAATGGGCAGAAAGTCCGGACCAGGTGCCTTTCAAACCAAGAAACATGTCCCTGATGGTCTAGTGGCTAGGATTAGCGCTCTCACACATAGCGAGACGGGTCGATTCGGTCGGGGAACTAAACTATTGAAAACTGTCAGTTGGTGCCAAATTTGTGTTCATGGGAGAGCATCATGTTGAGAATGAATCAGACGGAGAATATTACTGCAATCCATGTGAGTTCTGTTAACTCAGTTCTGAGTCAAAGTGTCCAATATTTGATATTTCTGTAAGTCATAGACCCATCCTGCTGTTGTGAAGTTAGGTCAGAAGATGGGGTGTAGATGTGTGAGCTGGATGGGAGAGAACTGGGCAGTGCATTGTAGCTTGCTGAGGTCGATGTCTTAAACAGCCTCCTCTTTTACATGACGGTTATATCAATTTGACAAAGATGGCGTCTTTCACTCACGACTTCAAACAATCTGTCTTCGTAAGTACTTCTTTAAGTCATTAGATGGTGGGTACTTCCAACTCTGTTCCTTTTAATGGGCAGAAATTCTGACCAGCTACCTTCCAAATCGAGGAAAAATATCCTGATGGTCTAGTGGCTAGGATTTGGCGTTTTCACCACATGACCCGAGTTCGATTCAGTCAGGAACTAAACTATTGGCTTGTCAGTTGGTGCCAAATTTGTGTTCATAGAAGAGGAGACATCATGTTGAGAATGAATCAGACAGAGAATATTGCACAATCCATGTGAGTTCTGTTAACTCAATTCTGAGTCAAGGTGTCAATGGCTGATGATACCTGTAAGTCATAGACCCATCCTGCTATTGTGTGAGAAGTTAGGTCCACGGAAGATGGGGTGTAGATGGTTTGTGAGCTGAATGGGGAGAGAACTAGACAGTGCATTGTAGCTTGCTGAAAGTCGATGTCTTAAACAGCCTCCTCTTTTACATGATGGTTATATCAGGTCGACAAAGATGGCGTCTTTCACTCCCTGCTTCAAACAATCTGTCTTCTTGTAAGTACTTCTTTAAGTCATTAGATGGTGGTACTTCAACTCCTGTTCCTTTTAATGGGCAGAAAGTCCGGACCAGGTGCCTTTCAAACCAAGGAACATGTCCCTGATGGTCTAGTGGCTAGGATTCGGCGCTCTCACCGCCGCGGCCCGGGTTCGATTCCCGGTCAGGGAACTAAACTATTGAAAACTGTCTATTGGATCCAAATTTGTGTTCATAGGAGAGCATCATGTTGAGAATGAATCAGACGGAGAATATTGCACAATCCATGTGAGTTCTGTTAACTCAGTTCTGAGTCAAGGTGTCAATGGCTGATGATACCTGTAAGTCATAGACCCATCCTGCTATTGTGTGAGAAGTTAGGTCCACGGAAGATGGGGTGTAGATGGTTTGTGAGCTGAATGGGGAGAGAACTAGACAGTGCATTGTAGCTTGCTGAGCGATGTCTAAAACAGCCTCCTCTTTTACATGATGGTTATATCGGAGTCGACAAAGATGGCCTCTTTCTCTGCTTCAAAAATCTGTCTTCTGTGGTCTTCTTTAAGTCATTAGATGGTGGTACTTCAACTCCTGTTCCTTTTAATGGGCGAAAGTCGGACCAGGTGCCTTTCAAACCAGAAACATGTCCCTGATGGTCTAGTGGCTAGGATTCGGCGCTCTCGCCGGCGGCCGGGTTAGATTCGGTCAGGGAATTAAACTTCAATGAAAACTGTCAGTTGGTGCCAGAATTTGTGTTCATAGGAGAGCATCATGTTGAGAATGAATCAGACGGAGAATATTGCACAATCCATGTGAGTTCTGTTAACTCAGTTCTGAGTCAGGTGTCAATGATGATGATACCTGTAAGTCATAGGCCCATCCTGCTATTGTGTGAGAAGTTAGGTCCACGGAAGATGGGGTGTAGATGGTTTGTGAGCTGAATGGGGAGAGAACTAGACAGTGCATTGTAGCTTGCTGAAAGTCGATGTCTTAAACAACTCCTCACTGCATGATGGTTATATCAGGTCGGCAAAGATGAGGCGTCTTTCACTCCTGCTTCAAACAATCTGTCTTCTCGTAAGTACTTCTTTAAGTCATTAGATGGTGGTATACAACTCTGTTCCTTTTAAGTAGCCCAGAAATTCTGACCAGCTACCTTCCAAATCAGGAAAAATATCCCTGATGGTCTAGTGGCTAGGTTGGCGTTTTCGCCGCGGCCGGGGTTCGATTCCCGGTCAGGGAACTAAACTATTGAAAACTGTCTATTGGATCCAAATTTGTGTTCATAGGAGAGCATCATGTTGAGAATGAATCAGACGGAGAATATTGCACAATCCATGTGAGTTCTGTTAACTCAGTTCTGAGTCAAGGTGTCAATGGCTGATGATACCTGTAAGTCATAGACCCATCCTGCTATTGTGTGAGAAGTTAGGTCCACGGAAGATGGGGTGTAGATGGTTTGTGAGCTGAATGGGGAGAGAACTAGACAGTGCATTGTAGCTTTGCTGAAAGTCGATGTCTTAAGCAGCCTCCTCTTTTACATGACGGTTATATCAGGCTAAACAAAGATGGCGTCTTTCTCGGCTTCAAGCAATCTGTCTTCGTAAGTACTTCTTTAAGTCATTAGATGGTGGTACTTCAACTCCTGTTCCTTTTAATGGGCGAATTCCTGACCAGCTACCTTCCAAATCAGGAAAAATATCCCTGATGGTCTAGTGGCTAGGATTGGCGTTTTCACCGCCGCGGCCCGGGTTCGATTCCCGGTCAGGGAACTAAACTATTGAAAACTGTCAGTTGGTGCCAAATTTGTGTTCATAGGAAGCATCATGTTGAGAATGAATCAGACAGAGAGTATTGCACAATCATGAGTTCTGTTAACTCAATTCTGAGTCAGGTGTCAATGGCTGATGATACCTGTAAGTCTGGGTATCCTGCTATTGTGTGAGAAGTTAAGGTCCACGGAAGATGGGGTGTAGATGGTTTGTGAGCTGAATGGGGAGAGAACTAGACAGTGCATTGTAGCTTTGCTGAAAGTCGATGTCTTAAACAGCCTCCTCTTTTACATGATGGTTATATCAGGTAGACAAAGATGGCGTCTTTCACTCCCTGCTTCAAACAATCTGTATTCTTGTAAGTACTTCTTTAAGTCATTAGATGGTGGTACTTCAACTCCTGTTCCCTTTTAATGGGCAGAAATTCCTGACCAGCTACCTTCCAAATCAGGAAAAATATCCCTGATGGTCTAGTGGCTAGGATTTGGCGTTTTCACCTTGCGGCGGAGTTGATTCGGTCAGGGAACTAAACTGAAAACTGTCAGTTGGTGCCAAATTTGTGTTCATGAAGCATCATGTTGAGAATGAATCAGACGGAGAATATTGCACAATCCATGTGAGTTCTGTTAACTCAGTTCTGAGTCAAGGTGTCAATGGCTGATGATACCTGTAAGTCATAGACCCATCCTGCTATTGTGTGAGAAGTTAGGTCCGGAAGATGGGTGTAGATGGTTTGTGAGCTGAATGGGAGAAAACCCAGACAGTGCATTGTAGCTTGCTGAAAGTACGATGTCTTAACAGCCTCCTCTTTTACATGTGGTTATATCAGGTCGACAAAGATAAGAAGTCTTTCCTCCCTGCTTCAAACAATCTGTCTTCTTGTAAAGTACTTCTTTAAGTCATTAGATAGTGGTACTTCAACTCCTGTTTGTTCGCACCAGCTGGGCAGAAAGTCCCGGACCAGGTGCCTTTCAAACCAAGGAACATGTCCTGATGGTCTAGTGGCTAGAGATTCCCGCGCTCACCGCCGCGAGGTTCGGTCCGGTCAGGGAACTAAACTGTTGAAAAACTGTCTATTGGATCAAATTTGTGTTCATAGGAGAGCATCATGTTGAGAATGAATCAGATGAAATAGCTACAATCCATGTGAGAGTTCTGTTAACTCAGTTCTGAGTCAAGGTGTAAATGGCTGATGATACCTATAAGTCATAGACCCATCCTGCTATTGTGTGAGATTAGGTCCACGAGGAAGATGGGGTGTAGATGGTTTGTGGCTGAATGGGGAGAACAGGCAGTGCATTGTAACTTTTGCTGAAAGGCGATGTCACAAACAGCCTCCTCTTTTACACTGATGGTTATAATTAGGCAAAGATGGCCTCTTTCACTCCCTGCTTTAAAAAATCTGTCTTCTCGTAAGTACTTCTTTAAGTCATTAGATGGTGGTACTTCAACTCCTGTTCCTTTTAATGGGCAGAAAGTCCGGACCAGGTGCCTTTCAAACCAAGAAACATGTCCCTGATGGTCTAGTGGCTAGGATTCGGCGCTCTCACCGCCGCGGCCCGGGTTCGATTCCCGGTCAGGGAACTAAACTATTGAAAACTGTCAGTTGGTGCCAAATTTGTGTTCATAGGAGAGCATCATGTTGAGAATGAATCAGACGGAGAATATTGCACAATCCATGTGAGTTCTGTTAACTCAGTTCTGAGTCAAGGTGTCAATGGCTGATGATACCTGTAAGTCATAGACCCATCCTGCTATTGTGTGAGAAGTTAGGTCCACGGAAGATGTAGATGGTGTAGATGGTTTGTGAGCTGAATGGGGAGAGAACTAGACAGTGCATAACCATTGCTTGCTGAAAGTCGATGTCTCAAACAGCCTCCTCTTTTACATGATGGTTATATCAGGTCGACAAAGATGGCCTCTTTCACTCCCCTGCTAAACAATCTGTCTTCTCGTAAGTACTAGCACAAGTCATTAGATGGTGGTACTTCAACTCCTGTTCCTTTTAATGGCCAGAAATTCCTGACCAGCTACCTTCCCAGAAGGAAAAATATCCTGATGGTCTAGTGGCTAGGATTCGGCGTTTTTCACCATACATGCGGCCGGATTTCGATTCTCGGTCAGGGAACTAAACTATTGAAAACTGTCTATTGGATCCAAATTTGTGTTCATAGGAGAGCATCATGTTGAGAATGAATCAGACGGAGAATATTGCACAATCCATGTGAGTTCTGTTAACTCAGTTCTGAGTCAAGGTGTCAATGACTGATGATACCTGTAAGTCATAGACCCACATCCTGCTATTGTGTGAGAAGTTAGGTCCGCGAAGTAAATTGTAGATGGTTTGTGAGCTGAATGGGGAAAACTAGACAGTGCATTGTAGCTTGCTGAAAGTCGATGTCTTAAACAGCCTCCTCTTTTACATGATGGTTATATCAGGTCGACAAAGATGGCGTCTTTCACTCCCTGCTTTAAACAATCTGTCTTCTCGTAAGTACTTCTTTAAGTCATTAGATGGTGGTACTTCAACTCCTGTTCCTTTTAATGGCCAGAAATTCCTGACCAGCTACCTTCCAAATCAGGAAAAATGTCCCTGATGGTCTAGTGGCTAGGATTCGGCGTTTTCACCGCCGCGGCCCGGGTTCGATTCCCGGTCAGGAACTAGAAAAGCTAAAGCATCTGTAGATCCAAATTTGTGTTCATAGGAGAGCATCATGTTGAGAATGAATCAGACGGAGAATATTGCACAATCCATGTGAGTTCTGTTAACTCAGTTCTGAGTCAAGGTGTCAATGGCTGATGATACCTGTAAGTCATATATCCTCTTATTGTGTGAGAAGTTAGGTCCACGGAAGATGGGGTGTAGATGGTTTGTGGGCTGAATGGGGAGAGAACTAGACAGTGCATTGTAGCTTGCTGAAAGTCGATGTCTTAAACAGCCTCCTCTTTTACATGATGGTTATATCAGGTCGACAAAGATGGCGTCTTTCACTCCCTGCTTCAAACAATCTGTCTTCTCGTAAGTACTTCTTTAAGTCATTAGATGGTGGTACTTCAACTCCTGTTCCTTTTAATGGGCAGAAAGTCCGGACCAGGTGCCTTTCAAACCAAGAAACATGTCCCTGATGGTCTAGTGGCTAGGATTCGGCGCTCTCACCGCCGCGGCCGGTTCGATTCCCGGTCAGGGAACTAAACTATTGAAAACTGTCAGTTGGTGCCAAATTTGTGTTCATAGGAGAGCATCATGTTGAGAATGAATCAGACGGAGAATATTGCACAATCCATGTGAGTTCTGTTAACTCAGTTCTGAGTCAGGTGTCAATGGCTGATGATACCTGTAAGTCATAGACCCATCCTGCTATTGTGTGAGAAGTTAGGTCCACGGAAGATGGGGATATTAGATGGTTTGTGAGCTGTGAATGGGAGAGAACTAGACAGTGCACATTGTAGCTTTGCTGAAAGTCGATGTCTTAAACAGCCCTCCTCTTTTACATGATGGTTATATGGAGTCGACAAAGATGGCGTCTTTCACTCCGGCTTCAAACAATCTGTGTCTTCTCAGTAGTACTTCTTTAGTCATTAGATGGTGGTACTTCAACTCCTGTTCCTTTGCAATGGGCGAAAGTCCCGGACCAGGTGCCTTTCAAACCAAGAAACATGTCCTGATGGTCTAGTGGCTAGAAGTTGGTAGCTCCACCGCCCTTTGACCCGGGTTCGATGCCGGTCAGGGAACTAAACTATTGGCTTGTCAGTTGGTGCCAAATTTGTGTTCATAGGGAGAGCATCATGTTGAGAGTAGTCAGACAGAGAATATTGCTGTCCATGAGTTCTGTTAACTCAGTTCTGAGTCAAGGTGTCAATGGCTGATGCCTGTAAGTCATAGACCCGTCTGCTGTGTGTGAAGTTAGGTCCACGGAAGATGGGGTGTAGATGGTTTTGTGAGCTGAATGGGAGAAAGTTTAGACAGTGCATTGTAGCTTGCTGAAGGCGATGTCTAAAACAGCCTCCTCTTTTACATGATGGTTATATCAGATTCGACAAAGATGGCCTCTTTCACTCCTGCTTTAAAAAATCTGTCTTCTCGTAAGTACTTCTTTAAGTCATTAGATGGTGGTACTTCAACTCCTGTTCCTTTTAATGGGGCAGAAAGTCCGGACCAGGTGCCTTTCAAACCAAAAACATGTCCCTGGTCTAGTGGCTGGATTCTGACGGCTCTCACCTTGCCGGCTGGCCGGGTTGATTCCAGTCAGAACTAAGCTATTGAAAACTGTCAGTTGGTGCCAAATTTGTGTTCATAGAGAGCATCATGTTGAAATGAATCAGGCGGAGAATATTGCACAATCCATGTGAGTTCTGTTAACAGTTCACAGGTAAAGTGTGTGGCTGATGATACCTGTAAATCATGAACCATCTGCTATTATTGGCGAGATTAGGTCCACGGAAGATGTAGATGGTGGCAAGTGGTTTGTGAAGCTGAATGGGGAGAGAACTAGAGCAGTGCATTGTAGCTTTGCTGAAAGTCGATGTCTCAAACAGCCTCCTCTTTACATGATGGTTATATCAGGTCGACCAAAGATGGCCTCTTTCACTCCCTGCTTCAAAGCAATCTGTCAGCTACCGTAAATATATTTACAATCCATTAGATGGTGGTACTTTAACTCCTGTTCCTTTATTAATAGAAATTCCTGACCGGCTACCTTCCAATCAGGAAAAATATCCTGATGGTCTAGTGGCTAGGATTGATCGTTTTCATAGCGGCCGGGTTCGGTTCGGTCAGGGAACTAAACTATTGAAAACTTGTCTATTGGATCCAAATTTGTGTTCATAGGGAGGCACATGTTGAGAATGAATCAGACGGAGAATACTGCACAATCCATGTGAGTTCTGTTAACTCAGTTCTGGTCAGAGTGTCAATGCCTGGTGTCCTGAAGTCATACACCCATCCTGCTACTTTGTAGTACGGAAGTTGGGGTGTAGGTGTTTAATGACTAGATAGGAGAAATTAGACAGTGCATTGTGACTTGCTGAAAGTCGATGTCTTAAGCAGCCTCACTCTTTACATGATGGTTATATCAGGTCGACAAAAGATGGCCTCTTTCACTCCCTGCTTCAAACAATCAATATTCTGTTAAATACTTCTTTAAGTCATTAGATGGTGGTACTTCAACTCCTTTTCCTTTTAATGGGCAGAAAGTCCGGACCAGAGTTACTTTCAAAACCGGCTGTGTCCCTGATGGTCTAGTGGCTAGGATTCGGCGTTTTCACCGCCGCGGCCCGGGTTCGATTCCCGGTCAGGGAACTAAACTATTGGCTGTATCGAGATTCAATTTATAAATTTGTTTTTATAAGAGCATCATGTTGAGATGAATCAGACAGAAATATTGCATAATCCATGTGAGTTCTGTTAACTCAGTTCTGAGTCAAGGTGTCAATAACATTTTTAAGTCATAAACCCATTCTGCTATTGTATGAGAAAATGAGGTCCCACCCGGAAGTTGGGGTGTGTTGGTTTGTGTGAATGGGAGAGAAATAGACAGTGCATTATAGCTTGCTGAAAGTGTGTCTTAAACAGCCTCCTCACACATGATGGTTATCGGAGTGGAGCAAAGATGGCCTCTTTCACTCCCTGCTTCAAACAATCTGTCTCCTTGTAAGTACTTCTTTAAGTCAGTATCTTGCTATTTGGAGGTTGTTGCCTTTTTCACTGCTTTTAACTTTTACTGATATCATCTGTCACCCAGCCACTGGCTGCATCCAAAGTTCCTATTCACCATGCCATTTTCTTAGCTAAAACACTATGTAAGACCTTTTAGTATGTGTGATGTCTGCATTGAGTGTTCATGGGGTCATTTGACAGCTTCCACAGATCAAACCCTGCAGAAGTTACAACGTGTGCAGAAACATGAATGTTCGCACAGTTCTTTTGTACAACTCGTAGTACAAAGTGAAAACATTGAGTAATAGACTCAGATGGAGGAAAAATGTCTGCCAGTGGTGGAAACCTATTAGAAAGCTCACAATTACAACTATGGTCTTCCATTCATAGTTTCACAGGAACACAAGCAGTGTTTGTGGGCACTGCCACCACCGCTAGAAGTAGTTGGAGGTACTTCAACTCCTGTTCCTTTTAAATTCCAGTTAATTGGCATTAAAGGAACCACCCTAATCTTATTTATAAGATTGATTCCAAATTGTGCAAATTACTGATGAGTCATCTGTGCACACAACAGTTTACAACGGTGTTCCTGAGGGTTCTGTGCTCGGCCCACTTTTATTCTCATTATATATGCTTCCACTAGGAAACATTATCAGGAAACACTATGTAAATTTCCAATGTTATGCAGATGAAACCCAGTTATACCTATCAATAAAACCAGAACAGTATAATCAATTAACTAAACTTCAACCAACGACATAAAAACCTGGATGACCCGCAATTTTCTCATATTAAACTCAGATAAAAACAGAGGTTCTAATACTTGGCCCTAAACACCTTAGATATGCATTATCTAATGGTCTACAACCAAGATGGTGGCGCGTGCACAACGCGAGGCTCAGCGTCTCCCCAGATTTTGCAAAATAGTTACTATCTGCCTACTTGTTTCAAGTCTGTTCACTCAGAACAGTCTTGCGAACACTTTCTACAACCGACAGGATCTTCTGGACATCGGATCTTGTAATAATATCCACTTTATCGATGGTCTCAGGCTCATTCCTGAGATCGCCAGGACTATGGAGGCTACTAAGCCGGCTCCGCCGACCGGAAGTGCTCACAGGCGGCGTCGAGATCGTAAACAAAGACGGGGGAAGAGAGGTGGGCTAAGGGCTAAGCTGAAGCTAACTCCTCACCGGCTATCTCTACCTAGCCTTTTCCTCGCCAATGTTCGGTCTCTGGCGAACAAAATGGATGAGCTGCGGCTGCGGATCACCACACATAAATGGATGATGGACTGCAACATCATGATTTTCACGGAAACATGGCTCAACAGCAGCGTTCCCGATAGCGCCATCGAGCTAACGGGGCGCTACCTCCTCCGGGCTGATAGAACAGCTGATGACTCCGGTAAGACCAGAGGTGGGGGTCTGTGCATCTATGTGAACAAAGCTTGGTGCACGGACATTATCATCATCGAGAGTCACTGCTCTCCTAACCTAGAATACAAAGCCGTCCCCCTCCCCCACCTAGGTCAGTCTGACCACCTCTCTTTGTTCCTACTCCCCAAGTACACACCACTCATCAAACGTGTGAAACCCACAGTGAGGACAGTTAAAGTGTGGCCAGAGGGAGCAGACTCTGCACTACAGCTCCGGTTCGAACACACAGACTGGAGGGTGTTTGCCATTCAGGCCACACTGGACTCCCACACGGACATCGACTCCTATGCCTCTTCCGTTCTGGACTTCATCAACACCAACATCAACAGTGTCACCACCCTCAAACGAATCACTACATTCCCTAATCAGAAGCCATGGATGAACAGAGAGGTCCGCCTACTGCTGAAGGCACGAGACACCGCTTTCAGATCAGGTGATGCTCAGGCCTACAGTTCATCCAGGGCTGACCTGAAGAGGGGCATCAAGAAAGCCAAGCACTGCCACACGCTAAGGATTGAGGAGCACTTCAAGAACAACTCCGACCCCAGATGCATGTGGCAAGGCATCCAGGCCATAACGGACTTCAAACCCACCAACACCACCCCCCAAAACAGCGATGCCTCCTTCCCTGACGAGCTTAACAGCTTTTATGCTCGCTTTGACAGGGACAACCAGGAGGCGGCCATCAAGGCTGTGCTCTCTACCGACCACCAGTCCCTCACACTCTCCTCCACCGACGTGTGTGCTGCACTGAGCAGGATCAATGCACGTAAGGCTGCTGGCCCTGATGGCATCCCCGGGTTCAGGGCCTGTGCTGGGCAGCTAGCTGAGGTCTTGACTGACATATTCAACCTGTCACTGGCCCAAGCAGCTGTCCCCACGTGCTTTAAAACCACCTCCATCGTGCTGGTGCCAAAACACTCCACTGCAGCGAGCCTTAACGACTTCCGCCCTGTTGCACTCACCCCTACCATCATGAAGTGCTTCGAGAGGATGGTCCTGGCTCACCTCAAAACCTGTTTACCACCCACACTGGACCCCTTCCAATTCGCCTACCGCCAGAATAGGAGTACGGAGGATGCCATCTCCACGGCACTACACTCTGCACTTACTCACCTGGACAACAACAACAGCTATGTGAGAATGCTGTTCATAGACTTCAGTTCAGCTTTCAACACCATCATCCCCTCCAAACTGATCACGAAACTCAGTGATCTAGGTATCAACACTTCCCTCTGCAACTGGATACTGGACTTCCTATCCAACAGACCCCAGTCTGTTAGGTTAGAGAACCACACCTCCTCAACCCTCATCCTGAACACCGGCGTGCCACAGGGCTGTGTGCTGAGTCCTCTCCTCTACTCCCTCTTCACCTACGACTGCACACCTGTACATGGTTCTAATACCATTGTTAAGTTTGCAGACGACACAACAGTGATTGGCCTCATCAGCGACAATGATGAGTCTGCCTACAGAGAAGAGGTCCAGCACCTGGCGGAGTGGTGCGACGACAACAACCTAGCTCTCAACTCCAAGAAGACCAAAGAGCTCATTGTGGACTTCAGGAAGAAAGGTGGCACACACACCCCCATCCATATCAACGGAACGGAGGTTGAGCGTGTCGCCAGCTTCAAGTTCCTGGGTGTCCACATCTCTGAGGACCTCTCTTGGACCCTCAACACCTCAACCCTGGTCAAGAAGGCACACCAGCGTCTCTTCTTCCTGAGGAGACTGAAGAAGGCCCATCTGTCTCCTCAGATTCTGGTAAATTTCTACCGCTGCACCATCGAGAGCATCCTCACCAACTGCATCTCAGTGTGGTATGGCAGCTGCTCTGTTGCGGACCGGAAAACATTGCAGAGGGTGGTGAAAACTGCCCAACGCATCACCGGTTCCTCACTCCCCAATTGAGGCTGTCCAGAGCAAGAGATGTCTGCGGAGGGCGCACAGCATCGTCAAGGACAGCTCACACCCCACCACAGACTGTTTGCCCTCCTCCCTCTGGGAGGCGCTACAGGGTCCTCCGTTCCCGGACCAGCAGGTTCAGGAACAGCTTCTTCCCTGCGGCTGTCACCCTGCTGAACTCTGCACCACGGTGATACCCCCACACACACACACCTCCTCCAGTGACTGTACTTCCCCCCTCCACCCTGGCTTGGACTGCCACACACCCTCCTCCAGCCACTGAACATTTGCACTAGACTGTTATTTTTTTACTACTGTATTATCCCACCTATAGTGTATTCATATTTATATCTATTTATATACTTCTTGCTCACATGTATTCATCGTAATTATATCATACCATACCTTTTAACTTACTCTGTATACAATATTACTACTACCTCATTCACTTAATTTCTCATTTTTATCTCACTTACTACCACCACTTATACTTACACCTGCACTTTATACACACTTACCATATCTACACTACCTACCTCTATTGCTGCTAGTCTTGTATCAATACTGTTCATATTCCATATCTATTTCTTACTGTACATATCTTATTTATTTACATATTCCACTTTTCATATGCACATACTCTGCACTTTTACTGCTTTTTTTTGCACTTCTGGTTAGATGCTAAACTGCATTTCGTTGTCTCAGTACTTGTACTCTGTGCAATGACAATAAAGTTGAATCTAATCTAATCTGATCTAATCTAATCTAATATAGCTGCGCTAGATGACATTGTTCTTGCTTCCAATGTAACTGTCAGGAACTTGGGAGTCATCTTCAATCACGATTTGTCCTTTAATTCTCACTTAAAACTAATTTCTAGGACCGCCTTCTTTCACTTGCGTAATATCTCATCAATCATAGAGGTCCTGCCTCAAAAACATGCAGACAAACTAGTCCAAACCTTTGTTTCATCAAGACTTTATTATTGTAATTCCTTATTATCAGGCTCCAGCAGTAAGTCGTTAAATACTCTGCAGCTTGTCCAAAATGCCGAAGCACGTGTCCTGACAAGAACCAGGAAAAGAGACCACATTTCTCCTGTATTAGCCTCACTACACTGGCTTCCTGTTAAATTTAGAATATAATTGAAAATTCTCCTCCTCACCTACAAGGCCCTTAATAATATTGCACCATCATACCTTAAAGAGCACATAGTACCATATCACCTCACTAGAGCACTGCGCTCCCAGTATTTAGGCTTACTCATCATCCCTAAAGTCTCTAAAAGTAGAGAAGGAGCCAGAGCTCTCAGCTATCAAGCTCCTCTCCTGTGGAATCATCTCCCAGGTTCAGTTCAGGAGGCAGACACCATCTGTATGTTCAAGAGTAGGCTTAAAATATTCCTTTTTGATAAAACATATCGTTAGAGCTGGTTCAGGTTTGTCTTGGACCAGCTCTTAGTTATGCTGCTATAGGTCTAGAATGTCGGGGGCCACATGACACATGGAGCTTCTCTTTACTCTTCTCCCTCATTATCACATTAATATCTCATCAATACATATCACTGAGTTGACTTCTTGGAGTCCTTGTGCTTGATCTTTTGCAGATCCAGGACCGCAGTTGCGGCCACATTGTGGATCATGATGGTGGATCGCGAATCAGAGATCGCGACCGTATTGGCGGAGCATGTTGAAAGCTGATTGTGGGTAGTGGTGGTGGATCCTGATCGTGATGGCAGCTAATTGTGGACCCTTATTTTCAACAAAACTGCTTGATATACAATATGCCTACTCTCACACTGTACCATTACTGAAAAATAACTCCTCAATTAATTTACCTTCCATTATGTTACAAACTGTTTCTTCTAATCAATGTTGGAAATACTCATTTACTATTTTGCTGATGTTATCAGTTACACGTAGCATCTATTGCACCTCTGTCCGTCCTGGGAGAGGGATCACTCACATGTGGCTCTCTCTGAGGTTTCTACGTTTTCCCCCCTGTTAAAAGTATTTTTTGGGTAGTTTTTCTGTACTCTTTTTGACATCTAGTTTGAAACTAGCAGGAATGATTTTAAGTATGACAATGGAATTACCAATCCTTCATTCTATACTCAATAAAGTTTAAATTTGTTATTTACAGATTGTTTACTGATTTCTTATGTCCTAATGGGCCACACTGGCTGCATGTGCAGTGCTTGACAGCTGCGCCGCTGATCTGCTGCGTATCACAGGCGTCTGTTGTTCACACAGGCAGTATGTATTCTGCGTGCCTTCACCGGAGCTGCAATGTGAGTTTTCTTGAATGACTACTCTATGTCTTCGAAAAAAAGTACCGCTATATACGCAACCAAATGCTGGGACACTACGGTATGAAGCCATGCATCTTATGGTGCTCCCATAGCAATCAAATGAATGGTTGTATATCAGGCACAGCAGCATGGTTACTTGACAAATCACGGTTTTGGTGCTCTCTCTCACAGAGACAGAACAGTCCATTCAACTGCATCATTAATCAGTTCTACAAAGTTTTTTGTTTTTTGTAACTTGTGAGGATCATGGCCATGTATGATCAATTAAAAAGTTCATTTGATCCATGGAGAAATTATAATTAGATGCATGAAAGCTCCTTTTAGGACTTGACTCACTGTGAGCGGAGGGTCAGAAGACGCTAATGATCCCAAGCTGCCTTGGCCGCCGACTGCAGAAGTGTAAGATGTTAACCTGATGGAGACCCTCTGCATTCAGCTTTGGACAAATCTCCCTTCTTCCTGACAGCTTGGTAGGTTTTGGAAGCTAGTGGCAGCGATCAAGGCAGCAGGGCAGAGACCAAGCAGAGCCTCATTACGACAACATGTTGAGCTGCTTCGACACAATGGATTTTTCCCAAGGGCACCCCCTACAGTGTTGACTAGGCTGGTTATGATTGATCAAGAATGCATGCAGATCTGAAATAATGTAACCTCAGAGGCCTGTTAGAGAGCTGTGAGTGTGGAAAAATTTAACTTCTTTCATTATCCCTTGTTGCCAAGGTTTCCGTAAGGTCCATCTATAAATGTCGCATCTTGCCCCTTTGCCAAGAAACCCAGACTGTATGAAGGTGTGATCCAGCATATTAGTGAAGTTACGAACTAACTACTAGTTACTTTGCTATGGGAAATGGAGTCCAATGCAATAAATATGGCCCAAACAGACGCTGACTTGGCATTTTACCTATGTGGATTTGATCAGTGTCCATTTTCTCACCTGGTCCGTCTTGCTCCTGCTCTCTCTCTCCTTCCTCTCCAAGTCCATCCTCATCTCTCCCTCTCTACACTGACACACACAAACACACACACACACACCCACACACACACACACACACACACAAGCTCAACTAAAACAATGACATATAATCAGTGTTGGACAGTAACTACGGACATTTACTCAAGCAATATATTGAAGTACAAATTTAAGGTAACCTGTACTTTACTTAAGTATTTGTATCTAATTTTTATTTCTTTTATGAAAATGTTTTAATTTTAAGTAAAATTGTTAAAGCAGGTAGTGTAGTGTGTTTTTTGTAGTGTAGTATCTTACAGTGTGGTATAGTAGGTAGGAACTGAATAATATGTCCACCTCTGCCATGATCTGATAAATGGTAAATTGTCTGTATTAGTATCGTGCTTTTCTAGTCCTGATGACCACTCAAGCACTTTACAGTACAGTTTTACATTACATATATTACATATATTCAGTAAATAGATGTCAGAGGATTGTCAGAATCCACATTTGAGAGCAGTATATGAATACACTGCTCACTAAGTGAAATCACTGTTGAGTCCACTGTATGGAATCTGCTGTGAATGTGGTCTTCACTTGTTTCTCACCTGCTTCTTCTTGCTCTCTGTCTCTGTAGAGTTCATCCTGCCATCTCTCCCTCTTAGCATTGTCGACCAAACAGAGAATTTATAATCTAATAAGAGGTATAAATGGATCCACATGGATTTATAACATTATTCTAATGGAAGACTGGGTTTCTGTGCGCAATCATTTCAATCCGACCCTCTCACCTGAACCTGGCTGTTTCCTCTTATAAACATATGTCTATGGAAAAACAGACATTTCCAGTGAGTGAGGGTTTGTTGGAATGTTTCAGTACATTGTCTATTAATGTAATAAATAAATACCATAAAGCCAAACTCTAAGAATAAGACATATTGGGAATACTCTAACCAGAATAATTAAGTGTTCAGTTAGCTTGTTGGCTACCAGTGTGCAAGCAGAACAAGCTCAGACAGCTAATATTAGCTGATAATGTTGAATGAACTACGTTAGCTTGTGGTCTCTGACACACTGTGGAGCTGTAACAAAACATTCTCTGATTTTAAAATAACCAACAATTTTCTCTGTCGGAACATTCAGCAGTTTCATTTCCAACTTACATTTGTTCTCATGTCCCGCTTTGAGACGAAGCTTCTTCTGCTACTTGGTGCTAAAAGCTTGGTGCTTATGACGCCATAGCGCCACCTACTGGTATAATATAATGACTGTTATTCATAATGACTTTTTAGGGCAGGGGCTCTTCGGCTCTGCAGGTCCATGGGATTGTGCATGGATCACATTTAAGGGTGCCTGCCCAAGCACCCTAAAAAGTTCCTAAAATCACCCCTGGGGCCGGAGTCATTCATAGCTTTCCAAAGAATACACCAAAGATTTATTACTCACCCACCTGCTCTGTTCAGTTGTGCTCTCACAATATTTGAAAAAGACTGAAATGCACCTTATACGGTAGATTTTTGTCCTTGTTACTTGGTTAGTGACCCAAAAGCAATTTTCTTCTTATGATACAGTTACATTTATCCCTCAAGGGGAAGATCTCTGTGCTCCCTCTTTGCAGGCCCCGAAGCAGGTGCAGGTTAAGTATCAGATCTCAAGGATATCTGGGGATGTGTAGCCATGGGCAGAGAGAAGACCAATATACCCTGCTCTGGCTGAAGAACTGCTGCCTTTATTATATTTTAAAATATGTTTATTAAATTATGAAACTAAAATCCAAAAGCAGCTCACTAATGTACTGAAAGAAGAAAAGTGGGGAATGGCGCAGGAATAACCCATTAAATGTCGAAATGGATCCAGATAAATGGGCGGAGCCAGCAATATTTTTTACACTTTCCTTTTTTTAATACATATATATATATTGTGTTTCAGGCATTTCAACTTTATTGACAGGACAGTAAGTGTGAACTGCGGAGAAAAGAAAATGGGGGAGGACATGCAGCAGGAGTCATGCCAACTTTCTTTCACATGGCAACATAGGGCATGAGCCTTAGAGGAGTTATCCCATATGAAGGGGGTTGAGATATAATGACTATTAGTTCCTTATACAGGCTCTCTCTGAGGTTTCTACATTTTTTTCACCTGCTAAAAGGGTATTTTTTGGTAGTTTTTCCTTACTTACTTGAGGACAGAGGATGTCACACATTGTTAAGCCCTATGAGACAAATTGGGATTTGCTTCATAGGGTCTTGATTGAAAACATTGGATGCTTCACTTCTATCAATAAACGTTCGCCATCTGCTAAAAACCCACATCAGTCAAACTCCACACAAGTTCGTAGTGCAGGGAATGTACCCAGGACCAAGTCATATACTGTGACAGTCCGAATCCACCTGACTTATTTTGAAATATTCATTGATGATATTCAACTGGAGAAAAAACCCCCACCTATATTCATTTTGCAATGACAACCTTTAAAAGATGAAGCCACAGAGCTGTTCTTCGGTACAAGAGGATGGAGCGTATTAATGCATCAACCGGAGAGAAATGGAATCAGCCATGCTGACTTCGAGGATAAGATCATGACTGCAGTGATTCTACACTTAAAACATGAACTATTCTCTTCTGCTTACTTTCATATCTGCATGGAATATTAGTGACAACAGAAGACTGCAGTCATCCGTCGGAGCTTCTAGGCAGCGCATTAGTGGGCTGCTAACCAGCCCCTGGAGGGAGACATGATTGAGAGCTGTTGTCAGTGTGAGGGCTCCCTCATGTCATGTGTCGCTGCACTGTGGAGGCTTCCTCTCCTACAAACACACACTCTCCCTGGGACATCTCAATCAATACTCTGCCATCTCCAGATACATACACACTTCCTGTTTGCAAAGTACATGTGTGCATGTGAACAAACGGCATCAATGAAGGACACACAGCAGCCAGGAAATAGGTAACTTTAACAATTTTATTTGTGAAAAACTACAAGCAAAATTCATAAATAGACATTTCTATTTGAAGCAGAGGAAAATGATCAGGTTAGCCTATAAGCGCAAAGTCGTGCACATGCCAGAAACATGTAGTATTTTAACATTATAAGCTAGACAAGGAGCTGTGATCTGCTGAAAATGCTGCATACATTTCCACACCAGGAACATAATGTGACCATTTCACAAGGGGAAACAATGACACATCAGCTATAAGTAAAACAAAAGTAAAACTGGATTAAACAAAGAATGGATTATTGTACTGTCCCTACATTTTTTCCCCCATTTTTATTTTAAACCGAGCAATAACTTTAAAAGCATTGTACAAGACATTGTTATAGGAAGAAATGAGTTTGTATAATACACTTAATTGGAAATTCACGGTTAAGGTTATACAGTCATTAAAACAAGCATTCTATATTTGGGTCTCTGACAAACAAAGCTAAAAAATGTAACCATCTTTACACAGTAAATTAAGGTTACTGGTCGCACACAAGAACAGAACTGCTTGCGCGGAAAGGAAACAGGAACAAAAGACTTCAGCTCTGATGCCATTATTCATAGTGTTTGCTTTTGCACCTTTTTAGAATTCTATTTACAAGCAATAATTCATATACTCAGCAAATGGCCATTTATCAATAATTTAACAATGAATCCTTCCTGTTGGAGTACTCAGTCAAGTGAACGGTTGCAGATAAGGCAGGTGAAGAGATGGCTTCTCAGGCCCATTTCTGACAGATTGCATCACAAAGCAGGGTTTTATTCTCATTAAAACTCAGACAGAACATTTTCCCCTTTTGACTCAGAGGTCCCACTTTTTTTTTTTTTTTTTACTTCTATTCACATTGCTTTTCCTCACTTTGAACACTGATTCCATATTTGTAGGCAATAAAGTACATAATTACAAAGATAACCTTCAGTTTAAGAGCAGAACAAAAGTTATGAACAGACATCTCCTGGACATTCCTTACAACACAGGTGATTATCATCCATACGTGTGAACCTGCAGGGCTGTATTTCTAATGTCAACACAGATCAAATCCTGTCGCTCAGGAGTTTTCTGGGATGCATTTTCCTCAACTAACCTGGTTTTTGATGCTCTGGGAGCCTGTGTTATTCAGGGGCGGCGACATGTGCTGTGGTGGTCCAGCAGAGTGAAGAGGAGATTTGCTGAGGCTTCAACTCAGCGGCACCAGACCTCTCATCTTCCCACCCACTCACACACACTCAGTCTGCTCCACATCACCTGCACGACGAGGCCACGGCCACCACTGAGAGCAGAGCCCAGAGGTTTCTTTAACTCTGCTCTGACCCTTCTCTGCCCAGATTTAGCCGCGCACAGAGACAAGTGGACAATAAGAACACCATTTACATGGATTATATTAGTCTTTATTTAAACTGTTATTCATCTCACACATTAGATAATTGCATTTCAAATTGTTATTCATCTGTCTATGTATCATGTCATTATGAAATTCCTTTGGTCCTTCAATAAATAAAACTAAGATATCATATACACATTTATTCTTTATACAATTTCATACAGTTAAAGAAAATTATGTTGGTCTAGTATCAGCTAATGTGGAAGTGAATTAAAACCCTTAAATAAGCCTTGCTGTTCTAAAAATTGAAAAGAGCAATTAAGTTTTATTAACTACTGCAATATTATTTTTTGCCTTCAATGACAGGAGTCTTAAATTAATAAAAAAATAAACACAAGTCAATTGAATTGTCAATCTTTGTAACTTGTTTGTGTCTTTGTACTTGTTTTGTGGGATTTATCAGGTTGAAAAAGTGAAGATTCAAAGTTGTCTTCAGGACCACCAACAAAATAAATGAACTCGATTCACAACAGCTTGACACAACAGGTCTGTTTTTACAGTTCAATATGGTTTGACCAAGTGGAACTACGCGGAACCCTCCTTCAGTCACAACAGAATAAAACCGTCTGGCTCAAGAGATGAGAGAATAGCTCTACCTTCTGCCAGGAAACTCAATATGTAAGTATGGGATGCAGAAAAATATCAACAGCTTTTAGTGTTTTACACAACAGCCTACACTGTACAGTTAAGGACATAAGATACTGTATAAGAGATCTGCTATAGCATACTAAATCATAGACAGTCTAGTTGAAAACGTCAGGTGGTTTTCTTCTGACGCACATTGACCTGTACAGAACAAGCAGACGGACCTGATGGAGGTCCAGACAGTGTTCAGAGTGAGACAGTGTTGTAGAGAAAAGTGAATGAGAATTTGATTCATCAGCACTTTGTCACATTGAGTGAATGGGCAATCCCAGATCTGCAAAACCGCTTCACAGTGTATCTAGCACCAGTGTGTGTGTTTGTGTGTGTGTGTGTGTGTGTGTATGTATGTATGTGTGTCTGTCTGTGACTCGAGTCATGTCCTATCATTTTCAAACTGTAAGAAAAACACCAGAGGAACGATCGATCGGCAGAGCTACACAGCAAAGCATCAACATAAAAAGGAGAATATCAAAGTATACAGGTGCAACAGGTAATAAATAAGGGTAATAATAGTTTAAAGTTATTAAAATGATGGTGGTTATTGTGCCCAGCGAAGAATTCTTCTTTACAAAAACAAAAAAAAAGTCGACTTGGCCTCACATCCACGTACAAATATAAAACAATACATACAAGTGTCTGGATGCTACCGCAGGGGGCGTTTGGGATGGGGGCATTACTCTTTGTAGAGCAACTCTCCTCGCCTGTGCCACGGTTGTAACCACGAGGGAAGTCCTCCAAGCAGGGCGTTTGTTTTCCCTGACAGAAGCATCGCACTGTTCCTCTCAGGCAACCAGATCCTCTCTGCATCCAGGGGTGGCTCATGGAATGGAGGCAGGGCAGCAATGGGAAAAGGTGAAATCTCTCCCCCTATGGGATCCATAGTGTCCAAAACGTGGGGGGAAAAGGGGTAGTGGCGCAGGGTGAAGACTGTGGGGAAGGAATGAGGCGGGACCCTCAGAACGACTCGTCATGCCCCACAGAGAGATCCCCTTTAGGCGTAGAGGCGCGTGACGAGCCCTTGTCCATGCTCTCGGAGCCGGAGCTCTGGTGCTGCTGTTCAGAGCCCGCGCTGGACGTGATGGTGGATGAGGACGTGGAGGAGGAGCGGGTCTTCTCCTTAAAGTCTGTTATAATGACCGTCACATTCCCTACGGTAATGGCCAACTGCTGGGCGGTGCTCCGGTCGATGTTCTTCAGTTTGGGTCTGAGGGGCAGACAGAAGAAGAGAGAAAAAGAAAAGAACAAAAATGAATGACCAAAAAGGCCAACCACAATATGTGTGTGTTTCAGCAACAACAAGACAGAGGCTGCCAGCACTGTGGGGGTGGTTACACTAAATTGCTAAATTCATTGTGTGACACATGAACAGTCAGAACAAGTGTATATAAAGTGAGAGTGGGTGTTTAGTGTAAAAGATCATTTGTGAATCATTTGAGGTTTCCCACCAGCCTGGTGCTATATGAGTTTCTCTGAACAGAGGTGCTGAGAAGCCATAGATGTGAAAGTGTGTGTTCTGTGAGAAATGCTGCTACACACCTGGAAATGTGAGAGTTCTTGTTGGTCTTGGTTGCTGATTTTCCAGACTGTATGCTGTGTTTGTCACTGGGTGGGCTCTGGTGGTTGTCTGATTTGGGTCTGGAAGAAAACAACATACACAACAGGTGAGGACAAAACCAACACAAGGGACAAGATCCAGATGGAGGTAAGTTTGACATTTCCGCTGACCTGGTCTTTTTGCTGTTGGGCTTCTTTGTAATGGCCGGGATGATGTCCTTCTCTCTGTCGGGTTTGTCTTTGATTGGCTGTTCCATGTCGCTCTTGTCCTTCTCAGGGGTGTCTCCCTCTGGCCTCATGCTCTCTGGACGCTCGCTCTCCGGACGCTCGCTCTCCGGGCGCCCCTCGCCATTGGCACGCTCGCCTTCTGGACGCTCACACTCCGGACGCCCCTCGCCAATGGCATGCTCGCCCTCCGGACGCCCGCCCTCTGGACGCTCGCCCTCCGGACGCCCCTCGCCATTGGCACGCTCGCCTTCTCCGTCTGGGCGCTCCTTCTCTGTGCGCTCGCTCCTCTCCCTTCGCTCCTTCTTGGGTGGGGGAGGCATCGGGTATTGCTGAGCCACCTGCTGGGCAACCAGCTGGGAGTTGATCCGGGGTTTCCTGTGGAGGGAATCCAAGGCACAAACATGGATTAGCCTCATAGCAGAGCTGCGAGGTGACAGTGGCGACGTAGTGACACGGTTAAACAGCGGCTGACAAAGAGAGGCGACTGAACCTAGAGGAGGGCTGCGCCCAGCTGCTGCTGAGGTAGCTTTATGTGGACGCTTCCTGATGGAGCAGCTCTGTTTTGAGGGCTAATCTCATTAGTTCACTGCTGTAATAAAATGAATGCACAGGATCACAAGGTGGGACATTTGCAGCACGTCACTTAGGTCCTCTAATCTGATTACTGCAGGGTTGGCCCCATTCGTCACAGACTGAGATTCAGGTTGACATGGTGAAGCTGCTCCACACACTGAGCTCACTAGAAACCACAGAGCCATTCCGTCTCCCCTGTTTGACTAATTTACTCATTTTCAAACACATACACCAACAAACACACACCATAACCTCTTTTGAGTTTGATCCGTCTTACTCAGCAATGACAATAAATGCCAGGAAGATTAATGTCACATGAAACTTTTAAAAGAATCCCACGGATTTCCTAAAACTGGCAGTTCACATAAATCTATCCTTTTCTATGGTCTGTCACCCCTGAACTGAGGCAGACATGCAAGCAAGAGCAGCATCCTGCTCTATCCGCTGTGCAGATGAACAGGGCCTGAAGTTTCGAGGCAAAATGCTAAATCAAAGTCGAACCACCTGAGCATAAACACACGCACACACACCTACAGTATAATGGACACCAGCTGGCAGCATCTGGGAGGGAAACTGAGGACCTCGGGGAGAGAGAGAAGGATGACTGCAGTCTTCCACAGACTCAGACGAGACCTAACTGTAGCCAGCAACATGGATGATCACAGGCCAGTGCTGGGCAAGCATGGTGAGGACTACACCACAAGTGTGCTCACACACACACACAGACACACACTTGAAAAGATTAGCGTGCAAGCACACAGCCTGGCACGGCTCGATGGCCACTCAGGAGGCCTTTCAACAGGAACCCAACAAGTTATACTCGCTAGCTGAGCATAACTCAATCCTTCCAAAACCAATTCCAGTTTTGGCAGGAGGATATTTAGTGATATCCCACCAGTGAAGTAAAGGGCTCTTGATCCCGAGGACTGCTTTATGAGGCCTGTGGTCAAGTAGAGAGTTATGAAACTTGTAGAAACTGACAGTCTGAGCTTCAGGCCAGATAAACAAGTGTTCACTGCTGAAAAATGAAGCTCTACAAGAGAAAATTAATCTTTTTGGCTTTTTGCCGTACGAATGGGCCACTATAGAGTAGAGTTTAAAATCGAATGCGTGTGGCAAACACTGTCGAGGCTCAAAGCTGTGTCAGACTGATGATGTAGATATCAGTGACTTGCTATGGAGATTGGTTTTCTTGCCTCTGCACTTAAATCCTCTCAAGTCTTTCAGAGCTCACTCTCCAGTCTCTCTATCTTTTAGTAACCACGCACTTTAAAACTAACATTTTCTCTCCGGTTTTCAGTATAATTCTTTTACAACTTTCTGTGCTGCTCCATCACTCATTCAGTGTCCTCCTGCAGCAGCCTATTACAGACTGAGAGAAGCTGTCCTTGAGGAGGGGGTTGGGTCGCACAGCCGATCAGAGAGCAATCAATCGGGGCATAATAGAGCATCATGTCCTAATGCTTGCACTACATTCCAATCAATAGACCAGCTGTGGCAAATGCAATGAGCCCCGGACTGTTGATGCAGTATCCATTAGCGGTCATGGTTCTCTGGAGCCTTGGGATATTTCTACCTGCTGCCCTTGTGTTTGGCACCTTCTGGGGCATGGAAGAAAGTGAGAATTAAGCGGGTGATGTGGGAGCGAAATTTTCCTCCCATCCCAACTTAGCGTCATAATTGCCCGTTCCCATCAATTTGATCCCAATTCCATTTCAATCTAGAGTAATTAGTTCCCCGGCTGAGTTCCACAGGGAACAACAGTGCTCTCTCCTTTGCTGTTCACCATATACACATCAGACTTTTTCTATTAAATTTTGTATTTTTATTCTATTGCCTTTTTTAAATTCTCATGTCTACCTCAATCTGACCTGTCTGCTGTTGTCACAATTGCACTTCCCCAGTGTGTGGATCACGAGCAAAGATATTTTATAAAAGGTTGGCTGATATCAATTTAAATTCTTCCAAACTCATAAAGTTATTAGCCAAGGATTTCCATGTGCTGTCCTTCTGCCAATACAGTCCACCCCATGGGAATCCAGCAGGTCCCTGGTGTACCATTCCTGTTCCTGATCCACTCAACATCTTGTGGGAAACTGTCAACATGCAACTGAAGCACTGTGACAAAGAATTCCAGAGAGTTTTGGGTGAGCAGTTTGAGCTACATGAGAAAAATACCAGTGATCAAAGCTACAATAATGACATGTGCTCACCCACATAAACCCATCAAGAAAAAATATTTGTGTCTCTAACCCACAGTCATGAGCAAACAGATTCTGAACACATACGGCATTCAGAGAGACCAGAAATCTTTTTTTTGGCAGTGATAGCTATTAGCCAAGGAGGCGGTGAAGAAGTGATTGACTGATGGAAAAGATCCACACCTCCTCTGCCTGCTGCAGAGCTGGGGCCCTGGTCAGAGCCTGAGATTTGTGTCAGCGGCAGCAGAAGAAGTGGCCATGGTGTCAGAAGCAGCCCTGGTAGTTTAACTGTGATTCAGTGCCAGCAGTAAGTCAGCCATGAGGTGCTGCTGGCATGATAGAGCCAATACTGGCTTTGCCCAATTATTTATTTACTGACCAAACATCATGGCTTTGCACAGCACTGCTCTGAGGCCCATTAACATGCATGGAGACAGCATGACACCGTGTGTGTGTGTGTGTGTGTGTGTGTGTGTGTGTACACGCCACCACTGATTAAACCGTGGTGGCCCTAAACAGCTGGCAAAAGTCTCCCCAGTCCTGAAAATAATAAACCTAAGATATAAAATTAATTATAGCTCATATTAAAATAATCTGCACATTGTTAAGCATACAATATACCAATTACTAAAACATTGTTTAAATTGATTACAAATTAATAATATTGTGCAAACACCCAAATCAAACAGGAGCAATCTAGTGTATTTACAAACAGGTACTGGAAATGACACTGGGAGCAGGACCAGGAGTGAACCCCTGGGTCCAATTGCGAAAAGCTGCTCCAACCTCCAACTGCTGCCAATATATTACCGGGGAATGTGTGTGTGCATGTGTGTGTGTCAAGTGTATAAAGCCTTCTGTTGAATCATTTCCCACTGTGAGGGCTTACAGCATATTACCTCCTCTGTGCGCAACAATAGGCCGTGATTGACAGCTCCCCCTATGCTTGCCCCTCAATTCCACCTTCTAGAGGCAGGAGGGGTTCGGAGACTCCCTCCACAGGATGCCCAGAAATAACTATCATCATGCTTAAAAGCTCCTAATTCAGTCAGACTGACACCCATAGTTAGACTGCTCTGCTCTGCCTGAACCATCCAGGAACAGACACACCTCCGCCCAGCTGGTGCTCTGCTTCTCCAGCCAGGAAAAGCTTGTTGATGCCGCTATCACCAAGAAGCTGCTGCTTCAGACTGAACCATGTCTACAGACAACCAAAAACAATGAGGTTGAACACTTCATGGAGATACAGAGCAATAAAGAGAATGAGTGAGTGATGGAGGGTGTGGTAGAGAGAGGGAGAGAGAGAGAGAGGGGTGCAGGAAAGCCCTCATTAACACAGCTCTTTTATGTGAAGCACTGTGTGGAGGACAAGCAATTATTTCCTGCCAGGCTGAGGGAATGCAATGACAAACAGCTGAGGGAAGAGGAGAGAGGGAAGAGGAGAGAGGAGAGAGGAGAGAGAGCCACTGAAGAGCTCCAGCTATTACCATCACCCACTCGCTCATTTAGACTCTGTATATAACACAGTATGAACGTGGGCTCCTTGTGCTCAGTGACATAAAGCGCTGTTGGGAAACATGAATCCGCTATTCACGTGCGTCGCCAGTGACCTGCTGTGACCTCCATCACAACCTCTGCTTTGAGCACATCCCTCAGATTCAACATGTGAAAATGCCACAGGGCTAATGTTTGATCATGACGCCCCTCTATGAAACGCTGTCAACCATGTAACTGATGATCTATGTGCACACTTGTTTTACACCCTTACTATTATGTAGAAACATGTGATATCTGCCACCCCTCCCTGACAACAAGTATGGGGGTTGATGGAGCAGAGACCAGAGCTGCCTGCATGGACTGCCTCTGGTTTGTTGACCAGAGGCAGTCCATGCAGAGGCATTCATACATACAGATGTATGGTCTATTGTTGTATTGTTAAATGCTGAATGACAAAGCATGTCTGAGAAGAGCACTACACAGCCCCTGCCTGACACAGTTCAGTGTACATGAACAGACCTATTTTTTACTTTTCATTGGGATGTGAAAATTAACAGGTGGCAATAGGGATGCAGGATATGGATATTTCCGGCCGATACCGATAATTTCACGTTTCTTAAAAAGAAGTTCATAGCCTTAAGTTTATGCACACCTACGGGTAAATAATTAAATAATAATATAAAATTCCCATTATCGGGCCGATATATATCATGCATCCCTAGTTGGCAAATTTAATACCTCATAGACTATTAAGTTGCCATGGTAGTCAGTGTTACCGGTGATACAAGGTGTTCAGGCTCATACAGCAGAAGAGCGAGGCTGCCAACAGCAAAATCTAACGTTGAAGATCTCAGCATTGTTTCAACGCAAGATACTGTGCCAACATAATCTTTTCTTGTCAAATGCTAGTAATACCATGTTGTCACTACTTTATTACACAGTGGCCAAATTTCAACACCTTAACATCCATAAAGCTACTTTCAGATATGCAATGAATTTTGGAAATTTCCAGAGGTGCTGTGAAATTGTAATGTGAGAATGCAAATGTTTGAGTCAGATACTCCAGATATTTTCCATAACTTTTCCTGCCCCCCCCCCTAGTAAAATTTCCAGAAAATGTCCAAGTGAGCCCATGAGAGAATACAGCAGGACAATGTCGAGAAAATTCACAAAGCGCGAGTAGTTGTGAGGATGTTTGTGAGATGCAGCAGACGTAAATGTGGAGGAATAAAAATATCTCAGAAAAAGAGGAGACATGCACGTAGAAGACACAGACGAAGATGTCAACTTAGAAAGACAAGGAAATTCTAGAGCTCCTGGTAATAAGAACAGACACTGGTGTGGATGTGCTATACATAAAAACACTGATTTCTGCAGCTGAATATTTATATTTTGTGCTGCCTTCTGCATGCTCTCCGCAGCCACCACCCCTGGCCTGAATGCTGGAAAATGTCTGTGTTGTTGTGAAAACTTCTGACCTGGATAATCTTCTGCTGCGTTCTTCATATGTGAAATGCAAAGTCTGGAAAATGTCCGGACCCAATTTTCAGATCACGTCAACAGCTTAATAGACTACAGGACTTGCATTTTGTATTTATTAGAAACACCCAGCTAATACTACTTCTGCTATATAAATATATACCATTTACAACTGAATAATCATTATGGAGGATGCAGTTTGTGGTCCTGTTGAACTGCACTGTTATGTAGACAGGCGTTCCTACTATTTACTAGGGTAATTAGTGACCCACCTCTTTGTACAATGCAATCCACTTCAACATCATCATAAACTGCAGCCTTTAAAACAATCAGCTGAATCAAAACCTCATTAACACAGCTGTTCACATATTTGGAGGCCTGTTGTATTAGACTGCATTGGTGTAAGCAAGGTGTTCCTAATAAACTGAGGAGTGACTGCACATTCCCTGTGGGAACATTGTTGATCATGTGAGCCTGACGTGACTGAAGTGGTGTTGTCACCTCTAGCCATCCATGGGTAAAGCAATCTGTGTGAGTGAGTGTCTTAGGGAGGTTGAATGAGGATAACACCCGAAGAGCAGCCTGGGGCTATAGTGCTCCTCAATTCATTCCCACTGCCCACCAGAGGCATTAAGCATTCATTCTTTCATCCCTCCCTTCCAGTCAGGACTTTGAGGGCTTAATGTTACTGTCACTTCTCCCCCCTCTAACCACTTCTCCTTACCCTCCTTGTGGGGGTCTTTGGATCTCCTACAATGTCTCCATCAAATTTCTATAGGTACTCAGCGTTTCCCTGGATTTTTTAGCAGCAGCGGCAGTCTGGCCCCAATACACTAAGGATGTGTGGTAAAAAAACTCTGATTATAGCCATCACAGTGTCCAGGTGGCCCTGCTGGCAGTGCCACTGCATTGATGTGCAATACTCAGCGTCAACCAACAAGAGATTCTGCGCCTCTGCTCTTTTCTAAATCGATCACATGTAGAGCCGATCATTACAAAAACCAGCTGAATTCATTTTTATGTTCATGAATAAAAGAGGCTTTGTTTTCCTGCAACAATGAAGTTAAGACACTACGTTGTGTCATAATCTGTGGAAGAACTTCTCTCCTGTCTGCAGGAGTGTGTGTCTGCTCGTCTCTGTTGCTTACCAAAACAATCACATGTATTTAGTTATTAATCGATGTTGTTGGATCATGAATCCAAAAAACATATTACAAGAGAGAGTGAGGGAAATTCGGGGAAAACTGAAGAGAAATATCTGAACTTTTCAGCAACAACTGTGAACCTTATACGCCACGACGGCTGCCAGGAGTGTGTTTATCTGCTTCCCCTGACAGTGCCTGGCTATCTGAGGCTGCATCCATACCAATGAGTTGTTGTTTGAAAAGTGCTTTTTCAACCTTTTCAAACTAATATGCTCTCTGTCCCCATGAGCATTTCGGCTTTATGCAAGTTTTAATCCCCGTCCATAATAATATGTCTGAAAATGCATAAGACATGACCACTCATGTATACTGGGCAACCTACTCTTTTTTTATGAGGCTCTAAAACTCCGGAGTAGTGTGGGTGCCATGTATATCCGTAGCAGAATTGATGCATTTTCAAACAAAAACGTAGTAGTATGGATGTAGCCCGAGTTTCTCTACATTTGAGTGGGACAGATCAAGAAGAACTTGGGGAATTTATAGAGAAAATGTGTAAAAGACATTTCATATTCACACTCCCAACTCATCCCATTCCATGCCAGAGCTTTCAGGCTATGAACTGCCTGGCATAGGGGTAGACTGACAGTGAAGTCACTGCAAAGGCACTAAGCACGTATAAGTTACTTCCATCAGCAGCACTGTGTGACATTGCTCGGTATCACTCATTTGTTTTCCTCCTCTCTATTGCCTTTCCATCATTCTTCAGGTCTTCACTTTCTAACTGCACATTATCCCCCTCCCACCATCGCCCCTTTCTTAAATCCTGCCGTCTTTAAGTAGGTCTCTTCTTCACCCTCTCTCCTGCTGCTTGCCTCTGGTGGGCATGAGTTATCCGTCAAGCAGACAGTCTCTCTGTCGTGCTGCTGTCCACTCATTTTTCCTGCCCATTTGATTTAGTGTAAACTCGGCCTGGTTTTAATTTATTCAACAAATCATCCAGCAGCACTGTTATAGGGCTGTTATTACACAAAAACATCTATTGAAATCAATAATTTATATTATGAGCTTGTACTATAAAAGGGGCAGGGTCCTACTGTTACAGCATTACATGTTTGGTTTTGATATTTTTGAACATATTTGCATTTTAGGCCTATATTTATTTTGTTTTCAACTATAGCCAAAAAGTGTATTAATTTATAATTCTTACATTAACATAATCCATTCTTTCATATTGTTATATTTTTAAATTGCAAACATTTCATAAAGGTTCTAAAGAAAGAAAAATAACCACATGTGAAAAAGTGCCTTTCATTTGTTGAAAACTTACTATATAACTATTAACTGACATTAGAATAAATGAACTATATAGTGATATGCATCATTATCTGGAAATAATAAAAAGGTGATATCAGGACATGGGATTTTGGTTATATATCGCACAGCCTTACTATGTAACTGGTTGGTCCTATGGGTCGGACCTCAATACCAAAGCTCCACCTCCTGATCACTATGACGTCACTATAACAATATGGCAGCATCTGCATCTAGACTATTTTGGGTCCATTTTGTACAGTGAGGGAAAGTGGTGATGCATCATTCATCCTTATATAGAGTCAATGTTCTACACAAGGGGCACAACATAAAGCCATCAAACAGCAAGTGGGAAACCTAAGAGCTAAAACTGTAGCCAAGATTCAAATTTACCAAAGCAAGTTTTTCTGGATGTTAACTTCTCAGTAACATTTAGACTAACCGTGGCCAACTAGATTTGAAACTGGACTGAGGATCAATAGCATGAAAACGCTTGAAATTACAAGGAAAATTCTGGTTCTCATTTGTAGCAAATGGCACGTTGAATGCTTCTGTTCTTTTGCCATGCATGGATGGTGGTGCTGGTAGAAACAGACGAGGCTGTCCAGTCACCCCCTCCCTGGGTAATGATGTGCTTCGCTCTGCTTTAGCCCCTGGAGACTCTTGGCTGAGTGAGCACATCCCCCTTACAGCCACCCATAGCCCCCCTTCCTTCAACACACACACACACACACACACACACACACACACACACACACACACACACACACACACACACACACACACACACACACACACACACACACACACACACACACACACACACACACACACACGTGCTTCACCACTCTGTTTCTTTCCTTGTCCTCTTTTGCCCTCTTCCGACTCCTCAGCTCGCTGTGACTGCATGCTTAACAACTGCCTCGTTCCCTTCCTCCTTGTCCTCATATGCTTTATTCCCTGTAGTTTTCAGAGATGCCTCTCTCTCTCTCTCTCTCCCTCTCTGTCACGCTCATTTGCTTGCCTCATCTTTTTCCTGAATGGGAGGAGCCCGACAACTCTCTAAACATTTCTCTTGTTTTGTCAGATTGCCAAATTGGCTATTGTATTTAATCACTCACACTCTGCCAAATCCCATGAAGTAATTAAGAACTTTTAAATCCAGCAATTAACGTAAAGATTAGGGCTAACCGCTCGTGCTTAGGGTTTTAGTGCAGATGCTGATAATGCTGGATAAGCAAAAGCAGTTTCCTCTGAGCAGGGGCTGCTGTAGGGGCAAGGGGTGGGCGAGGAAGTGCAGATAAAAATTGAGCGCCAGCATGTCCCTCTTATGTAATTCCATTATCCAAGACAATTTGCCTTAATGCGACAGTGGGAGAATCCACGGATTATAATGACTCTATTCCATCATTGTAAAAGGCACACACAACGAGACACACACACACACACACACACACTGCAATCACTTTCCAATAATTCTGTAGTCTTAACAAACACACAGAACGAGAGATGCACTTTAACTTTTTTTGGCCCAAATACTAACCCCATCTTTATGGCTAAGTGTCCCTTAGATTCTATCCATTCTGACTCTACTTATCAATCCTGCTTCAACCATTCATAATCTGGGGATTTATGAGTTGCCCATATGGTCTCACTATAAAGCCACAGACTAAATGCAAAACACATTTACTTAAGCACATTAACATCTGTAAATATCCACTGAGTCATGGACAAGTGTGAGTAACTGCCTATGGTTGACTTATTTAAGTTTGCCACAGTGATCACAGCGTTTCTCCTGGGATGGAGTTGTAGCAGTGGAGATGAAGCGCATGTGTGCGAAAGTTCTTTAGTGTGCTTGCAAAACGCACCCTGCTGGGAGGTTTCTTTGCATCTGCCCGCACCAGAAAGGCTCTTGAGGCCTGAGTACATACAGAACATTTGCGAACAGTAATGAAAAGAGGAAATGTCTGTCTAGCTAGCTAACAGGCATTCATTCTTCCAATTACTCATTGTTAGCTGTTCCTTTATCCAGAATTCACTCGCATTACCACACCGTTATGTTAACATTTAAGTGTTAATTTACTTAAATGTAATGCTAGAATACACCGACAACATTTCTTTTAGCGAATCCTATCCAAATATTATGTAATGACAACATACCTATGTGCATTTGCATATTACAGTGGCCCTCGCACAAAGTAAGACCCCCACAAGGAATACCTTGTGTCTTTATAACAAGCTGGATCTTTCAAATTTGTTTATGTCACAGATTAAGTGCATAATTCCTTGTGTGTTCCTATCAAGTGAGTGTGTTTGCTCTAACTCTACTGAGCGATACTCCTGTTAAGTTGCAGTATTGTCTTCTCTTCTATGAATGATAATCCTAAATCTGTTATGAGCATTGCTCACTTCATTGTTGACATCTGACTGATGCTTGTTGTTCTCAACGTGGTGCAAAGTGTTTCATTCACATGCTTTACTCACAGGCGTGTGAATTGAAGTGAATATGAAGTGTCCATAGAGAGAAATGTTAGTTTCTAGAGGGATGAGAGTCCTCTCCACTCCTCACATTTTTTAACTGATTTAAACCTTTTAAGAACATTTTCTACTTGTCTTATTCTTAAAACCTATACAAATAACCCCTGTATATCATACTGCTATATACACAGCATATCAGTTGTAACTGTTTTGGTTGTGTGTATGCCTGCAGCAGTCTGGACCATATAAATGTATTCATTCAAGTCAGAGCGCTGGATTTTGCGAACAAGTGAGAGACACCCATTTGTTCTGTTTTATATAGGGCACAGATGGAAGCTACTTGAAATGGTTGACAACAGAGCAACAGTGCACAGATAACAGCGCAGCAGTCAAAGACTGAGGTACCTCAAGACTTCCTGTGATCCCCACCATCAATCAACTTTAGAGGGCTCCTAATGGTTTCTCCCTGGGCCCCGGGCTGCCAGAGGTGCATACCAAACACCACCACAAAGCAAACTGATGTACAGCAACAAGGTGTCACGTTCACACACTGATCAGGTTCAGATGCCAGAAACATTTAAATATGATAGCATGTGCCTCACAGGGGATGCCAATACGACCCCTTCTCTAATTACCAAAGAAGTCAGCACTGAATGCAGAGGCTGAACACTTTGGCTACTTGGACTTGTAGAATAACTGCGAGGTCAGGTGCAAAAAGCAAAGTGCTTTCTTGTTTAAGAGTCAAGAGTGGCAGAAGCTAGATTTAGCCTACTTGGGTATCATGTTACATCACTGAGCTGGACTGGGTCAACAGGTTCATTAGGCTGCACTCGGCTGGGGAGAGTGGGGCCTCTCTCCGCATGCTGATGCCACAGCTCTCGTTAACATATTCTTGCCTCCAGTAGCACAAATCAAAACGTCATGACCCACAGTTATCTAGCTTACCTACCGCTAGTAGGGGACCAGGTGTGATTCAAGTCTTGTCAAGTGTAAACAGTTATCTGTAAATTACCATGGTTCGTGTTAACTGTATATTCTCAACCAACACTGGTGGAAACAGCAAGTATCTCAGCGGTCCTGTACATACCTGGCATTAATAAGGGCCTTGGATAATCCAACAACAAGTGAACAGCTCTTAGTATGTCAGTTCACACCTGGCATTAGTATGCGTCACCATGTGCTGTTCAATATGCAAATAAATTCACAATTTCTGTTTGCAAAAACAAATGTGTTTTAAAAGGCAGGTGGCAGCACTGCACTTCCTGTGCCTGTCTGCCAGAAATGATAAGAAGTAGAAACAATGAAGACCTGATCTATTCCTTTGAATTTTTCAGGCAAACCACATCGCCCAAGATATGGTGCACGCTCATAATACACAGCATCCCAGCCGGCGTTTTTGAAAATACTTCAGCTTGTGCAGAGGGCATCAGGTGAGTAGGTGGTCTTTCACTTTGGCCCAGGACACATTTGCATCCACAAGAGCGTGGACATATGCAACCCAGGCCACCGCAGAAAGTGGCCTGAGTGATCTGAGGTGAGCCACTTGTGACCGGATCACCTCAGACTAATACCAGGTAAGAGCAGGATCAATTACCCCGAGCAGACTGTAAATTATGGATGTATCGATCGTAAGGGGATGGAAATATTCATCTGATTTAGATTTCACTTAAGTGAGGTAGGTTAACCCTGTATGACTCAAAAGTGCAGCTAGAAACCACATCAATGCGCTACTGTCTGCTGGCTGCAACCCAGTATTTCTGATACATACAATTTAGCAGCAGTCTGCCAGAGGGAGAGAGAAAGGGGGAGAGAAAAATAGAAGCAAGGGAAAGGTAATTTAACTAACTCACCTAAATGTTAAACATTAAGTTAAATATATATTTTATTATCTATTGATATTCATGAATGCACACGACACCATCGTTCCCAGAATGGCCATGGGGCACGCTGGGACAACTAATGTAGGTCGTCACATCACTACTGCAACTTGTTGTACCAACAGCTTTTCCACAATTCATGAATATGTGACTGATCATGTTTTTGCCCTAAACTTCTGCTACATCAACATTCTTCTTACTACAGTCAGCTGCTACAGCCAATACTAGCTGACCTTTGTCCCAGGACACAGGAGAAAAACAGCTACATTTGGCAACGGAGGGAGGAGCGTGTGGAACTGGCTCCCACACATTTACACCTTCCAAAATAAGCTATTTCAAATATGCCTTCAATATAATCATGTCACAGTGTCTGCACAAGCCAATACCTAAACCGATCTCTCCTGTAGCACCAAATCATGGCTACAATATTGACAAAAGAGGTGTTTCAACTCTGATCAGCAGTGAGGAACTCTAATTAGTGAACACACATGTCCTCGTGCATAAAAACACATTTAAAGCAAAGCATCAGAAAAAAGCAGCGAACATCCACACATCGCCTTGAGTGTGAATCGTTTGGCTAAGAGCATGTTGCTTTGTCCCATGCTTTGCTGGAACACATCACACAGTGAAGAAAAGACAGCTAATTAGTACTCATTAGAATAAGAGGCAGCCCCACAACTATAAAATTGCATTAATCAAAGGTTAACAATTCAGATCAAATAGTGACTTGCAACAAACACTCCAGTGATGTCATGTGCTCCCATTTACAAAATACAGGCAACTGGGCTGTTGCCAAAAGCACAGTGGCAGGATGGCTACGACGCACTTGTCTCCGCTTCCTGCTTTCGCGCAGCGAGCTCAGCCTGCATCATCAGCTGTGGTCTTAAGCTACACGCTGCTGGGAAAAGCTCATAGGGGGAGGGGAGCCACACAATTAGGATTGAGCTGAATCTTTAGGATTCTCAGTACAGCAGCGCCAAGTATGCTCTCCCCCGTTTTTGCAGTGCACCATGGGTGTCAGTCGAGCCACTCATTGTAAAACCACAGCTGGAAAGGTTAGAGTGTAGGGAACTTGTCAACAAACCCACAGATGACTAATCTATGTCTCCACTTCTTCATACAACTGATGATGTGAGAAAACAAACTCACACCGTGACACACACAACTTATCATCAAACACCTTCCCCAGAACAGAAGGAGGAGGCGTCAGTATACACCTAAACCGAAAGGGAATCCCGTCATGATATTCAGGTTACATGCTGATTTCATCTCAGTTTCCCATAAGACGCTGTCTTTGAGTGACATCACAACATTTTGAGTTGAGCTCAGGGGAAATGTCTGGAACATACGAGCCACCTGTTACTATAAATGCCAAAATGATTAACCTGAAGATGTCCTTTTTTCTGAGAGCAAAAAAAAGTAAAATTCACTTCAAGGAACAAAGCAAATTTGTAGCTGATTTAAATTTGGAAAATTATTATATTATAATAATCGCCTAATATATGTTAATCATAGGTATTAACAAAAACGTATATATATTTTTTTACATTTGAAAAAAAACTAGTGAACCTCCTCTAAACACAGTCATACCAGGTTGGGTATAAAATGACACTGGCTTAAAATACACAGCACAAGAGAAATGTAAAAAAACAACATGTGGAGTTGGTGTCTCTGATGCAGCTTACAACCACTTTTCCTGCCCTAAGAAATACAATCATTCCTTCACCGTGCAGCAGCTCCAGGCACAATAAATCTTACTTGTCAGCCCAATATATGTAGGAAAAAATCCTGTACAATCCTACAGGTAACTGAAATGCCCATGCATGCATTCACCTCGTTTCACTGCATGGAAGAAAAGAAAGAGGAAGGCAGCCAGTGCCTCTCGCTGCAGCTCTTGTTGATGCACTGTAGCTGTACAGCCATCATGAAGTATGGTCCCTCTCCCCCAGCCCACCTCACCTCACCCCCCTCTGGCTAGTGAAGCAGCCAGCCTACCTAGACCAATGCACAGAGGCAACGCAGTGCTTCAAAAAAAAAAAAAAAGAAATCTGTGGATTAATCCAGACAACGGCAGAAGAAGATGTGTGTTTTTTGTGTTTTTTTGTCAATCAACAAGTCCCTGTTAGCTCGCAGACAAATAAGCTGTCGATCAAAGTTGTCATTCCCATAAATTGCGATGCAACGCTGCTGCAGCCAGCCAAGCAAGGGGGGGAGGGGGGGTGCGCTCAGACTGGAGGGGAGAGAGAGAGAGAGAGAGAGAGAGAGAGAGAAGGGAGAGGGAGCTGGAGGTTGGAGAGAGAGCTACGTTACCTTGTGGATGTGCCCTTCCTCACATCGCAGATGCTGCATTTAAAAGCCTCGGCGGTGTTCCTGAAGGTGCACACGCTACAGTCCCAGTATCCATCGTCTGCGGTCTGTTTGGCTTGTCTTTTTGGCCTTTGCAAAAAAAAATCATAAAATAAATGACACAGACGTTAAGGTCAAGTTAGTTAAACAAAATGCCAAGAACGTTTCTCCACGAATTTACAAGAAAGGTGGCGGTGACCAACGTAACCTGTTGTGCGATATAAAAGCTACTCTCCTGCACAAAGCATGCTGGTGTTGTCATTAATATTGGGTTCGAGTCCCGGTTCGTGGAGCTCCTTGGTTTGAATGTGTCCCCCTCCTCAGCGGAGGAGCGGACGACCATCCACACCGTCCGATTGTATCGCCAGGCTACGTGCTAGCAGGCAGGCGAGCGTTGCTAAAAATTTCGGCATCGACGCTTAGCATGTCGGCTAACGAAACGGATATCACACCGTGTCCATTTCGACAGTGACCCTCCGAAAGGCTTCTCGGAGACGGAAGAGCGTTCCGGGGAATGCCAGGCGTCTCCGCCGAAAAAAATCCCTTTGTCTGTTAAGTGACTGGGGCTGCGAGGGGAGCGAGAAGCCGCCATAGTGACTGCACTATTCTAGCTAGCTGTGGCATACCAACTGAAAAAGGGAGAAACGATCCCCGTGAAGCGGAGAAACGCATCCGAATATCGAGCCGCGAGGACGCACGGAACGGCTCGAAATCGACAGCAGGCGGTCGCATTACCTGGTAGGGCTCTTCTTGTCGCCCATGGTGGAGAGTGGTCCTCGGGAATAAGAAGAAAAAGCGGCCTCCTGTTTAATTGTCAGTGAGTGTAGTAGGATCCAGATCGAGCCGCTGCTGAGGCTGTTGGCAGACAGGCTCCACTCAGCGCTGGCTCCAGGCACCGCACAGCGACTGACTGCACCGCCCCACGTGGCCCGCTGCCGCCCAATCACAGCGCGCCTCGGTTTAAAAGTCTCGATGCTTATTTAGTGGCTTTTTTTTTTAATGAATAAAACCAGAGATTCTTCAGAGACATCACCTCGACCCACACACACACACCTACAGGCAACAAGTGGCTAATCTGTATAACGTTTAAAACAATAATATCAGATATTGAGGCAGGAGGAGATCTGTTGATAAAAAACAATCTCTTTTTGATTCTCAACTTTATCTGGAAGAAACACAAGATCACTATTCCAGCTGATTTAAATCAATACATCACACCACTCCTCATTCATCTTCTTCAAGATGCTACTGTGGCTCAGGGGGTAGAGCGGATCTTCCACTAACCAAAGGTTCAGCAATTCAATCCCAGTCTCCCAACAAACAATACACCACAAGGTTCTACTGGGATGCTCACCCATTCTGCATGCCGAAGTGTCCATGGGCAACCCTGAATTGTGTGTATGTGATAAAGAAGGTGCTGCACATAGATGTGCTGTATGAATGTGTGTGTGAATGGGTGAAGCACTGTAAAGCACTTTCATCAAGACTTAAAAATCACTATATAAATACAGCCCTCCATAACCTGGCTCCCCATACCTGTTGGACCTTCTTCATCTTCCTGTGCCCTGCGCTCTTCCTCAGCTGCTCTTCTCTCTGTCCCCATATTAAAACTCAGCACTGTGGGTGGCAGAGCCTTTGGACATCCCTGCCACCTCACATCCTCCAGCCGGACTGTTCAAATCCCAACTAAAAACACATCTGCTTTGATCAGTCACCATAAAATCTTATCTGTCCCTTACTTATCACTTTTTAACCCCTGGTCTTACTTTTAGTCCCTCTTGTGTTCACATATGATGTACTGTTAGGTGTCTTTGCCTCTTAACCTGATTTTAATCTTGGTTTAACTTCCAACCATTCTAGAAAGGCGCAGTGAAATGAGTGACATAATAATTATTATTATTAATCTATGGATAATAATAGCACCTTTTTAATTATTATGGTGTTATACAGTTATCCATGATGGACCAGTTACATTTCTGCACCATCTTCTACTTGTTGAACCTGATGACCACTTGAAGCACTTTTACAGTCCTTTTTTCCCCTTCATACAAACACACTCATACAGTGCATTTGGGGTTCTGTATCTTGCCTTCAGCATGTGGAAAGGGGGAGACTGGGATCGAAGCCCTGACCTTCTTGTTAGTGAACGACCTGTCCTACCTCAGGACCGACTAAATGATCTGATAGTGCAGATCATTTAAGCAATGCCTCTCACACCTTAACTCAGTAATTCATTTGAATTTTAAAACCACAACATATTGTTATGTTGTGGTTTTAAAATTATCTCCAGGCACTTTATATGGTAAGGTCGAGACCTAACAATATTACAAAGAAACCCAACAACAGTCTTTTTAATTTGTCCAGCAATTTTCTTGCATGGAGGATTAGGTATATCTGCTCAGATCATCACTTGTCTGCAGTGTTAATAGTTATTCTCAACAAAATTACCCCTTTAAAACCACAAGCAGGTTTTCTTGTGAGCTCTCTGCAACATCAAGTTGAATGGGGGAAGATGGAGTCTTGGCGCAGGACACATTGTCCTGCTCTGTTTAATGAAATAAACACGTCCACAATGTCCAGATTAATTCAAGATTCTAATAAGATGCAGGAAAAAAAGCTTTCATTCATCTCAGCATTTGCAAGAGAAACTTTTAATCGCCCCCTTTACCCTCCTGGCTCTGACAGGCTGCGTCGTGGAATGTGTTGGAGCAAAAACTGCACCTCTTGTGCGCCTCCGCTCTGCCCAGGACAAGGCTCTCTGTGGGGGAGACCAAGCGTGAATCATGTAGGCTCATTAGCTGCTCTCCACGGCTCCAGGTCCTATTGTGAATCCCTCGCTTTTTTCTGTTCAGAGTGAATATCCATGCCTCCACATAAGTCTGCCCTCCGCCCAGTGATTACCTCTGCTTAGCTCATAGCATGCTGCTCTAATTGAGCCTCATCACGGTGGCCTACTGATAACTACAATTCAGTCAAAACAACATTAAGCCCTGCCTCACTGCTTCTGTAATGAGTTCCTGGGAAAACTGTGATTTTTTTTGTTTTAACTTGCGAGTTATGGCATAGAGTTCATTTATATTCATAGGTGGGATGAGTCCTTGGAGCTACATGTATTTTTTCTTTTTTTTCAGAGAGACCACAATATCTGCAGACTGGTTAATTTATTGATACCACAGGGATGAAGATCATATTAAAAGAGGCATTTTACTGAGGTGAGAGACGTGCACTTGCGGAGTGGATTCTCCCCTCATCAACTGCACCCTTGAGCAAGGAGCTTGCGTTACTCGCAGACGACTTCATAAGACAAACAGTTAGCCCTCATTCATTATGTATGAGAGGTGTGCAGCTGAGTTTGAACAGCATGACATTAAGATGGAGAAACTTATCAGGGGCGAGATGTGCGGAAACAACTTTGAGGACTCTTTATAATGCAAAGGAGGATGACAGTTGTGCCAATCATGTTTGTGCTGAAAAAAAAATCACTCCAGTCGACTCAAGTAAAGTGAGTCACTGTCAGGTTGTTGTTTACCCACAACATAAAAACTCTTCAGACTCAATCTGACTGCATCCTTCGTCAGTCAGCAGCAGTTTGTTTGAAGCACGTAGCAGCCTTGAATTGCAATAACTCCAGAGGGCTGCTCGGCCTCTGACAGTAGAAGATTGAGGTTGTACTGCTTCTGGGCATGAATGTGTAAAAACTGAGTAATGTTCGGTGTGTACAAAAATCACAGATTCGACCACAGCAGTAGCCAATATTCCCATCAAACATCATCATCGCAGTGTGACAGGATATATACATTCCAGTATAGGAATCATGTCCTTGTGTGAATTATGTACGTCTAGTGCCACTACAGGAAGCAGTGTGCTCTTTGTGTAAAGAAGGGGGATGTTGTGTTACACTAGCCTCTTTAACACAGAGATCCAGCTGCACTGCCGTTAATAAGAGCTTTTGTTGTTCCTCCTTTGCCTTTTTTACACAGAACCCAACAAGTCGGGATATTGCTACTCCTGTGTGTGATTTGACAAACTGTATCATGCCAGCTTTCCGGAATCAGCGGCGTGACCTGTGACACAACAGTGTCGGTGTCTGTCCCCACGGTTCTAAATCTCCCTTGTACACAGACATCGATCCGGCTCGGTGACTACATCAACAGGCAGCACAAAGGTGGAACCATAATTCCCCACCTTTCTTTGCTTGTGCGGGTCTACACAGGAAGCACTTGGTTGTTTGTTGCAGAAAGAGCTAGGCTACAAACAAGAAGCAGCAATGGCAGGAAGGGAAATCTAGAGTTTAACTGCACAAAAGTTTAACTTAGTGAAGACAACAGGGTCAGCAATGCTTGTAATTGATAATCCATGTTGTGTTCTACACTGGTAGCCGAGGTTGTTTTCTACAAAAAGGGGTTCATTTGATTGGAGCCTGAAGAATCAGCGAAGACTACGTCGTGACTGAAAAGACCCAATCAGCAAGTGGTTGTGGGTGTCTATGTCATTGTTTCAAAACATATATCCGTCTTTGCCCTTCAAGACTAAAATGCAGCCAGGGAGTTTTTAGACCTAAATGGGGCAAGCAGCATTTCCAAACATTTCTGTTTTAGTAGCTCTAAAACTCTGGTGTAGTGTGGACGCCAGGCGTATCTGCAGAGGAGTTGATACGTTTCCAAATGAAACATATGGATGTAGCCTGATACAGAGATCTTGCAATATTGCAGTTGAGAAGACCCCTTAATATATATATTTTTTCACTGAAACACAAAGCCTGGTGAGTGACCTAACACATCAAGCCAACGCTCCAGAATCAGGGGCATGGCTTTAACACAATAGTGTTGGTGTCTGTCTTGTCGATCAGGCTATGTGACCATCTCTTCTGCTGGCATAATGACGGAACAACAATAGCCTACCAACCCCCAAATTCCGTATTTGTACCCTTTATACAGAATGGTATGCATAACACTCTTGCCTTGAACAGGCTCTGTAAAAGGGTCTACAAGTTAAACTGATCTGAATATCAAAAAAGGAGGAGGGGTGTTTCTGAAGCCAACCATCAGAGAACCAGTTCTGATGAAGCACACTGGTTGTTTCAGGGCCGGACTTAACTGTATGAGACCCAGATGGTAAAACATGTTGTCCAACCACATCAGAAATCATGCGTTTGTAGTTATTTCTATTGAAAAGCCGATAGAGAGGGGGGTTGCAGTAACTTTAAAACATGTAGCGTATGTTTTCTGACAGTCATTCCTGGAAAACCGTCATACTGTTGCACTTGGTTGTTCACATGAAAAGTGTCAGAGTCAGTTGAAAAAGAATGAAAAATGAGAGCTTGGGGGAGAAGTTTTAACCATGACTCTTTTCTCACCTCTGCACAGCTGCTCAATCATGGCGTGATCTGGTTGTGAATGTCGGAACCACAATCCCTAACCTGTTCTGTTGCCTAACCCTAACCACACCTTAACCAAAATTCCTTTGACATAACCATTTTTTTTCCATAACACCAAAGGTTTCAGTATTTTCAGAGCCAAACTTCATTGTTGTCTCAACATGACTGGGGGAAAAAAGTATTTTTAACTGTTCTGAAGAGCCCCCTTAAAGCTGACCATCATAGCAACAGGTGACACGTGATACTTGTACAACTGGGGGTAGCAGCGCACACTTTGGAACAGTTTTTCCCCACAGGGATATTGTTGCTCACATTTTTCATAGTGTTTCTCTCAACTGTGAAAGTGAATTAAGCAATTGTATTCAAATCCTTGTGTGACGTCAGTGCGCAAAAATTGGCTTTGGCCTGATATTGCAGAAAGCAATGTAAAGTAATTCATGTACCTATCCAGGGCTTTACAGAATGGTTAGGGTGAAGGGTTAAGGCGAATTCATGGTTTCCGCGTCTGTCAGTGTGCTGGGGTTCACTATGGTCTTCGTCATGCAAATGTCGTCTTCCAATCAAAAGTTTTGACCGTCTCAAATATATGCGTCAACTTCCCATGCTCCAGGTACAATATTGGAATGGAATGGGATGTATGATCAGGTACTCATGTGTGGTACCACAGACTGACGCAGACCCTCAACCATGGGCATGTGTGTGTGACAAGAAATGTCTCCCATGATGTGAGGGTTGGTGGGTGGGGGGCTGTATGCTGATTAGAAAATGAGGCTGGAACTACTTGTCTGAATCAACGTGACGATCCACTACTTCACAGGGGTTTCAAAAAACTCAAACCAAACAAGATTAAACTTAATGTAGCCTTTTGTCTTGTAAAATGTAATATGATATCAGAAATTGAGACAAATTCATGAAATCCAACCACTTTGTGTATACTTATTGAATGTATTTAAATTGATGGATTAAACTGGTCAGTTTAATCAAGCAGCATCCAACAGTCATGGTGGATGACCCTCTTGGAGACTTAATTGGCATGACACAAAAACAAATGACAATTCCTCAAAGACCTTATTTAATTCAGTAAGAGACAAGAAAATCAAGTATATGGCAACTAAAGTTCAAGTTAATCTGTACTTGCTTCAAGTACCTTGGTTTGTATTGAGCATCCAACAGTTGACCTGAATCTCAAAACAACTCTGCAGCCTCACCGGAGGAGCTCACTGTGTTATTTCAATATGGCACTGAATCATTTATGTGGGCACACAAAAAAGAAGCCATGCCACGTACATGCCTGGTGAGCACAACCACCTTGGAAAGGGAAGGGAGTAGAGAAATGTCTGTCTGGGGCATTTCGCTCTGTGTACTCTACCTTCCAAAACCTTCAGAAACGGAGGAGTGCAGATAAGATGTGAAGTGGGAGAATTGGCTGCTAAAAAGGCAACGGCACGGCAGATTGAGGACATACCCTCTCTGCCTCTCTCTCCCTGGCACTGATCCATTACACACAGGGGAGAAAAGTGACTTATGATTAATCATCTCTCGCAGAATTCTCCAATAAAATTCCCCGATCGATACGCCTCGCATGCCAGGGGAGAGAGCACGGAGCTTATAAATAAGATTTTGAATGATTTAAAGCCTACTATTGTGCATCGTTTACTTGCTTGAATCCCAGTTTTTGTTTGACTTTTGGAGAGAATCAGTCCCTTGAGGTTGCTTCCTTCTAAACCTACTAATTACACACTTCAGTCTTTCTTCACAGTGAGGCTGCCTTTGTCATCAAGACTCATTTCTCCGTGGTGTCGTGACGACACAGAGGCTGCTGTTGCGTCTGTTCCAGTTCCACTGTATTACCGCGATTAGAACTACTTGACCTTCCACATGCAGATGATGCCCATGTGAGTCTGTGCCTATTGTTCTTTTTTCTCCGCATCTCACCACATGACCTGCCGTCTGCCTTTCAAAGAGCGCTCCCTGCGATGTTAAACAACTCTTCTACCAGGCACATAACAGCCCTCCAACAGCTCGCTCAGTGCTCTTCACACTGATGTTTGCTTTTCAACTGAAGCTTTTATAGATTTCCAATAAAAAAACATACAGTACAAGCACCTCTCAAACAACTTATGGTTAAGTGTGGTGAGTAAGCACACTAAAGAGTTTTCTGTTTCACAGTCGGACTCCCATTCCAAAGCCAAAGTTCTGACATGATGATAAATTATGATGTGATTATGATGATACATTTCTCTATAAAAAAGTAATTTCAGTTCTTTTTGTTGACTGAAACGTCCCCTTCTCTTTTTCATACAATAAAACCCATGCACACTTTTCCTCTGTTGCTGTCATACGCTCTTTCTCACACTATTTTGGTTTGTTTCTGTCACACACACGGTCACACAGCCATCTTCATTGCCATGTCCATGGCTGTATTGAATGGCTGCATAACCCGTGCCCGCTCTTGTTCGTCTGTGGATGTTTGTGCGTGTTATCCCGGGATGTGTAGAAGCGTCCAGTGGGGATTTGAAAAAAGAGGGGAGGGCGGTTGAGGACACCGTTTCCTTCAACAGTGGAATGTCTTCATGCGTGTTCCTGTTTGGAGAGGCTGCTCACGGCTCCCAGAAATTGGCAGGAAACCACATGCTTCTAACACTGGGGCCGATAAGACGGAGAAGGAGGTGGGAGGGGAGGAGGGGTTGAGGGGAGGAGGGGTTGAGGGGAGGAGAAGAAGTGGGGTTGTGCGGTTGGAAGGGAGGAAGGGAAGGGTGCTTTATAGCGAACCTCCAGGAAGGTAGATTATCCCACGAAATGCTGGCAGGGCTTCAGCCTTTGTGCATGCCTGTGTGTGTATGTGCACGTATGTGTGTGCATGCCTGTGTGTGTATGTGCACGTATGTGTGTGAATGTCTGTGTGTGTTGAGGAAAGAATAAGGGTGTGTGACAATAAAAAAAGCAGCTCTTCCAGCTCACTCAGCAGTGGAGAGTCTCAATGAATCCGGGGCAGGCTCCACAAAGGGCTGCTGAACAAAAGGCCTGCAAGCTGAGAATGTGCAGCACGGAGGCACGGCCCAATCTTATGCTTTGTTAACCCTCAAACATAACACTGCATAAAGACTAAGACAATCACGCCTCACTCGTCTATCACGTGTGTGCCTGTTGATTGTTAGCCTGACGGCGCAATGCCTCCGACTCATGCACTGGGATTCATGTTTGACTCCTGCTGTATCTGTAATGCAGGATAACCGTGCGCTGTATACGTGGGTGTTAAATTTGTGACTCCATTCTGAAAACGCCACAGGTTATTTTAAGCAAATTTTGTTCACCCGGAAAAGTTAAATTTTGCAGAGAAAAGTAAAGAATCGATTATTAGGAGCAAACAAAAGTCAATTCTTCGCTCACAAAAATTATCGGCATTTTTGGTGTTAAGCACGTAATTGCACAATAATAACCTTTAATAAGATCTTTCAGTGTCACAGTGTGCTCTCTGACATAACAAAGCCAAGGTTTGAAATATCTCTTTTAAATAATAGTCTTGCAATTCAAAAGTTTACTTGGCAATAAGATGTACTTATAAGTCAAAAGTAAAAGTATGCATAATACCATGGCGATTTATCCCATTTCATCATATTACATCATTGCATCATTACCTCTGCCAGGGATGTTTTGATTAGAGATTGTGTGTCTGTAAGCAAGAATACACAAAAGCCCCTGGACGGATTAACTTTGTGTAAGGATGTGGTTTTGGTCAGGAAAGAACTCATTACATTTTTGGTGTGAATCCAGGATTTTTTTTGCACTTTTTTTAACATTGTGCTTTTTTCAACATTTTTGTTGTATTATTATTTTTGAGAATAATTCATGGATCTTGGTGAATAAAATTATGAATGTGTGCAAATTCAAATGAAATAAAAATGTGGATCTAGCTAATTTAAATGTGGTTTCTTAAGGAGAATTTGGGGTCTTGGTGGAGGTATGAACTCTACTGAGTGACATTCTAGTTTTCTAGATGAGTGATACCTCAGTGTTGTGGTTGGAACTAATAATCCACATAGTGTTTATTACGTTGTTCGGGTACGTTATAAGATGATCAACAGAAAACGAAAATCAATCATAAAATGGAAATACTCAAGTAAAACTGCAGTAACTCAAATTTGTAGACAAGAACAGCACTTGATTTTAGCTAATCAGAGAACTTTCAAAATACTAAACCCTTAAACTGCCCTCACTATGTGATAGAAAAAGTGAAGCATATGGAAGGGTTGTTTGAATGTGTGCATGAACCTACGTACTGTAAAAAGCTTTTAGTGGCCAATAAAACTGGAAAATGTCTATATAAATACACTCCATTTGCCATTTTTAATCCAGTGGCTTGTAGGGATTTGGGAGTCCTCAAATCTATTCTGTACTAGTGAATGAGAAGAGTAAGGGTTTTTGTTTGCTCAAATTAAATAATCTTTTACAACACTGATAATGTTAATACATTATTATGTTGTACGTTAACTTTATTACAGTGGATTACAGTGGTCAACAGTTTCCACTTCACAATGCTGCTTTTAAGAAGGTGGTTGGAACAACAAAGTGTCAGAGAAGCACAACGTAGTTCAGATCGCGCTTCTCTAAGGGAATGATCCTTTTTACCCCTTTAATAGTACTGCATGGGCTGAGCCCCACATGTCCATCCACAGTCTTTAGTAATTCCCACAAGTCCACGCACACACAATCCAAGGGATTATAAATCACAGGCACTTGGGTGAGGGTTCCGCTGACTCCGGCTGGTGTTTATGGTTCTCAATGACTGAATCCAGCTGTTTGGAGCTGCACAATACTCAGCGAGGTGCAGTCAATTTGGTAGATTAGCGTATTGACAGATGGCGCTCCATCCATCCAGCAATCAATATGTTTTATTTTATTCCTTCAAATGTTTACTCGAGTACAGAGACACAGAACCCCTTTCTTCCCAGGCGGCAGTGGCTATTGTACAGTCTCCACTCTCCTATTACACCCACCTCCCACCCCTCCATCTTTTTCCTTCTCTGCCTGGAAGGACTCTCTGGCCGTCCGTGCAAAAAGGAACACTCCCTTGCTCGCAAAGTGCAATGAGATATGCCCCCCCCCCCCTCCCTCAAGTAGGGCAGCCAAATTGAGCAATCAGACAACACATCCATCACTATCCTGTGGGGTGGAGTAAATGACCTTGATGCCGTCTTCACACTCAATTTCAGATACCCTTGGGCTCCATTATGGGGAGATTTAAGCATCGAGACAGTGGCCGGCCTTCACATTTGATTCTGACGATACTAGATGTGATAAGTGTGTGATCCGGCTCAGAGAAAGAGAGTAATGCGGAAGGTACAGCTAAGGGTAAGGGGGGTGGGGGGGGGACACAGCTGATGGAGAGCGTGAGTCAGCAGGTGATGAAAGCGCAGCGCAAAATTAAGATGGAGTAAGAGGGCTCCGGGAGATGAGAGGAGGAGATGGTGGACAACAGTTGGAAGAGCCAGCAGTTAGAAGGTGGCTGTAGATGGAAGAGGATAAATTGCTTTTCAAGGACTTTCTAACCACCACTTCTACTCTCGGTCTTCTTCACTGCACTAAAGCTGCTGGAAAAGAACGGTTTAGGAACCAGCAAGTACTTATCCTCCCCCTCCCCCCTCATCTCATCTCTGGTGGGAGAAAAAAAAAGAAAGAGCACAGATGAGCACTCTCAAATGGAAACATGTTTGCATACCAACAACACTTTGATGCCAAGACATATCTTTTCTGACAGTGCCACAAAAAAGTGACTCAGAATGAAGAAGAAAAAAACAAAAGACAGTGAGCGCCCGTTGAGTTTTGATGTAAAGTGGTTTGGACAATGGATTCCTATTCAGTTTCACTTTTTTCCCTTTAATTGAGTGTGTGTTCTTCCTTCCTCTCGTCTGGAGGAAAGAGCTGCTCACGCAGAGGCAGCAGCAGCAGGAACGCACGCAGCTCCCACGGGAGTTTATTTGAGAAACACCACCTGCAGGTTTGAGTGGCATCATTAACAAAGGTCAGATGTGCTCACTGTGAAATTATACACACATGAATTTCTCAATGACTTGTTAATACACCTGATTTCCTTGCCCTGGGCGACAGTTTGCCCTTTGCTGTCTGCCAGGGGCAGAGTAAGACGGGAGTGCACCACGTGGGCGCCGTGCATTTGATTTAACTGAGAGGCTGCTGATAACACTTTACACTTGAGTTACACGAGCATGCAAATGAAATCAACATCATTAACGAACCAAGTGGCAAAACAAATCAATATGTGTTATCCAGTGTGTACTCTGGACTGTGGAGCTTTAATCCTCGTCTGAGGCTGCGTGTTCACATGTTTCTTTCAGGAATCAAGTGGATATGCTTTGGAGATGAGATAATATTTGCTCTGTGGTTAATGTTAATTTTGTGTTCTAAACCAAAAGATCAAGTGAAGCTAAATAATTTGGACTTTTTATAGTTCAATCAGAAAACATTCAGTCACTTTTGTTTTCCTCTCATTTTGTTATGTTGAAATAGAAAAAAAACTTAGTTTATAGTGTAAATAAACAAGTTCTGTTAAAAAAGAAACACTGATAAATCACATTGATTTAAATATTCAGAGCCATTGTGGCTCAGGTGCCACCCACCTCTTTTGATCATCATTTAGATATTTCTGTGCCTTGATTAGAGTTCATCTGTAGTGTGTTCAATTGAAAGACAAACAACTGTTTGTGAGATCTCACACTTGACAGTGACCATCATTCAATGGCTTATTCATATCTTATTCTTTTCAGGCTTCATGTGGTTTCACCCTGAAAAGCAATGATCCAGCAAACTGGGAATAAGCCGACGGGTTTGATCTTAACAGCTTGTTGCTCTGATAACAGATCCACAAAAACTTTGAGCCAGCCTCAGAGAACTGGACAGGACTGTCGAGACTTGTCTACTCAGGGGAGCATTTCACTGCATTTTCAGTTCCTGTTCAGACTGGAAAACTGCTTGCATTGTATATCTGACCTGTAGCGTGCAATGCTACAGGGATTATGCACTGGCCATTGACCAAATGCAGGTGACCTATACTAAATATTGTGCCTGAATGCTTCCTCTGTAGGCACAAACAGGGCTAAAGCTGCTGTTGTGCAGTGCTTTTACTATCAAGTCTTACTAGAAAGAGCTAAAGGTATAAAGTCACAGCAGCACTTTATGAGACTATGCACGTTGGCACAATAGGAACTGATGGGAATTGTCAACTGGACTTGTGTTTTTTAAAGATGTTTCCCGTTTCAAGAAAGATGAGGGGAATTTGAATGTCCATCCACACAGAGAGAACATGCAAACAGACAAGCAGGTTCAGACCCAGGACCCTTTCGCTGTGAGGTGACAGTATCTGCACCACCATGCTACCCAGGAAATACTAACGTTTGTACGAATTCAATTGCTGTCAACACATTTAACTAAAAACATAAATGTCAAACACATTACGATTTATTCCCTGTGCACCATGAGTATCTGTCACAAATTTCATTGGTTATTGTACTGATAGTTGTTAAACCCTTTTAGGAAAACACAAAAACATGACAACCTCATAATGACCATAGAGGAAAATCATTGGATTACCGAAGTCATTAGGGAATAATCCTAAATCCATTGATAGTTGAGAGTTTGCCTTTCACATATGAAGGATGCAGCAGGAGATTGCCCGAGTCAGACATGTTCACGACGACAGGAAAACGTCCGGAACATTCAGTCGAGGGGTGGCGCCGGGGTATAGAATTCAGGAGGCAGGATATGGTGTATTTAATTCCGCTGCAGAGATCAAGTGCTTTTGTTTAAAGTGCATCAAATCAAGCTAACTCTGTTATCCACATCTAAATCCCTAAGTTATCTGCAGTGAGCTGCTGCTTCTGCTGATTTAATGCAACACCCCAATAAGCCACCATGCATTCATATCACCCACATACAGCATATCACCAGACATGCCAAAGAAGCACTTCCAGATATGAATCTTATATGTGCATCTCTCTAATGGTGCCACATAGCATGAACAATTTGCGGTCATAACATTGTGAGGAGCGCTGTCATGTGAGGAGAAACACACCATTAAGAGTCAAGCAGCTGTGTCAGATCAGACTTTTACACAGCCCGCTGCTTTGTCATGTCAGAGAAGGTTGCAGCTTGTCCTTGTCCACTGAAGCGAGTGTTTGCACAGTGGAAACAGGCCCAAGGCAGGTTATCCATGCTGCACTCATCCATGTAACTGTAACATATAAAATACTACACAGTGCTCCTACTTTTCTGCCTTGTGAGTTAAACGTTACAAGTTCGGGGCTCATGTGGCTGAGATGTAATCACGGTAACGCAGTGGAACCAGGACAGATGCAATAGTGCTGCGTGTCACTCTGACAGAGCTTTTTTTTGGGTGCAGGAAACATGACGACCTGCAGAAGACAAGAGAGGAAACTGTCGCAAGGGAGGAACAAACTGCCTAATTAGAACATGTCATAATCATAACAAGGTAAATATGGGGGATCATCTGAGAGCAGGTGAAGCAAAGAGCTTCACTAATACAGTATTTTCGAGTCGACTCGGAAGGTTTATACCATTCTCCTGTTCATTATCAAATAAAAAAAAGTGTGCATCTGTAGGTCTAATTAAAATAAGAACCATATAAAACTATATATGTAAAAACTAGATACTTTCTTTATTCATTAGCAATAGTTTTCTCTTCATGGTCTGTTACTGCCCTTTCTCATCTGTATCATACATAATATAATTGTGAGGGTTGGAAAGTCTAATATCTTTCAGAAACAATCCTGTTTTCTCATCTTTCATCTTTCTCAGATTGATTTGAGATATATTTCCACTTTCCCTGAAAGATTTAGGATAACTAAATTAATTACAGAAAAATACAAGGGATTCTCATTGGAACATGGATTGTTGAATAATGACTTAACAAACTGAATGTCATCAATGCATTCTGATTGAAATAATCAATTAAGAGCTTTACTTGGTATTGATGCTAATCGTTGCTGTCAGGAGCAATGGACCTCGGACATTGTAAGAATTGTGTTACATCACTTTAAATTCCTTTAGAGGTAGATATAGATTTGTATGAAGAACCAGCCACTTGGCCAACCTTGTTGCTGTGTTGTTGTGTTTCTGACTCAACCAGTTAAGATAACAGCTTATTCCATTTCAATATTCAGAATTTAGCTTTATAATAAATTTAGAAATTTCTGATGAAAGGTCCCATATTATAGAAAGTCAGTTTTCAATTTCATTTTGGTTAGAAAGCAGAAATGGGTGTTCAGTAAATAGTATGAAATAACCAAAGCTTTCAAGCCACAGAGAAAGGCACACAGCCTGTTTTCTTTAGAAACCGTGGCTTAAAACGGGCTGGAAGGACTTCTGGAACTTTTGATGTCACAAAAACTACTTTCAGACCGAACTGCATTTCAAACATTCTCCTGAAATTACCATAACCATGCTTTCCACCATCCAATCTTGAAGGATTTGGTTTCTGCAAGTGTTTACCTGACATCCCCCATATTGTTATTTAATCTCCATTACAGACTCGGTTGGTTTCAGCTTTTAATCCTTTTAGTCCTGCTCTTCTACGCATTGTTGGATCACTTTTATTTTTTTTTCTATTTCATCAATCGTATTGTTTCTTGAATTACAGTTGGGCTAAAAACCAGCTGCAGCAAATTTGCTTAAGGAAAAGGAAGTTAAGGGATGACATCCACTGCCTGGAGTTGGAGCTCAGAAAGATAAGCTGCTTCATGGGTTTGTCTCTGCAGCTGCGACGCAGGCAAAGCATATTTCTGCCGTAAATTCCCCATAAGCTTATGTCACACCACCGCTGGTCCCATACATGTCAACATCACTGCCATCTCAATCAATCCCATTCAAAAATACATCCTGTCTGGTGGTGACAGAAAGGTTAACTGCTCCTTCTCCTTGCCCTGGTAATCCACTTGCCATATTCCATGCTCGTCCCAGCTGTCCAGTCTCCCACCTCTCTGATGTCCCTGAGGGGGATCAGACTCTGCAGCCACACACACTCCTCTGGTTGGCCTCAACGCACACTGCTACTGCACCAGTCCCCCCAGATCTATATGTCCCATTCTGAATATGTATTGGGGTTATTACAGCATTTTGCCTCACACGACCTCCTGTCTGTTTACACTCAACTGTAAATGTGTATGTTGTAAACAAACCAACTAAGTTGAAGAACACAGTGCTGACTTACAACAAGGGTTCACCGCGGGAGCAGCATGCCAGCAGTTTGACAAGAGGGGAAAATCCTCCAGAGGGCAATTAAGTTCGAGAGCGAGCAGTGACATGGGGGCTTTTATCTTAAAGGAGATGCTTTTTCTGTTTTTCTTTCCTCCAGTGTGTTATATATATATTTTTTGAGAACCTAAAACCTCTTCAAAGTTAAAAAGTCCAAGGTCTGAGATAAAGGCAGCTCCTCTACCCCACAGAAAACCCTGCTCCTGAAACTGCTGACACCTCATCAGGAGTCCGACCGATACTTCCACATAATGGAGATGTCACACAATTTTGCATAACACTTTGCATAATGCACACCTAGCGACTAGTGTGGCTCGCCTTCAAACAAAACCAGGTAAAGTGAAAGCGAAGGCCAACATTTCCTTCAAACGCTGGAAGCAGTTGACCAATGACAATAGAGTGGGTCAATAAGAGCAGACTGGGTGTTATTGGGAAGGGACCTTAAAAGAGACAGGAGCTAAAACCAAGTGTGTCAGACAGAGGCTGAAAAGAGGAGCTGCAGCAATGGACAGTATGAGGAAAGTTATGTTTTTACTGAACATTAGAGCATGTAAAACGTTTCAAGTAATGACCCAAAGTAAAATGATGAATCTGAATATGAGCATAATATGTGTCTTTTCTTCTGAGTATAACGGCTGCATGGGAATATTAGTGGAATAATCATTTTCATTACCAATGTAAACAGCTTAGTAGGAATTGTGTTTTGGGGAATAAGGACAGAAACTGGAATATTTTGTTCTTATGAATAAAGTGAATGGGATTTGGTTGGGCAGAGGACAAAGGAAACAAGAGAAAGTACACATTGGACACACATCGCACAACCTTTTGTAAGGCCACAAAATACTAAGAAACACTGATGCCACTGATGCCAAACAGACAAAACAATTATTAACAAGTTGACATCATACTTCTCCTAATAGACATCAGTTTGGAGGATGACAAGATGCTTGTTTTCTCTGGGAAACTGGTGTCCAGAATCAAGGTCTGTTCTCAATTAGAGCCTGTCAAAATGCCTTCTGTCACATTCTATCACCTCATCCTCCAACAAGCCGCATGGCTGAGACTGCCAGGCTGTACATTTCCAGGAATGAGACTTTTGGCACTTGACTCTTCTATATGTTGTTTTGCATCACTCTCTCTCTGCCCCCCTCTCTGAGATGAACACTGAGAATGATCCACTCTTGGATTGATTCACTGCTGCCTCTCTGCCTTTCTAACCCCCCCCATGAGAGGGGGAATGTTTCTGCCAAAGTTAAATGCTGAGCACTTGTCGAGCTGCTTGACATGAACACAATTGCTGAGGCTCAAATCGAACACTTCGAATACAGTTCACTGTGTACACTGTATTCTCACTGGTGTAGAGTATGAATTCCAGCAGCGGTAGTGTTGAGCCAATCCAAACACGGCAGTTGTGAACTCACAGGAAATGTCTGAACATGTGATGGCTGCCTGACTGCTTTGCTCATGTGACATTTTTACTTTCTTGCGTGTCCCCTCTATCGTGTAACATGGAAATATTTGTGACGACAATGTTTCCTCCTTTCTTCGGGTGCTAATTTTGGCTGGTGTTCCCAACCCTTCTGCCTCTGCTAGCCATAATGGCGACTGCTGAGTCCGAGAAGTGTCCATCCACGTACTTAATATTACAACGTATGCAGCCATACGTGTCGGCGTAAATGCAGATATGTAAATAGCAAGTGTGAATTGAGACAAAGAAAATGTAAGAGTACGAGTAAGGATACATCCACATTATTACATTTCCGTTTGAACACGCAGCAATCCTGCTGTGGATATGGCTAACGTCCACACTACTCCAGAGTTTTAGAGCTGTTAAAACTGAGACGTTTGGAAACGCTCCTGACCCTGTTTTAGTTTGAAAACTCTGTGGCTGTGCTTTAGTCTGGACGGTCAGAAACTGACATTGGTGTGTTTGAAAACGAGGATGTACACTCATAACCGCTTATTGTGTCTTTTCGGTCACGGTGTAGCCTTCGCTTATTCCTCAGGCTCCTATCACACAACCTTCTGCTGGAAGAAAACTACCTATGGTATTATTTTTGTGCCACATTAGTGAGCGCACAGTGGGACTTTTCTGAACATGCATTCGGACTCTTGCAAGCACATACTTGATATTGTGAACTGAAAATATGAATCTGAGCAAACAAAAATGTGCATGCTCAACTCTGCCTACACGCTCGCTCAGTCTCTGCTCTGTGCGCTGACAGGGACCCGCGCTCTCGCTCACAGCGTCTCTGCTCTCTTAACATCTCATGTGCGCTCATAACTCAGCCTGAGCACTCGCTCGAGTTGGCACTGCGTAATTAAAATGTACCACAAAACCAGCCAGTCAAAGACTGGGAGGAAGCAATTCTGAATGGCTGTTTATAAATGGGTTGTGAGAGTCCCACTGCACGCTTAGAAAAGTCCCACTGCACACTCACTAATGTGGCACAAAAATAACGCCATAACTACCGGCTAAGCCTCGGCTACCAGTGTAGAATGCAATACAAATAATTAATTACAAGTGTGGCTGACCCTGTTGCCTTCACTAACAGCTGTTAGATGCTATCTGCATTTATTTGTCAAGATATTTAGAATTTTGAACTGGAAATTCTGGGTATTGACCAGAACTGTAGATAATGAATTAATTGGTTAACTGGTTGTTTTGTGGTGATAATGGTTGGATTTTTGTACCCTTGTGTTTTGTTACATCTCGTCATCAGCAGAAATTATTCCACTGCCTAAATAAAACCCACATAAAAAGTGTGGTTTACTTTGTATAATACAATAATGCCAATGTAGTTCTACATAATGCTATGAGAGAAAGAGGCACATTATCTCATGTTTGTGTGTAAGTCCTGTTGTCTCCTGATAAGATTCCTAACAGGACATGCAGTGTGTCCTGACGCTACCCCTGGACTGAGGGGAGGTGTGTGAATGGTTTATCGACGCACTAGTAAATCCACGAGTGATGCTAACGTCTCACAGACGTGTGAAGACTGGAGTCTTCTGACTCCACCACAATGATGAATGTTGTGCGGTAGGGCATTGATTTTTGTGTTGCAGAGATTAGTGCACATTAGGGCTGGAATATGTTAAAGAGGGGAACGCACACTTTTAGCCTGCGCTCCCAACGTCCTCCCTCTCTTTTCATTGAGATCAGATCACCAGGCGGCAAACAGATGTATTACCAAAAATACACATGGCAAGTCTTTTGATGCAAAAGTGAACAATAATGTAATTTGAGTGAGAAAATCTGGGATGAAAGAAATGCATGTGTTTCTAATTTAAATCCAGAGATTTATTTGAGGATGGAGGTTCATTCTTGACCTTTGGGAACAGCATATGTAACAAAATACTCTAAGCTCACATGGGGCTTTCATCTGGGCGCCTTTATTCAGCAAGTGGAGCCGGTTCAGTTAGCACCACATGATCCAAGTGAGAAACTTTGGAGTCCCCCTCCCCCAAATGTCTTGATCTTTCTTCTGGTCAGTGATATTGACCTCTTCCTATTCAATGCTGGGACCAGTTTTGGTCTGATGCTCACTGACGGTTCATGTTGCCTGTTTTGTCATTCAGTCTTTTAACCGGGGTTCCTGCATTCATACTTATGCAGTGTTCACCGTTGTTGTTGCACATCATTTCTTGACTCAAGCATAAACTTCTCAGATAAATTATGTTCTTCATTAAACTTTGGTTCAAGATGTTGAAACTTAATTTGAGAGTACAATAAGGGATACTGATGAACACTTAGTCTTTCCTCATGGGCATTTATGGTGTTACAATATATTGTACATACAATACATACAAAAGGTGACAGAAGTCATGAGGAATGAAAAATATAATATTTTACAGGGTCCTAATTTTAATTTGGGGGTCTAAAATAATAGTTTTCTTAATACACATCTCCAACTTCCAAAAGCCCAGTTGGCTCTGATTGGTAAGCTGGTCAACTCTTTTGTGATTGATAAACTGCTTAGAGCAGTGTTGGAAATGTCCGAGCCCTTATCCAGAGGCTTCTTGATCAGCTGCAAACACACCTGTCGCTACGGTAACACTGGTGTCGGTTCTGCCGTATCAATACGAGCCCCAGTCGGGTCTTGAAATTCAGGATGAATCAGCCGATAGAACTGAACCACCTTCATAAACAAGACAGAAACAGGACTTTTCAGACTGGCTTTTATTTTGTCATTCTCTTAATCGTCTAAAACCTGTATGTAGGCAGCCGTGTTACCTGGTGATGTGCACACATTACAGAAAGTAAACCAGGGATGCAAAGGTGTTTGATGCTCTTCAGGAGCAGAGTTTACTGTGGGAGACAAGGACTGTGGACTTCAGCCTTTGTAACTTTCACATGCACATAAAAGCTATGACACAATACAGGAAAAGGGAAATGCTTTATCTGCTTGTTAGATTGTCAGTTTTGGAAAAGTTTATAAAACAATTAAACACAAGTCTAATGTTAAAAAAACTAATGGAGAGGGCAACTATATTCCGTCATGTATCCTCCTCATATGTCCTCTGTAAGTATCAAACTGAAACAACCTGTAAAACGTGATCGATTTTAAATCCTGCAGCCCAGCTTCAGTGTGATCAAGGTCCTCACTCAGCACACACACACACACACACACTCCATAATCATCCTGTGCCAGTTGCACCAGCTAAAGGTCAGTTACAGCAGCCACTCTGCTCAGGTTCAGAGGTCAACAGCCTCTTCTGTCCTGGTAAATGGATCCAGCAACCCTATCAACTGGTATCCAAGTGCAAGCCGATAGCTTCCTTTTCTTCAGAGTGCAGAGTCACTCCAGCTCGCTGCTGGCTCGCACGCTGCTTCATTCCACCATATCAGTTTATCTGATCTGACGCTGTTTCCGCGGCTTGACACAACGCTAACGCACAACATGCTTATTAGGTTGCTCTGATGTCAGGAAAATCCAGCGAGCTGCCAGTCACGTTGAGGCAGATGTCAGTGGCAGAGCCGAGGCCCCGCAAGAGTAATGACACTTTTAGTCATTTTCTTTACTCCTCGTTTCATTCGTCTGGAGTCTGGCTCTTCAATGAGAAGCAGCACAAGTCTTTCCAAGAAGCTGGAAACAACAGTGTGAACAGAGAGCCCAGACAGCCCTCTTTTTTGAAAAGCGTGCTATGCTGATTTCTCCCTCCTCCTCCTATACCTTCCTATTCCCCCCCTCCAAGCCCCCCCTCTTTCTCCCTGTTGACGCAGCGTGTCAGCTGGGAGGCACGGCGCAGTGCCATGCAGATGTAATCTACACCTCTCCGTGCCAGAGAACAGCGATTGAATCGCGGCAGGCAGCCGATCTGTGACATGCTGACAGGATCGGCATAGCGACACATGTGTGGGTATCTGCTTTCACGCAACACCTCCCGGGGAACAGGAATGTGGTAGGAGGCCAACTCTTGCGATGTGCGTAGGGGTGAAACAGTGAGGTGCTGAGAACGCTGCACGACTGGGTGGGACGGCGCACGAGTTGGCTGACACCACGTTAAAGAGATCTGGAGAGAGAGAGAGAGAGAATTGAAGCTGGGTGGAGATAAGACGGAAGGCCACAAGCGAGGGTGGGTGGGGGAGAGACAGAGCATGAAATAGAAAGAGCCGGTTCGAGGAAGTACGGCGGGCTAACTGGGAACAGAGCCGCGGAGGGTTGAGGATGAAACATGGCAGGATGGAGTTGTGTTTTTCTTTGGCAGCTGTGATCAGGGTGGAAAGTCCATTTGTTTGCTCAGCACGTGTCAACGGAAGCAGCGGAACAGAGGCCGCTGAGCAAATTCAGACAAGGAACCGAGTGTGTTTCTGTGTTCACGTGAAAAGCACAGCAAAGCTTTTTTCTGTGTCAAGATCTGATGTCAGTAATGTCAGGGGAGCTTGTCTGCAAAGTGCTCGGGGAGAACAAGCCGGAGAAACCTTTGTTCACTGCCTGGTTGCAACAGACTAACATCCGTGAGGCATCATTAGTCTGAGGCTCAGTCTGCTCGCTCTGAGACAAACAGGGGCAGAAACGTGGACTTCACACGGAGGCTAAAGGGCACTGTCCCATGGACATAAGGCTGAGCAAACACAGCCACTGCTCCAGGTTCCACCATTGTTTTTCTCCTCACAAAGTTCTTTTCTGCCTGCCTCTGGAAAAAAAAAAATACAAAGCATGTGTGATGATTGCCCAATCTAAAGCTGCCTGAAAATGAAGCGATACACCGACGGCTCTTTGACACCAACCAGTAAAGAGCATTACCCAGTTTATTTAGATTTCCATCCTGCGCTGCCGTTTCAGGAGTCATAAAAGAGCTGCTAAACTCCATGAAAGCCGAGCACGAGAGAGACATATATATATATATATATAATGTACAGCAGCCGAGGAGGGAGAACGGCAGAAAGCAACAGTGTTGGTTTGTTGTTTCCAACTCCCCTAGCACTTAGAGGTTCCCTCCGGCACAGTCTGCACTGAAATATTAATCGTGTTTGACAGCTGTTTTAGCTACGAAAACAAACATGAGACTGGCGCTTTTTGGGAAAGTGTGGAGACATACGCTCCAACGCGGACTGGCTCAGATAAGGAACAACTGTTGTGTGTGCGAAATTAGAACCGGCTCAAGACACCAACAGCAGCCTCATTAGGAATTGGCTGTTTCACACTGCTTAACAACAGCTCATTAGAAATGTGCTGTTGTTAAGCAGTGTGAAATTATGACAAGGCGTACTGCATCTCAGCTGTCATGTTCCCGAGAGCAGCATGGGATTGCACAAAGTCTACTTCCATTCCATAGCGTTGCTCTGAAAAGACCATATCAGTATTTGTAGCAGAGTTGATGTGTTTTCAAACGAAAACGTAGTAGTGTGGTTGTAGCCCTAAATGGAAAAGTGTATATTGTAGTTTGTAATGTTCATTCAGATATCAGCAGGTCAGAGTCTGAAAGGGTCAAGTCTCGTGTGTGACTGCTCTTTCAGATGATTATTCTATCATTACATCCCTGTAACCCCAACGCTCTTTACAAGGTGGTTACACACACACACACACACACACACACACACACACACACACACACACACACACACACACACACGCAAAGCTCTACCATGGCGGAGGCAATTTGCAGCATTAAGCTGCCTGATAGCACATGTCCACTGAGAGTTAAGGAGTGATTTAACGGACATTGCTCACACCAATTAGAGTGAATCAGCCAGGCAACGCTACTGACGACAAGTGGATGCCGCCGCTGTCAACACAGCCACCCACACTGCGGAAAAGGGGTATTTCACTGTTTCTTTTGTGATTAAGAGCATGAAAATAGCCCATTTAGATAATCCCCCCCCCGTCAGCACTGTCAGCTTGAGAGACACTGACACATCCCATGCACTCGTTCCCTCATTATCATACGACAGTCATTTCAAGAGGGCCGACTACAAAGCCCCGAAGAATGAGCTGAAGGGAACGGCCACCTGCTTCCCTGTCGTGAGCGGCAGAGCGCCGCTCCTCGTCTGTGTGCCGGCCAAGCCTGGAGCGACATGACACAGTACGAAGGCCACAAAAAGGGAGAGAGAGCCGATCCGCGACACAGCTGCGTGAGGAAGAGGGTGCACAAAGGGATTTCTATTTCCGCACCCATTGGACGAGTCAGGCCTTGGAGAGCACCTGATTCATTTCTTCTTGAGGGCTATTAATCTTTTCAAGCACCAGAATCACTTTGCCTCTCAGGAACGGGAGAGGAGATTGAGTTTTCTTTCACAATCAAGCAGAGGCAGCGTGCTGCTGGGAGAGGAGGGCGTTGAAGACTCTGTCCTTGCTGCGGCCTTTCTCATTCAAAACAAAAACAAAGGAGGGGACATTATCACATTAGTGAGATAATTCTGAAATTTCTATTCACAGTGAGACGAGCAAGGTGATAGTTCATATGAAAGAGCCAAGTGGTTCACTTAATCTTCACAGACACCAACCTGAATGATTTCAAATGAGTCCACGTATTAGTTCATACGGTCAAACTCCTTCTCTATACATATAACGGATAGTATTTTAAGTCGAAAGCCTCTCACTGTTCTTACTTTAGTACTTATGTTGGTTGTGCAGAAGAGATACTTGGAGTATCCTGTGCTTCCTCTGAGTATTTCATGCACTTGTGCTCAGGAATGAACATGTCTGCAAGGTGAAAGTGAAGGTGAGCGCTCAGGATGTGAAGGTCAGCAGCAGATTGTGGACAAAATCGACCTACTAATTCCACAAACGTCTGTCTGTCTGTTGCTCTGAATGTGAATCGTTAGTTGGCAGAACCAGTTGAATCTTCTTTTACGTCCTTAGCCCAGATAAACTACAGCAGTGGTCAGCAACTGGGTAAAATCGCCACCAGATAAATTTGATAGTCTTGTTTTTATTTCAACATATTGAAGTGATAGTGACACTGACACGAACAGTCATGGGTGCAGCTGGTGCTGATCTCTGTGATGGCAACAACATTCATAGAATAACTTCTTGTTTGGCAGTTTGCCTTCAAAGTAAGAACACAATGTTCATTTTCTTGCTGCAATGCTTTATATCGAGCTGAATATAAAGAGAAGGACAAGATCTAAACCTGGATAAAATGTATGTGGAAAAACATATTGAATATATATAAATGACTGCAGGGAGCTCATTACATCATTTTCACTTCATAAAAGATGAGCATCATTTGACAACTTGTACCACTCCTTTATTCTTATCCATATATAACCGACTGTGTGGACTTCTGGGGAAATACTTAGAAAACAAACACAAAATTACTCTTTCATCATTCAAATGAGATAATTATGAATTATAAATGAATAAAAGCTCTTATAGGGAAACAAAGAACCAACTCTTAATCAAATTAAGAGCACTATAATTCAAAGATCTGGTCGAGGTCAAAACTGCTACATTAATAATTACTTTAACAGTTTCCAAAAGTTGTTTAAGATGACAGAAAATCAACATGAGCAGAGGGGAAGCAATTTATTTAAAAAACAATTAGTGAGAACCAGAAAATATCACAGTGAAATTTGTCAGTTTATAGAAAAACTGTACAAAGTAACAGAAAACATGTTCGACATTTAATAAACAAAAACTGAATTAAAGTCTGAATGGATATATAATGGAACTGTATGTGAACATCCTGTTGCTGAAGTTGGTCTCAATCTGACGATCACATTTTCTTTATCCGTTTGTTCTTTTTGCTCTTAATGTGTTGTGTGTTACTTTATCTGTGGTTTCATCTGACTTGTGAGTGGTGTATGGAGCTTTAGCAGAAAAGTTTGAAGACTAAATAAAAAGAAGGGCTCTCCTTTCATTCAAAAAATGTGGACTTAAATTGTTATTGTTTATCAATAAAAACACCTGCTCTACAAACATGTAGTTTCATCTGCCTGGTTTTATAAATATGTCTTCTCTGTTACAGATGTACCTACAGTAAGAGAGAAGAGTCAGGGTTTCTCCAAACAAAATAATTAATTAAAAAGTTTATTCAGGTGCATGCCATCAAAAACGAAAAAGTGGCTCTAAATGAGCAAGTTCACAATCTGAAAAGTGAACAGATAAAACTTGAGAGGGAGGTCCGACATGAGGACATGCTAAAGAGAGAAACCAAGAAAAGACAACCTTCCACTAAATCCTACCTCGCCTACCTGAACAAGCTGGATATTGTTGAGAGGAAGTGGAGGAGACAGGTCGAGCGGCTGGAGAAGGCAGAACCAGTTTTAGGAGGACTCACTAACAAGAAATTATTCTGAAGTAGCTCCAGAGCTTCAACACAGGACAAGAGAACAGAACATTATATACAGGCAGGTTTGGAACGAGCACTGCACTAGTAACAACAAGGGAATAACTGAACTCCAACTTTGGTTTTTACAGTTTTGTATGTAAACGTCCACTTGTCAGTGGGTCCTGATTGAAAGGAAGATAAACTGCCTTCAGACATGCACTGAAGTCTGGACATTTTCCTGAACATTTTCAGAAGGTCTGTAAGTGATAACCCAAATGCCTGAGGCAGTTACTCCAGACATTTTTCGAGAACTTTTCCTGCCAGCCCGTCTGGATAATGTCCATGAGTGAGCCCATGTGAGCGAGAGAGTGTCGACGGATTCAAGGTCCTGCTGCGTTCTTCAAAAGGTCTGGACCCAATTTTCCAGAGTTCATGTCTGAAAAGAACTTCAGAATGCTTGATCTTTCTGAGAGTGGGAAGATCAATACCACTCTGATCTGTCCATTGAATATGAAGCCTGGAAGCTGGGGGAACAGTAAGCCTGACTGTCCAACAGTTAAAAACAAATCTATTTTCCACGACCACAAAAGCTCATCACTTAAAACATTATATATTCTCAGCCAGGTGCAGGGAGTCAAATGAGTTTTTGAGGTTTTACGTTTGGCAGCAATCAAGCTGTCCATTTTCCCTTCTTTGCACTTGCTACTGGCTGTAGCTTTGTACTGAGGGTGTTCTCAATCTTCTCATCTAACCTTTGACAAGAAGCAAATACAGAGCAAAATGTTGAACTATTAGGTCGGAAAACGATTTCCAATTATGGATCTTTTGACGGCCCAGCGATATGGATGTTTCTTTCCCAGTGAGGTCCTCCCACTGGTCAGTCCAGTGATGACAATATCATTAGACATCTACAAACCATTGGTTCATTATGACGCTCTGCTGCTGTCCAGGTATTAAATGGGAAACACTGCCGATGGGTCGGTGAAAAGCCAATCTATCATGATAGATATCATGCCTGGTAGAACCTACCTTCATTATTGCACATGTACTGTTGCTAATGGGCTAATTTCCAAGGTGGCATACACGAGCACCTGATCCCATTACTCCTGTTTCTTAGACCCTTGGGGGTCAGAGGGCACACTCTGTACATGGATAAGGGGCTGATTTATCAAATCCAAGTCAAAATAGAGCACAGACCCATTAATTACTGCCCTGTATAATTCATCAGCTACATTCATTAAAATGTGGCCCAGTCCCTTGAAAAATGTCCGTTGGTGAGGAGTATTAATTGCGGAAGATTCAGGAGAAGTGCTGAGCCTTCGGTCAGACTCCAAGACGGCTGTGCTAATGGCGGAATATGGAGGCCACTTTAAGATGAAAAACGGCAACGGAGCCCAGTGTCACTTAATCAATGTGAAACCCCAGTGGGGAGAGGGAACAACCGCCTGCTGGGGGATGCAGAGTCCCCACACGTGTGTCCCGGAGTGAGGGGGGGTTAAATGGGCTGAGTCTCACGGCGTAACTCATCTCCGTCACTGCGATGGTGACGCTCGCTCCCAAGAGGGGGTTGTTGCAAGGAGGTTGTCTCTTCTTGGGAGGTGCCCAACAACACCATCCATCTCGGTAACACAATACTGCCGACACTGCCCATCTAAGGAGCCATCATCACCGCCGTCTCCTCGGCTGCCTTCATTCAGCGGAGGATGGAAGAGCCTGAGGCAAAACTGAGGCTGTGCTTGATCAGTCACTCCCTCAACTAGTTATGACCCGGAAGATCACACAAACTCTGCTAATTTGGGTCATTTCTGTATTTCTTCTCTTCCATTCACTTATGTAATCATCACACGTCGACTCAGGAGAAGTTCAAATTCCCCTCTTTGCCCTGAGGTGCTGCTGACACTCTATGGACACGACTGAGCCGGCCTGAGTGTCTGTTTTCTTCCCTCTGCTGCACTTGTGCTCCTCTATCTCGCCGCTGCCTCGGGCCCCATGGTGCACTTATCTCTCACACAAACGGCTGCCGTGCCGCAGCCTCGCTTGCAGCCCTCATCTATCTGCCTGACATGTGCTTCCTTGTTTGTTTTCTCTCGCCTGCTAGACGCGCCTGATGATATTGAGCTGCGTTGACTGCGCTCCTCCATTCATGCCAGACGAATCAATCACTCCTGCGTGCTCCACGGCCCCGTTTAGTGCCGACAGAGTCTTTTCCACTTCAATCAATGCCGGGGCTTTAGAAAAGGGGTTAGCGCTTTTCCTACTATTTATTAGGAAAAGCATAGCTCCCTCAAAGTAGCTCTGCCAGGCATCTCTGCTGAGTGATATACAGCGACAAACAATGACAAATGGTTGTCAGCTTCCTGGAATGACATTCCTGTTGTGTTTATGAGACCCAAACATGAATAAACAGGCTAAATATGTTAATATGAGCATGGGAAAATACCTGGGGAGTTGAGAAGTTTGACACTCTTGTCAGATGTTTGCAGATGCTGTTAAATTACATGGAATAATCAAAAAAGGAGCTCTAATAATTCATACAAAATCAAACATAGCAGAGAGATTAAAAGTCATAAAGCAAGTAGGATTATATATATACATATACATATACATATATATATACATATACATACATATACATATAGAGAGATAGAGAGAGTGAGTGAGTGAGTGAGTGAGTGAGTGAGTGAGAGAGAGGGCAGCAAAAACTAAAAAAGATAAGACCAGACAAGACACAGAAGAAGGAGGCGGGGTGTCAATGAAATAAGGAGAAATAAAACCTACACATGCTCGTTAGACAACCATATAAATAGGTAATAAGGAATTTTATGAGGCTTAGAGTTCATCTTTTAAGAAAATGTAATTCGAGATGGGAAATAAAGTCCTTTAGAAAAAGGTTAAGGAACAAAATCCCAGCTGCACAAAGCAGAAGTTTGAAAAAATTCCAGAAGCAGAAAGAAAAATATTAGAAGAGAAATGGTCCAACAGATTTTCTCACACTTGAATGGAGTTAACAGTTCATTTGAGTTTAATAAGAGTCTTTCAAGTTCCACATCAGTTCCTCTTGATGAAGCCGCTGTCATCAGGATGGTCCTCTGTTTGGACAATGAGCAGAGGGTTTCTGCGAGGACTCAGCTCTAACACAGTCCCACCGCTGCTCCTCACAGATGTTCCTTCAGTCTTTGCTTCAGTGCTGCTCAGCTGTGAACGGCTTCTCTCCACTTTGCAGCTGGAGCCTTCAGAGACGTTCAGGTCCTCTGCCACCCGCTCCCCCAGCTCCTCGATCAGCTGTCGGGTGCTTTCTGAAGCTGCGGGGAGGGCGTCCACTTTTCTCTCCGCCGAGAGGAGCGTGCTTGTCGGCTCCTGGGGGATGGGAGAGGCAGCGGAGGTGGGTTGGGGCAGGGGAGGGTTGTCCTTAGACGTCTCTACTCCTCCTCCTCCACCTCCTCCTCCCCTCCTGCTGGAGTCGGTGCATCCCTGCCCTTCAGCCTCAGATTCCTCGCTCTCATCAGATGAGCCACTGCTGCTGCAGCTGCTGTCACTGAAAGCACTGCTGCTGTCACCGCGGGATGTCGAAGCGCCCTTGGGAGCTCCCTGCTCTTCGGCTTCTTGTTCGTCTTCGTCTTCCTCTGCCACCATTGTTGCTGCCTCCTCCAGCTCCTCCAGCTCCAGCTCCAAGTCTTTTTTCCGCAGAGAGGCTTTTTGTAACATTGCAGCAAACGATGTCACCTTCTTGGACCTGTGAGGATAAGGAGGGAGAAAAGGGGTTAGGAAATGAAAAAGTTGCGTCAGTTTTCTTAATTAATCTGATAAGCGAGTACGCAGAGTGAAACAAAAGAACCATCTAAGTACAACTTCATTAGTGGCACTACGACTGATCGACTGGATCTGCGTGGTGAAGACATAGCCACAGGATAACCATCTACAAATCTAATACCCATTAAACAAATCCCATTCTCATCTGAATGCTAAGTAGACCGCGTTTTGCCGAGGCGCGGGGGGCTCAATGAAATATGGAAATATGGATGTTTAATAATGTAGAGGAGAGAAGCGCTGCTGATACACAGGGCTCTTCTCCTCCCCCCACTGCTGCTCTCCCTGCGAGAGGTGATAAGAGACTGAGGGGGATTACAGAGAGAGGCGCACCCCTCCTCCTCCACCACGCTCCACACATGCAAACACACACACGCACCACACACACACATACACACTTTCGCCGCCACATTCTGAGAGTGTATGGCAACAGTTAGAGGCTGCAGCACAGGGCAAGAGGAGATGTAACAACCAGATTTTACTTGAGGAGGATAAAACTGAGCAGAGACAGATTTTATACTAGGCAAGAGCTTTCAGACATGCACGGAAGTCCAGATAATCTCTTGACATTCTCCGGAGGGGCTACATGCAAATGACCAAGCTCCAGACTTTCTCTGGAGTTTCTCAGGCCAGCCCCCTAGTAAAAACTCCAGATAATGTAAAATGTCATGACGTTTCTAACACGTGACAGACGCACAACTGAAAAAAAACCTAAAAGAATACGAATGTTTCAGGATGAAAAGGAGGAGCCACACACGTAGAGGACGCTGACGAAGATAAGGGGTGCCGACGGTGTTGTGCCGTAAAGAAAAAACACCACGTAAATACATTGCATCTCGCCTCTACACGCTGCGCCACCCCTCACCTGAATGCTCCAGACATTTCTGTGTTGTTGTGAACACGTCTGAGCCGAGAATCTCCAGCTACGTTGTTCATGTGTGAAAGGCAAACTCCCCATTGTACACTTCTCCAAAGTGCATGTGTGAAAACAGCTCAGATGCTTTTAAAACTTTTTAAATTATTTCAAGAGCAGCCAACGAAGCCTGAGAATATGTTGAGCCTGAGAGAAGAAAAACAGAACAGTTTTTACTTAACAATCAGGCAGCACTGGGAACTAACTGAACGAACACAGTGAAAAGAAGCAGGGTAACCCTGAAAGGCCAAAGAGTCTGCAGCTGTGCACAAAGTCTGACTGCAATACAGTCAATAAAAGTCTGGAGAGAGAAAGGCTCCAAACTGCAGTCTCGCAGCTAAACGTCTCGAAAGATTAAGATTAAGAGAAAGCCCTCATAAAGCAGTACATTAAACAATGTTCCTGTCGGCCAGCCTCAGGTTTGTAGCTGTGTCACCGCAGACGACACAACAGACTCCTTGAAGAGAGAGGTGTTTTATTGCTGATGAATGTCCTCCCACAAGGCCCCATTTGTGTAAAGCCATCAGATTGTTGGGAGGCCCCTGTCTGCACATTATTCACGCTGGGAATGCCCGCCATGCTGCCAAAAACTTAAGTGGTTGCTATTCGTCCCTCAGCGCGGTCCGGGCTTGTGTGCCGCCCCCATTGCCATGGTGATTACGAGCTGACCTCTGTGGGTCACTGCGATTCAGACTACGTCCATTCAGGGTGGGATGAAATCTGTGAGCGAAACTGGTGTGTGTGTGCGTGTGCGTGTGTGTGTGTGTGTGTGTGAGAAGAGGGGGGTGTGTGTACGTGTGGAGAGGCTACTCTTCCGCTGCCATTCACATTTTCACACTCGGCTCCTGTTGCCCTCTCTGGCCCAATTAACCCACTGCTGAGCACCAGGATGGCTCCTCATTACCGTGCAGTCCTAATGAGATCCCTATTCCGGAGCCATAAGTGTTTATGGAAGCAGCATGGAGAGGCTGTGTATTCATTTAAGACCTCAGGAGGGACTGTGTAAACACATCTCATAGTTGTGATGTATCATCTTACACGTTTGTCTCCGTGCACTGAGAAACAGAAAAGAATGAGGAGTGAATGGGAGGAGGGAGGGGAGGGGGAGACTCTCCTTTCTGACGTTCACCTTCATCCAAAAATGTTCTGGCAGTTTTTCTCCGTCACATTGCGGCAGAATTTGAAAACAGTGGCTGAAATCCACTGAAGTCCATCATGCTTAGACGCTTGGGCAACTTGCCAGCTCAAACAGAACCAAGAAGGGGATTTTTCTGTCCTGTGGTATCAATCATGGAGCTGTGAGTGAAATGCACAACACTAAAGCCAAGAAATCTGTAAACTCTTTCAAATAAAACCAATAGGACAAAAAATTTATAAGACATGTCCACTTATCGACCTTCTATGTAAAGTGCCTTGAGATCATGTATATTATGATTTAACGCTATATAAATAACATTTTATTGAAGAATTCACAGACGGCAAATTACAGTTCACAACATGAATGTTGTCTGATATATCTTCAAGTATATATTATATATATATATATATATTTAAAAAAAAAAAAGATGTACATATAATGTAGGAACCAATGAGCTTCACGGTTTCAGTTGTAAAGTCTGGTCAATAGTATTATAAAGTGCTGTGCATTGATTTGGCGCCTGACACGTCTTCACATTCACAGATGTTACTCAGACTGGACTTCCTGGATTGTATCCCACGTCTCACTGGTCCCTGAAGCAACAGGTCTGTGATGCAGGGTGGATTAAGGTCTGAATGCCCGGCTCTTTGAGCTAAACACAACTGTCAGCAAGCAAGAATAAGATAAGAATGTGAAATTCACTAACATAGTTATTACTAAAAACAAAGTGTAGCTGAGGCTGATGGAGATGTCATTCGATCTGGACAAATAAAGATTTTAATCTGATGATGGGCTTGGTAGGAAACGTTAATTGATCAACAGCTGTTAAAACTATTTATCCTAATGGGACATGAATGCAAAGTTTCAATGCCAACCTCGTGGAGGCACTAAATGAAAAGTCAGAGAGCACCATGAATATCTGCACCAAACCCTAACCCTAACCCTAACCCACAGAGGTGAACTGATGAGAAACTGAATTGTCAGATTAAACATACTTTCCAAATCAATGTGAGCTCCTTGTCTCATGAGAATTGTTTAATCTTCACGCACTCAGCTCATGTGTCAACAGAGGTTGCCTGAAGAGGTGACTTACCACCGAAACCACTGCATTCTTTAGGCAATCAGATCAAGTAATTTGTGGCTTCAGTGTGTTAAGTCGATAAAGCGAAGATTCACAAGTTCTGCACAACTTAAACTATGACAAACAGTTTTTTTAAACACTGACTACAGGATATGACGACATTAATGTAACCTCGACTGATCAGGATGAGTGTCTACAGGCTGTATGGAGACTGTTTCGGTCCCAGGCTCTATAAAATCCATGTGAGAACTCGCTGTAGCGAGACTGGGGCAGAAGAGCCTCCTGCAGCACAGCCACTTCAAAGACTGCCCTGTATTCTCTTTCCCCCGTGGGAAGTCATTATTGAGTTAGCATTGGAAAGGCGCGCTTGTTTTCTCTCCCCTCCCTTGCTCTGTGGTGGGAGAAGCTCAGCCTGCGGTGAATACAAAGGCTCTGTCCAGGAGGGGGAGGGATAATGTTGTACACAATCCAGTCATTACTACACCGCTGTTGTGGCTTGCCTTCATTAAACTGAGGAGGGGTGGCTTTTTCAAGGTTGGAAAACTTCTGGCGAGACAAAGGCACCTCCATCTGCCAGAGTCTTTAGATAAAAATGGGAAGTGCGAGTGTATGTGTAGGTTCTGTGTGCATGTGTGTCAAAGAGCCAAGCTAAATTACAATCTCAGATTTCTTTCATCGGATTCGTGTTCATTGAAAAAGGCGACTCATTTAGCGTGTCTGCGCTCTTGAAGACATTTCAGATAAAGCTTGTCTTCTGATGAATAAATCTGTGTAATACGAGCACCAGATTTCCTCTGTGTAACTCGCAAAATGCATCATTCACCAGCTGAGGGGGATAAAAGCGGACACTGGGAGACGTGATCCGTCAGTGAGACTGAACACTGGAACAGTCCGAGGCACTGGATGCAACTCCAATTCCAGAAATGAGAAACACAGATGTATTTATTCAGCGAGCCAGAGCTGGAGATTATACTTAGTGCTGCATGAGAAAAGAGTTACTGTACTGTAGAAACACTGACACACAGTTTGTTATACTTGTGACAAAAATATCTGCTGACATACTGTATGTTGAAAGAAAATGTTTTTTTTTTACAAACAAAATCTTATTTTTGTAGCTTTGGCTGTCACTCTGCAGGTATGAGAAGCACCCTTAGATCTGAGGGCACTGTGATTTCACAACAGACCATAAAGAACTGTCTGACATGCCTCAGTTTTACGCTGTTTATCTGGAAAATAAACTCAATCATTCAAAATGTCAGACAGGGCATCTGACACTTACAGGTTCATATACTGTATTGCAGTTGTTGTACATGCACACAATTATTTTGCCATGCTTGCATCGTGGCTCTTTGAATGGTAATGTCAGCTGGTCAGGCCATTAGCATTCATGGTGCCCAGAGGATGAATCCCATACAGAGTTTGATGATTCTCAAGATTTTCTATACAGCTAAAATTTTAGTTTTTTATTGAGTTATCTCAACAGCTATCAAATTGATTTCCAGGAAATTCGGTTCAGAAAATTCATGTTTTCCTATTATTTTTGTCGAAATACTGAAAAATCAAATTCTGAAAAATCCTGCAAAATTAACAACATTCCCATCAGCCTCAGCAATACTGCAAAGATTTGCATGCTGACGCAGCAATGTGTCTCTCCTCTCACTAGAAAAGCTGATTTTTCAATCATTTGAATGTGACCATTCAGAACAACAAAAGACTTCTTTGATAGTATTAATTGGCCCTCATTTTATTTTATACAATGACGCATCATGACCAACTATTAGGGTGCACTCGTTTAGTTTTACTTCTGGTTTAGACAAATAATCTAAACAAATCATCTGACTGTCTTACCACTGTTGTAGAGATGTTACCATGTTCTCAGATCTTGGCTATTACATTGGTGAATACATTATTATTATATTATCATAGACAGTAGAGAGAAAGGGCAAAACTACTAAGATGAAACCCAGTTTGTCGACATTTTCCTTCCAGGCATTTGCTGTGTGTTGAAACAAAAGTCAGAATGTAGTAGAATTTTAATGTGCCTCAACAGACAAGGTTTTGTTGCATTTACCACTTCATCATTTAAGTTTAAAAGTCGGGCTGAAACTTTCATCAACACACAGTATTTCCACTTATCGCAGGCACTGGACTGGTCTGTGCACAAAAAAGCTAAAGCCCCCAGGCTTGGATCTGAAAGTTCTTGTTTTTTTAACAAACACTTCAGCTTGAAAAGTTAAAATCTTCAGGTCGGAGTTGCTCTACTGTTGGGATCGTGGGATTACTCTCATCTTTTGATTCATGAAGTTCCTTGGACAATAAGGTGTTTAGAGTTGTATTAGTAGTTATTCAGTCTGTTTATATCTCTATGAAGGTTATAGGTGGGTGTTTAATTGAGCTTCATCTAAATGCATAGGCCTTGTGAGGCTGCAAAGACAGAAAAAATCCAGACAATATAATTGACAGTAATAAGTGGAGTGGGCCCTCGGAATGTGGATAGGGGAAATTATGCAAACATGGTGTGTAAGTCTGTGTTTAAGATGAGCCTGTGTACTCAAGACAAAAAGCTGGAGTGGCATCATGCTGGGAGGAAATCTGTACTACTTATCCCTGTTAGCTGGGAGACATTTGTGTCTTTGTTCTCCCCAGTGGGGCCTCTAGGCTCTCCTTCAGTACTGAGGCTAACATCAGATAGAGCAGCTCCATTATCTGTTTCAAAGCCTCCAGGACGGGCATTTGACAGCTGTGTGAGGATGCCTGGTTCCAGGGAACATCTGGGTGTCACATCAGCTGTGCGGTTGGGAGGGGGATCAGAAAAGCTGCCAGGCTTGGCTAGAGCACAAATCCCCCACTTCCTTCCACACAGGGAGCATTACACCACAGAAATAGCCTCAAACGGCTAATTTTAATTCTCCAGTAAAAAGCCCTTTGGGCACAAGTGAAAACACCTATGTAGCTAAAGGGAAAATCTGCGGTAATAAGTGACTTGTGTTTTACAATCACACAAAGAGGTGTACTGAGGTGAACTGAACAGCCTCGCTCAGTGGGGGGTGGGTGGGTGTTACACCACGCCAACACGCACCAGTGCACTTTCAAGGCATTTGACCACCGGTCTTAGCTGACACGCTGACCCTGAGTTTGACCTTGTTGCCCCGAGACGTTCCCAGTTATTACAGCTCCAGATGCTTTTCCCTGCGGGGGAGCTGCCGACAACTCTCACCAAAGGCATTGTCGTGCACACAATGCAGAGGATGAATGAGATGAGGGAGGAAGAGAGAGAGCGTGTAGAAGCCTGAGGGCTGCTTCATACTCCAAAAAAAGGGAAAGAATGAATGTCTACAACTTTAGTGTTGGCAGCCTCTTTTGTTGTTTTCATGTGGTACAACACACATTCTTTTTCTTTAATTTTTTCATTGTACTCCATCTCTTCAGTGGAGACAACACCCATTGTTTCTGACGACTGTTCACACACCTACCATTCACAACTACTTAAGGACTTAATTTTCAATCCATCCGTAAAGTTTTTTCCAGCCTCAGGAACAAAGTATGAATGTCAAATTCACACGGTTTCAAAAAGTCACAAATTCACTCCATAAAAGAGAAAAGAAAAACCCAGAGAGTCAGTTTTCCCCATACAACGATGACATCATATGGAAACTCACCTCACGTTCCTCCTCTCAGATTCACCCTGGAGCACATCACTTGTAACCATGTTTTTTTTCAGTTAGAATCTAATTGACCCATTTAATAAGGGTGGGTGGGTGGTTTTTAAGCGAACCTGCACTGAAAAAGGAAGTTGTAGCCTTTCTGATTTAACCGAGGTACTGTAACACAACACCAGGCTTATAAGCTTTGTCTGTGCTGGCTGCCATGAATCTACGTTGGCCTCCCTCCAAGCTTTTTGATAAAGGGAGCGAAGACAAAGAGAGAGAAAGTGAGGCGACTCGCTTTTTTTTTTGTCTGCAGTCCAGCAGCTCTGCAGGGGCTTTGGCATCTGAGGACCTTCAAAAGGATACACCGAGGCTAATGGACTGGAGACGCTGCTGCTCCATTTGGAATTATGCTCTCTGCTAACAATTCAGAGATAATTAGGATTGGATGGGTGTGCGAGGGCCAAGTTAAAACTGTTTCCACAGAGGAAGAGCGTGTTAAAATCTGGAACGATCACCACCACAGTGAAAAAAACAAAACTCGAGTTCCACATGACTGAGACAATGCAAGAGCAAATTGGTTTGAGTTTGCACTCTGATTTCTGTGCGCAGGGTCTGACTGTGTGGGAGAGTAAAGCAGAGCGCCTGCCTCAGGGCTTAAATCACGCTGAAGCCTTTATGAGGTTGTAAATTTGAGACCGATGTCTCGGCAGTCAGAGGAACTTTAGGAGTTGAAATGCATGTGGGACAGCGAGGAGACTAAATAAATCAACCCCTGAGCCAACAAACACCGATTAATCGCTGTGTCCATCATGCACAGCTGATCACGTCTGTCTCACTGGTGGCAGGGAGTGACAAGATACAGGGATTGCATCCGGGGGGGGTATAGATTACGTCTCATTTTACCGCCCCTCTCACAGATACGAATCACTTAGACGAATATGACAAATACTGCACAGGGGAGTATGTCACACTGAAGGAAACAATGGCTACACAATCTGTCATCACACCTGTCAGACGACACAAAAGAGCTGCCACAACAAACCGCATGTATGATAGGCGAAGATAGTCCGAGTAAACCTGTCGTTCCAAACATCAGAGAACGGCCCTGGTTCTCTTGTTTTTTATATTATCAACTTACCAATTCCACAAATGACTGTCTGTCAGTGGAACGCATATTACGTGAACCATTCTTATCAACTTCATTGACACTTGTACTCTTAATGGCCCGAGGAAGGAAAGTGTTGAATTTGGTGAGATTTGAACATGTGATACTTTCAGTATTAATACGATTTGAACAAACAGCTCTGTAGCAGCAGTGGGGGCGGGGCAACGTGCCTTCAGTCTGCCGATACATTTGAACTTTTCTTCTGTGAACTCAGATAATCTACAGAAGCGGTCGGCAACTTGGTCAAATCACCGCCAGATAATTTTAATGATTTCATAATTTTTATTTGTCTATATGGGACTGACAGACATTCACAGGAGTTGATGATGCTGATCTCCATTATGGCGACAACATTCATAGAATCACTTCCTCTTTAGCAAATTGTATATATTGAGCTGAATTAAGAAGAGCTTTTATTTTAAAAGTTGTGAACGTGGGTCTGAAGATTGTTTCCATTGCTTAACAGACCTTTGTAATTGCCAATATGCAATGTATGCAAAAATTTGTTCCGTTCAGTAAATCATTCAAACTTATATATAAACCACACATGAACAGAAATAAAGCAAATTCAGTTTCATTTTATAAAAAACATTGACTATAAGATCTTCACTGCAGAAAAACCAGGTAGGATGAAAGTTTGACTGAAACTTCAGTCTGCACCAAAGCAGACAAACTACAAAAACGTGACAGTATATTGTAGAAGTGTAAGAGGAGGACTCACTAATGACAAGGAATTATTCTGAAGTAGCTCCAGAGCATCAACACAGGATGAGAGATCAGTCAATTCCAAACAGGCAGGTTTACAATGGCCACTGCTATAACAAACATGGGAACATACTTTCACAAACCACAACTGGAGACTGTGTGGAATGTCTATGGAACCAGAACACTCATACAAGAGAAATCAATACAAGCTTTGGTGGCTCTCTCGAGTTGTGGGAGGTGATAGAAGTGGTTTTACTGATCTCAATGTCTTTTTTCCCCAAACGACAGTTAACATGAGGGCCTACAAAGAAACGTTACTTCGCTTTCATTATTGAAAGGAAGAAACAACACATGAAAGATGGAAATGTAACAATTCAATCACAGGTCAGCGCTACCAGAGCGCGGACTAATCCATTTAATGATCGATGCGGGGGTGTAGTAGGATGTCAGCACATTAGGTCAAGCTGACATTTAGTTCCAATGCACTGCAATGGAAAAGAGAAGAGACGCAGGGAGGACAGGCAGTGCTCCAATGCCCTTCAGCTCGGAAGAGACTGATTGAGAATTTCAGTGAGCGAGTGAGCCTCAGCAGCTCTGTGTAGCTACGGAGGAAGACTAAGGGTGTGTCTTCTCCATGGTCCCTGTCCTAAAGAGAAAAGAGATCACACGACCCTAAACTGAGCTGCTGATTTCTCCCACACATTATGACCACTGGCATCCATAGTTTCTATCCATCCATCCATTAAGAGCAGAATTCTAGACTTCTGCTGGAAGAATGTAGAAATGAGAATTTGAGGAGAGAGAGAGAGAGAGAGAGAGAGAGAGAAAAACGGTACTAACTCCCAGTGGACCTTTTATCGTGTCTGCATCTGGGCGCCGGGCCTACAACATCAGGCACACATTTTTCAACTGGGCTTTTTCCAGACGAGCACACCACTTGGCTGAACCCTTGCCAAGAGTAAAACAGAGCTCATTACTGAGTAATGCGCTCGAAGGCTCAGATTTGAAATGTGTAAGTAATTGTAAAATATGTGCAGGGAGGAGGAGAGAGCCATCAAACCTATATCATCGGAGGAAAAAGTGCAGATTTTGCAAGATTGGCTTGAAATGCAAGTGGAGGATTACAAGAAGGGAGAATTTGAGAGGCCCCAGTACACACAGACACACAGATACACACTCTCTTTAAAAGTTCCGCACAAAGAGAATCTGCAGAGTGCAGCTGGCTCTTTGAGATTCACTGATAGTACTTTTGACACAAGATAATGGAGACGATGGCGATTGCATCTATCCCTGGCTTGGTCGCTCAATTGTCCCTGCTATGACGAATGACTTGTCTAATCCTCTCCTCTAAGGCACTGATGCATCATGGGGGCTGAGTGGCACTTCCCTTGACTCTGACTCTGCAGTTATTTTCTAGGTGAAGGTCTCTGAGGTGTGTGTGTGTGTGCGCATTGATTCAAGTGTGCGCTGGTGAACTTACTTGACCCTCTGGATCCAGATGCAGTAGTCTGTGATGTACAGATCGTTCAGTATGTAGGCCGGCTCGTTCTCTCTGAAGACTTTGTGAATATCCAGCAGGCATTTGAGGACACAAGCTCTCCCTGGGCACAGGAACACACCGTGGCAGGCAAATGGAAAAACAGTGTAACAGTGTTATTCTCGCTCAGTATTAAGGATGACAATGTACTCCAGCTGCTGGCAGACACAGCATGAATCTAAAAGCTTTCAGTCATTGTTCCATACATAAAAAGATACAGGATCAGAGGAAAACCCCAGTGCGCTGCACAGTAATTTGATCCATACGCTTTAAGACGAGTTCCTGGTTAAGAAATGGTTCATCTGAGACAAAGGAGCTGAAGAAGAGACAACTATATTTTTGGCATCCGTTCTGTCAATTTAATGATGGTTCTGTTCAGACTTTCTTTCAAACGCACGTTTGCTTTCATCTGTCAAAAATAGCACTGAATGTTTTTGATGATTTTCCACTTGACATCTATTCTCGTCCATCAATTCAGCCATTGTGCAGCATCATAATCGTCCTAATCCGAATCCACTTTTCCTGTGATCTGACAATCACGAGAGCCCGATTCACACATTTCAAAGACGTCAATAATTCAATCCAGCAGGGTGATGAAGGATATTTCAACTGTGAATGGCACCAGGTCACTTATCCACACAGTTTTCATCTTTAAAAATCATCTGGATTTTTGTCTGGCACTCAAGAAAATCAAATCAAAACTACTGTGTGGCCTTAAATGAGTATTGTTTTAATATTCATGAGCAGTTTGTGAATCTTATGTGTTTCTCTCTGTCACAAGCGCTCCAGCTTGAACGTTTATTGTGGATTTGCCACATCTGTTTTACAGCTTAAGCCTTTTAATTACTTGAGTGTTTTGCCACTTTCCTAGTGTGAAGACATTACAGCTGCACAGCATTAGTATGTAGTGTGAAATATGGACACAGCCACTGCCTAAAAGTCTGCTCTCTGAGTCAGCTTTTGAAATATTTTGGAAATGTGATATTCAGCTTATGCTTTATTTTGATTTCTAAAATTTAGGAGACAAAATAAGGCTATGGCTGCACCAATGACCCGAGATGCCATGACGCCAAGAAACATTGACCAGAAAACAAACAGATTAAACGGATTACTTTGTTGCCACACCCTCTGGTTGAATGCAAATGTCTTATGCCAAAGAGCATGTGTTTGTGTGTTTCACGATGCTTGAGCACCATAAACAAAATTCCATTCACCTCCGTGAAATTTTGGGTGGAGGCAACGGAAATTGTGATGAATATCTCAAAAACCTCTGCACATAAACCGCGACTATGTAGAGTTAGATGAGAAAGGAAGCATATGCTTTTCAGGGACTAGGGGGAACCTACTCTTTAACAAATAATCAACTAAATAAACAGCAAATACAACTTTGTGGTTGGTTTGCAGCTAACAAAAATAGGGAAATCATATCATCAAATCATATGTTAATAAATATATACCTTACATTAAAGCTGCTGTCAGACCCTCTGGTGATACGGGCCAACACCTGTGTCAACGTGCTGTAAATAAAAAACGTGAACCCTCACATGAACGCCCCTGAGATTTCTGTGTTGTTGTGAATACGTCTGAGCCGAGAATCTCCCGCTGCATTATTCATACATGAAAGACAAACTCCAGAGAAAGACTCTTTGTGCAGACATTCTCCGGAGTTCATGTTTGATTGCGGCTTAAGATTTGCACAAAAGCTGTTGGGAACATTGGGAACATGTGTTAAACAAACTTAACACATTAATCCTGCTTTCTTCTGGATATTCATGCACTTTTGGGGATTTAACAGTGAGTATGGACACTGGAAAGAAGAGCTAATTTACAATAATAAACACATATATACATGTAATAAACTATTTAGTTGTTTGTTAAAATCTTGTTAAAAGCTGTGTCTTTCGTTAATGGATATTCCATGTGATACCATATTCCATGGGATTTACTATGCAATTAATTAAATTAAATTATTACATAAAGGCTTGATTGAAATAAATCATCTGCCAGCCAATGTAACTATCAAATATGTTTATGTCTTCAATGGGCTTTTAGCTACGATTCACATGACAGGATTTATTGCTGTCACCTGCACTTCGGCAATGTGTTTAGAAATTGTTTTATCAAGCATTCAACACCACAAATGCATCACACATGCAGAACTGCACAAAAATCTCCATTTGTAACTCTGACAAATGACTTTTTTCCTAAAGTATACAACAAAACAAACTCCCAGAGTACTTCTCCCTCCAATCAGGCATATAAATAGTATTATGATGTGGCCAACAATCTACTGAGGGCAAGAGAAAATGCCCCTCTCCACCTCCGCAGAGCTGGTTGGCATTGTCCAGAGACATTCCAGTCCAATCAAAATAAACAGCACACTTGCAGCGAGGACAACCTTAAGCAAACATTTGGTTCTCATTTAAGTGTGGGATCATATGCAGGGAGATCTGCTCTCTACTTCAGGACTTGGATCATGTGGGAAAAAAAACACACTCGCTTCCAAGATATGACTTCTTTTTAACACTGAAGTTGTTGGTAGAAAATTAGAGGAAAGGTTGCTCTCTGCACCAGTTCACCATTGTGGTTCTTGGTGAAACGCCCATGACAAGTGGGAAAGGTGTGTTAATTAGGCAAAAGCAGATTATCCAATGAGCGGGGGGGAGCACGTGCAGTCCACAAGTGCTGAAAGAGCAGGCTGGAACAGACGCAGTGTGGGGTGGACCGAAAACAAAGGTTGCTGTGTCTTCTGGACAAAAATGTAGCGATTCCAAAAACTGCAGACGCAGCAAAGTGAAAATTGCTTTTACTGAAATTTTTCATTTTTTCTTATTCCGAGCTTTATTTCCAAAACATCTGTAAAGGATTATGTGGTTTAAGATTATATGTTTAATATATTGATATATTCTATTTATATTAATATATGGAACACATAGTGAGCGGGACCAACACATAAAATATGAGTAGAGGCTATTAATGTTAAAGTGTAACCAGCTTGGCATCTGTATCATAGCCTGTAAACAAATATAAATAAATGTCTCATCTGCCACTTGGATACCAAATGACATATTTTTTCAATCTTACGTAAAATATCCATAGTGTAATTGGACCACACTTGAGTTTTTATTAATTAACAAATACTTTGAATAATGTGAATAGGTTTGTTTCTCTTAGTCCACTCGGAAATGTGAACTGAAAGATTGTATTAGTTGAAGCACTTCGGTGGAGGGGACAAAAATAACATGGAAATTTGAATTTTCTTCTGGGTAGACCATTCATTTTAATTTCTGAAATCCTGGCTAACTGGATGTGTCATACCTTCTAGTGCTTAATATTTTAATCTAATGATTTCGAATAGTCACCACATCACTTTGTGATTTTAAACAGGAGCCAAACCTTTTGAAATTATGAGAATACCAGGGGGGGGCTGCAGCAATTTGGACATGAATAAAAGCACATAATCTGCAAAAAATATTATACGCTCATTGGTTTAATGACTGAACACAGCCCTAGTGTCTTGACTGTTAGTTCTATTGATAAAATAAATAACCTAAGGGATAAACTTTTCTGAATTTGAAGGTGTATTCTGACTGCTCACTTTCCAGTTTCTGAGAGCGAGAGCAGAGGCGTCTTTGAGAGAACAGAAACAGAAATAGCAGCAGGAGGAGTTCTGCATTCATCTGATTTTGCCACTAATGATAGTATGCTTGAAAGGTAAGAGAGAAACATCTTCATCCAGTGTCAGATCTAATGTGCCGGGGAAGTTCAGCCATTGCAGCTCTGCCAACTGACATCACTGTCTCGCTCACTGCAATTCAATTGTCTACTTCAGTACATCTAGTTCAAATAACTGTATTCAATATCAGCACTTTCTTATATATTATTCATCTCATTCTGTCATTTTTCCTCTGTCACACACACACACACACACACACACACACACACACACACACACACACACACACACACACACACACACACACACACACACACACACACACACACACACACACACACACACACACACACAAAATCCATGCATCTCATCCAATTAAAGATCGCCATCACTCTCCCTTGATTTTCCATATCTGGGTCACAGAGCTTATTTGACCTAAAATTTGAATTCCACTCATTTAACTGCACTAAACATTCCCTGCTCTCCCAGAAGAAATTCCATTACCGGTGCATAAATTCTCTGAATGACTGACAGATGTGGTCCTCTGTTACAGATCCATCCACCATGCATCTCTGCTGACATTTCTCATCTCGTCATGTCAGTGTGATGATGATAGCAGCATGACCCTGAGGTCCTCCCTGCCAGCCCCTCTGCACCTGCCCGCTGGTTCTTTAGTTACAGACACTTAGGAGGCAGGTGGAGGAGCTCCTGGAGAATCCTCGCCACGCAGCCAGAGGCTTGTTCAAATATTTACCCACGGAAAACATTTCCTCCGAGGTCTTAACCTTCACGCTGCCATTAATGGATTTGTTTTACTAATTCCTATGAATGTTTGCTTTCACAGCCACTTAAACGAAGTGTCTCAAAAATGGAGCGTGCATTTCCATTTGCCTTATCCTGACAAATTAATTAGTGCATGAAATAATGCTGTGAGGAAACCCCCGCCCTTGCCAGGCCGAGTCTGTTTGGTGTTTCAGTTCATTAAGGGAAAGCCTTATTACTCATACACTTGCAAGTAATAATGTTAATGAGTCTGGTATTGAAATTAAGAAAAATAATATTCTCCCTTAATGCACTGACATATATAAACAGTCATATCTTATCAGTTGGACAATGAAGAGCCTGAGTATGATGTTGTTTGACCTGTCGGGAAACTGGAACAATCAGACAAACATGTCTCAGTGTTTCCTACGCACAAGATAGAAGGTGAGGGAGAGAGCGACTCAGACTGCTGTTTCACTGCCTCTCCTGATCAACTCATCTTCCTACTTAATCATGCGAGGAAATGCTAATCTGGAGCTTAAAAGGCCTTTAATTTGCTGTCATTTACCAGCATTAAATTCATCACAAGCTGGATAATCTCAGCCCTCACACATCCTGAGTGTGTTTACACTGCAGAGTTTCATCTGTCCGTGGGGACTCTTGATTTAAAGATTACTCTTTGGCTTCAAGATATCAAAGTCAACAGGCCGTTCTCAACTAATCCACATTTTGCTCCCTCGAGGAGGTGCGAAACAGGCCACACTCTCACTTAGATGGAGCAATATAAATTTTATGCTCATTAATTATGTTTAACTCCAAAACCGTGTGTCAGTTCAGAAGGCTGTTTTTCTACTAGGCAATGTACCACAAAAGCATGCTGACTTTCAGGCTGTCCCACAATCGACCTGCATCCCACTGCTTCCAGTCAGGCGGCAGACTCTGAGCCTTATTTACATGTATAAACACTACTCAGAAGAAACCACAGGGTGGACAAAATCAATTCACACTAATTAGCAAAGATCATTGTGTTCACAGTGGAGTGAAATTATTCCACATTAAGTGGTTTGATTTAGCTGAAGCTGATAGTTTTAGTGCAAAAACCACAAAGATCACAGATTCTACAAACTAACGGACATGTGGCAAAAGCTGCAGGGTTACAACCAGTCTGCAGAAGTCAAAGGTCACTGTGGTAATGTGTGTTGCTGGAGCGAACACTCACCTGACTGAAAAATCTTAGTTGTGTCACGCAGTGCTGCAGAGACCAATGCAAAGTGTCTGTGGAGCGGGTAGCTCAAAGCCCTCCGTCCAAACGACACCAGGACCTCTTGGAAGGAGCCGTACGTCTGTACAGGAGAAAACATGACAGTCAGACAACTATCCAGCATAAAATCACACCGTGTTTTTGTTCAAGGTGACAAAGTAATGAAGAAACAAAATGGATGAAGAAACACATGAAAACTAAACTCGAGGTTTGAGCAATTAATGGATTTGGCTGATTAATCGGTATTAGAGGAAGACTGTGCTGCTTCCATAGTCATGCTTTGATGTACATCATTGATTAGCTCCACTCACTCAGCGAGCTGCCATAAATCAGTAATACAATATAAATTGCGTTTTTATATGTAGACTACTTTAGAGATAGTATCTGCTGAAAGCAAATATCCACTCCATGAAAAAGCCTTCAACATGTGATTTTGGCATTTGGGTTCGAAAATGTGCAATAAACCTCTGCAGGCCCAGGGTGCACATTGGAACAGCTGATTTTATAGAAAGACTGAACAGTGGTGATCATGTCATAACCCACCTGTTCTCAGTTTTCATGTTGACATGCTTTTATTTCTACCATCAGTTCTTTGTTCGTGATACAATACAGGCAGACTAGGAAGAAAAATTGCAGCTAATTCGACCACTTAACTTTGCATTAATTAAATAATTAATTGTCCTCACACTGGGAATATACACAAAGATGAATGGTTAAAACCTCACAAAACCATCAGACACACCAGTATCAACACAGGAACATTAAACCCACTGACGAGGCACGATGAATTAACAAACACGAAATAAGGTTTTATCAATATGGACATGCAATACCGATTTTCAATGGGTGAAGGTAGGTTAAACGCCCATGACAGACATTTTCAACTAAACCAAACATAATTCAAACACAACGCAACTAAATCAGAGAAACAGTGCAGGATATCAATCACTCAATCCTTTTCCAGCAGATTCAAAGTCCTTCCTGTGTATTTTAAAGGATACTTAAAGTTGCAGTGTGTAGAATTTAGTGACATAGAGTGGTGAAGTTGCATGTGGCAGCTGAATACCCCTCACCTCATCTTAATAAGAATACAAAATATAAAAATAAGAAAAACTGTAGTTATTACATCAGATATTGAAAATCCACCATCTGTTGACCTCTGGAAAAAACTGGCAGTCATGGTTTAGTTCGATCATATTTCACAGCCCAGGAGTTTACCCTCCTCTTTTACTGAGTTTAAAGTCTGGCTCCCATTGGAGTGCATTACAGTGGTTGGTGCTCTAATTACTCCTAACAACTCCTCAATTATAGAGCTGGCAAAACAGGGGCTCACAACTCTTAAACACCTCTGCAGCCCTGGCCAATTAATTGCTGCTTCTCTTTAATCACTGCCTTCACTCTCAGATTTTCTCTGCACTAATGGACACACAGCCTGCAGACAGAAACAGAGATTTTTCATCCCTTGTTTCTTCTTTACTTTGTGGCTTGTTAGGGATGTGCTGGGAGATAGTGTGTGTGTGTGTGTGTGTGTGTGTGTGTGTGTGTGTGTGTGTGTGTGTGTGTCATTGGGGATCACGCTCTCCCTTGGGCTTGTTTAGTATGAGTGTAAATAAGGTCTGCTGCTTCTGGGTGGGGTGGGGGGAGGGGGATCGCAGTCACACCAGTGCAGTCAACTGAGGACAAGTAAACATACAGCAGATGGAAAAGAGAGGGGGGTGGTAGGTGGTGGGGGGAGGGAGAATGTTGGGCATAAGCGATGCAAGAGAGACAGACAGTGGGAGAGTAAGGAAGAGATAGCACAGAGGGAGAATGGAGAGAGGAAGCAGAGCTGATATCGGCGGTGACACACAGACAGACAGGCAGTCAAAGACAGAGAGGAAGCCATTGTAGAGCAGAAAGTAAAGGATAAGAGAGGAGGAGGAGGAGGAGTAGGGGGAGGCGGGGAGCAGAGGATTGAGCGAGGTGGTGTGTCAATAGGAGCTGACAGCACTGCTGACTGAGTGACGAGCAGTAAAAGGCTGCCAGGCAGGTGGAGACTATTCTTTACTCTGCTGTCACCACAGCAAGACAACGACTAGCTCTCAAATTGGGGTCAAGGTCTCGGAGAACAAACTCATAGAAATGATGAAGCAGACTCTTCACTGCTTCACTGGCTTGGTTGTAATTAGCAACAAAATGTGTCGTAGATGATTTGATTTCAGGTGACGATCTTGTGTGCACGCCCAGCACATAACGAGGACGCTCTGGGACACAATCAGTCAGAAAATATTTAGAGGTGCCCTGTTGTTGCCTAAAGCATTAAACAACTGGCAACAGCAACCAAATAATATAATTAATTATGATGGAGGTCAGTCTGATGTCCTGTCAAGGATGTACATCAATACTCGCCCAATGTCAGCTGGGATTGGCTCTAGGCCCCCGAGACCATTATAGAATAAGCGTTATAGAGAATGAATGAATGAGTGGATGGATGGATGGATGGGTGGATGTAATGAACACCATGCAAGGTCAATTGAACAAGATGTGGTGTAGCCTCTATTAACTGTTCCAAGTGTCAGTTGAGATTTCAACATTATTTATGGTTGTACATAAGGGCTTATGTGTTAGTGATGTGATTATACACACCATACTTTGGACAGACCTTGGCTATAGAGAAAAAGTGGAAGGAACCATTTTGGGTCCTTTTTTCCCCAGAGATACAAGCTTGTGTGCATTTTGAGGTAAATGATAACTATGAATCCAAAGGTGCAGTTCAACAGGGAACCAATCATCCAGCTTAAAGGTCTATTGCATGTGCCGCTACTTAGATGGAGTTGGTGGAAGCCAAAGAATATTGTGCTGAGGAAACTGAAAACACAATCTGCAGCGTGTATCGACTCGCTTTTAATTAATGGGTCAATTGTAGATGAATTCAGCAACTTTGGTACCGTGTTTTGTTACACTGCAACAACAAAACATTGTTTCTCAATGCTTCTGGCCTCGTTTTTCCCTGGTAGGGGTAGTTAATGTATTTGGATGCATCCACCATGTCTAAATGACGAACAAAAGATTATTTCTCAGAAAGTTGACAGAGGATTGTTAAATTATTCAGGAGAATCTTGGGTTTCAATGTTAAGTAACATCACATACTAAAAATGGAAATAAAGAATGGGGGAAACACATTCAACCAACAACCTCTCCCACTTACTCCAACTCTCCACCTAGTACTGTGGTTGTGTTATCCACCTTGAAATCATCACGTTGAACTATAAATCAAAACCTAAAGGGGAGGTGGGTCCCCATTTAACTTGTTGCATTAGGATTAGGATTAAAATATATCCGACTTTACAACATTCATTCAGATGCCAGGCGTAAAATGCAATTTGTAGCAACAAGATCTACAAGTGAGACATAAAACCTACACTGATTTTACAAAACTAAAACTGCAAAAAGTACGATATCATTGAAATGTTAAGAAGCCAAATTCCATATTGTTCTAAAGGTATTTCAAGAACCAATTTTAAAGAGCAATCTGGATAAGTTTACCCAGTAAACCAGAAAACCTCCTCAGGTCCGATGTAAAAAGACCTCATCAAAGTGAGGTTTTACTCAGTGACATTATCCAAAGTACTCAGTAAACTGTCTTCTGTGAATAGACACCAAGAGTCATAGTTGATCTGTACTCATGTTCATGATATTAGACTGGAAATGGTTATCAATTGAACCATTGTTTGATATTTGGTCAGTCAAAATCAAATAGGGAAACACTGCGGAGTCCGGAAGTCTGTTTGATTTTACAGAAAAACTAAAAGAGGGGATCATAGAGAGCAGGAAGCAGCAGGACAAAGATGTAGTGAGCCGAGAGCAAAGAGAGTAACTGTCATGGTGACTGAACTACTTCCTGCTGTTTTGGCTCGTCAGTGTGAGAAAGATTAAATTATCCATTACTTCCCACATTTATTTAATTTTCACCTCATGTTGGATGGGGGGTAAGATGTAGGAATATTTCTAGTACCATCACACATTAGTCAGTTTTGAAGATATTACAGAGACTTGCATTAATTTAGTGGAGACTTAAGCCCCTTTTCCACTAACACCTGTTAACATCTGGCTTTTATCTGCAATGGGAATGAATCACTCCCAGCTCAATATGACACAGGTTTTTAGCAGCTCTGCCTCTGACCAGCAGTGATGGAAACATGACACCTGGGTGAACATGCTCATTTCTTCTTCTTCTTTATTAAGCAATCTAGATGCTGAGGCTGCACTTTTTCTGCACAATAATATGAGGTTCCAGGCATTGGCGTGTAAAAACAGAAAGGCAAACTACTGGCACAGGGAAAAGAGTCAATTGTGTTTTTTAGCATTTAAAAAAAAGGCATATACCGGGTCATTTTGATGTGAAGAGAGGCATTAGCTACTCCCCCAATTAACTAATCTTAAGTGTAAAGGTTAGCGTGTGGCTTATCCCCACAAACACACATGTACATGCGGACACGCACAAAATCACAGGATTGTGTTCTGGCAGTTTGTGAGCAGACAGGCTACACACAGCACCTCTCATTTACTCTTTGAATTGGGAACACCTGTTCGTGCTATTATACAGGTTACGTGCCAAGTCCAACAACTGACAACTCCCTGCAGGTCACATTACAGGCTCGTGTCAGCGCACAGACCTGGGCTGTTTATTTCAGAGCAGTCTCTAATGTGTCTTCAAACATTACGGCAACTGTCAACATATTTACACAGAGTTTATATGTGTGAAACTGACAGTCTCTTCAAGAGCCTCTCTAATCACCTCAGAACACATCCAAACTATAACACATCAATCACCGGAGCCAGTCAAAGCAAGTGGGTTCAGTGGCGGCTGCTCATTCACAAGTCATATACTTACAAGAGGATAATAAAAGAGGAGCTGAGCTACTATATCTTACGAGATTCTTTGTCATGTTCACATTGCAGGCATTTTAAAAGGCTCCCACCTCAATGCACTCTGATTTATTACTAAGTTTGTCAACATGAAACCTGTAGTTCTAGTTAAAGAACAAAAGCTATAGTTACATTATTCAATAAAAAAATTTTCTCAAGCGTTTCTTTGCCAACACAAACCTTAGTCGAAGAACAAAAAGACTCAGTGACAATGTCAAGGTGTCAAGAGGAAAGTCTTCAGAGTTAAAGCTCCAGCAAGACTTTTAGTATAAACTATACTTCTTATAGCTGCTACTACAAAAGGGCATATTGGAGATACATAACACAAGATACTGTAATCCTAGTGTAATTCTAATGAACTGTCTCTATGACAGCGTTCAGACCTGGTATTAACATTCGTCCTGAGGGATCCGATCACAAGTGGTCAGCACCACGTTCTGGTCTGAACACACTCAAATGCATCCTGAGAGCTGATCACTCAAACCACATTTGGAGGTGGTCTGTAACGCCACGTTCTTTTTGCTTTGAATCCAATTGTGTCCTGGGCCACATACAGTATGAAGGACCACCTACTCAGCTGACGTCTTCTGACCCTTCTACAGTTTAAACATATTTTTACACTTCAGTGTCCATCGTCGTTGATTTGTTTGTTGCCACCACTACAATATAAACTGACCACCACATAATGATTGACAATTGCGGTTAAATATGTACTCAGGAATAACAGAGCATCAAACGTTTCTCAGCGGGGTGGTGTGAAGACCTGCGCCTTTTCTAAATTCTGTAACTTGATGGAAACCAGTCCCATCCGGTAATGAGCAGCTGTCCTGAAAAGCAGGAGTACTGAAGTCTGCTATTCACTTGCATTACAAAACCAGAAGGAGGCATGAATGAATGTTAAGAACTGAGGCAAAGAGAAGCAGATTAACACCAGGGGGGATTTTTACTGAAGATATTGTTCAGGTACTTAATGGTAAAACTGAGTTTGTCATTATTTTTACTGCACCAAGGTTTGGACTCTGTAAAACTGGAACAAAACCAGCACTGGTGAAACTACAGTTTGGTCTGATGCAATATGTATTTTAAAGGCATTCCAAAATATGGGTGGAGGAAATGGAAATTTAATACGCACACCCTGAGCACCTGATTTATCGCTACTACTGACTACTGACTACTGCTGATATTCCAACAAAACTTTTCCATCTGTGTAAAGGAGGTTTAAAATCTGCAGCAGTGGGAGTATCACCAGGAGAGACAGTGAGAGAGGACACAAATCAAAAGATGCATTGTGAAATAACTTTATCGGAACAAAAAGCAGCAAAGAACATACTTGTTTTTCACCATATAAGCCTTAGTGCATTCATATGATGAGCATCAAAATAATCAAAATATAATCATCACTATTGATTGGGGGGAACAGACTGACTAAGTTTATGTTTATGTTATTTTTAAAAGGTCTTTTTATTGAGCTGACAACATCAGGCTAATACATATTTCCTCAGATGAAGTCTTGTTCTCATGAGATGAATTGACACATGTGGTTTCAGAAGTATCTTCTCTTGGATCAGTTCACTCTTTCTTTGACAGTCCATTACTCACCAGACAATTCTCAAAACAGCTCTGCATCAGATCTAATTTATACAGTTCAGATAAACTGCAGCCGAGTTTGTTTATATCTGCAGTTTCAATCTAAATACTCAGAGAGGACTTTCTGCTCTTGATGGTAATGTGTGAGAGGTTTTAAAGAACAATCTCACCAACCCAGAACTGCAGATGACAACAAACCTGACACGCAGAGTGAATCATTCACTGCAGCACATCTTCTTTCCTCATGTAATAACTAACTCACCTCCAGCCAGCAGAGAGTTCCGCTGAGTTTTCTGATTGTCCACGGTGACTCCACCTGCAGGGAGGAGGTAACCACTCGTCTTTACAACAATAACATACAGGAAATAAGAGATGGAAAATACAGCACAATAAATTCTGCGTGAAGAGCAGCTGCTCAGATGCCTGTTCAAAAACATAAAACAGGCTGCAAGTGGAAATAAAAAGAGGGACTTGTTTTGGCCTCTGTCCAGATTATAATATCCCAAATGGAAATTTAAAAGATCACATTTGATAGATTTTGTTTTCACAGCTGGGCTTTAATTCGACAATGTTGTGTCAAATATCTCTACAATTTGAATCACACATGCTACGAGGCATCTTTATCAAAGGAGTCAGCCTCTCTCACCTTGTCTTTCTGCACCTACCGAGTCAGCTACCTCAGAGGAATGACACAATGAGGTCTGAACTGAGCACTCGGATCCGCTGGTAATCTCTTAAGGCTCTGAATGAAATGGAAGGGGGTCTAAAGGATTTGAGGATAGAGGGCTTTGTCAACCAAGGCTAAGTGCTGCTCATGAGGAGCTGCCTCTTCACACACACACACACACACACACACACACACACACACACACACACACACACACACACACACACACACACACACACACACACACACACACACACACACACACACACACACACACACACACACACACCACACACTCACACTCACTCACACTCACATTGTGCTCTCCGTCTGTAGAGCGCACTTCATAGCAATAAGCCAGCAGGACGTCCGCGAGGCCGAGCCACGCTTGGTGACGGGATGTCTTGTCCAGCAGGAAGGAGCGGTTTGTGAACTTTCTCAGCTGCTCCTTCTCGTCATCAGTGAATGATACAGCTGCACGAGGACAAGGATTTTACAGTTAGATGTGGAGTTTAAAGTCACCATAAGTATTACTGGTATATTCTGAAAGAGCCCAGAACAGGCCTGTGGTTTGCAAAGGAATGCATGCATACACTCGTTTGAACACATAAGCCGTTTTCAGACATGTCTATCACATTTGAATGACGCAGCAGGAGGAGATTCTCGTATCAGATGCGTTCACAACAACACAGAGTGTTCAGGTGAGGGGTGGCGCCTGAGTAGAGCACAGGAAGCAGGACATAATGTGTACATTCTGCTGAGGAGATCACGTTTTTGTTTTCAGCACATAAACACTGGTGTCGGCCCTCAATCACCAAAAACTCTGGAATCTTGTTGTCTTTCCAAGTTGACATCTTTCGTCAGTGTCATGTACTTGTATGGCTCCGCTTTCTCAGCCTCAGATATTTGTATTCTTTTTGTTTATTTCAGTTGTGCGCCCACACGCTTACTGTGAATTCTCTGTATAATCTCTTGCTGTATTCTCATAGGGCTCCCTTGGACATTATTTGGACATTTCACAAGGGGCTGGCAGTGAAACGCCTGAGAATTTCCGCTGCAACTGACTTGGACTTTTGTGTTTTCACATACAGGAGGAGCTGTATGTGAGAACGCAAAGAGGGAGTGTCTGACCTTCTCCACCACGACACATCATCATTTAAACACACATTTCAGCCACAAGGTAGAAATACAAACTAATGACTGAAACCAACATGTATGAAGATTAATTGCGCAGTGTCGCATTATAACACTGATAGAATAAAAGAAGCTTAATAAAGGGGCTACATAAAAATTACATCCACACTGAGTGAATGTGAAAATGCATCATCCTCATTTTAAAATCACAGCAGGAATCTATGAGTCCCAGTATAGAGCTTTTTACCATAGCAGATGTTTCCCCTGATGCACAGTTGTGTGTGTGTGTGTGTGTGTGTGTGTGTGTGTGTGTGTGTGTCCACACAATTGTGTCCACATTTCGTAGAGAAATCCAGAGTTTGCATTTCACACATGAACAACGCAGCAGAACCTCTCACTCTGAAATGTGTGTTCTCACATACAGCCCCTATGGAGAATTTACAGAGATTCTCTTAAGTTCAGAGCATGTCTGAAAGCAGCTAATGTAAGTCAATGTATTGTCCTCTGAAGTCATGTAGACACGACTGTGTGTGTGAGTGTGAGTGTGAGTGTGTGTGTGTGTGTGAGAGAATAAAAGGAAAAGGAAGAGGAGACATGGCCATTTTCCTATCGTTAAGCTGTTTCCACTGTTGGCTGATGAACTGTTATTCTGGAGCAGTTGGGGGCAAAGAGCCTTGTTAAAGGGCACCTGACTGAGCCTGATAAGCAGTAGAAGCAAAATACGCCAAGTCCTCCTACATGAAATTCACAAAATTAGTAAATTCAATCCCATCTATGTGTTTGACAGCGGAACAGCTCTGCGTTAAGAAAACACAGCTCCATCCATCATATGAAAATATCTCAAAACCTCTGCTTTCCTGCTCACTGCAAAGTCACTAACTGTTGCCTTTTGAAAGAGACATCTGCTTAATGGGGATTTGTGGCAAGCCTAATGGAGCGACACAAACAGACTTCAATCCCATTTAAGCTATCTGCAGCGTTCAGTGCTGAAAGGTGCACTGAATGTCTGCAGGAACATGCTGTAACTCAGCTGTTCTCATCCTTTCACCCAGCACCTAATGAAATAGCTGAAAGCATTTTGTCTCCCTGCATGAGGGGAGGAGAGACTCTGCACTGAAACCCCGGTGAGCAAGACACACGTGTATTGGCTGGAGCACGAACACAAATACACAAGCTCACAATCACACACACAGCACTTTAAAACGATCTCTCTCTGGCTGCAGCGGTAACTTGGCTCTGTTGGGAAGGAGATTCCCGCTGCATTACGTCAGTTGCTAGCTCCCTGCATGTGCCTCCCGAGTCTCTCAACGCTGCAGCGGGAGAGCACAGTTTGAGGAGAAGACTCACAGACAGACGCACACATCCCCACACCCACATCTGCATGCATTGTTCTTCAAACCAATGCAAAGACACATAGATTGAGAGAGGGGATGAAAATTTAACATAGAATCCAGTGATGTAATGCATGAACTTACAGAGTCACAAGCATCAGATAAGCAAGAAAACGTGCACAGATTGTCTCTCAGCACAGGCACACGCATAGGCACACGCATGAACACACACACTACATGCTGCATTACATCTGAGGACATTACATTGACTGATATGGATTTCCTAGAGAACTAACCCTAAGCCTACCCTTAAACGGAACCTTAAACCACAACTTAACCAAAAAACAAAATCTAACGTAACCTAAACCTTAAAACATGTCTTCACATTAAATTCTAATGATAAAATTATGACGACTTCTGTTATTTTGTCCCCAAAAGGAAAACAAGTCCCCATTTGTGACTATGTAAACAGATTTAGGTCCACACAACATGAGTAATACCAGGATCACAGACAGAAATGCATGGACGCACAAGTGCTTTAAGATTAAAAATGTTGGAGAAAAGATTTATGTACAATACAAACATTGACAAAGAAAATGTATTAACGGCTCCTTGTTCACACAAAAAGGATCCTAGAGATTTCAGCGGTACAAGTGCCATCTGTGCTGGAGAAATTATGTTGCACAACACACTCAGATTCAGTAATTAAAAACAACAACTACAGGGAAAATCGAAATTGAAACAGAGTACCCACCCTCTTGCGAGTTGGACACAGCAGCCACACGATGCTGATATATTTTCTATTAACTCTGGAGCCAATGCAGTGAGGTGAGGTGAGGTGAGCAGAGCTGATAGATGTGCCCAACACCACGTTCATTCATTTCCTCTACGCAGCCAATCAATTCTAGCAGACATTAGCACAGTGGATGTGGACTTCTCCTGCTTGCAAATTAATTTCTGACCTAATTCCTCCAGTCACGGCAGTCTGGCTTGTCAATGCTCTCTACAGGTCCAGATGGCCCGATGGCATGGAGTAAATATGCTTCTTCACAATACTGCTGAGGGTTGGAAAACGCTCCCAGAATTTCACAAATGCAACGTATGACCTTGGATGGCGGATACGGTTCATTTTGTGCACGCACACGCTGTGATCATTTCAAGTATAAATCAGAGGGGAACTTAATAGCCGTTTTCAGACATGACCTGCAGGTGAAATCCAGAGAATTAGCTACATAGTTTACCCAGAGTTTTCCTTTAGCACATGCACCACAGAGCAGGAGGTTTTCTGCACAGACGCGTTCACAACAGCAACAAATCCTCTGCATTATTCAGGTGAGAGGTGGAGCAGCCGGCTGCAGCAGACAGAGGCAGGAAGGGACGCTTAACTCCGCTGCATAGATCACAGGATTTTGTTTACAGCACCCTGAAACCGTCGTCGGCTCTTATCCCCACAAACTCTCTTAACGTCTTCGTTGGTGTCATATATTTGTCATATATATATTTGTGTCACTGCTTTTTCACTGGATGTTATTTATTTTCTTTTTTTATATTTTTACGTCTGTGGTGTGTTGGAAGTGTCTTCAACCCCCCCCCACTCGTTCATGGTGAATCCCCTGCGGTGTTCACACATTTACTTCTCCTGGAATACGTGGAGGCCAGGTGAAGAAAGCCAGTAGAAACTGCGGAGGGTCTCACTCTGACATTTGCTTTCACACATGCACTTCCTCTGGTGAAAATACGGAGGAACTGCAGAGTCCAGTGCATGTATGAAAGCAGCTAATGGCACAATCTGCTCAAAGTGTAAACTTGGGTAAAGTGGTAGTAGCGTAAAATGTTCACAGAAGACGATATTGGTCAAAGGTCAGATTTCTAGAACTCAGCCAAAACAAAGTGGAGCAGATAGAGAGACGGAGCTGTCAGGACCATTTAGCCTGAACCAGTGTGTGAACACAGGCCTCCAGTGGGCAGCTGTGGCCTGTCAATGTGCTGGCCCCCAACACTGGAGAGCACAAAGGGGCCACTTTCTACTTCATTAGCACTTGTGACCACATCCATCTGTCAGGTGACATATATATCAGACTTAGCAGAAGCGAAGGACGGCAGGAAAAAAGCCTAAAAACCCACATGGGTGGAGGGGAGTTTTAGTCCTCCATTTTAAATATATGACAAACAGTTAAACTCACAAGCCAGCCTTTAAGATTTGATGGCAAGCCGCTTAAATCTCCTGACCGACGCCATTCTTCACACTCAGCTGTGGCTAATGCTATTCCACTTGTCAATCAAGCCATTAAGTTTAATTTGGCCCATTTATCTACGCCCGGGTTCCCGACTGAGCCACTCAGTCTTCGAATGCGGAATGAGGCGAGGGAGCCGCCGGGGCTACTGGGAAGCGCAATGTTCTTTGGAGGCTAAACCCAAGAGTGCAGCTAATGGCCTTTGCTTTGCTGACTGATGGCTGCTCCTCAGCGGTCGGGCTGGTGGAAACGCGACCGGTTTCACTCCCTTCTGCGATAATGCTATCTGTTTAATCTAAATCCTCTCTCAAGCGTACGGCACCCATGCACTGCACATAAGCTGTGGCTGTGAGCCCTGTGCTCGCTTAAACAGTGGAAGTGCTGGAATTAGCGGGCTGTTAGAGGAGTGGGATGGCACAATTAAATAGACTCTTGCAGCGCAGAGGCCTCACAGGCTATCGCTCCTGTACAAGAAGCTGTACGGAGAAATGAAACTGGGAGGCTCAAGCCAACAAGCAACGTATTTCAGTCGGAGTAAATGAGCCACTGGTTTGAAATAGACAGGAAATGACTTGCTAAAAGAAAACAAGCATTTTGGAGAAAATTATAGTAAGTGCAAGAAGGTAGAAATTTGCCTCCAACTCATCAGTTGTGGTTTTTTAAATTGGTCAAACAGCACCAGAGAAAGGCGGTGATTAGGGAAGGTCGAAGTTCAATCTCTCATAATGCGAGTGTCTTTGCTGGTGGAAGAGCCCTGAGGCTGTTTGTCGGGGCGTGCAGCTTTAGCCGACGAGCTGAGCTCTGACCTTCCTCTGCTACGGGGCAGTAAAAAGACTCATGTGTCCTTTGGGGATTAATATATCGTCAGAGAACAATGTCAGGGCCTGACACACATCAAGCTTAGCCAACACGTTACCATTTAGATCTCTCATTATACAGTTTTATTGCTATTCATACGAGTTTTGGAATTTTTAAGTGGTATACAAGTAGATAATAAAATGTTTAACAAGCAGTATTTCAATTTGATCAAAAACAAACAATGCATGACTGCACTCTAATTTTTTGCAACTTCCTGCCCCCTTCTGGCTGCCTTCAGTCACTGCTTACTTAATTGCTTGAAAAATCCAATGATCCACAAGAATGAACGTGATGTGTGAGGTTTTTTAAATCATTGGGCATAAGGGTAAAAGTGAATATTCCCATGTGTTCTACCCATGTTTACTGTGCTCCAATGATTCCATTGCTCGAGTCTTTCTAGATCTGTGGACTTCAGTATAACTCTAACAATTTTACTTCACTAGAATATTTCTATTCAATGCTACTTTAAAATTCTGCTCCAATACATCTCAGACAGATATATTGTACTTTTCACTCGACTACATTTATCTGATAGCCATACTAAGTAGCTGCTTTTCACTCAATTTTACATCAAAGGATAATGTTCATTCATAAAATACAATGAAAATATAATGTTAAGATTAAACAAGTGGTTTCTGTGATAAATTACAGAAGTTAGTGTTCAGTTGAGCCACTTTGTCACAGATGTCTGAGTTGTTAGCAGATCCAATGGAGAATGGTTTTCCCCTTTTGCTCATAAAGACCAAATTATACAATTATAATTAATTCAATTATAATTCTATCAAATAAATGATGTCGTGACTGCTCAGATTACTCCTGTGACTCTTTGGAGGGGCTTTGAGGACCAGAAGTAAAACTATTAAGGTTCATATGAAGTTGTTGAAGTCACATCTACTCTACCAGCTACAACATTATTCTGCCACTTTTAAATTAATGCATCAGTAATAACAACCTAATTATATTGTATACAATTAATTATAATTGTCACAGGGACTCACTCCTTGAGCACATTTTGCTGACAAAACTTCTGCACATATTCTAAAGCAGGACTTATTATTGTATTGGTACTTAATGCTTAAATCAGTTTTTGATATATTAGATATATATCTGTGCACTGGAAACATTTAATAAAAAAATACATAGTTGTGTAACCTTTGTTAAGGAGCCAACCCTGAGATTGATTCTAGCAGCACAATTCTGATGAAACAATGGATTAACTACATTTTTAAAGATTATAATGAGATAAATTGAACTCACCAGCTTCTCCATCCTGCACTGTAGAAGGACTCAGCTTTGTCCACCATGGTTTGAACTTCAGCAGGCCCTTTATTTCATCGTCCTCAAATAAATCAGCACTGCAATGACACATGGATGACGGTAAAAATAGCGTAGAAAACACAGCTCCATATCTTCAGCAGAGTCAGAGGGTTTTTATTTCTTGGATAAACTCACAGGTAATGGTCAGGTGAAAAGGCAGATGCTTCTGCCTCCAGCCTCGCCTGCCTCCTCTCTGCTGCTGTTGTTCCCTCTGGGTTCTTGATATCGATCAAATCGCTGAGTTCCTCCTGTCAGAACGTTCACAGCATTAATGGCCTTGTGGTGTCATGTTAACATTATTAGTTTGTCTAATCTCATTCAGAAATAGATGTTACCTGTAATCTGGCAAACACTCCAGACCTCTGGTTGGCGAAGCCATATTTCTGCTGGGCTCTCAGTTCCTCCTCGGAGCTCTCTGTGTACGCCTCCTGCTCAACCTGCCAGTCAAATTCTTCTTCTTCATCATCATCCTCCTCCTCCTCTTCAACATCTCCGACACTTTCACTGCATCCTTTAAAAATGTTCAGAAGGTATTGTTGGTTCTAGATTAATACTGCTTCATTCTTAATATTTTTCCTTGTGTATGTTTTCCAATGAATGATTTTCAGTAAATGAACAAGTTAAATCAGTGTATAAAATTGACTTACCTGAGCTTAAATCTTCCACCAACGGTTTTGCTGAACGGGAGCCCTTTGGTGCGAGGAGACTCGTCAGCATCTGAAGTCCTTCAAAGTTTTCCCCAGATGTCTCCTTCGGGACCCGAAGAGTGAAAAGACCTGCAGCGAGATGGGACGTGAAGGAAAGGTTTTTTACCATTACAAAGCTCCTGTTTACTGTACAACTCAGGTTTCTGTTATTTAATACACACATGGTTCATGTTCACCAACCTAAATAAATCTTAAAAGGTCTTTTTGAACATTAACATATTCAAATGATGAATGAAACAAGGCTTTTGCTAAAATTAAAATTTGACCAGTAAGAGACAATGATCTGTGAAGTTACTGTAGCTTGTAGTGGTGACAGTGTTTGCTACAGGTCTGATGGTGCTGACTGAAACTCCACATACAATAATCCAACATTTTAGGACTACAAATATTGCAGAGATGAGAAAATAATTTAGACTTTAAGTAAAATAAATACTTTTTAATAAATGTTAAAGCCTGTTTTGTAAGGGAAACTAACTTGATTTTTTAAACTTTGACCTTAGACCTGCAGATACAATGTACATAGTACATTTATTGCGTTGGAACAAATACATGTTAGACTGTCAGTCTGTTTGATAATCGATTCATAATTTTAGAGGTGCTTTGCACTTTCTCAAATGAGTTTTTTAAGTGAAATGATAAGTACTTTTTTGTGGCTATGAGAAAATAGGTAATTTTTAATCAGAGATAAACAAAGATAAGATTTTATATTTAGTTTTATACCATTCGTATTAAAAAGATAAATGTGTGCCAAAAAAGGCACCGGTTTTAACCCAGCAAATCTTTCTGACTTTCATTTTCACAAAACTGAGATTGTTTGAATCAAAAGAAAATGACTAAATACTCCTAAACTGATGTGTGTCAAAGATTTTCACGTGAGACAAGTGAACATGAGAAATACGTACCCGACTATTAAGCCATTGACTGATCACCAACTTTACTAAACTACTTATTTAAACTCTAAAGAAAACATTTGATTGATGACTTTCTGACAAATCCCATATTTGAATTTGAAAATAAATCTATCTTTATTACAAGCAGCAGCAGATAAATCAGCCACCTGCACGTGCAATACTACAAAAATTAAGCCCTTGCTATTAAAACTGAAGAGATGAATAAAAATGATTTGCCTGCGCCACAGCGATAATCTGATGGTCGCCTAAAGACCTCATAAAATTTCAATGCACCCAAGTGTTAAAGCTTACAAGCACTTTACGATAGAAGCTGAATAAGTGCTTGAGTTGCAGGTCTTGCAGAATGGAGCGCCTGGAAGACAGATCTTAATGATGGCTCATTATAAGTCTAAACAAGGACACTCATTAGCGGAGCTTTATTAGCAGATGTTAAAGGCTTATTTAGACACAGTGTGTTAACTGGGGCCATGCTGACAGACGGGCGACGAGGTGTCAGAGTCCATAAGGCAGACGTCTCCATAAAGACAACTTCATTACAACTGATTAAGGCGAAGGCAGATCAAAGTGACAGAGAGTGATGTAAAGACAATAGCGAACCTCGTGCCAATAGCCATTATCATGTTTTATTTGCTTGTTATATATTAGAAGAAAATTCTGTGTGAGCTGCCCGTCATTGTCACAGTGAAGAGAGATAGTAGCGACAGCCTGCAGGCTGTAATCATTATGACATTACAGATGGTTCCAGCAGCTCCTTAAATGGGATGAAATAACATGATCAGTGGGTTCATTTACTGGGGCTGATTGACTCAAGTACAAACTAAAGACTCCCCGGGGATCAATCACTGACTGCCATACACTGACTGATTACAGCCATACTTCTGGGTCCTGCAGAACTGTCTGACTGGTCACTATTAACATGCAAAGCAAAAGCAGCCCTGGTTTTAAAATAGGCTGTGCTGCGTGAATGTGTATGGATTCCAATTTTCATCAAATATATACAGGCTACTTAAAATCTGTTGGTTGGTTTTTAAATACTTTAAAACTGACATTTCTTTTTAACCAACTTGTAACATATCACATGCAACCCACACACCTGGTCTCTGTCTGACACATACCAGTGGCAGGTCACATTCACACATACCCAGGGCTGCCGCTCCCACCACGTGCATCATGCACTGTGTGTGGGGCACCAAGTGCCTGAGGGGGCCCACAATTACGATTATCATCATAATCATTCATAACGATGAATTGGTGAGTTATTGAGAAGCCTCAGAGACACTGCGGTGAGGCCTGGGCATCAGAATGTTGCTTGGATGTTGCTAAGCAACCAACACTGCCCATGGCATCTTGCGCTGTGAGCCTGGAGAGCTGGGTGCTTTCCGGCAGTCTGGGTGGTGCTGTGGCCAGGCCGTGCACACTCTAGCTGGGCCAGTGGAGCTGTCCAGGGTCCCTGGGTCCCTTCCCCGGCTGTGTAAGCTTCCCCTGAGCAGGAGAGCTGTTCAGGCGGCCTGGGTGATGCCACAGTCTGTTAATGGGAAACACTGCACCTCCTCATCACGTCACTTCTGCAAGCTCTCAAGAAGAAATTTCATGTCTATGATGCTGTTCACCAGTGTTCATCATTTAAAAAATGTATACTGAAAATGTCTATACATCTTTTGAACGTTGATAGAATAATGCAGGAAACCCAGCCAGGTGACACCAGTTTGGGAAACCTGAGTGGTCTTGTGACTAAGCCGCAGAGTCCTGTCCAGCGTAACTTTTTTCCGAACTGGCCTACTTGACAAGTAGATTAGAGTTTTACCGGCCCCTTGTATATTTTCATAATAATTTTTCAAATGATCATTTTTATATTGTACATAATAAAAGAGAAGCATACAGTAGATTTTAGGGATGTCATTATGTTATCATCATTATCATATAATTGTTGAAATTGTTCTCATTGTTATTATCCATCCTTTCCTGATGCAAATGACATCTTGAATAGTGAAGCTTTTCCCTAATTTGGCAAGGCTGGGAACAATAGATCCAACACATCCAAACACTGTGTTGAGGATGAATCGAACAGCTCAATTATTTGATGAAGTCACAGCCAATGAAACGTCGCCAGTACCAACTGCTGTCTGTGCTGTTTGAATAAAACTTTACACTATGAAACATCATGACTTATTTAGTCTTTTATTGAGATTGTGCCTCGATATTACACAGTAATCAGCTACAGTAAAAGTTGACGGTAGCAAGCAGTGCCAAACCAGTTACTGAGTAACTGAAACAGAACTAGAATTACCGCACTGCAGTTTTATGCCTCTGCCAACCAGTGCAGTTTCCATGTGCATATTTCTTTTTTTCTTGATTCATATAAGGTCACTGTGACCTTTGACCACTGAAATGTAATCCCTTCATCTTTGAGTCCAAGTGACAACTGATCAAAATCTGAAGAAATTCCCTTAAGTCTGTGTTATATATCACATTCAAGAGGCCAAAAACATGTTTTTGAGGCCAACGTGACCTCAACCTTTAAACACTGAAATCTTATCAGTTCATCAGTGAGTCCAAGTGAACATGTGTGCCGAATTTGAAAAAAAAATCCCTTGAGATGTTCCTGAGATATCACATTCACAAGGCAAAATATGTGTTCGAGAGGTCAGAGGGACCTTTGACCTTTGATCACCAATCAGGTCTAATCAGTTCATCCATAATTCAAAGTTTATTGTACCAGATGTAATTAAATTCCCTACGGACAAACGTGAGGTCACTGTGGCCTTGACCTTTGACCTTCAGGCACCAAAAATGTATCACTTCGTCTTTGAGTCAAAGTGAACGTTTCTACCAAATTTGAAGACATTTCCTCAAGCTGATCTTAAGATATCATGTTCAAGAAATACATAAAGATACTTCATGAGGCCAACGTGACCTTGACCTTTGACATTGGGTTACCAAAATGAAATCCAAGTTCAAGTGAATGTTTGTGTCAAATGTCAAAGAATTCCCTCAAGGCGTTCCGGAGATATCAGCCTTACAAGGCAAAAATGTGCTTTGTGAGGCCACTGTGACCATGACCTTTGACCACAAAATTATATTCAGGTCATCCTTGAATCCAAGTGAATGTTTGTACAAAAATTGGTACAATTCTCTCAAGGCGTTCTTGAGATATCGTGTTCACTGGAATGGGACAGACAGACAACCCGAAAACATTATGCCTCCAGCCATGAAAATCAGTGTTGAGCAAAAACACACTGGAACCTGTGATCAATTATTTATGAGTAGCCTGTCGACTGGGTAGACTCAGCATTAGTAGATGTGTTGTGTCTTGCTGAAAACAAATTTGATAGCAGATTTAAAAAAAACAACAGCAGAGCTTCACACAGCAACAATGCTGCGAGGGTATAATCATGTCAGTGTTGCCAGATTTCAATTATATTTTGTAAAGTGCAGCTAGTATTAGGCTAAGTAGTCACTACCTGAATGAAGTGTCAACGTTAAGACTGCTATTTGAGTCAACAGTCTCAGTAAAATTCCAGTTCTTGGTCTAAACTATATGGAGCAGATTTACAAATCTGAACCTTAATTTACCTTCAACATTACACACTGGTAACATATGGTATATCTGGTTCCCCCATCCACACCGAGTGACCATCTTTTCAAACTGACACTGCATTTCTAAAGAACTTAAAAATCTGAATTTTTTTCCCGGCTGAAGGACATCACAGCACATTCTGACAAAGGATTTGGGAAGGAACAGATCTAACCAGGAAACCACTGTGTCAGTATGTAGTTTAATACAAAATAAGCAAACTGCTGGAAGGTATTTCATCCTCCAACAGAACTCTTAAGTTGCTTACTTTCCTCCTCACAGAATCTCTGGTAAATCATGTTGTTTATTTGTGGGTAAAAAGTAAACTTTGGCCATTTCAAACTGTGAACATGCTCAGATTGTTAAACGGGAGCTGCAAGACTGCAAGTATCTGTCTCCCTTTACTCCCGCAGCTTTTAGTACCTTTAGTGAAATATGTCAACTGACATTTTGCTTTGTAATATCCTCATGAAACTACTGTGATGAGTCATGCGGTTTTATAGCCATTGTGCATATTGTCATGATATAATAATGTGAACCTACCTTTATCAATGTCAAACTTGGCCTTTTCTCTCCCATCCTCCACAATTCTTCCAGGAAGAGTTAATCTGGAAAGAACATATATATATACATAAATGGTGATAACTAATAAAACCAAAGACAAACTTCCTATTCACTTGTCATTTTACTACAGATAGAGTAAATGCCTGTATATTAAAGTCAGCTGGTGCTGCTCCCCTTTCATCCAACCTAAGCTTAAACACAGATATAAAGCTACATCAGTTTATGCTTATGGGTAACTCACCTTAGAAAGTAAGGCTTGGCATAGAACTTGAAGTCTGATCCGTCGATGTAAAGGTCAAACTCCGATGTTCTAGTGTAGGGCACACGGATGCTGAGGATCAAGTACTCAGGGTCTTGGCTCAGGTCAAACGCAGGAGTTATCATTGTGAATGCGGGTGTAAAACAGACCTGTGGAGTCAATGAGGGGGATAATGTTAAAATCCACTTAGTCTGAATGGGAATCACATTTCACAGCAGTTAGCCAGGCTGGATCATGAATCATGACCCACCTGGCTACAGCACGCCACCTGGTGGCTGACTCTATTACATGTTGTTGTAGGTGATCACGTGTCCAGAAGCAGCAGCAGCCCACATGTGCCACACAGATGGTGACAACTGTAAACAAACCCTGTGTCACACGTAACGACAGGTTTCCCACTGCAGCAAGTTACTAACTGTGTATTTGTTTTAGGTTTCAATCAGCTGGGAACAGTCCCGCCGTTCTGTATTGTTTCATACCAGACTTAAGTGGGAATCTGAGGTATTTATAAAGTTATCGCACATTGACAAAAGTGTGTAAGCCTCAAACCCTCACGGAGCCCGTTTTATTAATTCTAAAGGCCTGTGATTATCTCCGGCATAACCAGTATCTTAAGAGGAAATTAATTCCTTCAAGCAGCATCAATCTACTGCAAGCTTGTGTGATTATTTCCGTGAATGTATGGACTGAGCGAATATATAACCTCTCAAATGATACATTTAGTGGAAATCAGGTTTGTGTGTTGTCTTACAATGATCCAGAGTTAAACCACAGCCTCACAATCACACGACATGATGCGGGGATCTGTGAGTCGAACACATTTGAGGATAAAACACACACAAACTTAACGGAGCAATAAAGTTTCAGGGCTAGCTCGCTCCTAGCCTGCTAAGCTAACACATGACAGGTCTCCTCGTGTGTGTCAGCTAGCAGCACAGCAGCAGTGTTAGCTAAGTGATGCTAACATAGCGCTACTGAAACAATCCTCTTTTCTCCGCAGGCAGAGGAACCTGTCTGTCTGTCTCACATCGGCGGAGGTCAACACAACTCAGCACAATACGAGTAAACACAGTTCACAGGAATAAACAGTCGCTCACCTCAGAAACACTCAGTTCTTCTCACTAACCACAGTCAGCTCCACAGTGGGGCGGCGGCCATGTTTTACCGGACTACACTGTGAAAACAGGCAGTTTAATGTTCTGATTTGTGATATATGATATGATAAGTGATATATGATATGATATATGACATGACATGATTTGAGATGTACAACATGACATGATATCATATGTGATGATATGGTGTGATATATTATATCACATGACATGATTTGTGATATATGAAATTCTATGATGTGATATATGACATGACATATGACATGACATTATTTGATATGATGTCTCCAATTGTCTAATGACTTAACTGATCAATCAAGTAATAAAATAATTACAGTTTCTTTTTTCTCCACTGAGAAGAAGAATTAATCGAAGATCTGATTTCAGCTCCAAATGAATTTAATTGAAAAAAATGCGACTTGTAAGCTTATATGGAACAAATATGGGAAAATTAACCCATTCTCAGCCATATTGACCCCAACAAAGAGTATCCATCCTGTGAGCACTAAAAAATGAATACATTAAAGAGAAAAGTGCAATATAAGGTAATAAAGCAAGATCCACAAAGAGAGACGCACGCGTTATAATTTCTAGGTGCAAAAAGTGTATGAGTAAACCGTAATAAAAATAAAAAAAGAGAGGCCTAAAAGTCACATAGGAAGTATAATAGAGAGGCCATTATGGTGCTTTTAAAGCCAATTTATCCTCCAAATCCGCTTTTAGACTTGAACTCCGGAGGATGTCTGGACTATTGGGTCCGTATTTTTTTCCAGAGTTTGCCCCTTACGTATGAACAACGCAGCAGGAGATTCTCCACTCAGATGCATACACACCCACACAGAAATCTTGGTAAGATCACCATCAGGTGATGGGTGGCGCAGCAAACAGGAGTCAGGACATAATGTATAAGTTCTTCTGCAGAGATTACGTGTTTTTCACATCAACTCCAGTGTCCGTCCTTATCACTAAGAGCTCTCTTGACATCTTTGTCACTGTCTTCTGCACTTGTGACCCCTCCTGAGATATTTGTATTCTTTTAGTTTTTTTCTATTTTGCGTCTGTCGCATGTTAGAAACATCATCAACATGCCCTCTTGCTTGTGATGAATTGTGTGTAGGATTTCCTGCTTTTTTCTCACATTGGCTCATTCCGACAATATCATAAGTTTTTACTTGGGGCTGGCAGGAGAAACTCCAGAGAAAGTCCTGAGCCTCTCCCTCGAATATTTGCGTTCTCACACACAGCCCATCCGGTCTTCCATTCATAGTTTCACAGGAACACGAGCAGTGTTTCTGCGCAATGCCACCACTGCTAGAAGTAGTTGGTTGCACTTCAACTCCTGCTCCTTTTAAAGGCCAGAAATTCCTGACCAGCTGCCTTCAAGAGCATGACAGCTGTCCCTGATGGTCTAGTGGTTAGGATCCGGCGCTCTCACCGCCGTGGCCCGGGTTCGATTCCCGGTCAGGGAACTACTCTATTGAATACTTTGAGTACAATTGCCTACATAGAAGAGCATCATGTTGAGAATGAATCAGATGGAGAATATTGCACAGTCCATATCAGTAATGTTAAGTAGGCAGGTCATTGGGGTCAACTGAGTCAAGGTGTGAATGACTCATGATTCCTGTAAGTCATAGACCCATCCTGCTATTGTTCTAGATATTAAATCCACGGAAGTTGGGGTGTAGATGGTTTGTGAGCTGAATGGGGAGAGAACTAGACAGTGCATTGTAGCTTGCTGAAAGTCGATATCTTAAACAGCCTCCTCTTTTACATGATGGTTATATCAGGTCGACAAAGATGGCCTCTTTCACTCCCTGCTTCAAACCCTCTGTCTTCTTGTAAGTACTTCTTGAAGTCATTAGATCAGGTCAGTATCTTTCTATTTGGGATTGTTGCCTTTTTCACTGCTTTTAACTTTTACTGATATCATCTGTCACCCAGCCACTGGCTGCATCCAAAGTTCCTATTCACCATGCCATTTTCTTAGCTAAAAGACTATGTAAGACCTTTTAGTATGTGTGATGTCTCAGCATTGAAACAAGTAGTAAATGAATTACAGAGTGTCCATGGGGTCATTTGACAGCTTCCACAGATCAAACCCTGCAGAAGTTACAACGTGTGCAGAAACATGAATGTTTGCACAGTTCTTTTGTACAACTCGTAGTACAAAGTGAAACGTTTGAGTAATAGACTCAGGTGGAGGAAAAATGTCTGCCAGTGGTGGAAACCTATTAGAAAGCTCATAATTAGGGCCCGAGCACTGAACAGTGGGAGGCCCTATTGAAATTGTAAGGATTATTATTATTATTATTATTATTATTATTATTATTATTTTTTTTTTTTTTCAGGCAAATGAATTGGCTTTTTGAGGGCTTTAACATGCTCAAATCGTTACCAAAGTTTGCAGAAAATTAGAAAGTGGTGAAAATTTACGTATTCTGGAGTAATTTTAAATGGGTGTGGCAAAATGGCTCAACAGCACCCCCTGGAACGCAGCCCCTGAGTTCACATTGACCGATCTTCACGAAAATCGATACACAGGTGTATCATGACCAGACAAACAAAAAAGTCTGTAGGTGCAATTTGAAAAACACAACAGGAAGCCCGCCATTTTGCATTTAGTGGCCATTTTTCACATTTTTCACATTTTTCACATTTTTCACATTTTTACTTTGACGAACTTGTCCCAGGGCTTTCATCAGATCAACTTAAAATTGAGATGAGTGTCATCTAATTACAACTATGTTCTTCCATTCATAATTTCACAGGAACACGAACTTTGTTTCTGTGCACTACCACCACCACTAGAAGTAGTTGGTGGTACTTCAACTCCTGTTCCCTTTAAATGCCAGAAATTCCGGACCAGGTGCCTTCCAAAACAAGAAATATGTCCCTGATGGTCTAGTGGCTAGGATTTGGCGTTTTCACCGCCGCGGCCCGGGTTCGATTCCCGGTCAGGGAACTAAACTATTGAAAACTGTCAATATGTGCCAAATGTGCCAAACTTGTCAACACAAGATAGCATCCAGGTGAGAATGAATCCGACGGAGAATATCGCACAATCCATGTCAGTTATGTTAAATAGGTAGGTCATTGGGGGTCACCTGAGTCAAGGTGTGAATGTAAGTCATAGATCCATCCTGCTATTGTCTAAGAAATTAGGTCCACGGAAGTTGGGGTGGAGATGGTTTGTGAACTGAATGGGGAGAGAATGGTCACCTGTAAGAAGTCACTGTTTTAATAACCTTCTCAAAAGTCAGTACAGAGAAATACCGCAGCGACGCTAGAATACCTGCTAACAGTGAACACATTTAGCCCTCCATAGACAAAATCATTAATTGAAGTATTTACAACTTATCACCATCTTCAGGGAATTAGTTCAGGTAAGTATCTTGCTAGTTGGAGGTTGTTGTTCACTACTTTGAACTCTTAATAATATCCGCTGACACCCAGCCACTGGCTGCATCCAACATTCCTATTCACTATGCCATTTGTTTGCTTTTAAGACGTGACCTGCGGAGGATGTCAGCATAATTCCCTCCGGACTTTCTGCGGAGGTTGCTTTTCCCACATGAACAATGCAGCAGGAGTTCTTACTCGGGAGCTGGCATGAGAAACTCCATAGAAAGTGCGGAGCCTCTCACTCGGACATTTGTGTTCTCACTTACAGAACCTCCAGAGAATCTCCAGAGTTCAGTGCATGTCTGAAAGCAGATTGTAATATACTTATGATGGCCTTGTGGACAGAAGAAATACGACTCTTTGTGAGAAATTGATGAGTAAAGTATTATATAAGATATCATTTTAATGAAGACATCACGGCAGCCCTTGTAATTTTATAGGTATACCATAGACAAAAATTAAGTAGGTACAAAAATATAAGAAAAATGTAATTAAGCAGACAATCTCCCTGTAGTTATAACAATATAGTCGTGCGTTAACAGTCCCGTCATTACGGTGAAGTAGCAGAGGCCACGCCTCCCCTGTGTAATCCTCCATGGACGGTGAGCAGCTCCTCTCCATCATCATCTGCGGGAAAATGCGAGCGATGGTCGGGAAGAAAATGTCAACCCGGGCTGCTCCCCCTCTCCCGCAGACATGAGCGGGCCCCCGTCTGCCTCCTCGGCCCGCAACAAGTCGCTCTCACCATGCGGATCCACTGCAAAGTAGTTGTGATCGCCGTGTGCTTCGGAGTTTTCCTACTTTTGTACTTTTTGGGGGGCAACGCCGCGGTCGATCCGCTGCTGAACGAAGTTGTGCAGGAGAAGGAGGAGGACCGCAGGACTTCCCCGTCGCCCGCCCAGCCCGGACGCGATGTCTCGGCGAAGTTTGCCGGGAAAGCTTCCGCGCGAGTCGCCGTGCGCTCGGAGGATCCACCCGGGGGACGGAAGGAGGCGAAGGCGCTGGTCGGAGGCGGCAGCGTGCATGTGAAGAGGTGAGCGGAGTTAGTTTCTCTCTCTCTGTCTGTCGTGGTCTTTTCCTACACGCCTCTGCCAAATTACACAACACATCTACTACTCCTCTTTGCTTCTTTCCTCTAGTTAGTGTTAGTGTCAGTGTCTCATGCTCCCTCCACCAAACTGCACACATCTGTGCACTGGCCTCACAAAAGCCTCGTCTGTCAACAGATAGACTTCACCTCCTGCATACGTGCATCTGCTCAGCTGCGTTTTATACCCACTGGCTTTCCTCTGGTTTATTGCCCCGTGAATCATTATAATCAGGGGGCTGCTTAAATACGTGGCAGAGATGTGAGTAGGGAGCATGACTAATGTGATTAGGTGGAAATGTTGGCACCATTCTCACAGCAGCACAGCAGAATGATAAATCATCACCTGACCTCTAAATCTGGATCATTTGACCCCTGGTGTTTCAGGCCTCTATTTTCTGACCCCCACTTTGTCTTCTAAAGGGGCAAAGGTCACCTTGAAAGACATAAATGGATGTTTAATATAGATGCCAATATGCACTGAATAGTTTCACTGTAGCATCTGTGAGGTATTGGAAGTGACACAAACAGGAAACCCATCCTGTTCTCTCATCAAAGTCTGCCAAAACATGTCTGTGTTGGAGTGAGAAGCTTGTCAGGTGTGATTCTCCTTTTTTAGTTTAAAAGTGAAGCTGCTCTGTGACAGATGATCTGATGAAGACACCGTTTTGTCTCAGTCTCCTCAAATGTCAGGTGCTATTTCTGTCCAAGGATAGAAGCATTCTGTTGTGTCTCGCCGCTTTTCTAATTTCAGCCTCACACATCCCTTCTGCGTTTCCTCCTGGGTCGAATGCCAGCCATGCCACAGCAGCCACAGTGTGGTTGCCGGAGATACCTTCTCCACTGGCAGCCGGTAATATGTATTCTGCTCCAGAGCCCAGCTGGGGAGGATGGGGACACTGTTGGGTAGATAACGGCCATCAAGGCGTTACATTGAGGAAGGACCTTTACGTCCTCTCAGAAACCACAATCCCCCGTGTGTGCTAAGCGCTGATAAGAGAAATGGGGTGGAAGGGGTCACCAGTGGCTGTAGCTATAAAAGAAAAGAAAAGAAAGAAAACACTTAACCGCTTTGGGAAACGCTCAAGACTGACTGCTGCAATTAGTGGAAACACGCATGTGGCTAGAGCCTCCAAGAACATTCTGCCCGAGATAATCTGAGAATTTTTTCTAGTTTCCTATAATAAAAACCAGAGGAATCTGAACAATAGGATGTAGTTTTCAGGTTGGAGACGTACAAGCCTTGGCAAATTGGGTGATACTAATATTCATCACGGGGATGGATATAAATAGGGAGCTAAACTGTGACTTTGGGGAAAGCATTTTAATTTTGTCTCTCATATCTGTGGACACACACTGTGGACATCTGCAAATCAGAGCACCGGACAGATTTCCTGTGCGGCGTGCTTAATGGCCAAACATCCCTCCCTTTCCTAATCATATCATTTCCTCTTGACACTTCACACTACTTCCTGTGTCCAATAATAGAAGGAAGAGCTCCGGTTACCAGACAAATGATTAGTCTTGTAATCAATAACAAATCAAACACAAGTCATCTGAAACAATTTAAAGTATTAATTAATTGTCATTTATCAAGTACTATGCCAAAACCTTTTCAGGTTTCAGAATCTAAAATGTGAGCTTTTGCAGATTATAAATAGAACCTAAGGTATAGAATTTAAATGTTTTAAAACCATGATTTGGAATTACGAATCCTGAAAGAACGTGAATTAAGAAAGTAAACAAAATTTTAAATATAAAATATAATCGCATCCTTTCTGCATTGTTATCATTGTTGTCAAATCAGCAAACATAAACAGGAAAGGCTCTTATCAGCCGATTTTTTTCTATCTGCCAACAGATAAATCCAGGCTCATGTGCTGAACGAATCATCAGTTGATCAAAAATATCAACATATTAATTGACAATGTTGGTCAAATGTATGTAATATTGACTGCTGATAAATACATTGGAAAATTATATAAAACCGTGATTTACAATCCGGCAGTCTGTACGTGCAGGATACACATTCCTTCACTGTGATCCCTTCATTACTGTCAGCATGTATCCGATGCAGAGTAATACAGACGTAAGCCCTCTGTCTGCTTTGTTACTTGGAATTACCGTCTGCATCTGCAGGATTAGATGACTGTTGATACTTTGTGTTGAAACAAATCCCCTGCCCTGTCACTTCGTATATAGTTATTCCTCTCAGTAAAAGAGTCTCTCTCTCTCTCACAGTGGCATTATGCATACCTGTAAAAATGCCATCGTACATGACTGAACACTCTCTCGGCGCGCTGCATGAAATCTCCCTGCTCGCCTGTGTAACCTGGCCAGAGAGGCTGCTCGTGTGAGCCTCATCAGCAGCACGTCTATGTCTTATCTTGGCTAACTCATTTTTAAGTTAGTGGTGGATGAGTCATGGATAATGTGGAAGGAGAGTCTAGAAAGACCGAGAGTCTGCTTTTGGGTAAAAGCCAACATGGCTGAAAAGCAGAATTTGAAGCCCAAAGCTTAGAAAGTGACCAACCATGCCAAAATGTTTCCCTGGAAGGACAAAAATAACAGTTCCTGTTCACAGTAAGTGATCCAGCAAACGCTTGATGAGCTGATCAACTGAAACTAATTCAGTTACAACTTGTATGATCACTTAAAGTCATTTATCTAGCAAAATGCCCAACATTAGCCTTTGTATTTGGGTTTCTCTATTAAGATATTTTTGGAAACTTCATATTTTGGGGTTTGGAACAAAACAAGGAGAAGACAATTGATAGTGATTTGCAACTAATCTCTGACATGTATAGATTAAAGAAATTCATTGAATGGAAACATAGTAGGTGATTAATTGCTATTTAAAAAGTCACAGACCATAGACCTGGTGGTGCTGTTGCTTTGTAGTTCACAGTTTAGTCTGATGTCAGTGTTTGGACATTTGGAGCTTATTCTTGTTTATCCTGAACTGACTCACGGATGCAAAGATGAGAGAACACTAAAGGGAGGCTCAGGCCTTGTAGAGGATGTGTTTCGTTGACGACCTTGCAAAATGGTCTACACACTCGATTGGTCATGTTTCTTGGGATATATCCAACTTCGGTTTTACGGTGTTGAGACACAGTGTTCATCTGATACTCCACTGCTTGTTCAGTGATGGGTATCCTACTTGGGAAAGAAACAAGTAGTCTATTAATGATAGATCTAAAGTGTAACACATTTATTTCACATAGCATTCAGTGTATGTTTTGACAACCATAGCATACACCTTAGTTGCCCTGGAGACAATGAATCACTTATGCTACAGTAGCTGGGATTTTCCAGTCTGAGCAAATTTGAAAAATCATTGGTGTCCTGGTGACTTCTGTGGACCCGAGTAAACGAGACGGTGGTGTATATTTACACTTTGATGGTGTCGAGACAACACCAGTGTGTTTTGTCCATTAAAAACTATATACGATTTCCTTTTCGCATCTGCCACACTGACAGTACTCATTTTATAAGCCATACGTCTAGGGGCCATCTAGCAGAGTGTAGCTAACAGAAAACAACTGTGCCACTGCAAAAGCTTTCCCTTGTGGTTTTGACTTATAGATTTACTGCATGAACGTGGGAAGGCTGCTCTACAAGAAGAAAGCAGGAAAAGCAGAACGTGACCATTTTGGTTCAGACTTTTACTTTTTCTGCTTGTGTCCTTGTTCTTCTTGTAAGTATAAATATGTTGGTTGTCTAATAATCGGTGTTTTAGAAGGACAAAGAAGAGGAAGTAATTGCTCAGTAATTGATAATTGACCAATGAATCAATCTTTTACAATGGTCGGCCAGTGTTGGCAGATCGCATGATCGCATGAATTTGGGAGGCATGTGCTGTTTCCACATGCTCCACAGCTGCAAAGGCTTGCAGGTTTGCACGTGTTTGCATAGTGCAAGCCGAGAACCATGCAGCATCGGCCCTTAGAGTTTATTTTCGTAATTCAACAGTAATTATTTTGTTCACGGGGCGTAATCAGCCAAAGAAAATTGGATATTGAACCGTAGATCAGATTTGTTTGGTACACAATTCAGTCAAATGAAAGTAACTCTCTTTTAAAACGTGCCTACAAATTTTCAACCAAAAAGCCCATCTTGGCTGAATTATGAATTGGACTCATATGGCATTTTTGGTTGAGGTGATTCAGCTGGACATCCTGATGATTGCAAATCACTGAGCAGAGTAACGCAAATGAAAAACAGATGCAGTCTGCAGTCTTAGTCATCTGGTTGTGGCCACGTCATCAAATGTTCATGACCAATCACGTGAGATCTGGGGTCAGTTTGGAGAAATATCTGAAGGTTTGTCAGCTTGTTACGAAATAGAGAATCTTTACCCAAAGAGGAAGGGTACGATGGCAGCTTATTCAATTCACAGCTTTGATATCCATTCTTTCAAACCAGTACAAGTTTGATACAAGTCCACCAAATGACAGACTTGTATATGTTACCTGTTATATGATACCTCCAATGTTCTCTTTTGCTCTTTTCTCATGTACATGTACATTTGTCTTTTTTCTTTCCTGCTATCCTTGCTGCTTTGTGGGCCTCTCTTTTGCTTACTCTGCAGCCAGTAATGGATTCAATCCTTTTGTACCTCTTCTGTGCTTTTTCTGACTGCTTCCAGATGTGGGGAGCACTGCCATGACACAGAACATCATGTGTGCCGCCCATGCTTCATGCAACAAAGGAATTTCTCCTTTTTTTTTTTGTTTTGTCATCCAATTTTATGGCGAAATCATTTCCAGGGCATTTATTTTGCATGACTAAATGCAATATAATTACATTTGTGTGGGAGATATGGATTGCATTTTCTGTGGAGGGGAAAATAGGAATGTGCGTTCAACAACCTTGACAGCACATCGGCCTTTGAAGCATGGCGGACAGATTTCTCAGCACCTTCTCATTCATCCTAATCTGCGGTTCATCATTGTCCCCTAGCCATGCAGAAAACGAAGTGTCACGCTTGGAGACTGCCCTGCAACCCACCTGTCAAATTTCACTTTTCTCTCTTCCCATCCATTTTATGGTTGACTATTCGCTTCCTCCAGGCTCAGAGGAAATCTTTAGGAATGGCGCGGTCTTTAGACGTAAAACCATTTGCCTTCCCACTGTTCTCCCAGTAAACGCTACACGCTGAAACAAAAGGCTCTCTGTTCTTTTTTGTCTTCTCTCCCTAAGGCTATGAAAATATTTATGTTGAACATGTTGTTATTACAGCCAGCTTCATGTAGTGTGTGTACGTGTGTGGAGGACAAGAAGATAATATTGTCCCTAGTTCGAGGCTCTGCTATTGTATGTGTGTTATCGTAGTGGGAGATATTCTGCACCACTGACTGTATTTTAACTCAACAGCAGCACTATCGCTGCCCAGAGAGCACGTTTTTACATCACATTAATGGCCGCTCTGCCTTTGAGCACGGAAGAACAAAGTCTGGTGGGAACTTGCACAGTGACGTAGAATAGAAGAAGAATTGGTTTTGTGTGTGTGGTAGTGTGGATGTATAGTGTTGAACAATGTGCGAAGGCTCAGTTGTCAGGTCTTTCTGAGACGTCCTTGACTTTGCACCTGATCTATCTAACAGCAGGATGAATGTGGGGAATGGGCTATGTTCTTGAATGTGTCCCTTGTCTCATAAAGTCCAAAATGAATGTCTTCACTGCTGACATGCTCATGAAGTGACATGCCATTACTCTACAACAGTGACATGGTGGCAGGTGTGCTGCTATGCTCTGATACTGGATGCCTTTGGATAGAAGTATATTTTTGCCCAATCTGTGTTCTGATTGGATAAATACAGGGTTTCTATTTATTCATTCAACGATGCGTCTATGGAGAGCCCTCAACCTGGATTCATTAGGATTCTGGTCAAATTCTGAACTAAAAGGCACAGACATTTAAGTGGGAAAATCATCTCTTCTCTTACCAATGAAATGTGGAATTCACAAGTAACAAAACACACCCTTGTTCACATCAATACACTCTAGAGCTATTGCTGTTAAAGCCTTATTTATTCTGGTATGAACAGCATTTTATGGTGACCAATATTAGCCAACTTTAGCAGGCATCATATCAGTGCTACATTGTTGTTGTTTTAGCATTTATTACGACTGGTATGAATATATTGTAAATGCGGCAGAAGCTATCTTACAGTATTAAAAACATTTCATTATTACCTACATTCATTTAATATTACATAAGTACTTTTGCGACTTTTACTACATATTAACACTCATTAATATGTGCCAGCTAGTGGATATATAAAAACAGACCATTTACCCTAGTGAACAGTAGTTGGTATTAAACTCTCCAGTTAAGGCACATAATATCACTATTTAAAGCTTAACCTTGTAATATCTCTGATTTGGGACGTTAGCTCAAGCTAATCCAATTACCAATAAATAGGCCTATAAATGTAATACCTTACTACAATAAATGTGAACTAAACTGATTCTTTTTTTCCATAGAATGTCTATATAAAATTACTTTAAATTGTTTTGGAGGAAAAAAGCAACTGTATAATTTGAAGTATTTCAAAGAAAAATCTAAAATCAATATAAATAGGGACTGATAAATTGTTATTATTGCCCGGATAGCTCAGACCTACTCCTAATTCTACCACGGAAATGCATGTTGGGGAGCAGCTGATCTTTGTTGAAACACTTTATTGAAATTGTCAGTCGTCAGTAGTCACCTTGTTAGGATGCTAACTTTGTATTTATATCTGTATTGTATGTTAAGCACTTTGACCTGCATTTCTTGTATGAAAGGGGCTATACAAATAGAGTTTATCATTATTATTATTGTCATTTAAGTACGAGTGGTGCACAACAAATTATTTTCCACTTGAATCATGCAACCAGAACAAATGGTGTCTTGGGTTTGAATGTGATCTTAAGTACAAGCATGACACATCTCTGCAATGAGGCGGATAAATGAAAGGCTTTTGTAAGTTTGTAAGATTCAAAGCGAACACATGCAAGACGTTAATAACCTTCTGCAGTTTCAGTGGAGGGTTTTAGTATCCCATCGTGTTCAAGTGCTGTTTTATAGGCTTTTTCACCACTGTGTCAGTACGGCTTAGGATTGAACATGCTGACTTGCTGTGTAGTTTTAGGTATATTGTATAAAAAAGTACGAGTAAATGCGTTTTATATTGCCATAAAATATCAGAATTTGTTGTCCATGTAGGTTTCAGATTACATTCATCCTTCAGTACTTTCATTCTGTATGTTTTGACTCTAGTAAAGTCCAGTACATCTGTTGTGCCAAGTACAAATTGCTCTTCACAAGCTGCGTAGCCAATTTACAAGCGATGAGTGATGGAAACAAGGTTTGTGGAATAAGTGATTGTCAGCAGATCCGACCCCCCTCCATACCCCCCCACACATGGCCTTGGCCCATTTAGAACTGACAGCACTTTTGGGTGGAGAAAACTGCACATCCTGCACATGATTTGTCCGATAAATGGAGCAAATTTTGTATCCCTATGCCCTTGTTGTTACAAAGAATTGAAAAGAAGACATACCAATGTAAAAGTGTACAGTTTATTACTTTACTGTACATTTCCTTCTTTCCTTTGTACTTAACTGCACTTTACATCTCTATTTGCTTATGTCTCTTCTAGTAAACAACGGAGTGCCGTGGCCCGACCTGCGATGAGGCGCACTCGGGCTGAGGAGTTCATGCACTTGGCTGTGGTGGCTTGTGGGAGTCGTCTGGATGAGACCATGACCATGGTCAAATCAGCCCTCCTGTTCAGCCTCAAGAAGATCAAGTTTCACATTTTTGCAGAGGACCCCTTGGCCCCACAGTTTGAAGAAAGGGTGAGAAGACTTCAGTAGACTAAAGCCTGAATTAATTTCAAATCAATGAGAGTCCTTGATTAAATACAGCACCGACTTTCAGTGTACCCTTCTTTAGAGGACGCTCTGATTTGTGATTTAATGCAGCACATGTAAAACGCTTCCTCTCTCATTGCAATACATGACATCAGGATCAGAGCACTTTTAACTTTGCCTCCGCGGCTCTTCCCAATACAGCCACATAATGTTTTTAGCTCAAGGCTGGGGCGTAATATATCACCAAGACACCCCGCAATTTCTCCGTGCACTTCAAAGTCACCTTTACCGAGGTGCCGGGCATGTTTTTGATTAGTTCCACTGATACGGTAACTAACAGTGTGTTAAAATGACTCCAATTAATGGACCTCAAACGGCACCTTAAACTGCTTTGAATCCAAACCCTGAACCTGTGAACTTACTGTCAAGCGCACGTGAATTATTTCCATGTGTGGAAAAATCCCCCGTGAAAGACGGGACTTGTGGTAGTCAAGGCCCAGATAACACAGAGCACGTGCAGCAAGGAGCTAATGTAGAGAGGCAGTGTGAAGAGACGTGATGTGTGTTTTAGAAAAGGTTGGTCGCAATCTCTTTTGATCTCTCGTCCTTGTCAGCAGTAACCTCACCAAGCGCTCGCAGCACTCTCACTCTTTTCAGGGCCAAACGGGTGAACTGTTGATTTCACAGGGATTCAGCATCTATTAGTGATACTCTGCAGACCGCATTTTCAAACTAAAATGATCTCTGTCCACACAAGTGATTTGGCTCCGAATCAGTTTTAATCTCCGCCCCTTACACCGTCTACACAGATTGCTTGAATAAAAGACAGTTTTATCATTTTAAAATGTAGAATTTTACTGCACAACAGCTGTTAGTAGAGACAACAGGGTCAGCAATGCTTGTAATTGATTATCGATGCTTTCAACACTTAACTAATGCTGGTTGTTGTCTTCTGGAAGGGGCTCATGTGATAGGAGCCTGACGAATCAGCAAAAGCTACGTCATGACCTTAAAGAGCCAATAAGCAAGTGGTTGTGAGTGTCTGCGTCTCATTTCCTGCCCATCCAGACCAAAAACGCAGCTTTGGAGTTTCAAACTAAAATGCAGCCAGCAGCTTTTTCAAACTCTAAGAAGTTTGTACACCAGACATATCCGTAGCAGAGATGATGAATTTTCAAAGGAAAATGTAGTTTAGTGTGGATGTAGCCTAAGAGGGTGTCTCCCCCTGTTTAGACTGTTGTTTTTTAAATAAAACAACAGCTGGCAGCTGCATGGGCTCAACACAGAGCCGCACATCCCCACAGGACATGACTTCATTTTTTTAAATGGCCGGATTTATGCTCTAGTTTATGTTGAGAATTCTGTGAAAGGAGAGAGAGATTGGCTTTCAGAATAATGATTGTTTACATTGGAAGAATTTCATTAGACGTTGCCTCTTTATAAAGTGTGATGTGCTGCTTTACTTCCAGCTGAACCAGTGGCCCCGCTCCATCTCAGCCAGGTTCCAGTACACCATCTACCCCATCACCTTCTCCGTGGGGAACGCCGACGAGTGGAAGAAGCTCTTTAAGCCCTGCGCTGCTCAGAGACTCTTCCTCCCCGTAAGGCTGCAGCTTTTATCTCCTCTCACATCCTCTGTCACCATGCATAACGTGATTAGCTTGGGTTCAGAAAAAAATGTCATTAATCTATTTAATTTCTACTCAAACAGCATTTTCCTACCCTTTATTTTACTGGCGTATGGTTCTAATTAAGTACCGTGTTAAGGCGTGTTGAGTGATAATTTCACACCTTTTCTGCAGCATTTACTTAACAAATAAGCCGTCTCCAGGGACCTAATCCAGTAATTTCATCAAGTGGAGGTTGTGCCTGGCTATTGATTTTCTTTTTCTTTTCTGGGTTCATTGAAATAGCACTTAGCTTACTTTGCATTTAATGAACATATTGCAGGTCAAATAGATCCATAGTTTTTTTCCCTTGCTGCAAGGCAATCAATGGACATTCTCCATTCACTTAATTAGAAACACCTAGTCTTTTTATCTCTATATTAAATTCTGTAAAGAGTGGACTGGATATGATATGGTGAAGCAGTGTGGGATCATGGGAGTCGTTGTTTTTACCATCATTGCCAACAAAAATCTAATGTGACTCAAATCATGTTTAAGAATGAGTTAATGTATTAAAGTTTTATTCACGTTACGCAGCAAACGGCGATAAATAATCGTGACCCAATCCAAACAGTGTTTGGAGCCGACTGGCTAAGTGGCTAACTGGCTAGCAGTGTGTTTTTTCTTCGTAATACATCGTTTCTCCCTGAAGTTATATCAGAGACGGGCAAAGCCACCGGTAAAACGGATATGATGCAATTAATAGGCGACCAAAATTAAATGTCCCGTTACCTTGAACAAAGAGTTTGAACCTTGATGGAAACCTTTTGGATAATGTAAGTACACAACTCAACAAAACATAGCATAGTCGTTTTTGTTACATATTATATCTTTAAATGTAAATATCTTTAAGTGGAAGATACTCTTCTGTTCGGAAGTAATGCAACAGTGGGAAACATGATAATCAATAATACAAGACGAGGACGTGTTAAACCTGCTACTGCAATGAAATGTTAAGTCAACACATCTGATATTCTGATTACAAACTTTTTTTTTGCTGATTTATTATTTATTCATCAGTGTAAACTGTAGATCGTTTGTGATGGGTTGCACATTCCTTGTCTAATTATATTTCTCAATGGCCTTGTGTCTTCATCTTTTTTTATAACAAGGAACTTTTGCAACATTCCAGGTTTTCAAGGTTAAAAATTCTGTGAGAAACACTGGTCCTATGTGTCACGCCACAAACAAATTAAGGTGATGTTGCTTCAAATGTGTGGCCCTGCTAGATGTACCGCCATTGTCACATAGCTTTCTTGTGGCACAATGACTACATACTGCCACAGTTTTGTCCATAACCCTCATTTCATAATCTGTATATTTTTTACAAAGAAGCCAAAATGTCCCCATATATGATTTAAATGATGCCGGAATCTTCTCCAATTCTTCTGCTCCTCCAGTAGCCATGTCGTTAACTGATTTTAACATGTGCAGTTCACGTGGACACAGAACAGCTTGATTCAACTGCATATCTGGATTGAAATATATGCAAATTTTTACTTTTAAGACAGCGACACAAAAACGGTGACAATAATATGTAAACTTTGCAATTAATCCGCAGTACACACGTGTTCTGAACCGTGGGGATCGATTCATGAAGATCAAGCTCTATCTGTGGTCCGTTTCACCACAGTTAGTGTAAAGGTTAAGAGCTTTAAGAGGGAACTTTGATGCTAATTATGTGGACGTCCGGTCTGTTTTGTGGTTTACAATCCATTAGTGTAACCACACCATTTGCCAAGCACCATTTCAACTGACAGAGAAATCTGTGTTCCTTTACACAGAGAGTCCTCATTACCTGTTATTACACAGCTGTGGACATGCACACATACATTAAGGTTGTTGAAACACTGGTCTGCTGCTCTGTTTGGACTTGTTGGGATTAGTAGTAGCAGCTCATAGCTGCTTTCAGCAACATAATACAAGGTCAAGCCGCCTGCAGCATAGCCACATGGTGTCTTTTGGCATTAGTGAGCAGCTAGAGCACAAATACTATCTCTGAGTCCAGTGCTCCCAGTGGTTCTGTCTGTATGAACTGTGCACATCAGACTTTATCGACCGAGTTACAATTGCACCAACTCGGCCACAGAGGCTGCCTGAAGCTCTGTCTGTGCTGTGTATTCTAAATGGTGCATTGTGAGTGGTACACTGTTTGACAGCATTCAACTATGAAGTTAAACATAATACACTCTGTATTATATCATACTGGAAGTTATTTTGCTTGGTTTAAACTCTTAAAGTTTCTTCACTCTGAAAACTGGCTTCCTGGCAGTGTTGGAGTAAATAAATACTATATTTATCTCGGCCAGACTTTATTTGTCTGCCTTGAAGTCATAGCTCAGTTCATCAGTGGATACTGGAAGTAATTATCTCAACAACCTAAATGTTTGTTGCTCTTCCACAGACCACCTCTGTCTCGATACTGACATAAAAACAAAAATTTGAATCACAACATTGTCATAAACATCGATGAAAAACAATGTTCAGTTGTCAACGCTTTGTGAAATGCTAGAACTTTTCCACTCAAATTTTCATCTAATTTGTTAACATTTGAGTGAGTTAGTGTCACAACAACCTGTTTTATGCAACTAGGGAGGTGTAGTATGACAAAGAGAGAAAATATTGCTTTTCTTTTCTTATTTTAAGTACAGCTACCTTCTACAAATTCTGCTGATTTAGCTCTATTTTAGCCAAGCCAACAGCATGGCTGTACGGATGGTACAGCACCTCTGTGATCCAGACTGAAATATCTCAACAAATCTTGGGTGGACTCATTCTAAGGTCACCGTGAGGTTGACATATCGGTTTGGTCTTGATAGCTGTCCACCATTTGTAGTGTAAAGACATGCATGGTCTCCTCAGGATGAATTTGATTAACCTTTGAGGACCAGCCTCACAGAGATGCTAGCTGGGCTGTCGACTCTTAATTCTGCTGAAATACTGAAGCTGTGTTTTTTAACTTACTTCATCTGCGCTTAAACATTTAGATGATCTGAGCTGAAGTGAACCTCCTGATGCTTTTGCATACTTTATAGTTATGAGTTATTAATATGCGAGTCACTGTCTGGGAAAGCAAGCTGTTGGCAAGCTGTGTGCAGACGGGGAGTGTGTACCAACAGCAGTTTTATTCATGTAACTTAATTTTTGGGTGTTACATCATGTAATCTTGTCTATCCAAGTTCTTTTAGATGGGAGACTTCATAAATATTCTGCTGATGCCTGTGCTTGTGCTCACAGGTCATCCTGAAGGACGTGGACTCGTTGCTCTATGTGGACACAGATGTCCTCTTCCTGCGGCCCATGGATGACATCTGGAGTCTCCTGAAGTCCTTTAACAGCAGCCAGCTCGCAGCAATGGCTCCAGAGCACGAGGTCCCCAAGATTGGCTGGTACAGCCGCTTCGCACGCCACCCTTTCTACGGCGTCACAGGGGTGAACTCCGGTGTCATGCTGATGAATCTCACCAGGATCCGCGGCACACTGTTCAAAGTAAGTAATCGTATTTCTCCTCCCTGTGATCAGTTGGAAGCTGAAGTGAGCTGTGATGTTTCTTTTGCATTCTGAAGGTTTTCTCTCTCTTCGAGGTGAACTCACGCAGGCTGAGTGCTCTGAGTGGGCTGTGATTGAAGCTTTCTGATTACCACGCTACCACCGCAGACTTGTGCCCTCGGAACTCAGTTTAGCAGCTCTCCAGTTTTCTACTGCTGCCAGCAGATTGCAAATGGAAGCTGGAATATAAATGTGCTCCTCCTTTGATGATGTGTTTTTGAAAAAGGAAAAAAAAGGAGAAGGCTGCTCTCGAGCTGTTTTTCAAGTGAACGTTGTTGTTGGTTTTTCAGAACAGTATGATCCCCAGTGGCCTGTCGTGGGAGGATCTTCTACATCCACTCTACCAGAAGTACAAGAACCACATCACGTGGGGAGACCAGGACCTGCTCAACATTATCTTCCACGACAACCCAGGTGTATTCATGTTATATACTGTGAGCAAACTGGAAACACATTATGGAAAATCAAGGCTATTTATAGTCAAACTACCACATCAAGCTTTGTATGTTAAATTCCAGTCTACACATCTTTGTGTCACACAGTCAACGTGTTCACATAAATTGCGTCTTTACTCTAAATATACCAGTCTACACTATGAATGTTGATCAGTAAACACTGTGGCCATAAGCGGCAGCACGCTTCAGTGGCAAAACAAGTTCCAGCTGCAGGAGCCAGATGTGGGCATTAAGTGCTCAGAGCCATCAGCAGAGCTGGCATCGCTGGCGTTTGCTCGACAACACTGTGTTTGTTTTACATGGTATAGCTTTGAGCTTGATGCTGTCTCCAGAGGAAGACACATCAGTTCATAAACAATGTTCTGAACCATTTTTTGGCTTGTTCAACAATCAGGGAAACATACCAAAGCCTCCTCGGAATAAAGGGGGAATAAAATGGTGCTGGCATTTTGATTTGTGATGTTTTTTAAGTGTAAGAAAAACAAATGTATATTTATTAAGTTGATTTTGACACTTTTGGTCTGGTAATTTGTCCCATATTTGATCCTGGGCTCATTACACCCAGGATATATAAATATATTGGGCTCAAATGAGCGACTTCATATGAGCATCTATGCTGTCAGTCAGATTTTATGTTCATACTTACAGTAAATACACATTCCCTCTGAGCAGGTGCAGTATAATCACCGTCAGTCAATGAGCTGCTGCACTGGAGCAGTTGGTAGTTGATTACTTTGCTCATAGGCACCTCACAGTGTAAACAGATTAGTAGGGTTTCACTGCCTTTTTTTGCCATCTTTGTTTAGTGTAAATATTAAATGAGATTAGAGGGAAAACATTCAGACTGAGAGACATTAAATAAGAGAATGATGCCGTAACAGTCCATATTCCGTTCTCTGTTCTGTTTTCTTTATATTGATTTCCCTGTTAATGTGTTGGACACAGACTCCTGTAGCGGCACTGGGCTGTACAGACGTTTTGATTATGATGTATAGTTTGCTAATAGAATTTTCTTTACATGTCACAGAGCATAGTCTGATTATGACTCATGTCGTTATTAAGTCCACTACGTCATATGACTGACAATCCTGCAACCTTGGAAAATATAGCCATTGCAATGTTTGTACTAATCTCAAAACTTCATGATATCCATTTACCTGAAAACCCATAGCATGACTATGGTTTATCCCTCACACCAAAAATGTGACTACTTCGTAACGCCAGCAATTTTTTGATACTCTATACTTTTTTATTCTATACTTTTTACTCAAGCAGTTGGTAGCTGCCATATATCGATGTTGCATATCTCCAATAGGATGTTATAATGTAGACATATACATGTCTACACAATGCAACTAAAATACTCCACATGTTTAGTTCTATTATTGCATATTCTAGTATGACCTTATAATCAAAAATGTCTATTTACATGGCAGTGTCTTATTCAGAATATTGTCTTTATCAGGTTAATATCAGAATATTGACGTCCATGTAAATGTATCTACTGAACCATTAGGGTGTTATACTCAGCATATTACATAGTTTTTTGTGTTATACATGTGTGTGACCAGTCAGGTGAAGCCAGAGAAAGTCTCATTGAACAGCAGAATGCAGAATCCTGAAAAAGTGTTTCACACTGTGAGAGGAACTCTCATTAGAATGAATGGGGTGATCCTCTGGAACAGTGTTTCCATAATGATAGATCCACCGAGGGACAGCATATGCTCTTGGCTGTGCAGTGCATACATATTCTACTATTTTCCGGCTGCATATTTAGTTTTCTCCTCACAATCAACACAGTTGTTTGTTTTACAAATCCTATATTCTCCAGTCATTCAAATGTAGTCGGGTTGATGTTGGTACTTTGTGAAATGAGGAAAAGGGTTATGTTACGTATAAAGATAGTGTTCTGAATCTAACCCCTGTTTACTGTGAGGACAGATATGTGGTCTACTGTTGTTCAGACTTTCAACACAGATTCTTCTTTGTGAACTGAGGAATCACTTTAATTCAACTTTATAAGCCACTGTAGTCACTTTGCCGTCCTGGCGATCTCAGTTGAATTTTCTTGAGTTATAATGTAGGTTTCAACAGATCTGTAACTGTGTGTTTTTGTGTGTTGTGTTCTTTTTTTCCAGAGTGTCTCTTCATATTCCCCTGCCAGTGGAACTACAGGCCTGACCACTGTATGTATGGCAGTAACTGTAAAGGGGCTGAAGAGGAGGGTGTGTCCATCCTCCACGGCAACCGCGGCGTCTACCACGATGACAAGCAGCCGGCCTTTAAAGTAGTCTATGATGCAATACATGATGTAAGTATTCCAGTAAGATATTCAGTTTTCACTGGCACAAAGTGGTACTGATGCATAGCGCCCTCTGTTGAAACCCCACACCCAGTGCAAGGTGGATGGAGTTGTGTACATATGTGCACTCACTGAGCACTTTATTAGGAACACCAAACTAACACTGGGCCTCATTGACCAATATCTTCTTATGATTTTTTTCTCTAATTTGTTCTTAAGAAAACTCTACATCACATACATGACGTGTTCTTAAAATGCAGACACGCTCGCTTTGTAAATTGAAAGCAAGTCCCAGTTATTCCTGATTAGCATTGGTCAACGTCCGTCCACTGCCCATAAAAGGGTATGAAACTGCAGGGCCGTGGGCACACACAGAAATCACAGAAATGAAGAATAAGATTTAAGAAGACATAAATGCGAGAATGTAAAAAACATGATTGTAAAGACTGCAAAAACATCAAATCACTTCTGCAGATTTGTCAGATGTCCATTCAAGCTGCCTAGCTCCTGTTCTACCACATCCCAATGCTGTTCTACTGGATTCAAGTCATGTTTATATTCATTAAAACCAAGAGACCTTTGTTTTGCAACCTGGTTCATCATCATGCTGGAGGTAGCCATTAAAAGATGGCTACATTTTGGCCCTATAAGGTATTAAAGAGTACTGAGGTTGTGTATTGGAGGATTAATATAATGGATTATCATAAATATACAATATATTGCTATTTTAGTAAGACACATATGTATACCAATGGCTTTGAATTTGTCTGTGATTTATTTTCATCTGACTCTGCAAAGCCAAGAAGCACATTTTCCAAAAATGTGCTAATGTTGACCTGCTCCTTTAAAGACATGAGCTCAGGAAAAGAGCAGCATTGAGAATTTTCTCTCTTGCTCGCGTTTAACAATCTGGGTCAGTTTTTAAATTTAGAATTTGTTTGCTCTTTGAGTAGAGTCATTTCCCCCCCTGCTCTGCGGAGATAAGCCTCTTATAGATGAGCTGTGTCGTAATTTATGATTAATAGAGAACCCACCCTACCCCATCCCTGTTGAAGTAATTTGTATATACTATGTGATATGTTCCATTAAAACAAATCATGAAATGAAGTAGCTCTGGGGGCAGAACTGACACAGAGCTTTGATGTTTCTGTCTTCGCAGTTTCCCTTTGAGGACAACATGTTTCAGTCGCTCTTCTACCCCATCCAGAGCAAGTTCCTGGACACAGTCAACACCCTGTGTGGCAGAATCCCTCAAGTTTTCCTTAAGCAGATAGAGAGGACCATGAGGAAGATGTTTGAGGAGAATGTGGTCAAACACATCAGACCGCACAAATAACCGATGGAGAGAGAGGACTCCTGTGTTTTTTTCAGACAATGCCAAGGACCGTCCTGCTGTGCATTATGTGTCAAACCAGCATCTCCCAAACAGGACTGGCGTCTCAGCGTTTACAGTGTATTCAACACATGACACTTCATGGGAAAATGGTCTTATGAGCAATATGACCCTCTAGTGATGGCGTGGGGAATAAGCCTATTGTGCACACAGAAGCATACAGTGCTGGTCAGTGATGCTGTAGAATAGGTTTCACATACTGCCGTCTTATGATGTTCACATCCCAGTTATATGAGTGGTGATGAAGTGAATGAGAATGTTGGAAAGTTACAGTGGCGGAACAGACAATGGATTCTTTTTCAAGAATTATTATTATTAGCATCAGGTCTTCATCTCAAGTGTAAAAGCGAAAATGAAAGTATATTTTTGTCAATCCAGTGTTTTGACAAAAGTATCTGCCTTCCTTATTTTTCCTCATGAACATAGTATCCACCAAAACAAGGTCAACTTTTGGCTTTGGAAAGCTTTACTACCGAGAGTAGTAAATTCTGAACCACTCCTTTAAAAATCATGTGAATGTTTTACCAGCAAATAACTTGAACCATGAGCCTGACTAAATGAGAGGAGCTGTGTGTTACTGCTCTGTTCTGCAGTAGCCAAATGCCACTGACAGTATTGAATACAGGTCAACAGAGCAAGTATGGACTTTCATGTTACACACAGAATGTTGAAATGCACTTTCAAGAATGATATTAGGACTGGATGGTTGTTTGTACACACACACACACGACATGAGACGCCGCACTGTCAGAGTGAATCAATACCAAAAGTGCTCGCGTTTAAGAAGTGACATACTACAGCAGTTTATGTGCCATATATTCACGTCTGCCATGTTTGCTATTATAAGAAAACGAGTGGTATAGACGTGTGTGTTTGAGTGGGTATCTAAGTTTGTAAAATAAAGTATGTTGTGTTGTGAACACATGGGTCATATGTTTTAGCAGCATTACTTTAAATGTGGCTGAATTGTCTACAGGTATCAAATGATTCAAACTGGAAACTGAAAATGGCTGAAAAGTCATCGTGTGTTTCTGAAATAAAACAATGCAATGTCCGGAGTCTGCCTCTGCCTCTTTAACACAAATATGCAATGTATAGGAAGGCAATTCAAAACTGTATTTCAGGAAAAAACTGAAGATAAAGATAATTACTGCATTTTGAATGTCTACCTTTTGGTTTCATAAGTTTTTGTGACAATATGATTTGCCAATGCTTTAAAACTGGATATAAACTGAATTAACCACTATGAGTACAGGTTGGTACAAAGTCCCTCAATTCTGTCCTTTCAGGTTTATTAAACAAATCAAGTCCTTTAAGCCCAGTTTCAGTTCCTGGGTCCATACAAGACCTTTGGAAATGCACAGTAACATAGTAAATGATTGATGATTTTCAAATCGGATTTGGAAGACTTCATGCATGGGATGTATCACTGACAGAGGAAGTGGTTGACATGGAGAAATCCTACTAGTGTAAAAAAAAAAAAGCCAGCCTGAAGGACAGCACAGAGACTGTGATCATAGCAGCACAAGAACAGATCCGCAGGTTCCAGAGCAGACAAGACTCAAGGTCCAGGCTGAGCAAAGAAGCCCCTGAGACAGTCCAGCAGATAGTGGCAGGATGTAAGATGCAGGCTGAGACAGTGAACTCTGAGATACATAACCAAGTGGCTGGGACATCTCTGCCGAGACCTACCACCCAAAGTGGTTGAGAACAACAGAGATAAGATCCTGTGGGACCTCAACTTCCAGACTAACAAACCGCTGCAGTCTAACCAACCAGAGACAGTGGTGGTTGACCAGGAGCAGGAGAGGGCTGTGGGGATAAATGTGGCATTCCCAGCTCACAGCAGCACCAGGAAGTAGGAGCACAAGAAGACCGAGAAGAACAACTGGAACAGATGTGGAGGGTGAAGTCCTAAGTGGTCTCTGTAGTAACAGGAGCATTAGGGGCTGTGGCCCCCAAGTGGGAGAGGGGCTCCAGCAGAATCCAGGTACAACATCTGAAGCATCAGTGCAGACGAGTGCAGTCAGGTCTGTGCACAGTAACACAAACTCAGAGGACCAGAGCTTAAGAGAAAGAGACTGTTGCATATATACCGTGCAATATATATATATATAAATATATATATATATATATATATAAAGACAGATAAATGGAGTGTGATATGTTGATATGTATATGTAATCTGTACTATATGTGTTAAACAAGAAACAGTGTGTTTCTATATTTTTATATTTCTATAGTGTGTCATTGTTATTCTTGTGTGTTCGCAGTTGTATTCTTCCCTTTAAGCTGTTGCCATTGTTTGGTGTGTATCCTCCGTCAGCTGTAAGGAGTCCTGAGATGAGTGCCGGAGCTGCCGGAGCGGCTGTGTCTTGTGTGCAGCTGAACAGGCAGTGACCTCACGGCGCCATATTAAAATACTCCCTCCTCTCCGCCTGTGAGATCGTAGCTTAGCAGCCGCAGCTAGCCGCCAGTCTGCTTTTCACATCCACAAGACTGACAGAGGGCGACGACGTGATGGAAATTGACTCGCTTCAAGAGGCGCTCAGAGGTCACTTCACTTTATTTCGACAGGTTTTCTGTTCGTCGCGACCATGTGTCTCACGTGTTCTTCCGTAGATGTTGTACAGTGAAAAATAAACGGAATGGAGCTCGCAGGCTAATGTCGCTAGCTGCTTCTCAGAACTAGCTTTAGCTTATGCTAACATTACAGGCGGTTTGACGGAAGCGGTTAGCCGTCAGTTAGTTTCGTTGGCCAACCATGAAAGCTCACTAAATATACAGCTCTTCTCTTTATTACTTCCACCTAACGATTGTGTATTTACCCTCCATGTGCCACTGTTTTCTCACTGATGGCGGTGGCTGGGGTGAAGTAGCTGCTAACTGTCACCGGCTACTGAGACAGTTTGCCGGCTACGCTGTTGCGGCTAACTTAATGTGCTAGCCAGTGTGCTAAACCGAAGCTAGTTCTAGCTAGTTAGCAAGCGACCTAGCAAGATTGTTAGCAACTGTAGCCCACTACGTTATGTAAATAACTAACGAGACAGTATGATCGCCTTAAACCCAAATGTGTCCATATACGTGCGGACAAGCCGCGAGTGTTTCGCTTCAGCAGGAAACCACTGCAGGTGTTCAGGGCATCAGGGCTTTACAGCACACTTCTCAAAACTGGGGCTGAAGCTAAGTCAAATGATCTGTTATCCTCTGATCTGACTGTAACATTATGTACATGTATGTTTGTGGTCCTCTCTCTCTCTGAGCAGATTTCGAGAAGAAAGCAAAGAAGGAGGCATGTCCTCTTCTGGAACAGTTTCTATGTCATATTGCCAAGACTGGAGAGACCATGTAAGTGAACATTGAAGGCCTGATGCAATTTTCCAACCTTACTACTACATCTACTACCACTATTACTGCCACACACACGCAAATACACGTTCCCGTAATTCTGGGAGGAGTTTTTATTTGATTATAAATGTAAGGATAGCTTATTTAAATGAGCAGTCCAGGAATAATTTCATATTTCCTTAACAGAACTTATTTTTTTCTAAATGTGGTGGACTGTCATGATGCAAGAGTCATTTCTTTGAGGATATTTGTCTTGTTTTTTAGCTCTATATTTTGTCCTGTCTTCTAATGTTGTATTTCAAATGCGTTAAGCCCCATTGTGTTTACACTTGTCCTTTAGGGTGCAATGGTCTCAATTCAAGAACTACTTCCTGTTTAAATTGGAGAATGTGATGGATGACTTCAGAGCCGCAGCACCTGATCAAAGAGGTCCTGCAAATCCCAACGTGGAGTCAATTCCATTTGAAGATATGAAGGAGAGAATTCTGAAGATAGTGACGGGATATAATGGGTAGGTGCCGAGTTAAATGAGTACATTTCAATATAACAGAGTTTGTACTAAGCTGACTGGAAGAATTGAGCAGTCACACTGAACGTGTTTGGTTCCCTATGATAAAGACACTCCATGGATAGCTTTCCTGTTTGCTACAAAGATATGTGTCGTCTACAATATAGAGTGTTAATTATGTGTTATGACTGCTGCTTTTCTCGCTCTGAGAAAACACTATCACATGTAGGAACTGTCACAACTTGCCCAATTGAGGAATGACTTGAAGTCCTCTCTCTATTTTTCTCCCTTGTATGGCCAAGGTGGCAAGTTTTGCTTCCCTTTTAACAATTTTTTGTTGTTGTTGGTTTTCCATCAACTTGTTTTGTTTCTGGGTTCACAACTTCTGCTTATACTCTTCATTACAGCCAAGAGTAATATGAGCGTAGGTCTGGGCGATAAAATGATAAAGATGATGGAAATATCAGACATGGTCGATACGCTGATAGAACTCATTCATCCATGTTTTTACAGACAACACGAAGAGCTAATGAGAATAGCGCCGCGCAGAACCAATCATGTGGCTGTAGTAGAGTTACAGCCACGTCAGCTTAGGTTGACGCACACAGCACTGAGCGTAGGAGTAGCAGCCGGCAGCAGCACACGTGCTAATGTTTGGGCTACTGCAGCTGTGCTGTGCACACCAGTACGTCAGGAGTGGGAGCAAGATTTAAAAAAAAGAAGACAGAAAATGCTAACAAAAACTCGAGCGACAGCGTTACTTAAGAAGACACCCCAACGGACACAGCCCAAGACTCAAAAGACGAGGACATTGTTGAAAAGAAGGGTCAGAGGAATTCGGTAGTGTGGAGATAGTTTGGCTATTTAAAGTCCGACAAGAAACTAAGTAATGTGCACTGCAAATTGTGTGGAAAGCATGTTCCCACAAAGACAGGTAATACCATGCACTAATCTTTTTTACCATCTGAAGCTGAAATGACAGAAATAGTGATGTGATTAAATATCTCGATATATATATCAATATTGACTGATATGAAAAAAATGATCGTGATATGAATTTTTTTCCATATCGCCCAGCCCTAGTTGCACAATATATACATGTACGTATCACAAAAAAGACAGCTTGAAATGTGATAAGTGGTGTTCCATGTGCCATGCATTCACACTCTGCATGTCAATATATTTGGCCAATCAGATGGAGCCCTGCTGCCCTAGATAATAAATTAAAGATATACAGATCATTGACAGGTTTTTTCTTTAATGAATCATTGTCGTAAGGAGAGTAGAGAGAAAATAGAGAATTGTGAGGCAGCTCTGTCAAATCTCATGCCACCGCCTCCTCCTCCCGACTAAATTCTACAGTGGAAACTTCTAGTGATCAAGTTTATCCAGGGTTAAATTCATCACTATGAGCGGTTGATTATATAAAAAAATTGTATATAGCTTATTTGTCATAGTCCCAGAACCTTAGGGAATAGTAACAGTGTACACACACTGACTCCGCTGTGCTCTCTCTCTCTCTCAGACTCAGCTGACGTCTCTGACTCACTACAGCTTAAACGTTGATTTGTTTAAAATGACGCCACAATATCATCACATAATGATCCATAATTTTCGAATGAGTTAAATCTTTCTTCAGAGCAGCGAGCAAGTTCATCAGCCATCCCGCTCGCTCGCTCGCTCGATCCTCACTCACACTCGCACACACACAAACAGTGTGATCAGACATGTGTAAACTCAAACTGGGTAAAAACTACTAAATTTGTAAACTTAGACAATTTATGGAGAGGTAGAGGAGATAGGGGGGTGCGTTCAGTATGGCTGGATGTGGATGGAGCAGTGCGCAGCACGAATGATAGACACAGAGAGGAGCAGAAAACCACTGACAGTCGCTAAAGACTATATAAAAATAACTTTTCATGTATAAAAGTATAAAAAGACCCCAAATGAACACTGTATGTGGAGCTGTGCATGGCTCTTTAGTTGTGTGTGTGTGTGTGTGTGTGTGTGTGCGTGTGCGCGTGTGTGAATTATAAATAGATAATATAGAAACACACCAGTGTCTGCATAGACTACTTACTATGGAGTCTATGTTAGCAGTGAAACCAAAGCAGAAAGACTTTAAAGGGTAAACTTTTTTGCAGCAGAATCCAATACAATTGAAGTCAATGGTGTCCTCTTCTTCAGACCTAATAAAAGATCAGGAAAAAATATAACGTGCCTCCATACTGCTCGTGTGGTGTCATCTAAGTGGCCGCAAGCACCGACATTCATATTCGACCCGAAACAAGGTAATTTACGCCGTGTTTTAAGCCTAAAAGTCCACTTCCAGTGTTGAAGAAGAGGACGCCTTTGACCTCAATTGTATTGGATTCTGCTGCAACAAAGTTGACCCCTGAAGTTTAACTCCAGAAGTGTTTTGTGGACTCAATTCAGCCACCCCTCCCATCGGCATAGTGGCGAGTAGATGAGTGAATTTTCATTTTTCGGTGAACTATCCCTTTAACACTGTATACTTAAGCATTTATTTATTTATCAGTCATATAGTCATCGCCCCCACACACACAGAACATGGGGCTCAGAAGTCAAACTGGAGGAGCTACAAACTGTCCGGCATTGTGTTCAGATTTAATTTGCCGCGATTAATTTTTGCACAAGTCTCTCTCCTCTGTCCCATGTTGGTTTGACTGTGGTACAAACCACACACACACACACACACACACACACACACTCTAGCGGTGACTCCAGCGGGGGATCTCCTGCTGTGTTCTCACATCAACTTCTGCTGACTTTATACTTGGGTGACGGGTGGAGAAACTCCGTGTTGGAGTTAAGTGCATTTCTGAAAGCAGCTTAAGATAAGTGAGATAAGATAACACTTTATTGATCCTGGAAGGGGATATTCTGGTTTTACAACTGCTGAGTCTGAAAACATCTGTCTACAATAAGACAAAATGAAATGTACTGCAGTGATGTAGATTGTGGAGTCCTGATGGCAGCAGATATAATGGACCTGTGATAGCTCTCCTTCATACACATTGGGGGAGTAGAAATTGACCTGAACGATACATTTAGTATTTGCTGTGTATTGATTCTTTTGCGCTTTATTTTTAGAATCCCGTTTACGATCCAGCGCTTGTGTGAGCTGCTCACAGAACCGAAGAGGAACTACACAGGAACAGATAAGTTTCTTCGGGGGGTGGAGAAGGTACGTCTAAACAGTGGTGGATGCTATTGTCTTCTCATATTATTAACAATGACACCTTCTGCCACTCATTTGGCTGTTCTTGTTTTGCTCTAGAATGTAATGGTGGTAAGCTGTGTACATCCAACCTCAGAGTAAGTGTCATGATAATGTAAAATGTAATGTTAACTTATAATGTAGAAGTTTGGGAATGATGTATTCTACTGGGTTGAGAATTCTGTTTTGTTTACCAACGTGCAGGAAAAATGGATGCAGTGCCATCAATAGAATGAATGGTGTGATGCTCCCTGGGAACACATCTGCTTTTACAGAGAGGTTCGGACAGATTTTGGCCTTGATTTTAACATTTGTACATTTTAAATAGCATTACATGATAATTTTGCTATTTATATTGCCTTTTTCCACTCTTTTAAAAACAAATCTCTGTCGGCTGTGTATTAGGAAAGTCAACGGTCCAGGAACTCCCCGGCCGCTGAATCGACCGAAGGTGTCTCTGGCCAACTCACTAGCAGCTAATGGTCTGCCAGACAGCACAGACAACAAAGACCTCGACACAGAGCCAGAAGATGACAAAGACTCCAGGTATGTCAGGAGCCACAACACAACTAGAAAATGAATTATTCATCTTCGACACAAATAAACCCATTGGAATCACCTGTGTTTCACCTGCCTCTCCTTTCTTTTGTCAGTGAGGTTTCGGCATCTGGAGCCTCCCTTGGGAGCTCGGTGAAGAACAAACACCCAGACACAGAGGAGGACATGGAAGCTGAGCAGCAGGAGGTGAAGAGACTGAAGTTCAGCAAGGATGAGGAGGATGAGGATGATGAGGAGGATGAAGAGGACGAGCAGGACGTGGACACACTGAGGCCTTCACATGCCACCTGCCTGTCAAAAGAGGCAGAAGCCATGGTCCAAGAGGAAGAGGAGGAGGAAGATGAGGAGAAGGTCGGGTACAGCAAGGACAATGAAGCATCTAGCAGTGCTGCTGCTACTGAAGACCAAGGCAGGTTTTTCTTCCCCCATACGTACATGTCTTTCACCGGTTGTGGGTTAATGGTATGTGAGGCTACATAGTTTTGAAAAGCTGGGTTCATGCAAGTAGGTTAAGAAAAACGGAAATACTACAAATGCACTGGCTTTAATGTTGGCATAAATATAATCCACAGGTAGGATAGGATTACAGGGTTATGAACCCAGTTATACTCAGTGGTAGATGTATATCTCTCAGCAGTTCTTAAATACTGAAATTCTAATTGTAATGTCCAGTAGTAAGGGAAACCTCCAGAAAAGCTAGGCTGAACACTTGAGTTTTACACCATCTCATCTGAAAAGGATGTTTGCATGCTTTTATTGTTTTTTCCTCAGATCTGAAACATACATTCACACTTTCCCACTAGAGCCAGTGAAAGAAGTGAAGCATTAGCCACATCACTTGTGCTTGTTTACAGTGAGGACAATGTGACAGGGCATGACATCAAGCCATCATGTGCTTAGAAGTGTGTCGGCAATGACATGGTCATTACCAGTTGGGCTGAAAAACTGTTGATTCATTGAAATTATAACTAATGTCACTTACTGTGCATCGCTAGGTATGTTAGTATTTACATATTTAGCTACTGAAATTAAACACACCAGCACACCAGGTGCAACACACCAGTAATGAAAAGTCAATGGTGACTGGTGACTATCTGGTAACAAAGCTTTTTTATGATTTGAGCAATAATGTTATCTAACTTGGTGTAAAAAATGTTATTACCAATTTACCAATTTTTCCACTAACTGCTACATCGGTTTAGGGTAAAGAATTTACCTCTTTATTGAGAAATTAGTGCGAAAGCTGTAAACTGTGCAAGGAAACCTCTTATTTGGTGCATTTTTTAAAAATATTAAGGTGGGCCCTTCACAATAATCAATGTTGTGTGTGTGTGTGTGTGTGCGCTCGTCACATTTTTTATGTGTTTTAATAGGTGTCTCAAACCTTTGAGCGAATCTAAAAATACAAAGTAAACTTCAGTACTGTTCGGGTCCTAATAACTTGTGATGAGTGTTGGTGTTAATTGTTGAAGCATAAAGTGAGCGCAGGTCCTGATAAGATGACGTAATCAATACAGAGACACACCAGTTAAATGTTTGGCGCACCAGTGCGACAAAGGAACATTTTTATTCGCACTTCACAGATTTAAATTGCCATGCTCTGGAGCCCTGTTGTAGTATAGAAGTATTGCAATAATCATAATTTACATTTCTCTCAAAATCCCACGGCACACCATTTGGGAACCACTGGCTTAACCCATTAAGACCTTAGGTGCAGAATAATGATGCTCTCTAAAACAATACTTTAAGACCTGAGGGTTTTCATGCGATTACAAATTGCAGCCAAGTCTCTTTGAGCTAAAGTCGGGGATAAGTTTGGACTTAATGACATTTCTGGACATATTTCACATGTTACTGTCACAATTAGTCTCTGAGGTGCAGTATAGTTGAGGCTCGTTCTAACCAGTGATTTCAGTGTTATAAAAGGCAGCTGTATGTTGCAGTTCAGTGTGATTTGTGCTGTAAAAACAAGCACAAGTTCAACCGTGACTGGTTTTCTGTCTTGCTGTTGTGGGGAAATGTCCTTCAGACCCTAAAGATCAGCACAGATGTTTTAAATCCCCAGTGTCTTTATTATAGTATCTATGTCAGACGCACAGACTGACGATAGATTATAGGACTAGACATGATGCATTTACATTAATGTGGTTGCAGTAGAAAAGCTGTCTTCATACTGAGGCATAGATGATCTTAGGAGGCATAATACTCATTATTTTCCTTGTCATATTCTGGACCTAATTACTTGTGTAATTTTAATTAAATCTGGCATCTGTGCATTAATGAAGGGAAACGTGTGTAAGAGTGAATATTGAAACGAAAAAATGTAATACTATGTCATCTTTCTTGTCACTTTGTTGCCTGATAAGAAGGCGACCAAACCAGTCCGTTAATTCTTCTGAGGTTGTTAGAAATTACAAATAGCCTTCAAACTATTCACACTCAACTGTGATTTAACACTTTTCCACTTTTCCTACACAGAACCTACGAGCAGCACGCATGCCGAGGTGTGTGCAGGCTCGGGTGAGGCGGGGGGGCAGGCCGAGAGGGAGGTACCGTGTGGCTCCCAGGACGAGGCCAGCGACATGGATCAGACAGAGCAGCAGGCACCTGCAGGCGTCCTGGAGAGCCCCGAGACCAGCAGGGACAGCGAGGAGAGCAACAGTGACCCAGTGAGCAGCAGCAGTAGCAGCAGTGGTAGCAGCTGTAGCATAGAGGATAGTGCCGAAGCGACCAGGGAAGACGTTGCTCTTGCTCCCTCCAGCAGTACAACTGAATCCCCCACAGAGGGCGCCATGGAAAGTGCCACCTTGAACACTGGGACCACCGAGGAGCCTATGGAGCAGGACTAGACTGCAAGTCCCCCCTGCAGCCGTGTGTGACCATAAACCAGCTTGTCCTTGAATCCAGTTTGACTCTCACTGGGATTGAGGATAACTGCACCTCGTACGCAAGACGAACGCCTCGTCCCGCTTTTGGACACTCCTCCAAAATGGCTACCTGGCATTTGATGTGGGCATAGAAATAAATTTTCATTTGAAGGTTTTTTTTTTTACTGGAATATTTTATTGATCTTATCTTGTATTTTTAATTTACCCTTAAAAGGGGTTTGTTTCGGCAGCCTCGAGTTTGTCGGCTGGATCTTCTTTTGTTCTTTCTTGCGCTCTATGGGTTTGTTTGAGTGCTGTGGTGGTCTGGTTCTAAAGCCACTCTCTCCAGCCATTTGGGACATTGTGACACGATTGGTGGTGTAGGTCTTGTACCCTTTAAGCCCGGTGTACCACACTACCAGGATCAGAACAGAGCCATACCAGCCCTCACTATTTATGAAATTGTTCACTTATGAGCTACAGCCACCATTTCAATTCCTGACTGAAGCACATGTAAAATATTCTTTAGTCAAGCAATGACCTTAACCTAACCCCCCCACACCACGACTATGTTGTTACTCCACCAAGCCTCCACCAGGCTGTTGATTGTTTTAAAATTTACCTCCATCAATGTGAGATGCGAGACCTTTTTTTCCATTGTGTCCTTATATTATTTTAACCACATTTTTGCAAAGATACACTACCAATCCCTCTGAACAATAGTATGACATGCTACCTTGTAGAGATGTCCTCTGTAAAATTATATATTTTGGATGCATAAAACCACCATAATTTATAAAAAATCATTTCAATTCAATGAGTTCTTTTGGAGTATGTTTTTTTTTTTTTTTCTGTCTGCCAGTTGTAGTTTCCAAAACCAGCTGTAAGTACAAAGATGACCTCTGCTTTCTTTGTATCGTGATGTCACCATGTTGTTTCACCGACAGATATCCAGAGCAGTTTCTGGTTCCAGTTCTACACCTGTTTTCTGCAGCTGTACTTTTTGATATTTAGGATTTTAAATTTCTGTAAAGTAGATTTTTGTAGATTGTAATACAGTATGTGTTCACTGCCTTTGTGAAACCATATATAATTGTATAATTTCTGTGTATACTCTGAATGCTTTTGCTTTCAATGCGGTATTCAGAATCAGCAATAAATGTTAACATTTTTATGCGTGGTGGTCTTGCTTACTTGCACACAGCATCTCATTTATGTGCAGTATTAGTTTTAATAATGTTGTATTATGCTGGACACAGCTGGATACTGTAGCTGGCTGAGCAGTTGTCAAACAGACATTATGACTCCTAGCTGAAAAGCACATGTGTAACTAATGACTGAAATTGTGATTGTAATGCAGGAACTAAGTTCCAGTGAACTGATGCTTTATACAGTTTCACTGGAGCAGCAGCTGGGACTCATAACAAAGCAGATTCATTGACGTCATTAGAACGACCCGTGCTTCAGAATGTCTGCCATGAAAAAGATATTTTCAGAATTTCATGTCTTTGTTCCAACATTTTTGGTTTTGCAACAGCATACTGGTGTACCAGATAATGATGCTACAAGTAAATCAAAGGATGTCCAACTGGACCACTGCCCCTTAACAAATATATCCATTATCTATACCGTTAATCCTTTTGTGTGTGGAGCTGGAGTCAATCCCAGCTGACATTGGGCTAGAGGCAGGGAACACCCTGGACAAGTCGCCAGCACATCACAGGGCCAATATATACACAAACAAACTCTCTGATATGGGTAAATTTGCCATGTTACAGTAGCAAAGATGACAGTCAAAATACATCAGTAAAAGTAAACATGCAATATTAACAGTAGGTAATATAACACTAAAAATATATTTCACCACCATCTGGAATTGATTAAAACTTGTATTAATGCATTAAAAAAGAAGTGACTTTTGAGTCACTTCCAATGTGAACACACTTCAGACTTGAGTGAATTGGGACTTAAAGTACTTCACTTGTCAGAAATGTACTTTGATTTCACAGACTGTTGCAAGGCGTCGAGATCCTGAGAAGCAGTTGATACTTTACACACACATTTTAACTCACCGCAGGAAATGCGCGAAAGTGTAACTAATAATACTAACAATGGCTCTAATATTAAGCGACCCAGTGAGCCCTGCCATGCTGCCTGCATGCACCAGAACCCTGGCAGTAACATACAATTAATGAAACAGTCTTTTTTTATTATTAGCTACACTTGTTTTTGACAAGTTATTTCCCACATTAATCCTCCTGGAATAATTTGTCTGGATCAGCTTTGATCTCCAGCAGCACACTACTTCCCCACAAACATAATATGCAGTACAATTACATGCACTCACAGATATTATTTGCATTTAAAAGAATAAAGGTTTGTTTAAGGCTTTTCTCTCAGCGTCTCTGGGTAGTTGCTCCTTATTAATGGAAGTAATGAACCCATCAGCACGACTGTTGTCACATCCCTCCCCTGTGTCACACACAGAGGACAGAGGAACCATGTATGAAAATTAATGAAGGTGGCCAATTTGACTTGGAGATTTTTCAGGAGGCAGCTTTTGTAAAAGCTCAGTGCCTGCTACATGGTTTTGGTCACAGTTAAAGGGGTGAACCATCGCCCATTAAAATAAAGATGACTTTTCATGTCCCCTTGAACAGCTCGGCTCAAAATCGTGCTCCTGTTGGTCAGTTTACAAAAGCATCTGTCACTGCTGTCGTTTGACTGCTGAAATTTGCTCAGGCTCTCAGAGGAAATAAGAGGTGGACTGCATTAATCCACGCAGCGCCGTTTTAAAATGGTGGCCTTTGAAGACTTGTCTCCGGGGAAACAAATGCCAGGTCAGGAGGGATATTAAAAAGCTGCACGACACCAAATTATTTTTAATCTCACCCCAGCTTCATGAATTTAAAGGAATCACACACTTTTATTAGAGGCATTAGGTTTCCAAAAATGGCCTCTTGACTCTTCAAACAGTTACTTCTTACTTCATGTCTCATTACTGGACTTAAAGAATTTCCTTTGGGTCCTAATATTAAATGTCTTCTGTGTGTGTAGCATCGAGGAGCAGGACTGTATTAGCAGGGGATAACATTCTAGAGGCAATCACAGCAACCACCTGTTATATCTGCAATGATTTTAAAAAAGTGCCTTAAAGTACATAACAACAGTGCATGGAATTAGTTTCATATCACAACAGAGCTGCTCTTGAAAATGAGAAAATATAGATTTTTTGATCTATAGATCTGTGTTTGGTTTTTCCTTACATTTATTTTGTAAAATCTACACTTGCATAAAGTCTGTCTCACAACTGGTATAGATACTGTAAATTGTTAGCAGGTATGATATTATAAATGTCTCTATAGCAGCTGGAGTGAAAGCTGCAGTGAGTGAACTGAAGTCTTTGATCAGACCAGTCAGTAAAATAACTATGAAATTAAACTCTCTCCCAGAGCCCCCCCGACAGCGGACCCCTGGGGGTCTCGGGACCCCCCTCAAATCCCTCTTGGCCGCTGTGAGGCGTTACACTCGGGTTTCATGCATCAGCAGCCGCCTCGAGAGGAGAACTTTTTAATGGAAGTGTGGTCAGCATGCAGCGCATAACAAATCACACTAATAGTCTTGAGTCATCGAGTTAAGTGGAAGCACTCCCCTCGATGACTTTGACAGGATTAAAAGACGAAATACATGAAATCTTAAAGAAAGTGATTATAACACAGAAGTTACACTCTTAGTTGGGATTTGAAAATATTTTGTGGTTGAGCAGGACTGAAAGCTCCCAGTCATGTCCTCTCTGATTGGGTCAGGCAAGGCCACGCGCAGTCTTCCTGTCATCCAATAGAGGGTACTGTTTAGTTTCCAAGCCAGACCAAACGTGGCCCCTGAAATCAGAATGCAGGCCGAGTCATCATGCTCCTGCGAGTGAATGCATGCAGGCTGTGACACACGCTGTGCGCCTCCTTATGTGCTGTCTTGAAAAAGGCACACAGACACTCTGTCCTCCTGCATCCCTGTGCAGCTCTGTCCGCAGGATGAACCCACGCCTGTCTTATATTGTCTCCCTGTCTTAGTGTGAGGGGACGTCAGAGCTCGCTGCCTGTGAATGCTTGTGAATGAGCTGAAGATGACATAGCCGTCTTTTTCTTTACTCTCCAGATGCCAGGGAGAATGTTAGAGTCTGATGCTGCTGCTGGAGTTAACCTGTGACACATTCAACACACCTCTTGAGAAACCGCAGACATCAGATCAAGTCCCACGTGTCTGAGAAATGAGACACGTGGGACTTGATCTGATGTCTCATTTCTCACAGGAGAATAAAAAAGCTTTTATTGGAATGATCTAGAATATGGCGATTTTAAGGCAATGCAATGTGTTAAGAAAATAAACAAGGTCAGAAACTGATGTCCAGGTCCTGGATCAGGTGTTGGCCTGGTGCCAATGTCAAGTTCCATTTTTCTGGCACAGCAGGGTGAAGCATTCTGAGCCACTCTGACAAAATGGCAAACAGCGGTGGGTGGGATGCGGTTGAGTGTGTTGGCAGACTGTAAAAGTCTGGGAGGCTGGGACATTTATTTACCTCCACTTCAAGAACACCAAGCACACCGAAAAACGGAGGCGGCAGGGAGGCTCCACCGCAGGAGGCCTCCAGACAGGCTTCACAAGAACCGCTTAGCAAAGTGGGTACAGTGAGAAATACTATGTAATACTCTGAAATGGTCAGTGAAGAAATATTGGATTATTCTGATGTTTGAGGAGCTCAGTGAGGGGGTGGGACTCTCAGCGGGCACCGAACTCAGGACGTGGACACTATTGAATTTCCACTTCTTTGTCAGAATGGCATCATCACAGAGGAAGTTAGTGGGGGACTGCTTTGATTTAGACTATCTGTATCGTTCCTTATCAGATTGGCTTCCGGTCCTGTCATGCGTGCCAAGCTGAGAAATTCATTTCAGACAGCATACATGAAATAAAGTGGTGACATTTATGCTTGGCAATAAAATGCTGGTTGTAGCTCTGCCAGGGGGGATGACAGCAGTGTGGAAAGAAGGCAGGGTAAGCAATTTCCTGGGGCCCTGAGCTGAGAGGGGGCCCCTGAGTACAGCTGTTTACAGCAATTTACAATTTAGTGAAACCTCCTTAAATTCAATGATTTGTTATGTACAGGAGACTGCAACGACACTGTGGTTGAAAACCATCTATAACAAGGCAATTTTAGAGGTTTGGAATTCTATAATTCGAAAAAGTCTAATGTGCCAGGGAGAGGGGGGTCTGTTCTTTGCACAGTATGTATAATCTTGATGATAAAACAATTGTTGAGGATTGAATTTATGTGGTTCGGCATCGTGTTTCTTTGGTTGGTGGTGATGGTGGTGGTCAGGGGGGGTTCTGCATGGTTCAACGTAGGGCCCCAGATCCATTTTGCCTGGGGGCCCCTAAGTCCATTGAAACACTCCTGCTCAGGCACATAGAAATACTGTTGAACAAATAGGAAATAAGCAAACAAGTATCCGAGACAGTCTAGAGTAGTAGCGGCATCTATTGCTTTTGTGTCTGTCCTGGGAGAGGGATCCCTCACATGTGGCTCTCTCTGAGGTTTACACGTGTTTTCTCTACCAGTTTTTTTCTTACCCTTTATGAGGGTTAAGGACAGCACTGTCAAGGTTTGTGTGGAGAGCAACGTGGACCCAAAATGTAGGAGCAAGGCAATAGGCAGATCCAATTAAAAAAAATTGAATATATTCCAAATAAGGACAAAACAGGAAGCAGGACCAACAGCAGGAAACAGGCAAAACTCCAACTGTCCAAGAAAAGAAAACAAGGGAGGAAAAAAACAACCCGGCAGCAACTAAGATCATAACTAAACAGATGACTGGACACAGACAGAACTTTGGACTTGACTTAAATACAAACTGAACTGATGACAAACTAGAGACAGGTGGCACAGGACAAACAGGTGAAACAAATCAAGGAAACGCACAAAGGCAGGAAGCAAATGGAACAGAAGCACGAGGGAGATCAGAATTTCAAAATAAAACAGGAAACAGAATGAAACACAAATCTTTGCCCGGAATGAAACATAGAATGAAAGAAAATCTGAAAACAAGGAAACACAGGTAAAAGTCAAATAACCAAAAGAGTCCATACTTAGAACAGTCCAACAAAAAAACAAAAACTCCTTATCCAAGAGTATAGAGCCTGACAGAATCATGGCAAGCACCTTGTTAAGATCCATGAGACAAACTGTGATTTGTGACAATGGGCTATAGAAATAACATTTGATTGATTGATTTATCATATTTAATCTATGCAACCATCTGATATTCTTCATTACAACAAGGGACACAGCACTGCAAAATCTTGAAAAAAACAGAGCTTGGACCTGGAAACAGATATCACATGCACAAATTAACTACTGAATTAGCAAATGGTAGAATGCTAACATGCTAAACTAAGATGTGAACAGGGTTATATTGTACCTGATAAACATCAGTATGTTAGCACCGTCATGGTGAGGATGTTCAGCCTCACAGAAGCAGTAACAAATGCAGATCATAATGTCTGTTGTCTATGGCAGGAGTAGGTTTAAAACATGGATGACATGCATGACATTATTTCCAAGATCATATTCTCTGTAAAAGATTGACCACCAAAAAGAAGAAATTCTGTTTTGCCATTGTGAAGTTGGAGGAAATAATGTGACAGCCACTCTTTTCCATTTTTAATTCATTCAGGGAGCTCACTGATGGCAGGTTTCATCCACCACCCTCCAGTTCTTTATCGTTCTGGTGCTCAAGCAGTGTCAACATTTACATTTTATTTATGTCCATACTAAAATATCCATCTAAACCAAGAAACATGACCAGTATTCATCAGGTTATGGCCTCTCTGCAGGTTTACCACACTCTAATGAAGTACACTAATTGACTTTACTCACCGTGTTGGCAGCACATGGCCCGTCTGCTTCCCCCAGCCACTCAGTCTAATGGCACTGAAGAGTCTTGTTTATAACAGCCCCAGGCTTTTAGAGGCCTTTTCCAGAGATGCGACCAGCTCTTTGCCCAGGGATGTAATAAGTGTGAATGGGGGACTAATAAAGATGCAATTACAGCAGTTGTATGTGTGTGCGGCAACACTGCTGTTGAGTGGGATTGTAGATGTGCATCCTGCAGCTGAGGAGGCATGTTGCTTAGATGCTTTGCAATGAAGATGATAATGGATTGTTAGAACACACTGGAGAGGCACATTGGGAAATGTCTGTCTGAGCTGCTGCTGTCTGTCCAAATGAGAGCTGTAATTTTTCAGCTCTGTGGTTCCAGTATGTCTGACAACATAAAGTCATAAATAAATAAGAAAGTTACTGCGCTCTTTACACTAAACGCAGTTAATGTTTATTTATTCAAGCCCCTCAAATCCAGCAAAATGAAATAGACTCTTTTGAGATGGCCACTTAAACTGTATTGATCTGTCTTTCAGATGGAGGAACATAAAGTTGAAATGTAGCTTGCCACGGATGGTGGAAAACTGCTGCTGTGGGAGGCCAGGAAAAAATTGTGAGTCATAAGCGCAGTTCATTCAACACAACAACAGACCTCATGTCACATTTACAGCTGCTTGTTGTATTCTAAATCAATAGGCAGTAAAGAAGAGTTACTCACCAAGCCCATTGCATGGCTGCGAGGTCTAGAGACCATGCAGCATATAACATGGACAGGACGTGAATTACTTGTGTTACATCATGGCACACATTATAAATGGATACGCGAGATCGAGATAGTAAAATGTATAGAGCATCTAAATATAAAAATCAAGCCTTCCTAATATGTGAACTTCAGCATTACCTCATACTCTCTAGAGATCCTACTAAACCTCTAATGGTCAATAAAAGCCCCAATAAACTGCAGCACACATGCAAAGTTAGACAATACTGTAGTACTGTGTCATACTAAGGCTATATCCTTACTAGTACGTTTTATTGTTGCTACATTAATGATCCCTGTCCACACAAGCATTTTGGCTCTGTATCCGTTTTAATCCTCGTCGATACTAACATACCTGAAAACGCATATCACATGACCACTCATGTACACTGGGCCTGTGCGTGCTGGTGTAAACAGGTAGACATGTGTGTGTCTGTGCAAACAGATTGCTCAAATAATAGCGTGTCTCCTATACATGTAAGCAGTTGTATCATTAAAAAACTGCTGACCCAGCTGTTTGCAACTAGGTCAGCAACATGTTACGTTCCACACTGCTATTTGAGACTAATGTCAATTGGGCCTCATGTGATAGGGACCTAATGAATCAGCGAAGGCTACATCATGACCAAAAAGACCCAATCAGCAAGCAGCTGTCAGTGTCTTTGTCATTGTTTCCAAACATGTCGGTTTCTGTCCGTCCAGACTAAAATGCAGCCCCAGAGTTTTCAAACTAAAACGGGGTTAGCAGTTTCCAAACTTTCTGTAAGAGTAGCGTGGATTCGAGGTGTATCTTTAGCAGAGTTGATGTCTTTTCGAACGAAAACGTGGTTGTATGGATGTAGCCGTATGCCGTACAGGAATACATTTCTGTCCTGTAAGAGGGAGACAGTGCTGATATACTGTATGGATATTGTGTTCATTTTATACCAGTGAAAGACCTTTATTATAATTAGACGGCAGTTTGAGCATGTTTTTCTTTCTGCATCTGAAAGTGATGCCTGTGAAGTCTTTCAATTACAGCTTGTCGTGCTGAGATTGTAATTCCTCACTCCAGTGGGGGGATTCTTTGAAAATAAGGACCATTCCACAATCATTTCATGTAGCACATTACATTGTTGCTCATAGGACTTTCAGATATGCAGACTCACAGTTGAATGCCAATGTATTATTTGGAATAAGTAAAATGAATCGTTGCAGTCTTTGAAAGGCTGTGGACATGTTCGAAAGCAAACCTTGGGCCAGGAGGTGAAATTACGTAATACTTCTACAATTTCAGTTTTGACAAACACCAGGAGTGGGAGCAGGGGAAAACATCAGCTAGCTTGGCTCTGTCCAAGGTTGAAAGAACTGTCTAGAGTTTGTCACCATTTAACAAGCTGCATCTTATTTAATTTACCTCATCCATAAATAGACCCGTAACATAACAAGTTGTGATTTCTAAATCTCTACACTGAGTTACATGGTGTAACCATGTCTTGGCGGCCGACTCTAATAAGCTTTTTGCAGCTTTAGCGCAGTCTGTACCAAAAAGTTGCTTCAACATTTGAACAGAGGTAATCAAGTATTTTGTGACAATCCAAAATTTACACCCACGTTGGCAGAGTCTCCAAGGTTTTTTTAGGCTTGCACCGTGTGTCTGTGTCTGAAACTCCAGTCTGGCTTCGTTTTTTCTAAACTCATGCAGTCAGCCTGTTGTGACAGTGCTTTACCTAACACTTCAGGATGTAGGTGTTATCCTCACTCTCACTCTTTGAACATGAGCGCTCATGCAGTTGGCACAGGGGTGAGATAAATCCTTTGGATCTAGTGGGAGATGCGGTGGTACAGAGGAGGGACGGCATGTTTTTCCCTCTCATTCTCCTTTTCTCCTTTTGCACGTTCTGTTGCCCCCACCCTGCTGACCGAAGCCTTTAATTTGGAATGTATATAATGGATAAATTAGCTGTCAACCAATAAATCTGCAGAAAGGGAGCCATGGAGGTTCATGCGATTTGACCCAGGAAACTGCGCTGTGAGAAAAGTTGAGCAGGGAGGGACGAGCTGTGGGAGGACGGACCACTGTGAGTTATGGCTCCGCTGGGCCATAAACAAAACACAAGCAATGGGGCCTTTGAAGCTAACAAGACCACGCAAGGGTCAAATACGTAGTTAGAGACATTTATGTCTTTGGCATTCAAAGAGTTTGGCTTGCATTTTACATCGAATGGGGAAAAAATGTAGGCAGCTGAGACAAAAACGTGTGAGAGAAATTCAGAAAAAGCTAAATTCAACAAACAAAAGTCTAAGTTTTAAGGTATGGCGTGAATACAGTGTTTATTACAAACATATATCATGCTTACTTTTTGTTGAGAGAGGAATTACATTTCTGGCTTCATTCGTAACCACAGTGTTATGACATTTCATTTTTGATGGTTATCCCTGTGTGTGGTTATGTTGGAGGTGACGTACCCGCTGCTGACAGGATACGTGCTGTCTTATTGCCTGTGCTGACCTTTAACTCAAAGTGCAGCGAGATGGCTCAAAGACAGAAGCATTGACAGCTTACATACAGGCCTGGCTACAGATAATCATGGTGCCACCGTATGCTTGTAACAGAAGGTCTCTTAACGTTAATGGGGATTTTGAACTTTCAAGACATACTTTCTGTCTTGCCTTCACGTCAGACTCTGTTTTTCATCTCTCTCTTTCAATCAACACTTTCTGCCTTATCTACAGACCCGGCTCTGGCTCTGTTTAGAGTTTTTTAAATTTCGTCTAAAGTTTATGACCAAAAACTCACAAACTTGATGAGATTTGTATTTTGTGTTTAGTTCTAATCACAATAAACAAAGATGGCAAATAAATTACTGCTAAACAAATCCACATGTTAGCCCTGTAAGCTTGTTAGCATATTGAAATTAGCACTATTTCAAAGCACCAACATCCTAGCATAGTTGTAGACACATTTTCTTGTATTTTTGTTGCATTCAAATGATAAATAATCCAAAGAAAATTGAACTATCCCTTGTCTTTGCCTTTGTTTCAATCAGTAATATCACTAAGCTCGCTTTCCTGAAACAATAACCTACATCTTGTACTTCTTTATAAAATACTTTGTACTCCGATGATTGACAAGATTCAGTTATCACACACATGGCACACACATACATATACTGAAACTTACACTATCGTGTTTTCACAGACAGATGAATCATTTCACATGTAAACTATGATGGTTTGGCTTGACAAGTGGGGGAATGTATGTCAATGGCCATAATCAATTCTTTACCTCTGATAAATCTACAGTATATATCTAAATTACTGTTAAGATGGGTCCGTGCATGTTGTGCAGGCCTTTGCACATCTTTATTACATCTTTCGTAGGAAAACAAAATGTTCCTTTCCTGCCATGAATCACAGTAATGTTTCTGTGTTGTTCCATCTTGTACTTGTAATAAATCAGAAAAGCTCATGGGTTTTATTATGCATTTTACATACAAGATATATTTAGTTACCTCTGGAGACTCATTTATCCTGGCCGTCGCGTACGAGTTACTAGCAAACCCATTGTTCTGGATTGAAATCAGAATGATAAAACGCTGAAAAAATACAAACGCAGTTGTAACTTCAAACAATATCAACTGATCAGACATGAGTATTTCTGACAGAATCACAGGTATCGGTTAAATTGAGTGTGTAAATATACAGGAGAGAGTAATTTACAGTTTTCAAAGAGCTGTTCATAAGCACGTGGGCTTTGCCTTGTCCCAGTCGAAAGCTCATTCAGTATAATGCTTTTTTAAGTTTTCATCTCACATAATTTTAGGGATGTCTTTGAACCATATTTGAATTTCTGATAATTTAAAGAACAGTTTATTATTGTCTTCAATTTTATTTACCAGACAATAAATCCATTGTTTTATATATCAGGGTTATCACAGTAATCTTAATACCATTAACTTAAAACATGGAATAGTCATGCTAATCATGGTCAGAATGACTGTTCTAAAAACAAATATCAGCTCATGAATGTGGTTTAGTGATGAGTGCTGAAAATGCATTGTCTCATGTAAAGTAACATTTTGCAACATTTTAATTTTCCATTTTCCCCATCAGCAGTATTTCTTTGGATGCAGCTCTGAGTTTATTGTTAATTTCACATTTTTGGAATAAAACTGAGAAATTAAATATTCAGAGTTCATAGACTTAAATGCTCTGAGGCCTCCACATCTAAGAGCAACCTTTTTGACTGATGCGAGAACATGAATATGTGGTTCAGCACTTCTTTCTGTTTATCCAGCAGCTTGTTCTCTTTAATCTGAGATGTGAGATGTGCTAACACAGTCTTCACACCTGCTGAACTCGCTGGAGCATTGTGGTGCCTCCAAGGTTTTCTTTTCTTTTAATGTAGGTCATGCAAAAACTCAGGCACAACAACCTGGGCCACAAATAGTTCCTGATGTCACCTGTCAAAAGGAATTTTGACTATGGTGGTAAATAAAGCAATGCAGAAAATGTTGTCCAGGCTTGTTAAGCAGGTACGAGCCCTTTGGTGCATCTCAGTCTCCATTGTGAAACAGCATCAGAATCAGCAGTACTCGCAGGCAGCAGAGACGCCTCCTTATCAGTTAATGGATGAGTACACTGGAATGTCGGCCTGTTCTCCGCTCTGACATTTAAACCGATGAGTCCTGCTCTCCGGCTCAAACACAGGACTGCCAGACCGGGGGGGGATGTCCACCTTTATCACAAAGATAATAAAAATACATGAGGATAGCAAAGCCAAATATGTGATCGACTAATCTCCTGGCGTTCTGTGGTGGCAGGGGGACATCCCAGAGTTGATTATGGGAGCCTTTTGTTTGCATTGCATGCCATATTGTTATCTCCCATTAAAAGAGTGTGTAAAGAGTAGCCAGACATTAATCACAAGGCTGGGGTTCAGTCAAACTAAAGGAGGAGTAATCAATTCAAATCTGACAAGACACGGAGGAAAAAGCTGAATTTGCACCCCAAGCTGCTTCCATTATCATAATCATCCCCCTTAAGTGATGCAGACTTTATGTGACAAGGGATGAATTCATGAACTACCTGAAAACTAAAACAAGCTGAATGTATTGTAGGAACTAAAGTTTTATACAACTTGGCCTTAACTGCTTTAGTTTTTACTATTCTTTTATTTGTCTGTGACTTGAAGTTCATCTAATCAAAAGTGTCCAGGTAAATAGTGTGCACAGAAAACTATATCAATTCTCTTTTTTGGTCATTGTGGGGCAACAGAACAAGCAGCAAACTCAACAGTGATGTATTACGAAGCTGATAGTGGCCAACATTATTTACACATCCAGCAGTAGTAGAGCAAAATTAGCATGTATTTGGAGGTGTGTTTCTGGCTACCTGATGACCTTTAGTCCCATATTCAATCTCTTTTTGCTCTGTTTTTGGTCTCTACCACAGACTGTATTTAAAGATGGATGGCACGTTTACACTTCCTTCCACTATCCAAAAATAGACCAAAACACTTTGGATACCAACGCTGCATCTTATACATTTGGAGCCAGTCTATGCAGTAGTCAGGCCCAACTGACACGCTGCTCGACCAATCGGGAGTCAGTCTCAGGTGTCAACCATGACATTTCCCACCGTTTTTATAGCATCTTAAAGCAAACTTACAGGAAAAATGAGCACTTGGACATACACTGCATCAGTGTGACAAGAACCACCATAAATGACAGAAACCTTCTTCAAGATAAATATTTTTGATGTGTACTCATACTTTTTAAATTGGATCCATGCCCCCTCCATTAACATGGAGGGGGCAGCAGCCAGCCACCAGGTGGCACTTGAAACGCTTTGGCCTCATTTTAGAACACACATCATTCCTTATATACAATCTATGGTCTCTTCAAACTCCTGAGAGAAATGTCTTGTAAGCAGCTAAATGCTATATTCTCCATCTATGTTTTTCTTTTTAATTGTTGCTGCAGGCAGTGTGCAGTGAATAGAGAAACCATAAACAGCAGTTGTGGGCCATGAAAGATGGTAAAATTATCCGTAGAATAGTTGTGTTACTACAAGTGAGGATTTAAAATAGTTCATATTTATTTGTATGATGTTTAAAAAGGTATATTAGCATGTCATACTCCTGAGTTTGTAGTTACACCAAATATCTATGAATGCTGCCCTAATTGTTGTCGCCTCATTAGACACAAAAGATGTGTTTGATGACTGAAGTTGTGTAGATCAGAAGAGACATGGAGCTGCCTTTGTCCTCAGTAATGATGCACTAAACTGATAATTGGAGGATCATATGGGACTGAGGGTATGAGGTCCCTCTAACAGATGGTCGGAGACTGGAGTCAGATAAATAAACCGTTAGCTCAGCGACGTTGCCATGTGAGGGGGCCTCATGCCACATTCACTAACAACATTCACTAACACGAAACCACACAGTGTGCTGTCAGATCTTGGTTTTACACGGATGGGCCTCTTTTCTTGCTGAGAAGAACAGTAGGCCACGATGAACCAAAGCCACCGCTGTAACATCCATGTGAAGGAAGAGCAGTCATGACGACAGGAGGAAAGAAAAGATACAAAGCTTTGTTGTCAGCCTTTATGTGTGGACAGCAGGATTCTCTGCTGATTGGACTGTTGTATGTTGACGCCAGCCAGACTAACTGATACCTTGCTCTTGATCTGACTTGAATCACAGGCAGTAAACGGACTCCTGCTACTTCCATCACTACAAGTTGGCAAATGTACATGAATCTGACTCTGTGATCCGTTAAACATCCCTCCATTCCACCCATACAGAAACAAAAAAACATTCACTCTCACATTCACACCTTCGGTCAATTTAGTCTCCAATCAACCTAACCCCAAGCAGCATGTCTTTGGACTGTGGGAGGAAGTTGGAATACCTGGAGAAAAGCCACACAGACACGAGGAGAAAATGCAAAAAGGTCCTACTGCGTTCTTACGCTATGGTCCATAACACTTTTACCGTCCATGCAGACTGTCAGACCACATAGTTTCAGTTGAAGCATGCAATGAAGTTCTTTCTCATATGTGAGAACGGATCATTTACTCTTTGATCTGTGTACCCGACTCTCGTGCAGGTGAGTGACCTTCGTGCATGTGCACCCCTATCGCTGCCATAGATTGAATTCATTCTGTGGGAAATGCTGAAATGTATTCAACAAGAGAGCCTAGGAGGCTTTTGTAACACAGCGTTAAACACTATATAGAGTAGGGTTTAACAAAGGGTATATTTGGATTCTTCTTCCTCTTATGTGCCTATCATTATTATAATAATATAATTTGTTCATGATGCAACAACGCTTAAAAATGACAAATCCCAACAACGTTTCAAAGCTCATCATATATAAAACAATAATTTATTATTTCTCTCATTTTACAAGACATCAAATTGTGTGGCTAACTAAGGATTTGTAATGCTGTTATTCTGCTCAATACATGTAAACCCTAAGAAAGCAAAAGCGACTACAACGTGTGTTTCAACAAACAGACATTTCAGTATCAACAATGTGAGAAACATCTTTCTTTCTTCTAAACATACGTACAGACACAATGATATCATGTTATGTTTTTCTCTGCATTATGTAACAGATGGTATATATCGCTGGTGGTATCAACTTTGGTAGATCAGCACCCATAGAGAGAAATTAAAACTAAAAAAAGTGGATTTGTTACAAAAATTTTATTTTTTAATTTACAAAAGTCCTTTTGAAAAGGATTATGTGTTCTACCTTGCAGGGAAAAAGCATTGTTTCCATAAAAGCATTAAGTATGCATAACAGTAAAATACTGATAAGAGATATATAGTACAAACAAAATAATGTATAATAGTGTAAATGCTGGCTGTTTTCTGTATGGCACACGGTCTTTACACACTTCTGAAAACCTTCCAAAAAGTCAAATATTGTTTTTCCGTTTCCAAAATTATTCAAAAGAGCAAGCAATAAGGTAGAAAAGGTTATTGAAAGAATCTGAAAAATGTTTCCAAAATCATCTTCATAGCCATGTCGAGTTCATGTCCAAGTCCAACCCTCATCTACAGGAGCTCCTCTTCACCGCAGGGGTGGAAAATGTCTGATCAGAAAAGGCTTTCCTTATTTCCTATTTACAAAATGTTGCCACATTGAACGAGGCAGGAATCTCTACCCTAACTGGTAGTGTTCTATGTACAGTCCATTACACTCCAGTCCGTCCTCCTCTAGCTGGCCTGACACTGGACTCAAGGCAGGATTTAGACTGTGGTCACGGACAGGAGTGAGTTGTAAACCCTGGTGCCGTCTGGTGACTTGGTACCATGAGTCAGCAGTTCCTGGATCGTCATCCAGTTGTCGAATATTTTCTTATTCCTCTTTTTCATCATCTTTTTGTGGCTGAGTTCGATGATGTTGGGCTCCTTTTTGTCCTCCAGGTAGGTCTGCTCCTTCAGGCAATCAGCTCGGCTCTGCTTCATGAACTCTCGGCGCTGCCTCTGCTCCTTGGCCCGAACGGCGTGCTGCTTCCTCTCCTCCTTGCTCCAGTAGCGGCCCATCTTCAGCTCGCTTATGGCGTCGTCGTCTGTGGTCATGCCGCTGCGTTCCTCGTGAATGCGGAGGGCGCGCTCCCTCAGCAGCTTATCCCGGATGGGGCGCTTGGTGATGTAGCGCGTGCCATCGCTGCGGATCTTCACCTTCCACTCCGTCTTATGCTCCATGTCACTAGTTGTGATTGGGTCCCGGCACATACTGACAAGACTCATCTGGCTCTGGGCGTACTCCACAGCCGATTTCTGCTGGATCAGCTGCATGTAGCTCTGGTAGTGCTGGGCGTGGGCGGGGATGTGAGCGTGCTTGTAAGGCGAATGAGGATAGCTCCGCCCAGACTTACTGGACTCTCCTAGCTTCTTCTCCTTGCCCTCCGCCTGCGGGGCTCCATCTTGATCTTTGGAGGAACCTCTGCTGCGGCTTGGGCCAGAAGCATCCTGGACGGGGGACGGGACTGGTTTGAGCAACCTGCTGGTAGAGCCAGATGCCCCGGCCGGATTCTCTTCTCCTCTGCGGAGTGAGTTATCTGGAGACAGCTCCAGCGTGAGAGGCGTGCTGCGGCAGCTCTCCCCAGTGTTGTAGGCACTGGAGCTGTCCTTGTCTGATTTCTCTGGCAGCTCTGTGATGTCTGAGAGCTCATGGTGACAAGCTTCTATGCTAGTATTGTAGTTGTGGAAACCGCTGTCGTGCAGCATCCAGGACTCACGGCACTGCTCCTTCAGTTGCTGCATCTTGTGCGCACGGACGATGTTCAGGCACTCCAGCTCGATGGTGCGCAGCTCCTCATTGAGTAGCTCCAGCTCCTTGTCCACACACTCCTGGTCTTGACCTCCTGCCCCGCCGCCCTGGCAGTACAGACCCTGGGCTCCGCTGCTCCTCATCTGGCACTTCAGCTCCAGGAGTTCCCTGAAGCGCTCGCACTCGTCAGCCGGGATGCCCAGGAAGTCGGTGTCGGTGTAGTCAGTGGAGATGAACGACTCGCTGCTGAAGGGCAGGTCGGTGCTGCCCAGCGTGTCCTGGCTGTAGGTCAGCTTTCTGCAGCTGCCCAGCGTGTTGGAGGCTGTGGTTTGGTCATCGCCTAGGTTCTCCTGCTCCGAGCTCTCGTCATTCCGCGTGCTCTCATCTGTGCGCCCAACCCCACTGTCCTTCTCATGGTGGTTGGACAGCAGCGTGGCTGTGTCGGTGGTGCCTCCGTCCTCCTCGTGCTTCTTCTAGAAACACAGAACACATATAGCTCAAAGATAGTGGTGCATCTAAAGCAGCTTTCAGACATGCACTGAACTTATTTGGAGGGGCTGTATGTGAGAATGCAAATGTCTGAGTCAGTCACAGCGGACATTCTGCGAAGATTCTTCTGCCACCCCCTTGTAAAAACGATATGTCAGCGTGAGGCCATGTGAGAATACAGCAGGAGATCTTCTGGAGAATTCACCACAAGCGAGTAGGTGCATTGATGACGTTTTCTAACATGCGCCAGAAACAAAACTAGGAGCCACACACGTAAAACGCACAGATGAAGATGTCGACTTGAAAAGACAAAATTATTTGATAGGTTTTGGTGATCTGGGCCAACGGCAATATTTATACGCTACGTCCTGCCTCTGCCTGCTGAGCCAGCCCTCGCCTCAAATCTCCAGAGATTTCTGTGTTGTTGTCAATGTGTCTGACTGGAGAATCTCCTGCTGTGTTCTTCTTCTTGTTAAAAAGCATTACTTTTTTTCATTTTTTGACAAATGATCAGAGGAACAGGCTTCCTGCTGAGTTTATCTGTGAAATTATACCAAAATGTCACAGGCTCTATTTTGTGTAAATAGAAAAAATGTTGCTAATAGCGACTGAGCAGCTGTTCTGCAGATCTGGCTCTGTCAAAACAATCTCTAGATGAACATACTGTATGTAGTAATGCAGATTGATTGTGCAAGTTTGCTTCCCGAAACTGTGTGCGTGTGTGACAGAGAGAAAGTGAGTTTACCTGCTGAAGCATGCTGGCAGTGAACTGCATGGCCTGATGGTGCTGCTGCTCCAGCATGTCCATGTGGAGGTCATCCAGGAAGTCGTTCCTGTCATCATCCATCCAGCCCTCATCCAGCTGTGATGCAGCATGAAGAAGAGAAGCCTCATTAGGCGCAAACATTCATATGCAGAGTTGTGCTCAAACAGTGGTACAGTCCTACTCTTGTTTGTTCCCATCAAAACACAATACTCACCATATTTGCTTCAGAAATCCAACATATGAGGTTTGTATTGCCTTGTTATCATTAACCTTTACTGAGCTCTATATATATAAGTTCATTTATTTAAAGACCAAACAAAACAATTGAAATGCAAACACAAAATCTAAAATCTTGAAACAAAAGGAGCCGAAAGAAGAATAATCTTATATAATCTGACCTTCTTTCACAAGACATTAATTAACAAAGCAAATAATTCAAAGATCAAACCCATGATGAGATCCTAATTACCTGCATCTCTGGTCTGGCCACCAGCAGGGAGATATTCTGGTTCCCCTCACTGGTCAGCAGAGTTACAGCATCCTCCCGGTTCTGGATCTCAATACCATTGATCTTGATGGACACAGACAGAATGATTTAAAAGCCTGTCCTTATTTAATTGTAAACATGTCTGTTTGTACATTCATCGATACATAAATAAACCACAGTCACAAATCACAGTTTGCCTCAGAGGGTGCAACAAGGTGCGACATCCCTGCCATCAACCCTCCACAAGAGTGAGGACAAACTAGCATTTAAATTATACTCTAATAGGCTTAAACTTGATAAATGCAAAAACAGTAATTAGAAATCGAAGTGGAATAGTAAGTGCGCAGGTGGGTCATTGAAAAACACAAGATTATAGAAATCTCACCTGGATGATTTTGTCCCCTTCTCTTATTCTGCCGTCCTTTGCAGCAATGCTGTTCGGATCAATCTAAAGAAAACAGAGAATAAAGCGATAAGAGAACAGGATTAATCTCCATCTGTCTGTCCATGCAGACCTTTTGGGGATAATACCTTAATTTGAGCTTTAGTGTTAACATCATCATTTGAGAGTTATGGTGCACCACATACCTCACTAATGTAGATCCCAGCCTCGTCCTCGTCATCAGTCCTGTAACAGATGGTCAGGCCGAGCTTGTCTTGGATGTTGGCTCGGTATAAATCCACCTCCTGGTGCAAATGAACAAATGGAAAAGTTAATATCCACTCGCTTCTGAAATGATTCTGTTTTCCCTTTTTCAAAATTGAGGGGATAACATTTTTATTTCTGGACAGACTGAATATATTGACTATGTAATGGGATCACAGAGCAGCAGCGATCCATCAATCACTGTAATGAATCTTTCAGCCGGACTAGAGGGAAGCCATTGGTTTTTTTAGAGGCCTGTGACAGAATGAGAGATGATGCGGCCGTCTGCAGACGGGCAGAGTCCCGTCCCTCACTTGTCAGCACCTGTAATCTCACAGATACAGAGAAAGATACGAGCAGCGCTGTTCTTTCAGGGCAGAGGACGGCCTCCAGAGGTTTAATAAAAAAACGAGCTGTCCCAGAAGCAAAAGGTAAAGCTCGACATTTTGGGGAATAAGTTCATTTGTGTTCTTTCAGAGAGTTTGATGAGGATCCACACCAGAATATGTGAAGCTACAGCCAGGAGTTAGTTAGCTCAGTGCAATGACTGGTCTCAGGAGAAAACAGCAGGCACTCACTAAATCAACAGTTTACATTTAATTTGTACAAAAAACAAGTGTTAAAACAACAAATTCCGATTTTAAGGGGCTAAAGGTCTTTCTTATTTCACTGACATTTTTCAAACTAGTGATTTGGGATTGGAAAATATTTGCAGCACTGTCCAATCAAATACATTTAACTCTGTAAACAGGAAGCTGTGATATAACTAACCAGAAATAACACTTTCAGGGTAAAAATGATACATTAATATATATTCCAATTACACTATATCAAACTAAACTGCCAACCTTTTTAATGTGTTTATTTCTTTCTGTATAAATGGAGAAATATACTACTTCAGATAAATGTTTCACTGCTAGAAGTATTCGTACAGTTTACAATGAAAGATAAATATCCAGTCATGTTAACCTAATTGACATTTAGTCATTTAATCAGATGTTAGCCTGCAACATTAGATTAAATATTTAAATACAGTTTGCATCTTTAAGAAACAGCATTTAGGGCGGATGTCAAGTCAGATGTGTTGACCTTCATTCCCCTCTTTCACGCTTTACAACAAACTGACGTTAGATTTGTCACCTGGCTCAGGCAGCAGCACTTGGGGGGAGTGCAGTTAGACTCCACCTGGAAGTCACCGGGTGTAAATAATGCTTAACAATTTATTTCGTTTAGCAAAGATTTTGCAGAACGTATTAATATATCAATAATATTAACAGAAAATCTGCAACATAAGCTAAACTTTTACTAAAATAAGGATTTTTAATATGACAAACTTTAATTCATAGTAACAGATACAGATACACTATCAAATCTAATTCATTGTTGTGTAAATTAGAGACAGACACTTGGTTTAGTCTGTGTTGTTCTGCTGTGCATCTGCCATTAATCGTCCTGAACATCACCTCTCGCCTCTCCACCTCATACTTCCTCCGTGGTTATTATTAATATCGAGCAGTAGGTGGCTGGGGGTTTACTGGGAGGGGGTGTGGGGGTTGGCGGAGGTCACTGGGGGAGCACAGCAGAGGCTCGATCACGACCTCATCATGGCCTCATCCAGGCATTGTTAGTGTGCATCATAAGATTCATCACTGCAGACCCATTATCTGTGCCATCTAATTATCCAGCGGACCTCGTCTCCACTGCGCCGCGCCCGAGGAAGACTTATTAGGCCTTGTCACTAATAAGTAATGATGTCACCATTGTGCATCTGCTGGACCAAACCAACAACTCGATTTCTGTCTGGCCGATCTCAGGGTCTGTATGTAGGTTGAGTCCTCCATCAATAACCACAATACATCAGGAGCTGTGCTGGCCAGCAAGGCCACTGCAGTGGAGACACAGAGGCGACCTCAGGTCTGCTTATGGACTAATAATGCACTGCTGGCCGAAAGTAGATCTTCATTGAGGAGACAGTGGAGGGAGGGAGAAGATGTTTACCTCATATTCCAGCTCCTCCCGTTCTATGTCCTGCTGAATGCCCTCCAGGAAATCATTGGGGTCAAAGTATGCATGTCCTGCAGGATGCCTGAGACGAGAAACAAGAGTGTAATTGGAAAAGAGGGAAATGCTCGTTTAACATTTACACAGTCAAAAGTGAGACAAGCAACACATTTGTCAATCTGGATTTTAATTTGGCCCCAGAGTTTGAAAAATAAATGAGAATTAGAGAGGGAGTAATAAGAAGTCAATGCTGAAATGACTCTTGAATCAGATATATTGAAGCTACACCCGCAGGCTAATCACAAATTAACACGCTGCGTGATTAATTTGACTCTGAAATCAATTATAGAAATCATGATTATTCATTAAAGGGCAACTGCTGCTGCCACAAATAGTAGAATGAAGCCAGACTCAGAGCTGCAGGGCACGCACGCACGCGCGCGCGCACGCACGCACGCACGCACGCACGCACGCACGCACGCACGCAGAGACAGAGAGTGAGAGTGAGAGTGAGAGAGAGAGAATGAAAATGAATGAGCATAATTCTAATGTGGCTGTGTGCCTCGGAGGAGTTGTCATTCTCCATAAGTGACAGGGGCACTTTCCCTTCAGGCGTGGGACACACCCCGTGTGATCACAGCAGTCTGGGCTAGAAGAAGAAGATAAGGAGCCACTCTCTTAATTAACTAATAGGGCGAGAGGTCTGATTGTGTGTGAGAGAAAAGTGACCTTTTCAACATAGCATTCAAGACATTCAAACCAAAGATTTCCTGTATCTTCTCATTTAAAGTGGACTTTCTGGAAAAGACAGGTCATTGTTGCAGAAACGCGTTTATTCTCCTTGGCATTGCAGCAATTCTACAACTAAATATTTTTTGTTTTTATAAAAGTCTGGTTGAGGTCAGTCTCCATTACAATTTTAATGGTACGTAAAGCTTTATGGTAAAAATCATCTTCGACCAAGCAGGTTGCCAGTAAAGCTGGGCCATCTGCTGCTGCTGAGCGTCACTGTCAGTACGTGGACTCAAGATCAGCTCGCTGAATTGAGCTCGAGCTGGATTTCAAACTGAAAAAATAATGTTGGTAATAAATAATGCTGGTGGTGGTTGTTTCTGGAGAGATGAGACATGGTTCAGGAAGACTGGTTTGAGTCATTAAACCATTAGTTTGAAGGCTTTTCTGATGCCATAACACAGCTATCAGAGCAGAAATCATTTTATCTCCTGACTGGAGGTATACTACTAGGATGGAGTGTGAAGGCCATGTTGAAGAAAAAAAGAGTAAAGTCACATAACTGCTTTATGAGAATAAAGTCACAATTTTACTAGAATTAAGAAATAAGCAGCAAAGAGAACCCATGTGCGCCAGAGTTTCTCTCCTTCTAGAACCAAAATCTTGAACCAATCTCAAACTATAAAACCTCTTTAAACAGCTCACAGATGTAACCAACGGTATACAGTCACCCACTACCAACATTTCCTCCTCTACAAAAGAGGCGATATCCTTCAAGTCTGTGTGTTTCTTCGGAATGGAATAAGTTTCTTACACAATTTTTTAAAAGTCCTGATATGTATGATAGCCTAATGTGTTGCTGAGAAAGTAAAGTATTAAGTATTATGCTATTTGTGAGACCCATACTAAAGGATAACTTAAAAAGATGCACATTCCTCTTTTAAACGCAGACAACGGACCAATGTCCTGATATTCCCCCTGTAAAATGACTCGTAGCCTCAAGTTATGACTTCATTCTCGTAAAAATGTCACCTTTTTTCTTATTATTCTCAAAATCTCAAATTATACTTCGTCGTAATTTTGCAAGTCAAGGCCTTTACTGTTCCGTGAAAGTGAACGGAGTGTGTGGGGCCTCTCGCTGGGTCTTTATGAACCGAGCTGGTACTTACTCCTCTGTGAGCAGATACTCCTCCAGCTCCATCATGGGTGGTGAAGCAGGAGGCAGCTTGGTGAGGGCCATGATGTGCTGAAGGGTGATGTCGGTCTGAGTGCTGGTGTCCGACACCTGGGTGTCAGCGGCGGGGCTGACCGATTTGGGGTGAGGGGCCCGGCGCAGGACCTGGACCACGATGGGCTCCTTGGCGGTGCGGAAGGCCTCCACCGCCTGGTCGTGGGTGGCTTTGGACAGGTCCTTGCCATTGACCTGGAAGAAGGAGGAGAAGACGAGGAGATGAATTAGCAATTTTTTATCAAAAAATACAAAATAATTGCGCTGATGCAAAACATGCAACCTGTTTTTTTTCCATTTGAACTGAAAGGATACTCATTACAGCAGACTGGTGTAATGTTATCACTGATGATTAAGACCTCACATGAGAACCATGCCCACACAAACTTCAAGAAGCAGCGTAGTTCTGTTTGAGAACGACTCATTACTGCCTCGGCTTGTTTTCCAGGGTCACAGTCAGACCAAGCAGAATAAGAGCTTAATTAGCTGCCGTCTCTTTTTAATTAATCAAGGTCATTAGCCTAGGCTGCACGATGGAGCTCTCATTTAGCTAACTAATTTCTCAGCAGACGACAAATTTGACCTCTCATCAGAGACAGTGGATCGGGCGCAGCGCTTTAACCCCAGAAGATTAATTTGAGCAAAAGGCTGCGGCGTGTCGCGGAGAAGAGGCTAATTAAGCTTGGTCGAGGCACTTAAAGTTCTCTGTGTATTGATGAAAGATGAGAGCGGGCCCTCTCAAGTTCCTGCTCTCGACAGAATGTATCAGCGGATCCAGAGAGACTTAAAATGAAATGAAGGAGACTTAAGTCTGCACACACATTTGTGATGTCCAGAATGTCTGGATGTGTGCTCAGATTAAATCAAAGCATTTCCGCTCCGGCTCATCGTGTCACCGGGAGTTCACAAAGCAGCTTCTGTGGGAACAAAAACCGCGGATGTGGAATCCTGAAAAAGTGGTGGCATAATGAATTTTATTAAGAGCAGCATCCATTGCATATTGCATTCTGGGTCATCCCACTGGCCCTTCGCTTTATCGGGATTTGCAAAGAGCTTCTGGTCCTCGTTCAGTCGCCACATCATACGGATGCTTTTGTTGGTTTGTGATTTGGGGATGTGTTGAGAGCTTTGATAGGATCTCAGCCCGCGGCTCTTCCCACTGCACAGGCTTCCCCCCTCCTGCCCCTCCAATGCGCGCACACACACACACACACACACACACACACACACACACACACACACACACACACACACACACACACACACACACACACACACACACACACACACACACACACACACACACACACACACAGTCTTCTAGGAATAAATTTACTTTCTAGCAGGGCTGCTAGGCGTAGCGTTGCAAGTAATGCATCTTTAGCATCCTTCCTCACTCCCTCTGACATTGAACATACGTGTTTGAGGATTCATTTTCTGATAAACATGTAGCTGGTTGGGTGCGCCTGCCTCCGGCTACGACTGTCTCATCTGAATTCATGTCGTAGTTCACAGTCTTAAAGTGTGGTGCTGCACATCAAGAGCAGCAGCGATATTAAACCGCCTCCAGGGAACGAGCGCAGCATATATACAAAACAGACATTGAACCAGACAATGTACAATCTTAGAACATATTTGTAAAAAGGAATGTGTGTGTGTGTGTGTGTGAGGGGAAGGAGAAGGAAGGCTGGAGAAAGTGGGAACTTCATGCAGAAGTCAAAAGGGGGTATATGCGCCCACTAATAACCAGAGCAGATTAATGCTAATCTTGGGTCTGCAGTATAATTGGATCATCTCAGTGGACTCAAACTTCTATTCCTCCAACATCAAAACTTGGCCCAAAAAATTAATAGCTCATCTATTTGCAGTTTGCTTGGAATAATTTGACACTGAGAAAAGCCAGTTCTCATATCACAGAATAATAATGTGGAAATCCTTAAAAAACAACCTTGAAACTCAAGACCGCTGGCCTCTGATGAGAAGAAGAAATGGAAAACTGGCCCTGACCGTGAGCTGAAACTCAACCAGGACAAATAGTATCACAATCTAAGAGAGACATCTTAATTCGTATTTGTTGTTGCTGCTGGTATAAGGAATGTGCTGTCCTAAAATCAAACATGTCCGCACATCTTTGTTTTCCCACAGCGAGCCACGATGTTGCACATCAGCTGAGGAATACAAGCGCCTTTGTGCTTTCTTCTCTCTGCGCGCAGGCTCCAACAGTCAAACCTGGTTGCCAGGAATCCCAGGGCTACATGAAGGCAGTGAACCAGAGACAAAGCCTTTAGCCCCCGTCTTGTTGAGCCCACGGCATTCTGCCTCAGCGCTCTCAATGGGGGGAGTCTCCTCCCAGCTTCAGAGGGGGTCCCGCGGCCCCCATTCACCGCGCTCACCTCTGACACGGAGCGGCCCTTTGCAGTACACTGAGAGAAAACACACAACACTCCCCCCGACACAATACACAATGCTTCACCACCGCTGAGCTCTCCCACAACGCTACGTTAACCCTGTGCTTTAACACAACTGCAGTTCAGCTGCTTGTGGCCAACAGAAAAGTCAAACAAACGGGACTTTAACAGTTTCACTATGAATACGTCCTCAAGTGTAGTGAAAAACCAGGTTTCCTACTTGAGCTGTTGTTCATGTTGACACAACGCATCGGTGACTGACGCGCTGAAATGACTCTGTCAACCTCTGCTGCATCCTCTGAGAGGCGTCTCTGTTAAATCCATTTTAATGACAAGAGGACAGTACTTAAGTGTCTGTTGCGTCGCTGGCTGGGGAGGAATTTACACAGCTGTGGCTTTGGTTATTCACAGCCTATGTTCTTTAATTAAAATGTCACATTTGACCTCCGCAGCAACAGTGGACTCGGGGACCTGTGTCCCTGCCTGTGCACAACGACTTGGTTGAGGCTCCTTCAGAGCAATTCAGGATTTCAGATTTTCTCGACGCCTCATGTGATAGTTATGTCAGTCGTCAGCACTCTGGGTAGTAATTAGGGGCAGCAGGGGTGAGTGGCGCTGCGAGGCCCTGGCGTGGTATCATCCCTGGAACGCAAATCGAGTAGGATTGAGATGTTGATCTAGAAGTCTACGTGTGTGCATGTGTGCATGTGTGCACGTGTGTGTGTGTGTATAAAGTGATTGCTAATCCTCTGCCAGAGATGCTTATCTACCAAGCGGTGGACTCACTCTCTTTCATTACCATCATTATATTATGGTAGATGGGGTGCGGCTGCCTCAGGTTTTCAATGCATTATTTATCTATTTTATTATCTATTCAGGTAGTCTCACTGAATCTGAGCTCTCATATTCATGAGAACCCTGGTAACAAAAAAAACTAACACACAGATAATAGAAAACTGAATTTAGTTTTTGAAGTTAATAACAGCTGCCACTTCTGCCAGGCTTTCAAATTCTAAACACATTTCTACAGAATGGCTTATAGTTGATTGTTTTTTACTATTACTTATGTTTCTTTGATCTTTTTTTCATTTGCCATTACCTTAAAATTATGTTTTTCACTTTATCTACCACCTTTGATTTCAGATTTTGTTCTATCTTTGTTGTCTTTGATTTTAAATGGCATTGCATTCATTTGCTTCTAGACTTGTTTTTATTTGTCCTCTTTGTGAAGCACTAATGGCTGTTTTGAAAGAGGCTATATAAATAAAACTATTATATGAATATGACAACTACGTCAGGCTTATTAATAGGGTATGCAACCCTATTAAATGTGAAATTCTGCTCCAAAAAATTAATTAAAGGGGACATAACTAGCAGCAAAAAAGTGCCTGAGCCACCGTATCGCTAACAAAACCCACAGTTCTAATGGTTATCATACAGAACAAGGCTTTGCGGGATATTAAGTCAATTCACAGCCTGCGTTGTGTAACATTAGTCTTTGATACGGCCATTCAGTTGCCACGTAATCCTTTAATAAAGAGGAGGACATCATTACAGAGCCAGTCTTTCTGTTCCTTGGGGAAACGCACTGAGGTGAACAGAGTGGAAACTCTGGCAGGCAAACCTTTGGGAGCTGTGCGGAGAGAACCCCGGGAACTCTATAGACAGTTTAAAGAGCTTCCAGAGCCGGGGCGCACTCGCCTCCTCTTTCTGGTCGGATACACCTCTTAGACAAATTCTTCAAAGTCTGTATTTTGGAACGGAGAGGAGCAGCTGACGTGATGGAGAGCATGCAGACTTATTTTCGTGGGAGGCCTGTATAGTTTGAGAGGCAGTGTGAATGTGGGTCATTCTTCTTTAAAAACATGGTTAATCCCTCTTTTATCTCACTTTGAAACCCTTTTCATAAGAAAGAAAGAAAACTGAGGGACCAGCCAATGAGAGTGTGAGGATATGCACGCTTTTAAGTGCCTCTTTAAACGTGCACACACTGTTCTTTTACCTGACTGGATGGGAATCTCTCCATGGTGTGGGTGTTGAAAACACAGCATTTTTTATTTACTTCAGCACGTGAGTTTACTGAGGATTACAGAACAAACGGCTAAAAAGGTAACACTGAAAGAGACCCCACTGTTAACTTTCACCTAATCTGATTTAAGCACGGGACACTGTGTTCTCCAGAGCTGATCAACCAAGAATCCAAATCACTTCCAGTACACTCTGTTCTGCCTCTGTGTAATCTAATGATCCTGGCTGAAGGTGTGAAGTCAGCCCTTTAACATCAATGACCTCTGAAAGAAAACACATAAAATATCTAATAGATGAGATGATCTTCTGATGATACTTAAGAGTTTAATTTGTGTTTTTTAAGTGGAATCTCATCCATTTACCCATTAGCTTCACCATTAATCCTTTTAGGAGCCAATCCCAGTTAACACTGGGCGAGACGTCAAGTGCATGATGGACATGTCACTGGTCTATCACAGTAACTAAAAGATTCTAAATGAAAACTTAAGAAAAAATGAGAGCACCACTGCACAGTAGAGCTGGACGTGGACGACCCACTCTGCCTCCCTACTGCACAGCAGGTTCGTAGCATATATATCACAATGTTATTTTAACAAACCAGATCCACTAATAGTCTTGGTAATCACAATAAGTCAATATCATGTAGTCCCACTTGTCTGAAAAAATAAATGTGCTTTTTAACACAAAGAACTCACAACGAGTATCATTTTCCAATCAAAGTGGCTGCCTTCATCAGCCTCAAAACTACATGACACATTGTGTGTTACAGAACAAAAGGAAGAGCTCTCACACAAGCTGATAATCTGTGGCATCTGAATCGACCTGACGGTTGTCTGACCTGAGTGCAGCCTGAGGGTCACGTGAAATAAAGGGCGGAGTTCACGGGCGAGGTAATATCAGCAAATGAGCTGGAACCCCGGTTCATGTCATCAAGTCCTGCTGAACCAGGCTTCTCCTCTTCGGAACCTCAGTAGCTCCACGCACACAAACACACTCCTCAACCCACATGATAAACAAACCAAACACACATATTCCCTCCGAGTGGTGACAGTACATTCAGCTCTATGTCAGGGACAAGTCTGTTTGTTCAAGTTTTATCCAGCAGCGATCAACAGAGCTGCACAGAGATGGACTCCACTGGAAGAAGGCATTAGTCACACACAAAAAGCTCAAAGTATGGCAACGCCACAACAAGTCCCTTGGAAGTCTCATATCCAGGGAGATCACAGTTCCCTCCGTGCAGCTGACACCCACAGTTAAGCCTGAATCCTGCTGTTACTGATACATGATGTGTCAAACACACTTCTTCAAAAGGCTCCTTTTCACAGCTTGATAATCCTTAATCATTCGAACGTGCCTCACAAGTTGGAGCTATTGAACAAGTGCTCGCAGCCCACATGGGCCACGCATGTTTTATTCATGCACACGCAAGTAAAGCACTTACAAGGTGTGTGTAAGCTTATTTTATAATAAGCAAACTCAATCATGTATTAGATTAATGCAACAGCCTATTGATGCAAACTAAGAGCGCTGAACGGCTGGAAACGATTCAGGAGGACGTCTTCCCCTGATTTCCCGATGCGTCCGCACGAAGCTGAACTCCTCCTGTTCGTGTTTCCTTGTAAAAAGATCAGAGCGCCTCGTCTGTGCGTTGCACCGTAAAACAACATCTGTGACTTCAATATAGGTCGGAAATGTGCTGATTACGATTTTTTTGTCCAGTGAGTCTGTGATGTGCTTACAAATGTTATGATGTCTTTGTCATTATCTCACACTGAGTTGTAGTGCATGCTGTCCTGTCAATCACAGGTTTATAAAAATCTGTTATGGTGTCTGGTTGAAGCCTCATGGGACTTCATAAGCATGTCTGACACTGAGCCACCCGCTTGACATCTATACTGAGTGACATCTGTGGTATATGTCACGACAAAATATACATTTTCTTGTTGAAACTGGATGTGTGTGTCTGCTTTAGGCAAACTCAGTTCATTAGTACTTGAAAATAGTTAAGGTACTTAGCAAAAATGTCAAAAAGATATGAGACATGAATACAGAATTTCAATATAATGTCAAAAAGTGGCAAAATTTCAGCAGTTAAAGCGTAGGCCTGCTGTGGTGTCCTCTGGCAGCCGGTTGGAAAAAATTGATGTCAATGTTTCTCTTAATTAATTCAATTAATTCATTCATATAATACAATTTATCTCTCCTGAAAGGTTTCTCATTTTTCATATTACATCAATATGTGTAATCATATACTCAAAGCTCATTGACAGTTTGTTTTCGGACTATCTTCCTTAGTACAGTAATCCTGGCTGGGCAGATATGTCTCTGTTGTGGCTCTGATCCCTCTCTGTCATTTACTGTGGACTAACAGTAAGAACGCAGGCTCCCGGGAGGGCTCCCCTGTGGCAGCCCGCCACCTGCTCCAGTGTCTGACAGATGTGACGCCGGCACACCACGGCTGGTCTTAGCCGTTATTTAAAACACACAGTGTCAGGCCCCGGTGGCCACTGGTGGTCCCTGCTTTGTCTCCGTACGCGGCCTGTGTCAAGCCTCATTACGGGAGCTGAGATGAGCGGGAGCTGCATCTCAGGAGTTCTCTTTTTCTTTTTTCGTAAGTTCTTTGATGACAGGGTTGTCTAACAGTGGGATGGGGGGTAAGTGGCTGAGGAGATCTCTTGTACAAATATTTACATCTCATCTTTCTGTCTGTCTGGTCCAGAGGATGTCACACCGAGACCATCTGCCACTTCGCCAACATGGCGTCCTGAGCTGAGGGTGACATCTTTGCAGCCTTCAATCACAAACATGCCTAATTAGGCAGTGGCACGAGTAGAAAAAGTTTCAGCATAATCATTTGTAAACTTCTTAAGCTCGGGAGATGAAACAAATTTTGTTTTGAGAATGTTGCTCTGCAGGAAACGGAGAGAGACGAATCGAAAGAGAACGACAGATACACATAGAGGGAGAGAGAGAGAGAGAGACTGATGTCCGATCAGTTCAGCGCGGATCAGAGCCTCAACAGTCGGCTTGTGCTGAGGCTCTAATTAAGCTCTGGCTCTCGTATGAGCCGCAGCACGGCGCCACAGCCATTACAGAGTACTTCTGGAGAGATTAAGAGCCCTAGGACTGTCAAACAGAGTTTCCAAGGCCTCTACCTTAAAGTCCCTGACAAAAGCAGCTGAGCTTACATCTCCACATGGTGCTTACCTTTAGCTTTGAAGCAAAGACCGAGGGGTTCACCGCTGTCAGAGGGGTCAAGTTTAAAAGGGAGCACCGAGGCCGGTGCAGCTCAGGCCTTAAATAATTACAGCGAGAAGGGAAAACACTGTGTTGGCTGCGTTTAATAAACCTTAACAATGTTTGATCTCCAGTATGGCTGTATTTGACTTTCAGTGGTGTAAACAAAACATTTCCTTTGAGTATGCAGATAGAAAAGCTTTTCTCCATCTAAAGCGACTGTTACCATGTCAGCAGACTGTTGCCAGTGATCCTGCCAGGACTGATAAAATGCCTCCAGGAATGTGCAATCTGTTGACTTTTATAAAAAACATATTTTTCATGCCTCCAACATGGGAGTTAGAGCTAAGGTGTTTAATGAAATGGAAAGATTTCAAGTGTTCATGGATTATTAAACCCTCAGAGAGATGAGGCGGAGAGCAGAGTGGGCGCTGTGCCAGGCTCTGATCAGAAGGATCTGCCTGTTATATCATTTAAGGAGAATTAAGACCTCCCCACAATCCTGCAGGAGGTACATGCTAAGGATGTGCTGGCATAGATTTCGTACATTATTGTCGACTGTGCAGCCACAGAAGATGCATACAATATAAAAATGCTGTGCATTCTCACTAGATTGAGCTTGAGTGTGTATAAGAGCTGTGGCCACGACCAAGCTCCTCATGATCAACTCAGCAAGAAATAAGAAATTAGCGTTTCATTTATTTTCTCCATTCAAATAGAAAGACTTCTACCCGCCGGATTAACAACAGGCTGACATCAGAGTATAGGTAGACGCAGTCCACATAGTTGACAATGACAGGATCATACCAAAGTCTTTAGTGTGCTTCCTAAATTACAAACCAAAACTAACCAGATCAAATGGAAACAATGGAAAAAAAAACTTCTATTCTTGGCAAGTTCAACATAAAATCCTGTCAACTGACCATTATGACAGAAGCTGATAACAAGTCCCTTCACTGCATTTTATAATGCACATAAAATATGAAGATAGTGCAACACAAAAAGATGTTGAGAATTTGCCCAGCAGATAAATATTTGAAACATTAATTTCATACACTTCGCTCTTGGAGATGACAAGGTGGAGTCACACAAAAGTCACACAAGTGACTGACAGCTCATAACTTACACACGTATTAGGGTATAGATATATTAACAAAACTAAAATCGTTGCACATTACTCCTTGAAATTCACCAATCTAATCTTTCCCCAAATATGTTTACCACACTGTGTGGGACTCGTGGCAATCGTTTTATGCAAGATAACAAGGCGCCAGGAATTGTGTTTGCACAAAGAAAAAAAACTCACTCAGCAGCCAGCCATGACTGAATGAATCTGCTGGTGGAAGCACTGAATATCATATTGACTGTACCGGTAAGTAGAGACATTAAGGAGAGAGAGTGTATCTGTGTAATGTGACTCAGTCACGTCCTGGATACATGAACCATAATCTGCTGAATAAGGGCAGTGTCAAAGCTGACACCAATACAACACAACTCTTCAATACACTATCTATTTGAAAAAAACTGCTTATTAGTAATATATATATATATATATATATATATATATATGGTGGTATTGCATGGTGAATGCAAGTTTAGCCAAAATAGTGTGAGCTTGGCTATTATTAACCAGTGCTAGTAATTGTAGTTAAAGGGTGCACATTGTTGTAGGTCATATGTAATGATTAAACATACAGAGCGCTGGACCATCTGCTCTCTCATGTGTAATGTGTCTGTGCTGCCTGAGATCGATCTTTGTGGAATAATTGGTCGAAGGACGTGAAAAACTTACTGTTTCTCATAAATCAACATTAAATAGACAAAATATCAAACTCAACTTCAGTCACTGTGAATAGGTTAAAGGAATAATTCAATAGAGCCTGGGAACTTTACCAGGTTAACTGATCAATTCACTATTTTTACAACATTTTATAGACTGAGCAACCAGGCAAATAAAAATGCCCCAACCAGGACTTGGGTGTGATGACAAATTTGTTTGTTTGATTCTTTCCATGAGCACAACCATTACCGAGCTTTGACACAGGATAAAGGGGAAAAAGCATGTTTTTGTTTTTTCAAGGTTAACCATAAATAATCTACAGCTTGTTGTCTCTGCTGTCACATGTCAGAAGCTGACTGGTTTGTCTGAGGGCAGCTAAAAGACTTGGGAAGTTTAAACCTGTGCACTGACTTTAGCATCATCCATACTAAGACATTTTCACTTTAAAGTGAAGTGTGTTTTAGCTCTGTATCAGCAATAATCCCAGTCCATACCAACACACCTGAAAACGAATATCACATGAACAGTCATATATGCTGGACATGTGTGTACCGCTGTGAACAGGAAGTTGATTCTCTACTCTACAGCCGGTCCAATACTTACATCAAACACTACAAATGAGAAAGAACAATGGTGAAAGGTAAGATGATTTAGTTTCCTGGACCAACGATGGAACAGAACTGTGAGTTTTGCTTTCACTGCTGGTAGTTAAATTGGGATTTATAAGAACCAATCGGGAAGTGAATGCTGGTGACAGCATCAGTTTCCAAACATCTCCATTAAGGCTTGTCCAGACTTCTGGAGTTTTCGTACAGGGCCAGCGGTGCTTCCAAACGTCTTCATTTTAGGCTCTTGAAAACTCGTAAACGTAACAACGGTGCTGCGTTCAAAAGCCAAAACGTATTAGTTTGGATGCAGCCTTTCTAAACAGTGGCAGAAGCAGTAGCCGGCCACTGGAAGATAAATACGGAAGTATAAGCGCAAAGGGACACATAAAATGACACTGTGACCGAGAGAGAAGGCAGAACAATGCCAATGACAGCGATCTGCTAAACACCATGTTTTTGCTGTAGTGGTGGGTTGGGGGTGGAGTTTAGGGCTTTCTGACCCCGATGTTAGCACCCATAATCCATTTATTATGCCACTGCATAACAGCCATGTTTTCTCTGAGGCGAGCCAAAACCTTCTATCTTTTTCCTCCCGCATGAAAATCAAAGCCAAAGTATTTGCAGGCACAATGACAGACACCCCCTGTTATCTTCCCCCAGACAGTAGTTTTTCTGGGGGAGAATAATGATTGAGATCCACAGAGAGCTTCATCATTACGTTCAGTTAAAGCCGCCACTCGCCACCCGGCACCCTGTGCAGCAAATGAGATGTAATTTGGTGTGACAGGAGGATAACATTTGGCCGGGGTCCATTATGGATGAAAAGATGGAGAATTCCTTTTCTTCTTTTTTTGTTAAATCACATTTGCGCGTATGACAGCGAGCAGCCCCGAAAGATGTGTCTGTCAGAGTCGTACACGCTCTCTGCCGTCTGACAGGTCGCTGTTTTCACTCATTAGACCAGACCAGCCCTTGAATCCAAACACTCAGATGAATGAAGCAGCGCTCCCGAGTGTGTCGTCTCAAATAAGGTTGACAAAGCGGAGCCTGAGGGAGCAGAGAATGGCAACATGCCACGGAGGGTTTGTTCTGGGGCACCACATGACACTCACAGAGCAAACGATACACCAACATATTCTCCACTGAAGGAATACACAACAATTTAGTCAGTTAAAACTTTAACCTGACTTCAATAGGAGACGTTTCTCTTTGTGTTACAGTCCACAGCGACTGAGCTGCAGAAGGTGGGTTCATGTGAGTTTATCTGAGGGCAGAGAGGATCCAGACAGAGGTGGACCATGGTACATTGCTTTGAAATAATTACCAACATCTGGGGAAATTGGCAATTTGATAATTTTCTACATGAATCCATCAATAAAACATTTATTTTTTTATTTTTCAGTGTAAGGACTGTAGTTACCAATGCTAAGTTTTCATTATTTATCGACCCTTCAAATAGTTTTTAAATTAGAAATTTGTGAATAATGCCAGTGTCGAGGTTGATATTTTTGAAAATGCAGAAACATTCTGATATAAAACAAAGAAAAGTTGTCAAATCATCATCGCCAATTGATATGAGCCAAATAATCAATAAATAGTTTCAGCACTAATCAGTCTGAAGTCTTGTTTTAAAGAAACTTGAAAAACTGTAAAATCAATGAATGACAAAAAGTTGTCCTGCACTCTCATGTGAAAACTTTATACATGTTAATGGTGCATCTCTAGCACGTCGCTCTATTTTCTTTGGCGGAGGAAAACCAAAAAGAGCAAAACAGGCAGAGGAGCGTTAAACATAAACTTTGGTGGAAAACCAAACAGGGGTTAAAGCTCGAAAAGCCCCAAGTCAGCATTCAGCTGACAATGAGGAGGTGGGCAGTGATCGGCGCACACACTAGCAGACGCATTGAGAGAGCTGTCACCTCTTCATCACCCCCTCCTTTAAGCTACAGCGCACCACCTCTCCCTGACCCCTGCGGCCAGAGTTCACGCTGCTCAGCTGCGGGAGCTCCACGCGAAGCAACTTTATTGTACGCTTCTAACAACCAGCCAGTGAAAGCCCCCCCACCCTTCTTCTGCTCTGTGAGCAGAGCAAACTCACAGCTACAAGTTAACAAGTCGGACAACACCATAAACTACATCACCATTCTAAGAGAGAGACGAAGAAGCACAGTAAAACAACTAAAAGTGAGTTAGTGAGTAAAAAAAACTGCTGCATGAGGCTTGGTCACAGTACCTGGCAGACTTCATAGAGTAGTTTGTACTGCTCCTGAGGCTTCTGCAGGGTACAGAGGCTGCATCCCATGGTGGAGGAGATCACACCATCCAGGATCCCCCCTGCAGCCACTCCAGGCAGGACAAGAGAGAGAGAGAGAGAGTGGGAGCTAGATATTTTTTCTTTTTCCTCTCCTCTCTGAAATGCCTTCGTCTGTCAGCTCCGTGTCTTTTCTTCCACTGCCACACAGCGACTTCGGCTGACAGGACTGACTTCCCCCAGCTTGTGGCTCTATCTCTGCGCTCAGCCTCCTCTCTCGCTCGCTCTCTCTCTCTCTCTCTCTCTCTCTGTCACACACACACACACACACACACGCTAAGCCCCCCCACCCCTCCTCACCTCGCACGCACCCGCCCTCTTGGTCATTCTCCAGCCTTCTGCTGAGCTCACCGAGGCTGGTGCTGGGGCTCAGCTACGTAAACCCCCTCACGTTTATTAAGCATCCTCTTGTTGATCATTCATCGAGGTGGGTGCTGACATCATGCAAAATAGGCATCATTAGATCTATAGAAACAAGCTGAGTGATGTAGAGGCTTCTCACTTCTCACGACAGCATGTTTTCTCTCGAGGGGCCCTGGAAGCTTGTTTGTTAACAGCTCCACACTTTTAATTTGAAATCCAGCTGCATATGCACGAGTGCTACATGCAGGCATTTATCCGTGACAGTTGATTAAGGCGCTAATTATTTGTGATTTACGCGTCCAAATATGTACCATGGCTCAGTTGGAGCATATCCTTTCTGTGCCCCAGTTAAATTCAGCACTTTGTGACCTCTGGTAAACTAATCCAGCAGAAAGAGACGCCGAGCATCTTTTCCTCGTGTATCTCTCTCCCCACATGCCCAGGCAGCACAAACAAATAAGGCAGATAAATATTTATGCTGTCCCTCCCCGAGTGCAGCCGGACAAACTTTACCCAGCGGAGCATCCTGTGCATGTCGACAACATAGAACGGTTCTCTCAGTCCTTCATGGAGTCTGCAGCACTGTGTGCAGACAAAGGCTCCATATCTCTTGAGTGTTTGTTCCGGTGCCACACAGCCAACTGTGAGAGCTGGTTACAATCTGCGGGTTTGTAGAGGTCAGAGATAATAATACTATCGAAAAGTTTCCACTTGCAGACAACATGATGAAGTGTCACAGCAGCCTGGGCGTATGAATTCACCATATGATGCTTCCATTCCTGATTTAATAGATGTGAATTACAAAGGGTTGCTTCAGTTTCATCCATACAGCAAAATACCTGGATAGATTTCATGGCAGGGGTGGGGGTGGGGGTAGAACCCTGACTGCTGGCGATAGTGGTATTTCCTCCCACCAGATGTGTCCACTGATCCCTATCTATCAGCACCTCCACACCTTCAGCCCTTCTCCACATTATTAGCAAGGCTCAAAGGTTCCCAGTCAAATAAATGTCAAGTTAATTTTATGTAAATATTTTCAAATGCCACAGAAAACTAAATATGACATCTGAGCAAAGGTCAAATATTAGAAAAAACAAACAAGTCAACTCAATTTTGCCATATTTCATAAAGGAAACACTGTCAGAGTATCTACCTACTAATACCACAGATATCTGTTTGTCTGTATGTAGAAGACATATCCTGTGAAACATTTATCTTATTGGCTTCACACTTGGCAAGTGTGTTGTAAAGTGTGGTGTCAAATTTGGTGCGATTTGGACACGTACTACGTTCAATATAAAAACATTTTAATAAAGAGGCAAACAGCACCTTGCAGCCAGTGGAGGCTAAACATGTCTTCTTCTACATCCTCGGATAAACTACAGCAGCAGCCTTCAACTAGCTTTTATTTTGAAAAGTTGTGAACTCTGGTCTGAAGATTGTGAACAGACCACCGAAAAAGCCGACATGCAATGTATGGAAAAAATAACAGCACTTAATTAAATCATTCAGACTTATATCAAAAACCTCACACATGAACAGTACTAAAGCAAATTCAAAGCATTGACGATAAAATATTCATGATAAACCAGGTAGGATGAACACAAAGTTTTCGAACATCACTCTGCACCAAAGACTTGTAAAAAGCTCTGCACACAGCGTCCAGCACACAAACAATACAAAGTGACAGTATATTGTAGAACTGTTTGAGGAGGACTCACTGATGACAAGGAATAATTCTGAAGTAGCTCTGGAGCTTTAACACAGGACAAGAGAACAGAACATTACGAACAAGCATGTTAAGAATAGGCAGTGCAATAGTTTCGTTAAAAGCACAGGCTTTGTGGCATATTGGCTAAAAACTCCTGCTTCAAGCAAAGTTTGTTAGAATGTCATCAGAATCTACCGTTGCTAATCCCTAATTTCATTTCACATACATACACTCGGGATAGGAATTCGGCTAATGAGATTTCACTCTCCCTTTTAAATCATTTAATCTATGCTTGTCTTCTGTCCAACTGCTATGAACCAAGAGTTAATGTCTGTCTACAAATAATTTCTCCTCCTTTTTCCCACAACCTACAGAATCCTACAGGAAGATCTAAAAAAAAATGAAACGATCTTAAATTAAGATCCTCAAGGCAGAAGAAGTGATGGTGACAAAAAGCCTCGGGGCAAAGCTGCAGAGGTATCTGTGCGAACGCAACAATCATTCATAATCACTGCAGGCTTTGCTTGTCTGGGTTTTTAGGCTTAGACTTTCATCCACTGTAGCGTGGAAACTAATTCTACGCTCACATTAGTCCAACTGTTGTGCCTGGGGCAGTGATCAGTGGAGAGTTTTTAGCCGGCGCTCTTGCCTGGCTAATCTTTCTTTCACACTGAGATTATCCCATTCACTAAGTCAAAACGGAGACAGCCCTCAGATATGAACAGCTGCACTAAAGGTTATGGCAGCTATGGCAGAAAAAAAGAAGAACGCGTGTTGTGCTAATGAATAATCGGCAGCAGCAGAACATGGGGCTCAGAAGTCAAACTGGAGGAGCTACAAACTGTCCGGCATTGTGTTCGCAGATTTAATTTTGCCGCTGCTGATTAAATTTCTTGCTCGCGACAAGGTCTCTCTCCTCTGTCCCATGTGGTATGGTTTGATCTGTGGGTTACACACACACACACACACACACACACACACACACACACACACACACACACTTCAGCTTTTATTCATTACTGGTCCACACAGAGGTTCCAGTCTCAGCGGGAGCAAGACCAAGCAATAATAATGTCATGGGGTTTGTGATAATAAACATCAGCATTTGTTTTTTTAATCTTCTTTTAATAGAGACTAGAGAGCTAGAGGTTACCACATCCACTCCCAATTACCAATGTGGTGCTCGGGTCCTGTGCGTTTGATCCATGCTTGGTTGGATCATTCATATTCATAGTGACTGCCTGGTGTTGTGTCTGCGTCCCACTGGGCCCAGTTTAAGAGTCATGGTTTTAACTAGAGCCACAGCGGGATCAGGTGGCGATCGCCGCGGCGTACATCGTTTCTGTGTGGTTTATAACTCCCCAACACATCGTCTTCTTTGCCTCTGAGCTCGTCGTGCTCAGAGGCAAAGCTTCAAGAACGGACAAAGCTTACACAGTTACAGCCTGGGCTGCGAGGTATAACTGTCTTTTTACCTGGTTAACTCATTAATTGTTTACATCAAAATACACAGTAAAATCGAATTATTTGACAATACTCAAATATTCTTCTGTAACCAGTTACGACAAACATTTTAAGTAGTGGTAATATATATATATATTTTTAATATTAATTGAAAATATATTTTTATTGAAGTTAATTGATTTCCTTTCTTTTTCTATTTGAATTTCTCCAAACCTAAATATATAATCTGCATGTCTTTGGACTGTGGGAGAAACCCAGAGAAAACTCACGCAAACAAGGAGACAACAAGCAAACTCCGAACAAAAAGACCTCGGCCAGACCCCAATTCAAAAAAGGACATTTTTGCTGTGAGGTGACAGTGCTAACCACCACACCACCATGCCATCCTAACCTATTACTTACAATAATATTTATATTGATAATATTCCATTTGTTTCATTGACGCTTGTAGGCAAATATCGCCATCACAATTTCCCAGAGAACAATTTTCAATTGCTTATTTTGTCGGAACAATGATCCAAAAACCCCTAAAAAAAATCCATCTATTGATGAAAACAGAGCAAAGAACCAAATCTTCATATTAAAGAAGCTGAAAACCAAAACTACTTGGACATCCATCATTGATAAATGGCTTAAATGACTAAATGAATACTGGTAGCGTGACATTTTTAGAAATAAGCTCAACAGCTTTTCAAATAAGATTTATAACACTAACCTGTCTGTGTACTATATGACACATGGAGCAAGCAGCCAGTAACTGAGCATTAAGACTGAGGACAGGGGGACACAGCACACCCAACTCTGTCATATATAACAAATATCTACACGTTATATGTCATTTGTTTAATCCACACAAATATAAAGGCATAAACACAATAATTAGTTGTTTCATGTGTGATATGTGCTGGGCTATTTCTTAGCTGGGACCAGATGACCAACCAGTGGAGGAACTCGTGTAGAAGTGATGTTTTGGTGTATTTGCATAGATTATTATATTGGATATTAAGAGTTACAGTATGTGATCAAGTATCAACTGCACAGACGTGACCCTTTACTGTCCTCAGTTCATATGATGGCATTGCTCCAGACCCACTGAAATGAACACAACCTGACCTCCACACTTCAGTCTGCCATGTGGCAAAATGCTAAGCTATTTATCTCTACATCGTGGGAAGCCAGATCCCGGTGATCGGAGCGGGGAGAGGATTTAAGAGAAGAGGTCTTAAGAGGGTGTGGAGACCAAGTCTGCAGAAGGTGACGACGTGGCAACATGTGAAGAAACAGGACACTGATGGCTGAGTGATAACACAGGGAAAAAGCATGATGTCCGGGTCCGGTCACACGACTCTAATGCGGCATCCAGACGGCAGGATGAGGGAAAAACAGGGGGAGGAAGGGTGGAAGATGTGGAGTGATAGAGGGACGGGGGGACTAAATTGGCTACATATTGTTAATCCATGAGGGAGAATGTCATGGTGTGGCATGTCTGCTGTTTGGAGTGTGATTGGTTTCTGCAGCAGCAGGGGGGATTAACGTCACCTCACATCATGTTACAATAAGTATAAAAAAAACCTTGCAAACCCACTGTCGTCTAGTGTTCAGAAGTTTGAAAGGCCTTTACAATGACGAAAATAGGCTAGTAGCATTGTTCAATATTGCAACGATTATATGAGTTGCGATAAATACGTATTTACTGTCTTCTTCAGCTAACCTCCTGGTCACAACCACATTGACACCAATTATTATGAGGGCAGCTGACAGCTTAGCTGGGGCTTTATCTGATTGGCTAAATGGTTATGAATGCATGACCTGTACGTCGAGGGCTCCATATAATAAGTGACATGTTTGTTTGTGTTCTACTAGTAAAGGTTTAACAGTGCTACTAGTGTAGTTGTTGTCAACTAGAGTAAACTGTTTTCCAGCCCAACATGGGGTAAACAACGTTCAGCATATTTTCTTTTCCAGTTCATTTGGCTCAAGTGTTCAAGAAAACAATTTGTTTCTAATTCATCGTGTTTCAGGCAGTTTTTGCATGTGTTTATTGCACAGGTTTGTATCCCGGTGACGATTACATAAAAATGAATCATTCAGCCGAATCCACTGATTAACATAAACAGGAGGATGCTTGGAATTTCTGTTTATTCAATATGACGGAATGGACACGCTACTCATTAGATAGATAAACAAAGGAGACTATCTTCTTTTAAGGCAGCATTTATGAAGTGGTGCTGAAGTTCAAATATCCTGGATAGGAGCGCTGCCATGCCTTGTGCAGAGTCTACGCAAGTAGCGAGGTGCCACTGGTACACGCACTCGACCAATTGGGAGTCAGTATCAGCTGTCAATCATGACGTTTCAAAGAATTAATATAGTACCAAATAACAAATTAAAAACAAACCTATTGGAAAAATTAACACTGATAAAAACTTTGTATTATTAGTTTATAAGTTTGGTCCCATCCACTTGCATGGAGGAGGTGGGATTTATGACCTATACTGCAGCAAGCAACCAGATGAAGAACAGGACGCTCTGGCTTCACTTTTGGGTGCTTGATCAGCAAAATAGCAAAAATTAAAGCAATTAAAATGTTTAAGGTGCCCTGCGTAGTAAACTGAGTGTGTCCTTGTGTTCCACCAAATGGGTTAAATGCTTTTTCTCCATCATACTTTTTTTTTTTAATACATATTTAAAACTTAATTGAAGTCTTCTCTCTCACAGTCTTTGTTGGCACATTGCGGCGTATGAGTGCACATTACCACCGCCTGTCAATCAGTGATGTAATGTGAATCGCAATTTGAAAAACATGGATCCAGAGCACCACTAGAAGTTAAAAACTCCACAGGCTGCCTGTACAGTCATTAAAGAAGCATTCATGCAGTAATCCATCATGCCTGCCTTTATTAGTAAGAAGTAGTTCTGCTCTACTCATCTGAATGTGAAGTTTAAGTAAAACATGTTCCACACATGTGCAGTTGTAGTGCTTGTAGTAGGTTGGGCTGACACCACAAAGTGTCCGGTACATTAACTGTCTGCAAAGCTTCATTCAAGAGCGTTTTTGTAAATATTGAGTATTGCTAAATGTCCATGACTATGTTAAGGAAAATAATTTATTTTTATTTCTACACACGCTTTGGGATTTCACACACTGTTAAGAACACACCAACTTGCTTGTAAGCGAAACAGCTCACGAGTGAAGGGGAGCGGCACGAGGGAGCGAGCGCTAACACAAGGGATGTTAAAAAGACGGTGTTAAAAGAAAGACAGGCGAGACAGGAAAACACACAGGACCCACAGAAGACGGAACAGGACAGGAACAGAGACTAAATGTGTGGAGGAGTTTAATGAGTCTCCGGTTCCTCTCAAGTGCACCGCTGGGACCCGAGGATCAGTGTGTATGTGGATGTGTGAGTGTGTGTATCCACCTCTGTAACACTGGGCTGTGCATAATTTATCAGACAGCTGTCAGCTTTGTACTCCTATTTACTGTGTGAGCCAGATCCTGAGCCAACAGAGACTCCAGCCAGCAGGAATGACAGCCACCAAAACAGTTTAATTGGAGACTCAAGCCACTAATAATGCCATCACTATCACTTCAGTTTAATTACTTAAGTATGAGGCGATGTTTAACAAGACTGATGTGCTAAGATGCTGTAATAATGCCAGTTTGAAACTGGATGTTTTGGGACATAATTTATCTTCTTTTGTTAACAGAAGATGCAAATCGCTTTTTCCGCCCCAACCTCCCTGAGGTTGTTTTCCATTATCAACCTCCTGGAATTTAAATGCACATAATTCTTGCTTTGGGCTGTTTGAAATCACCTTCAGTTTTTAGGAGCTTGGTAAAAGAAACGCTTCAGGCATTGTGGTGAAGTCCCTGTAGTACATCATGACACCAAAAACCAACAAACAAAAAGATCAGTTTTTTGTGTGATTCCAGAGTAGCACCTCTGTCCTTCTGCAAACTTTTTCTTGAGAAAATGTTGTCAAGTTCCCATAGAACAAAACAAACATAACTAACAAAAGAGAACAGACGACAGCTTTGTGGCTTTGTAAATGAGCCAGTATCGGTGCCAAGTGAATACAGGCAGGATGGATTAAGTATAAATGAATTAGTCTTGGTGAAGACACACTAGCTCTTTCAATCATTCGCTTGGCTCGGTCCCCGGCTGACTGCCCTGAAACCTACCACCACCTATGAGACATCTGTATTTCGCTCCATAATGGGGCTAGTAGAATTACCACCCAACCTTTGCTATAAAAACGTCTTCAGCACTGTGTGAGTGTGAGGTATAATAAAATACTATTTACAGCTAATTATCCAAATGCCACGACATTCCTGCAGAAAGTAACTCATGGCGCTTGTCAACACAGTTATTAGGTGGGATATTAAAAAGGAGTCCATATTTCATCCCCTCTCCTGGACCTGAGAGCAGGGCTCAATGATGTGACTGAACTCTGTGGCTCTGCGCAGGGCTCTGCCAATTCTGGAGTCCACACAGAGTTGCTGTCACCAGCTTATTCCCTGTGCCTTCATCACTTCTAGCTGCTGAAGCATGTTGGCAGCCACAGTCAGAAACGAAAGCCTCCAGCCACACTGGGCGAGGAAGACCATGTGCATGGCTCTGGCTCTGGGCCGAAACTGTCAGAGAATATCAGATAACTTGGACAAAGGGTGTGAGCAAGCATGGAGTTGACAGCCATTCATTATTTAGATCATTTACAGTATTAGGAGTATATTCGTCAATTTGAAATTGAACCCATGACACCTATCAGCTGTGAATCAGAAGGCAGAGCAGGTCATTTATTAACTACATGGTTGGTGTTTCAATTCTGTCCACATTTCAAAGTGTCCTTGAGCAAGACACTGAACTCCAATTGCTCCCCAAGGATAGTCCTGTACCTTGCACTGTAGCTTTAAGCCACTGACGTGTGAGAATGGGTGAATGAGAGGAAGCGCTTTGGATAAATGCTTCATAAATTCAATCAGTTTACTTTAGCAGGGGTTAAAAATTGACCAGGAGGATTTCCCTTGTGCAAAGTATTCTGGTGTGGGCATCTGTCTGGAAGAGATTGGCGGGTCAGAGCTGGTGTTACACACGAGGAATGTCCAATACAGAGATTAGCCACTGATGCAACACACTTAGGTGATGCCAGGAGCCTTCACACAATGTGGAACGTAGTTATCCATCCTTTTGGACCAATACGATACAACTTGAGCAGAGTAAACCTAGGGAAGTGCGGGCAGGCCAATCACACAAGAGGGTACCAGACAAGAACTTTGGTCACCAACCTTGCAACAGTACATGGCATGGATGACACAGAGCACAGTGGAATCAGTCATTTTCAGCCAGGGAAGCATGAACATCATAATTTAAACTTGCAACATGTAGGGCCAGGCTCTTAGGCTGGAAGGCAGGTGGTGATGGCAGTTTATACCTAAGTTCTCTTTAAGAGTTCCACATCTTTTGTGGGGCTTTGTAATAATGAGGCAATTAGTCTAACAAATCAGCATCTGTCTCTCTTCCAAAAGCAAAGTCAATAAAAAAATTGTTGGACACAGCCCCCCCAAACTCTAATATCAAATATTTCCAACACTTTCAGGACCGCAACTTGTAAGAAGTTGCAAGAACTTGGTATCAGGTTCTTCTCTGGATATCGGTTGTACTTTATGAAAAATAACACTTGCTTCAATATCCACTGGAACTGTACACATTTAGGTCTTACAGCTGAGTTCACTCTGAATGACACCTTCTCATATGCTAATGGTAACTTTGCTCCATCAATCACGGATGACAGCACAGATTGCTCACACAGAAGAACCTGAAACGTATTATGACCTCCTGAGCAGGGCTGAGATTGAAAGGTTCTATAGCAAGGAAAATGACTGGAAATAGAACTAATAGCAGACCCCTTGACAATGTCTACATGCTACAGTACATTAGGTTCAGTTCCTGTGGTGGGAAAGCGGCAACACGTCAACCTGTTTGAGTGAAAGGTTCCTAAGAGTGAGTTATAGCCAAAGATCCCTGTTCAGGCCTCAATCTCATTACATTACAGTGCACTTCCAAATGAAAATCTTTGAGGTCATTGGGAGGTAAGTGACTGACATGTTGGTTGACATCACTCAAACGTCTCAATACCCAGACGGATGACCGTGTTTAACTGCCCAGAGTCAGCTGTGACTCATTCCTACCTTTAGCACTACACAGGATTTTTGATGAAATTGCTGGAGATGCTAACTGGATACCTCGATCAGTCAGTAAATCTCTCTACCAGGTGACATCCAGCCCTTTAGCCCGGGCAAGGCAGTCACATCAGGGCAGTAGAGGCCGATTCACTGCCTCCCTGTTGTTATTTTTGCTGAGTCAGTGAACAATTTCAAAAGGGACATGCCCACTGCTCTTCACATGTGTCAGGCTCTAGTGGCTGCCAGATGACACATTCTAAACGTCACTTACCACTTCACAGTTCACAGTTACCACTTCATAAGTAGCTGAATAACTATACACCAAGGCAATTCACATAAAGGCAAGATGTAAGAGCTTTGAGCCATTTCACAGTCCTTTATGTTCTGTGTTCAAAGAAAAATGGTTGCGCCTTTTAAATACTGAATATATTCCTATCCCAAGGAAAACACACAGACTTTGATCCAAATATTAAATGTCTGCAATATTAATGTAATAGCAGGCGTCATTGTTGTTTGGATACACACTGTCTCTTAACCATTCTAGGACATTTAAGAGGTGTGAAATGAAAAGGTTGTACTTCGAGTATCATCATTACCAAGAAATCCCAGAGGACACCTGAGACAATCTGGTGTGATGATGAAGGCTGACCTTTTGGATTAAAACGAAATACAAGATTCAAGTCTCTGTCACTTTGAAACAGGTTTTTAAGCAACAAATTAAGCTCTGATACGGTGAATTGAGCTTATCCGTCCTCGCTTTTTATCTTCAAAGGTTAAATTGTTCTATGCCCAGAGCTCTGTTTTTGGTTTACACAGAATTTGTAACCAGTAAATACATAAACCTGATTGTTGCTGCCCTGCTCTTATTGTACGTTCACACGGTTTCGAAATAATGGAAAATTCAGGTGAATTCCAACTCAAGTCGGAAAAATGTAAACTTCGAAAGTCGGCAAAAAACATTACTTACTTATGAACCAATTAACATACATTTACAATTGCACAGAATTACTTAGCAGCTTGTAATGTGGACGTGTCCTATGTTTCACTTTGTCACTTGCAAACTGCATATCTATCTCTCACAAGAGCCTAACACCACTTTTTAACCAATACTGATGTTTTTATGATTAACATGCACTCGTTTTAAACGATTCACATGCCTGTCACACTTGATCCCTGTTCTTTGCCCAAGAGAGAGGTCAAGGTGTTGTTTAAAAACCCCTAACACATAAATACAACACATTTTGTTGATAGCCTCCATGTTTTTTCCCTATTCTGACTTCAGAAGTCCAAAGTCCAACAGCGACTGGACAACTGGGTGATGCTAAGTTCCGAGGAGCATGAGAATACACATTTAGCCTGCCCCAGAAAAGGGAGACATGCACGAATACTAAATAATAATTAAGTAATTAATGTCATTATGAAAATTCAATTATAATGAAATCCCCAAAAAACACAAAAAAAGAAATAGGTGGTAGTCAGTAGTGCAGGGATTGGCCGATTGAAATTTTGCTGTGTGGACGTTAGTGCAGATAAAACAGTGCGGGGATCGGCCCGTGGACTAACTGCTGCTGGAAGGCACGGGGCGCCCGGGGTCCAGGTGTGTCCCATGTCGCTGATTAAGATCCTAATTGGTCTTCGGCCCTGGAGACAGAAACCACGGCAACAGCAGAGTGAACCAGGCCGGAGGGGCCGTCACGTCGACACAGGAGCACTTTGTTTTCCAGAGTTTTAATGTTTTACATCACTCATTATGCAAACATTCATGGGTCGTCTATAATGGATTACATTTTGCCAACAAACTCAAAGGCTTCCCATGACACATCTGCTCTCGACAATACAAACCAGGTTTGCCCACAGCTAATTTAATTATCAACTCCCAGGAAATCCATGTGTGTACAATGGCCTGTTTCTTCACTACTGATCCAATGATGACTCAAAACAGAGAGGCTTTTAACGAAGGCAACTCTAATACCATTAGCCTGAGAGGAAATGAATTGGTGACATGTGTCAATAAATGTACTGCAGTGGTTGTGCAAAGTGGTGCAAATAGAATTATGTAGGGTGCCAATGTGTTATTATGCAAGTGTCCTTTCACTATACAAAGCCCGCAAAAAGTAATGAATAAAATGGAAATGTGAATAGCAACTGCAAAAAGATGTTCATGCTATGATTTCCCTATTTTTTTCTAAATAAACGAGGCCATGAGAGCTTTTACCAAACAACTTGGTGAATCATAATGAAGCCTGTTTTTAGCCTGCACATCTTTTCAAATGAAAGACATTACATGCCACAATTATTGACACCGACGGCTGCCAGGACAATTGGATAATGCGGATGTCAATATGAGGCACTGGTTGAAAACATTTCATGTCTGATTCAGTCAGCGCGGGGCTCAGTTTATTTCACATCAAAGTGGGAATTGGAAAATGGTCCCAAAGTGCAGGTTTCTGCTTTGATGCTCTGAGCATCATTAACCCAAATATAATTTCTCTGGCACTATTTCCACCAACACATCTTCAGAAGGAGAGTGTTTGATTGAAAATAACAAGAACTGTAAAATTCAGCTGCCTGCCGCCTCCAAACGCATGCACGCACGCACGCACACACACAAGCACACACCTCTCGCCTTACACCCTATTCCCTTCTAAATGGAGGAGAAAAATGCGAGTGTGCTTTTAAGGAACCCAAGCCTGTAATTTCCATCTAGTTCCAACTTAATTTGCCTTGAAGTAACCTGCAAATGCAGCCTTCACAGAGCACAGTGCTGTAGTGCTGAGAGGACCTTGTGCATTAAGAGGGAGAGGCTGAGAGGGAACCGTCATCTATTTCAAGAAAAGCGAGGGGAGAGAGGAACAAAAGAGCAGAGGGCAAACGGATGCTGGATGGAGGGAGCAGGGATTGAGTGTGGATATACAGAGAGAAGGGAGAGAAGGAGATATGGCTGTGGTTTAATGAGGAGACAGTGATTTTAGGAACGAGCGGCGGCGGGGGGCGGGGGGGGGGGATGTTTTGATCTTTGACCTCTCAGATCCTTCGGTGTGGGTGACAGGACTGAGTTGAGACAGGGGATTAAGGTAATCAAGGGCAGTAATGAGAACAGAGCGCACATTCATCAGCCCGGACATTATGCACCATACACCTCCTCAACCCCCTCACACACGTGTGCCTGAACATACACATCATCTTTGCCTGTGGTGGTTTCCTTCACTATGACAGAAGGGGGCCACAGCAGACAGATATAGATGTTTGGAGCAGTGCCCCGGGATCATCCCACCCCCAGTTAATAGAATACCTAGCCTTTGTCCCACTTTACAAGGACGTGTGTCTATTAGCTGGTTCAGACAACACTTCAATGTGAGTCAGACAGGACTGAGTTATCAGGAAGTGGATATGTGAGGTACAGAACATCAGCTGCTAGCCGGACATTTATTCTTTCCAGCTCTTGAAATATGAGGAGTTGCTGCTATTTTTACTTATTTATAACATCCGATATTTCATAGTTTACAGTAAGTTGGACAAAACTAACAATTTGAAAACATCAACTTGGAGTTTCTGTACTTTCATTTCTAATTTCTATGTTGATCCATCATTGACATCAGAGGTGGTAAATTGCACTGTGCTGTCATTACATAATGGTCAAATTGAGCTTTTATGATTCATAAAAATACATTTGCATTTACAAATTTTATATTTGATATAATATCATTATTTCCTATTATATATGTATATATATATATATATATATATATGTAATGTAAACCAAAGGTTGGAATGGTGACTATCTTTGCCAAAATTGTGCGATAAGCTATGAGGACAGGAATGAATGATACCCAATACAATGTTGGAAAATCCTGAAAACACTGTTATGGCACTTTGTTGGAAACTGGAACACTATCTTTGTTTTGATTTAGTTAGGATTAGGGATTTTCAAGTAGGGATATAATATAAAATAATAACGGTATCCCTAAAAAATCTTGAATGAATAAAAAAAAAGAGAGAGAGTAAGCCGACTTTGTAATCATATCTCAGTCGGTACAGCAGCGAGCAGAGGTAGAACAGGCCTTCTGCATCCCAGCAGACACCCTGACAAGGCCAAGGGTTGAAGAGGCACCTTACAAGGCTACGCTCTGACTGCAGCCGACTGGTGGAACATGACTTCATTCTAAGGTCGGCAAAATCCCTTCAATCGCTTCAAAGTTCGGGCTCAGTTTTTAACACCTACAATGGGAACATTGAAGTCCTCATAATGAGGATGCCACATGCCGATATCATCTTTCACAGGCTCCATCTGACCGGTGCTCCTGTTGGATGAAGTCATGTTCACCGGTGCACATCCCTGCTTCTTTTTTTTTTTTTTTTTTAAATCACGTGTTTTCAATTACTCCAGGAGTGCACAGAACCAAGTTGTTCTGTAATTCAATAAAGGACACAAAGAGTCAGGCTGAGCGGGTGGGACAGCCCGGCTTTGTCCTGGGACAGCTGAGTGACAGGGGTGAGTTTAGGGCCTCCGAGCACACAGTGGTTACTTTGTACCTGTCAGTCAAGCTGTGACACAGACAGCCTGCCGGGGGACAGGGGGGACACCTCGAGAGGGGAGCGAGGTGAGAGGTCCTTGACCGAGGGCAGTCCCCCCGCCAGCAGGTGATTCCCACCCTCCGCCTTAAAAACATCAGTTAACAAAGAGAGGCACAGAACAGCTGGCTGCTGCAGCAGAGCAGACGTGTGTAGAGACAGACATGGACCTCAGGTCTTTGAGGCTGTACTTAGATGTCCTGGTGCTTTTAATCGTCAGCATAAAAACATACTCATGATGATTATTGCTGTGTTCTAATTCAGGGACTGCATCCTGTGGAGGACTCTGCCTGCTCATGCTAAGATGGCCACGCCTTCAAAGCCCATGTCGTCGTAGACCAAGTAGTCTGCAAAGGCTGAACTGAAATGAGATGTTCTGGTCCACAGAGGGTTTCCTATTTGCTTCACCAGTTTTGCCACTGGTGTGCAATGTATCTTAATATAGGTTGGCTGAGTAGGATCCACTCGTGGCTCCTTCATTGCTCAGGAATGGAAGGACCTAGTTGCAGCACTGTGACACAGTCGGTCCCCAAATGCAGCCTCCGAAGGGGGCGGCCCCTGAATTGGGACACAGCTTATGCATAAAATCATATCTTAGCTTAGCATGTTAGCATGCTAACGTTAGTTAATTTGCAATAATTACAAGTAAGTACAGCTGAGGCTGAACCTCATTAGATTAGCAGGTGTTTGATCTTGAACAAAGACACTGGAGGTAAAAGTTGAATATTAACCTGCTGATGGCTCCAGGAGAAAATATATTAGGATTCATACACTGACTAATAATGGCTCTGGAAAAATATGATGATTTACATATGTACTGTATATTACATTATAACAGTTCCTACACATTTGTGTACTTTTGATCTGGGGGTTAGGTACTATGTGTTCTTCCAATTTTGTGACAACAGTTTGCCGAAGACCCTTTTTATTGTAATAATTAAAAAAAGGCACAAACCCAGGTCGATAAAGTCATTCGTTTTTTGTGGCCTGCACCTTTGAAATAAACCTGGAAACTGTCTCATTAATACTCTTGAACCTGAAGATATGTCCCACAATTTTGTGGATTACTTCCACACAAGACTGGAGGCTGCTTTAGCATCAAAGAGGAAACCAAATCTATATTAATGTCCCTGCTTTTGAAAAGAGATGCTCATCAATCAATATGTGGATGCTGAGTATACACACACTTCTGGCCATATAGTTTATATTTCAATAGTAATTACAGCAGTGCAGGTTTGATTACTCACAACTCAGGTAAACAACTCTTAAGTAAAGATGGTTTCTTTTTTACTCTGTTATTCTGTATTGTGCTTCTAAACCATCTCTATTTGCAGTTTTCCAAATGCATCACTGTCAGAAGAGTCCGAGCTTTTCTTTCCACTCAGGTCCGCACTCTAAGCTCTTCAGCTCCATCTATCTCTGTCAAAGCTACGAACTACTCTTTCCTCAGTCCACCACTGACTTCTTCCTAATCTACCGCTCTCAGCTCACACACCATCATTCAAACTGCTTCCGAGCCAGTGGACGTGCCTCAGCCAAGAAAAAACAAAAGATCGATATTTTTGCAGCTGAGTTGTGGAGGTGAGTATTGGTAGGTATTACCCGGTCACAGCTGGTTGTGCTGGCAGCTGGAGTGAACGGCTACAGAGAGTGGCTCTCACAGACTGAGACTTCTGGATAACACTAAAAAACCTGGGGCTCAACACTGAATAGACAGGTTAAATGTAAAGTAGAGAAATGAGGAAACACTCACTGAAGACTCCACCAGCAGCATAATCATGATTATACAGAGCTGAACATAGTAATGCCAGTTACAACTCAAACACATGTGCTTATAATACAATGACAAGATCTTAACTTGAGTCTCGGACAAAAGACCAGCAAGTTTTTTCAAAGGTATTTCTTAGTTCACATTGTGCCTGATATTTCAGCCCCAATGTGACACGTTGACATAAACACGAACATTTCGGCGATTGGTGGCGCCCGAGCAGATCATGCAAGACGAAGGACATGACGTAGACATTAAATGACGTATAAATTCTACAGCGGAAACAATGTGTTTTTGTTCAAGTCAAAATCTTTTTATATTGAGGTTTTACAGGGTAACAGATGTACAGCCCTGTTTGTTCATTAAAGAAAAATTGGTGATAAGTGTACAATGACAGCTGCTGAAACCAATCCCAGTATATAAACAAAGGATGTATATATAGCGTATATACAATAAAACAATCCCTCCTGTACCTGCCTGCCACACCAAAGGCTAGTGGAGCTGTACATAATAATCAAGGATTTACCAACATTTACAAAGACGTATATAAAAAAGGGTCCCCATGCTCGAGTTGCAGGACATGATATCCATCAAACATGTCAGCATCAGTCCTAATCACCAAAAGCTCTAAAATCTCGTTGTCTTTCCAAGTTGGTGACTTCTATGTGTCTGACTCCTCTTTTTCATCCTGAGATATTTATATTCTTTCTGTTTTTAAGTTTGGCTTCCGTTGTGTGTTAGAAACATCATCAACATCCCCACTTGCTTTTCCTGCTGTATTCTCACATGGGCTCACTCTGATATGATATTTTGCAGACATTTTACTAGGAGACTGGCAGTAAAAACTCCAGAAAATGTCCAGAGAAACAGACATTTGCGTTCTCACACATAGCCCCTATGGAAAGATTACAGAGTTCATGTCTAAATGCAACTTTAAAAATAAAGAACCGATGGGTGTTAAATGCACCAGTATTTAGGGCTTAATAAATATGCTTTAATTCAGCATATTTTCATGTCAACAATGATTCAAAGTTTCTGAGTTTCTAATCGTATGCAGAATCCTGACTAAGTGGATCAAATAGCAGCCGTGGTGTAACTGGTGCACCATAAATACAGCTTATTTTGTTTTTCTGCTTCCAGTCATGGCGGGCCGTGGGGCCACAGTCCCTGGCCTTATGCAACCTCACATTAAAATGATTTCAATGAGCTCCATGCAGCGCAGTGATACAGACGTTAAGTGTGAGAAAACAAGACTCCTATATCTGGTAGATACTCAGTATTGACAAGTACCCTGAGAGGAGAAAAATGATTGATGTTTCCAAAATTGTATTATTGTTAGAGAACAATCCTCTGACACAGCTTTCAAGTTTTTACAATGGAATTATTACAAAATAATTATTTTAGTGCGAACAGCTCCTTATGACAGAAAGCGTCTATTTATTCACTGGCAGAAGAAACACAAGAGACTTTTGACGAGCAACAACAAAAAGCCAAATTCAACCCAAGCAAACTAGAAAACAAGGAAAAGACGATCAGATTTATAATTCAAAGTCCCTGCACGTCTCTTCCCCTCCTCCACTCCCACGTCCCAGTGGACTGTCATTAGCCATCCCATGGGAATATCTCCCCCTGCTCCTAGAGAGCCACAGGTAGACATGTCTCACTGACCCCTGTGCCTTTTATACTAGTTTTTCCCAATTGCCTCAACACACACATGCTCCTAAGAAAAAGGTGAGCAAGGAAAACCATTAGCCAGAGTCACCTCAACGAGATCATACCCCATAAAACAAAAAATAAAGGCAAAGACAGGCAGAGGCCCATCACATTCATTAAACAATAGAGTAGAACAAGGCTAATACTGACTTGAAACTAACAAGTAATTTACTGTTAGATATAGCTGTAATGATATTAAGACATTGGTGTGTGTGTGTGTGTGTGTGTGTGTGCGCGCGCGCATGGATTGAAGAGACGGGCAGGCAGCATCTGGGAGAACAGCAACAATGAAGCTAATGCACATGCCGGGCAGGACCCCAGTCGCCAAGGAAACACAATCTGTGTCTGACCATTACCATGGCAACCTGCATCCCAAAACTGTCGAGGGCTCTCTTCAAGGGGCGATGTCCCAGAGTTAGAAGATTTCTACCTTAAGGTTTTCTGTCCCCCTCAGTCACCATCGGAATCTTACAAAATGAATAGAAGCTTTGGAGATTTTCCATTGAAATGCTCCATAATAAAAGATTGTGCAAACTCAAAAAAAACCAACGTCTGAGGTCAACCCCGTCCTTTCAACCGCGAAATAATCTGAGATAATCTTTTACAATTAGCAAGGAAAGAATTTGCATGCTGAAATATCAGCCAACGTGCCAAGAAATCCTAATGATGTTTTTCATGTTTTCCATTAAATTGATGCTCCTTGGCCAGTCAGTAAAAACCAGTCTGCATCAACAGATCGGGCCTTTGAGCTCCCGCTCTCCGGTGGCTGCTCAACCAGCTCAGCTACACACACAGTCATGTTATGCAACCCGAGCTGGCCCGAGAACGTGATTTACTCCGTCTGGCCGTAATGCTGCTCTTGATGTGTAATGAGTACGAGGGTTCAGGTGAGCTGGAGCTTTTGCTCTCTCTCTCAGTGCGCTCACTTTAGTAATGAGATTAGTGGTTCAAATGGGAGTTGGGGAGGCAGAAGGATGGCAGAGCAGCAGATATATGGAGTGTGTGTGTGTGTTTGTTGTGGGGGTGGGGTTTACATGCATGCCTGCATTGACTGGCCCGAGGGGCTGATCATCAAGCAACAAGGGCAGAGATTAGCTCCCGATTACATCACAAATCTGCCCCAAGCTTCTGTCCTCTGCCAATACATAGTGTACACCACTGAGATCACACACACACACTTTCTAGTATGCACACTCATTCACATTCCACCACTCGATGGGAAACAACAAATAGCTTGCCCATGTAAAACACACATCTCACAGAGAGACGTCAGGCTACTGCCTTCTTGCAGTCCAGACTAAACAGCCCTCAGAAAGCTGCAACACTTCATAAATATTATTCAAAAGGGTTTGATATCAGGTATAACCTACCACATAGCCAAACCCCTATAGGGCCTTATTACATATATATTTTTAAAGTGGTCTCCAGTGTGCTCACTGCAGCGAACTATACAAAAACAAAAAAACGTATTTGTTGAGATATTGCTCAGTTCTTGGTTTGCACGGTCCTGCAACTCTTTCACACAAGCACAAACAACACTGCTGGTTTTAAAGTGGATTTATAATCTGGCTCCACTTCACCACCTCGCCTGTGAGACGCCAGTTTCCCCTCTCCGAAATGTTAGTACGTATGTGTCAGCTTTATCAGAAGGTGCACAACTTCTCCCGACAAGTTTGTTTTTATAGATCCCAACTTTAGCGTGAGAAGTGCCGTACGCATCTTTCAAACCAATTTGAGTGAACGCAACAGGTACCTTCTTTTCCTATTGAAATCTTTTATTATCCTTTAATAGGTGAAAATGTGTTGAGTGTATTAAGCTGTGATGTAGATGGAATATTGCACTGAGAGTTGCGGTTGTTGGCAAGCAGTCAATGTGTTCCTGACGAACAAGGAAACCGTCTTTTGTCCTCACATGCTGCCAATAGAGCTCGGGGGATTGTCCTGTATGTGCTCCACAGTGACATGCATATTCATCGATCTCATTACAGGCAGACAGTCCTGCAGTCGGGAACATTTCAGAGACATCCAGGTTTTTCTCTTTCTTAACCATCTCACAAAGCGGTGAGGATTGTTTTGCTGTGGGGAAGTGGGATCAAATGAGGACAAGACAGGGAGGCTACTTATTTAAGAGAGCGCCTGAGTGAGCTACTGTAGAGTCATATCGCCACCTACTGGCGGTAGTGAGAAATGTCTGGGGGTGAACACCTGAATGCCCAAGGAGTCATCAAAATGCTCAAAGCTTTGTGTGTTCTGCTTTCTTGTTCGACATATATTGGCTTTCACATATGTCCAACGAGGAAGAGAGGAGAAAGAGGAGGGGATGGCAAAAGGCAGAGAAAGGAAGGGGAAGCGGAAAAAAAGCATAAACAGGTAGACAGACGAGAAGTGAGGGCGGGCGTGGGGCTTTTAGCAAGCAGAGATTTTGTGAAAACAGCTTCGAGAAGTTGCCTAATCTCAGAGAGCAGTCCTGTGTGTGTGTGTGTGTGTGTGTGTGTGTGTGTGTGTGGGGGCTGGTGTTTACCTGCTAGATTCTACAGCAGCACATCAATCTCAATGTGGGCCTCATGCCGCCCGCCCTCACTGCTTTTGGCATTTCATCACTCCTCCCTCCCTCATGTCCTTCCATCAAGTACCTCTCCAACAAGTAAGTGTGTGTGTGTGTGTGTGTGTGTGTGTGTGTGTGTGTTTGTTTCAGGAGCCCAGCTGGTTATGTCGGCAGTGGGAGGAGAGGGAAGAGGAAAAAGAAGGGAAAGGAGTGTGGGGGAGCCAGGACCGTGGCTCCAGTCTAGCATGACTCAGTCTGGGTGCATCCATGCCTCTGGGGGAAAACATGCACAACACGGAGCAAAACACACATTTCTCCCCCTCGTCTGTAATCAGAGCGTTCAGATGCTCACTTTCCCCCCTTTAACAAGCATTCTCCACGTCTCTTAGCCCAGCTGCTCGGAGCGGTAATAACTAAAATGACAGGAGGGTGGCTGGAAACGCATTAGAGCAGGGTCTGTCAGGGAGAGCTGGGAACAAAGACCTGTACCCCGGCTGCTTCCCTGCTCCAGAGGCTCCGCTGTGCTGCGGACTGAAAAAAATGCGACGCCCAGGAGAGGGAGAGGGAGAGAGAGAGAGAGAGAGAGCACAAACTGAACGACATAAGAGGGGCTGAAGCGTTTACAGCCCTGGGGGGGTGAGAGGGGTGGGGGTGGTTTTGAAGAATGGCCCACCTGTTCAAACAGCCACAGCTATCCGGAGGAAATGAAAACTTCCATCTTAGCAGAGCTTCGCAGATCCCCTGCACACCAAATCCCCCTGCACTTCCACACTGGCTCGCTCCCTATCTCTCTGTTTCCACAGCTGGCTCCAGGAGCGTCTCTCTCTCTCTCGCTCTCTCTCCCCTGCCTATATCTTCACATCTAGACCCGGCGCAGGACCAAATAAAAATCCCTCAACTCATTCAAGTGGAAAATTAAAGTCTTAAAACGTCAATGTTTCCTGCAGTATGTCACATATATGTCTATAAAACTTGCAGGCCGACTTGAAAGTGGGTCAGCTCCCTGCCCCGACGCAGCTGTAATTATTCACCGGCCCACTCGCTCAAAACGACGCCACAGGAACTGGATGCAGCTCGGCGGTGCAGTGGAGGTCAAAGTCCTGCACAATGTTGCTGTTGGTGAGTGACAGTGAGGAGGGGATAGGGGGACAAACGTGGACTGTGACTGACCTTGGCTGGTCATTGCTCAGGTCACTGCTCACACTGAGGCGTGGGATGACTCTCAGGGTCATGCTGGGTATGACCCCTCTGACCTTAAAGGGCTGTTTTTAGACAGTTAAGAATGGCTGCTTTATGCAGCGCCGACAGGAAAAACACAAACCGGTGATACTTTTATTCTCCAATAAAAACGACAAGAATATATAGTCATTTAAGACAGGAGAATTTTTTTTTTTTTTTATTAAATAAATAAGTTGTTACTTTTAGGATTAACTCATTGCTGCAGTCGTTGCCATTTGTTAGTTGACAAAGCTGAAGGGATAATTTATTTTTCTGTTGCACTGGACGAATGGGAGCAGAGTTTCTCTTGCACAACTTTACCCTAAAGCAAAAGCAAGCGTCTCGCAGACTGTGGGTATTAACCTTGAGTTTCCAGCCAGTCTCGGCCTTATCAGCAGATGCAGACTCCTGGCGTCAGACAGGGCAGACTGCCGTACCTGGAAATAAACATCACCTTAACTACACCCATCGCCAAGCAGATATCCTCAGGGGGGAGGCCAATGAAATATCTGACAATGGGGGAACAGCATGCCAGCAAGTACCATCAGCTCCTTTTACGAGCAACTAATGTACTCTCATGCCTGTCAGGGCTGTCCGTTATTACTGTCATTCACTTGGTCCTCTCAACACAGACTCATCTGATGACTCATGCTACTGAGCAGGAGCAGGGGGATGAAGAAGAGGTGTTGTTAATGTATTCTGTCACCTCTTCGTTTCCCTGAAGGCAGAAAGGCCCGCACCAATGGGTGACGGAGGAAACGCGGCGACAAACGATTGAAGCACTGGCTCGTCCCTGCATGGTTTGACAGCAAAGCTTTTGTGAGCTTCCACCAGAAACCTCAAATTACACCTTTCAGACGAGTCGTAAATCAGGCGCTTGTTGGTTAAATGCTTTTGTGTCAGACATAAAACATAAGCATGACAGGTGGGGAGAGGTGAGGCAGCTACTGAGAGTGTAAGAGTAGAGTGGAGCTGCGGTGGAGAGCCTTCAAACTGGAAATTCACAACAACTGAAAGTGACATGCTCCTTTCACTAGGACTTATCTTTCCTGACAAGCTGCTTGCAAGAGTGAAATGGCTCCGAAATTGTAAGTGAGGACTGTGACCACCAGGGGTCACTCCCTCCCTCCAGTGTTGGGTTTTTGCAGAACAGGGCACGGCCAGCTGGACCGCAGTCAAGAGTGATCTTCACAGGACTGAGTCTCGATCCAGAGACACCAGCCTGTAGCTCCCGCAGGTCGTCCTGCATGTGCTCTTTAAACAGACAACAGCTCCAGTTACATATTAGATACATATTTTAGGGAGCATATAAATACTTTATGGAACTGCCACAGCTGGCACTGAAACTCGTAAATCCCTTCTCATCTAATTTGTGGAAATATCTGCCAGGAATATTCCTTTGTCTTGGAATTATAACTATAGTACAACTCCAGGGATCTTTTGCAGAACAATGAAAAAAATACAGCAAACACAGCACAACCCACTGTCAGGCTAAATCACAACTCAAGTATAAAATGGTGTGCCAGAGTTACAGGCCACACCTGAGGAGGGAGAGAAACAAACAATAAGAGGAGGAAAAGCTCCCAGATTAACCTGTAACTGTCTCTGCAGATGTTGGTGACAATTTTAGTTTTTTTATTAAAAGCGACCAAGAGAACAGCAGCGAGTGTGGGAGGTGGAAAAGTAAGAGAATAGAGAGAGAGAAAGAAAAGATTGCTGGATGTTTAAAGTCTTTTTGCTCGTCCCACCGGGCCCTGCAGCAGCAGCACAAGGCTTACAGTTGACATGGCCCATCATGGGCACATTCGTACTTTTCCAGCAGGCAGACAGGAAGCACCTGGGTCCGAGGGCCGGTAAATGGCGAAGGGGGGCTCCCCGGCTCCTCAACCGCACCCAACTCAACACATCATCAGCTTGACTAGAAGGGTCCTGCGCTGCGCTAAACAGCACTCCCTAGCTGCATGTGTGTAAACAAACATATCTCGGCTGTACGAGGCGGTGGCACAGGGGAGTGAGCTCTTTCATTCTGCGTCCACCCTCAGGCACAGAAGAGGCACAGTAGAACAGCTTGTAGTAGAAGTGTCAGTGATGAGACACGCCTTTTTTACACGGATTTCCCACAGCTGGGCTGGGAATCCAAACTATCGCGAGCTGCCACTATAAAATGGAGGAAAAAAGAGGGGTTGTGTGTAGAACATGACTGATGAAGGTCTGTGGGGGTTTCGGGTGGAGCATAAGTGGCTAGGTGGAGGTCAGGTGGGGGTTGAGCTGGGCCTGGTGGGCACTGGGGCATGCTGGGGGCGAGTTTCAGTGACTTGCTCCTGCTGGGCTCACTGGGGTACCAGAGGCTGGCCACAGCAGCCAGAGGCAAGTTGCCCAATGTAAACAGCTTATTCTGGTGGTGAGCTGCTGTAACAGCTGCCTGGTCATGAGAAAGGGAGGAGAAGAAGTGGATGAGGTTGAGGGGAAGGAGGGAAACAGGGGGCATTAGGGCTGGAGCAAAGGGCTGGTGCAGGGGGCCATGGTTCCAACCCTCACATCGATCTTTATCTATCACGGATTCCCAGGGAGAGAATTACACAGAGAACAGGCCGGGGGCAGGCGGTGCAGTTCACACCAGCACTTCTGAAGCCAAACACTTCTTACACACTCAGTTCCAGAGGCCCTTGGCAAATCAGCTCTCATGCTACTGAGAGCCAGAGTGTTGAAAATGAAGTCAGTGAAAATTCATTTGCCTGTTACAATGGACTTGCAGTAAGAAAAAAAAAAAAAGCATCACATCCAAGATTTTCCTCTCGCTCTTTTACCCATGACCTGGCGTGAGAGAAAGAAATGATCCCTTGAAGGAAATCGAATCGAATACTCTTCACTATTGTCGGCTTGAGCTAAAAAGTACCCCGACTTTTGCACTTGTTGTTGTGGTTATTTCTGTTCGTCCCTCATATAATAAAGGGTCCTGAACAAACCCCACATTGTTGGGCAATTAGCACCTGTTTTGTTTTCCATCTTCGCGGCTCGCAAACCACTCAGAGGGCTTTTAATCTTTGAAGACGCTTCAACAGCCGTCAATTAGTGGCTACTCTTTAACTTTGACTAACAAGTTACAACTTCTGTGTGAATAGTACAAGGCCTAAAAAACCTAAACAAATATTTCAAGAATATTGCTGATCTGATGTTTATTCAACTATTACTTTAGAAAACATTTGTTACCAACAGTCCAAAATCCAATCAGGTAGCCAATAAGCTGCTCTCAGACATGCACTGAAATCTTCTGGAAATTTGCTGAAGGGCCGGAGCCCGTGTCAGTTGCTCCAAAACGCAGCCCCCTAGTTAACTGATGGGAAGTGTCCATCGGAGCCCATGTGAGAACACAGCAGGAAAATGTCAAGAAAATTCACAGTGAGCAGGTGGACGTCTTGATGACATTTCTAATAAAGCTTTAAAATGGGTTTATACTGTATGAACAATGGCAGGCTTATTTTGTGTGTCTGTCTTTTTCAATAATCTGTGACTCAATGCGACTAGCTGTCCCATATGCCCCCATGCATTGGTCAGACATAGAAACTCCACCTCCAACCAACAACATCTCTGACTCATCCACTGATACCTGCTAGGCCTTCCCTGTAACCCGGCTCTGATTAACGAATTAACGAGCTCAGGTATTTATCCCGGCTTCAGGTAGAGGTGTGGAGGAGTTCACGACTGGGCTTTTGAGGATTAAGTCTCCTTTATACCCAGATTACGCAGCATTTAGCCCCCCTGGCAGAAGGCGAAGGCGGGGCATTTTGTCGGATTCGGGGAGGGGAGTCAGGTGTGCCCTCGCAGATAAGCCCAAAGCTCCTGGTAATGAAAGAAAGGATGGTGGCCACTCCCCGGTGCTGTCTTTGAAGTCCAATCACGCGGGACACTTCCCCCTCAAAAGGAGGCACCCCTGGACGCCAAGATGCACACACAGCCTCACAGAGGTCGGCATTGATAAGGAGGATCAGGATTAGACCCATTCGACCTTCGGTTCTCTGTATCTCCCCCTCTCCCCTCATGTCACTCAACTGTACACAGTCCTACTGCCCTTGCACCCACTAAGGGAATTTCATTTCTCACATTGGAGCCAAAGCCTTGTCAGAAGCCCAAGGTGACAAGGGAGGTCTTGCTTCAACTTTCCTCTCCCTTGATTGAGTTCCAGTTACGGTGTCTGCTGAAAAGAAAGTGCTCGGGCTTGTGATACAAACCCGGTGTTGATCAGCGTTTCTTTTTTGTCAGCAGAGCAAAGGTGGCAGAAAAAGAAGGTCACGAAAAACACTTCCAATGCATGCACACATTAAATGAGCAAGTAAAAAAACCCCCCCAAAAAAAACAGTATGAAGGCTCTGTGAGACACAGGGATGCTTTATAATCAAGTTTTACTCGCAGGTACTGCAAGGATGTGGGCCAAGGGGGGAGAGTTAGAAGATGGGAAACTCGGCAGCTAATTGAGAAGAAGAAGCCTGGAGCACAGAGACAGAGAAACGGGGGGTGAGGAGGTAAACACGAGGAGAGAGAGGTGAAATGTGCGTCAGAGCTGCAGGGGGGCTCGCCTACGGAGCAGCAAGGGATGTCACTGATGGACATGTTTGACATTGTACTAACAAGCAGCCTGTGGATTGCACAGCACACATATACACACACTGAGCCACATGGGCATGCCAAAACATACAGTGCAGCCCACAGACACAGAGAGATCATTGTATTTCTATCCTTGTGAGAACATTTCACTGGCCACAACCATCTCCTAACAAGAAACACACAACACACTGAACATCTGGATGTGTAACTTATCACTCTCGAGATTTTCATTATCTCAAATACCATTTATAGCCTAATTTTTTTGAGCACAATTTCATTCTGTGATTATTTGTCCACTGCAGTAACTGTTACTAGCGGTAACCACAGATGTTGCCATACCAACTCAGACGATTCCACCGAGACCAGTTTATTTGTCACGCATCTTGGCTATACAGATGCACAGAAATGAACTAATTGAATAAAAGAAAATAGAATACAATTAAGATCTATTGTCAAGAATACATAGTGAAAATAACAAAACTCTCTCAAAACTATTCACAACAATAAATGGTGATGAAATAATGATAGAATAACAATTTACCATATCCATAGAGTTGCACAACTAATCTCTGGAAGTAAATGACAAAATCTAAATTATTTTACTCAATCACATTCACCGTCAGAGCTACATGTGCTTCTTTTTAACAGCGAATGTACCTGTCAGCAGTCTGGAGAATACCAAAAAGGTTTATGCTTTCTTTGTTCTGATCCATGTACACAGTACCAAACTTTTACAAATTTAATAGAAGCATCACCTCTTGGACGCACTGAGTCAAAGTTGGATGAGCTGGAGCTGCTCCCTGCAGCTATATAGGCAGTGTAAGGCAGGTTGAGCAGCAATGCAAATTCGACTGCATTTTTATGGAGATGTGTTGCCCTTACCCAGACTTGACAGCTCCAAAAATTGCTTTAAGAAGATACCATTTTGCTGTCTGAATTTAAAACAGAAGTTAAAAAATAGCAAGGGACTGACAAGATCAAACCATATGACCTAAGGAAACTGGGGAAATGTTGTTGAATACAGAAAGAGGAGGTGTGTAAAGGATCAAATATATCAAAACTGGGTCTGTGAAGGTTACAAGCTGCTTTCAGACATGTACTGGACCCTGCATGTCCTCCGTATTTTCTCCACAGTTTCTTTGGACTTTATCCACCTGACCTCCTAGTATAAAGTCCGTAGAAATCCAGGAGAAGTCGATGTGAGGACACAGCAGGGGAAGATTGTTGCGTTGAAGATTCTAACACAAAAATGATAAAACTAAGAGAATAAATATCTCCTGGTGAAAAAGTGGTGTCATACATTTAGAAGACACATGACCATCACGTTATCTCTGCACCGGAGTGAATACGTGACTTCCTGTCTATGCCTGCTGCACCTGGATCCTCTTGCCTGAATAATGCTGAGGACTTGTTGCTTTTGTGAACGCGTCTGTGCAGAAAACCTCCCAATGTGTTGTGCATGTGCTAAAGGAAAACTGGGTAAACTCTGTAGCCAATTCTCTGGATTTTACACGTAGATCATGTCTGAAAACGGCTATAGTGTATTTACCAGATGTGGACAGTCCAATGAGAGGTACTACCAAGCTGCATTGTAAGAAATGTAGGACCCAGGATTTCTGAAGCTTAACCAGGAAATAAAAGTCAGGATATATGAACCAAAGCTGATTCAATTTGAACCATGCTTCTTTAAAACCATCTTGTGTGAGTCCCTTATGGCATTTTAGCATTCAAACCAAGCCTTATTGCTAAACTTCCAATTTAAGCCAAGCAGGAATACAAACACATCTTTATTCTAACTTGTTTAACACAAGACTCAATACCTGAAAATTACAAACAAATGAGGACAGGAAAAGGTCTTCAGTCTGTTTGAATCTGTTCATCCATTTTCCCAAGTACCTCTGGTCTTCATTAAAAACACACAGCAACACTAACACATTTTTATCCTCTGAGCAACTCCCACCTGAATCAAATCTTGGTTCAGTTGCTAGATGGAGGGTTTTAAATAGGGTGAGGGATTCTTCAGCCGATCCCTGCCCTGGGTAAGAGGAATGTACCCTAGTGTGTGAGTCGCTCTGACGATGGGGGGGGGGTTGCACATTGTCGCAACAGAGGATTTGTATCCAGCGAACAAGGCTACCTCCAGCTGTGTCCAAGTCCAGCGGGGTTAAATTAAAGACAAGCCACACAGCTCATGTGTGTTGTGTTGGCACACTTGTTAAACCCTGGATCGCTTAGTTACAACTGCCTGGCTCATTTTCAAATGATTGTCTCCCAGATAAATGTCAGCGAGCCTGTATTCATTTCCAAAAGACTTCAACTAATGACGGTTCGCTGACTCTTGAAGCTGGCTTTAACAGATTTTGAAGGGTAAAGTAGCATTTGTGCCAGATCTGTCAGTATGCTCCCAGCCACTTACAACTTGCTGTCACTTTACATTGATGCCCTCCAACCCAACCCAACCCAGATCTACAGATGCCAAAGCGCTGCCATAATTCGCCCTGATGAGCTGGGGCTGCTGGCTCGTCATGGGCCAGAGCTGTAATCCATGTTCCTCCGACCCCTCGCGCACGTCATCAGCTGATCAGCAAATACCCCCCTTGGCATCTTCACTTGACTTAGAGGCTGATTGAGGGGATTTGGAGGGAAATGGAATAATGGAAGTAAAAACTGTGAAAGAAAGACAATGAGCAGAAAGAGAGAGCGGAGAGAGAGAGAGAGAGAGAGAGAGAGAGAGAGAGAACACATGCTTATTCACAGCGACGACCCAGAGGAGAGAGGAGGGACTGGCAGCCAGTTAGTCGCTGGTACTGTGAAGCACAATCGAGGGCAGATTGCAGTGATAGTATGGAGGTGTTGGGGAGAGGGGATGTGGAACAGTAAGATAAGGCTCATTATCACTTCTCTCTGCATCACATGGCACATCATCCCTCCCCCCTCCATCACCGCCCGTACCTCTCGCTCTTCGTCTGATAACAGTGCATTCCTCCCCCCAGCATTGCCTCCTGGCTTCAGAGCAGCATGGGGCCCGGACCCCCTCCCTATCATGGGTACTTTTGCCCTCACCAATTACGAAGACAATAATTCTTTTTTTCTCTATCTGATGCGGGCCCCTTGAAAATTCATTGTAGATGTCTAGATAGTTCGGGGAAGGAATTTTCAAAATTGCCTTTTTCTCTACTTATCTAAAAATGAATTCACCCATCTGTTTCTATCTACATGTAGCTGTAGCAGATCCAATACATGCCTCCTCACAAGGTGCAACCTAATTTCAAAATACATGACTTTCGCAACAAGATCACCGTAAACTGATCCGACCATGGCCTCGCTATTCTGTGCAAACAGCAGTCCAAAACAGGCCTGGATTTATTAGTCCTCGACGGGCCAGGCTGTGCTCTTTACCAGCTGCCCACATAAGGTTTTATCATGACTGCTGCAGCTCTTTTGTAACCTCCTGCTCAACCCATCCACTGTGGATTCTTACTGGCAGCCCGGCCAACATCAAACCGCATTAACAGCGGGAGTTTGGAATATGCAGTGCAAATCCAGTCGACTTGACAACCGTGTTTTTGTTGACCCTCCAGAAAAATACTAATTTCAGATCATTTACCAAATGCGATCATAACTGTTTATAAATACTGAGGGGTACCTCAAGCTCAGCTTGGTTGTAAACCCTCAATGCAATTGGGGTTAGTTAGCAGCCAAGCAGGGATGAATGTGATCCCTATCTGAGGTCATGACTGCGTGGTTGTGTGTAAGGGAGAACATGAGCAAGCCAGCAAAACTATCAGCGTTTAAGGAAGTGTGGTCTGGCCAAAGTGGATGAAGGTTTGGAAGGGAAGTGAGTTTGAATGCGAGACTCCACAACACGCTCTGCCCCCCCCCCATCCCAACGGTCGGGTTGGCCGGTCCTCTAGAGAACCCAGTTCAAATGGTCTAATTAACCAAGGATAACCGAAATACACCCTCAACGTGGTCTCTGGGTGACGCAGCTGTTTCTCCTCAGGAGAGGCGACCCTAATGGGCAAAGCAGTGATGATGTCATCCATCACAGGCAATACGGGCATAGGATTTGGTCACAAACCAACGTCCCTGGGTTTGAAATGTGGTGAGATCAAGGGTCAAAATGTCAAGTCTTAAAAGGGTTCTTTACACTGAGAGTTCATTGTCATCAGCATACTTGCAGTAATTTCCGCTGCTTCTCCTGTGGTTGTGCAAAGACAGAACCACCAGGATTTACCGTTCTGACTCTGAAACACCACTACGTCACTCCTGCGTCTTGACCAGCCATGCTACTATGCTGTGCAAACACTTTATTTGCCAACATGGAAAAGGCCTCTGGCCTGTAGTGGTATAAGACAACAATAAACTGAACAAAGGGAAAAACTTGACAGTGTATAAACCTTTTTGAAAATTAGTCTTTGTATTTCTTATTGTCAGATTCTTGAAACTGTTGCAGATAACAAAAAATTTGGCTCATTCCGTTGTTGTCTCTGTTCATTGTTCATGATAAGGATGTCTACAACTTCCCCCACAATGTCAGAGTAAACACTCTTATCTTCAACAGCCCCTTTTCGTCCTCCCCTCCTCTGCTCCCTGTTGCTCCCAGGATGTGGTCCAGGTCTGGGAAAGGCAGGTGGGTTATGTAAGAAAGAGTTATGAGTCTCTGCAGGGGAAGTGTGCAAAGGTGTGTGTGTGTGTGTGTGTGTGTGTGTGTGTGTGTGTGTGTGTGTGTGTGTGTGTGTGTGTGTGTGTGTGTGAAAGTAGTGAGGGGGTGTGTTGATGTTGCTGAGATTCTCAGTGGTCTTTCTACTTCTATAAACCGTCTAGAGTTTCCTGTCCTCTTCACATATACAGACAGTGTTCCTTTCACATTTTAGACATTGACAGCTGACACTTGAATCCAGAATGACGTAAAAAAGAAGAGGTTCACTTAAAGAATGACATTTCTATATGGCAAAAAGTAGTTTGGAGAAACTGTAGAATCGTTGCTACAGAAAAGACAAAAGGGATTTCTTCTTTCCTCAACTTCTCAGTCGAATCTCCATCACATTTTTCACATCGACAATGTGACGATCCAGTTGCTCTCTTTTGCATTTCTCTTCCATCTTTGGGCCTCAGTTCACAGCCCTTTAGTATATATTACAGCTAGTGTCACTCATCTGTTTACCTCTACAGTATGCTATTAACTTGTTCTAATCACATGCTCTCCCACTCAAAGTTACTCTTTGGCACTAGCTTCAGGATTATGCAAATGAGTAAGTCAATACAGGTTAAATCTCTATTATCGCAGAGCCAATACTCTCCTCTTGGCACTAAACCGCCACCAGTAAATGGCTCCTTTTGTGGCGTCGGCACAAAAGGAAAAGGAGGAGCGATAGCCGGGGCTGTGTGTCTGTAATGAGCGGCCAGGTCTGACTGACGTGCAGCATTATTAGCATGACACAGGCTGAGCAATGGGAGCTCCCAGATTACAATTTACACGCTATCTTCTAACACCGCTCAAGTCAAGAGCCTGTCACAACAACAGGGACCCTGGGGATATCACACACACACACACACACACACACACACACACACACACACACACACACACACACACACACACACACACACACACACACACACACACACACACACACACACACACACACACACACACACACACACACACACACACACACACACACTCTCTCTCTCTCTCTCTCTCTCTCTCTCTCAGAGGGGAGATATCAGGAAGGATGGAAGCATTGAGAAACTAAAATTGTGACACTACTTACATTCTCGATCAAAAGGTTTTTTTTTTTAGGACTGGAAATCTTTCTTACCTGCAGACACAAAAAGAGAAAAAGACAGACGCAGAATGTTAAATGTATTTCTCGAGGACAGAGTGTTCATGTCACTTGTCTCCCTGTTGGTTTGGCTTCATTCTTCTCTCCCTCACACAGACAGAGAGGGTGACTGGATGTCCATATTTGGCCATGTGGGCGCTCCTCGAGACGGCCTCCGTCTAGTAACACAGCGTCTGGGCATTAGTCTCTCTCCACAGTTAACCCTTATATTTAATAAGGCAATACACACAAAACAGGTCAATGTACAGGATTCACAGAAGTAAAGTTGGTGTAAAAGTAACACGTTAAATGCTACTATTACTTTTTCTTAATTAGGTGCTATATACCACCACTGTATCCCCCAACTTGGATCAAACCGAACACAACCAATGGAAGCATACCAGCAGTCATAGCAACAATATAAAGAAAGATAGTAAAGGTGGTGGAACGTTGATGGTTTGGTTAGGTTCAGACTAACAACCTACTTGCTTTGGTTAAGGAAGAGACATTGGTTTGGGTTAAGTGCTTAATGTGTCCATTCTTCCAACCTCCTCTGAATGTGGACTTAACACTCTTTTTACTCTTTATACGCTTTGCTCCCATCATAATTACTGCAGCCACTAGACGTCCACCAACAATAAAACATAAATACGGGTCCTAATTAGCTGCTGGCACAAGCTTTTTTATAAGAGGAAAGCACAATAATAATACTTCAGTAAATGCTGCTGTTTCTATTAAACACTAGTACTACCACTGTTGCAACTTCTTATACTGATACTACAACTTTTACTGCACTTCCAGTAGAAGGTGTTGAATGACATAGAATATTGCTTATTTCATTTAAATTCTGCATACTCAGTAAAGTACAATAAATACATTTAAAGTTACTATACAAAATTGGTTGGCAAAATGAATGTCACTGATCATACATTGATATTTTGTAAAAATCCATAAAGGGCTTAGTATCACCATGCAGTACCCTGCGCTGCACTGTAGGCCATAGCCTGACGTGCACCTTCCTAGAAATGTAAATACACATCACACCAATCCAGACTGCGACAACTGTGATTGTTTCTCAGTGGCCAGACAAGCACACAAAACTCACCCTCCTTCAACCTTAAACTGTTTAATGGTCACACATCATCTTCTCTACACTACACACACAGTGGCATAGAAACCCCCAAAGCAACTTGCAGAGCGACACAAACACAGCAGCACAAAAAGTATAAAAGCTCACTGCAGCCTTGGTCACTTGCGTAGGTTCTGCGTCAATCCTACGCAGAAGTATAAACCAGGCTTTGAAGGATTCCTGGTGTCAGTCCCCAGCACAACAGCATCGGAACCACATGGAAATTGCATGTGGTCACTTTTTAATCATATTTCCTGCTGTACATGAGTTTTGTTAATAGAGATTGGGGAAAAAAGCCCAATTACTTATTTTACTGCATCTCACAACAATATGCTGCTGCTGCTGGAAAACTATTTCACAAACATCTCAAATAAAAGTTCAGCAAATAGCGTGGCTCTGATACAGGAGCACACAATTCATGAGAGACACAGAGAGGGGCTGGGCTTCTTCTTAATTCCCTGTCTAATTACTCGTCCCCAGCTCACCCCAGGTCAAAGACCCTACAGGTCCCACTCTAATCCGTCTCCTCGGCCCACTTCAAAGAGCCCTGATTACAGGGAGGAGAAGAATGGTGCAACAGAGAGAGAGAGAGAGAGAGAGAGAGAGAGAGAGAGAGAGAGAGAGAGAGAGAGAGAAAGCAGACAGGGTGGAAATATGGGGATGAAAGAAGGGAAGGAAGGAAGGTGGACAGAGCCAGAATGGAAACATATCTTGTCTGTCTCTGATCCGTCTGGCGTGGAGGTCCGATCAGCTCCCAGCTGATGCGTCTCCACTGGCTTAGCTCAGCCCTGGAAGGCATAAGCCATGTGGGACTGGGCTCAAATCTGCTGCATTTGAGGGTATGAGGCACAGACGAGCGCGTGTACAGCCAGGTTTTTTTTTCTTCTCCCCATTGTCACATAAACGCCAGGCTGATCCTCAGCGCACCAATAAAACAAAGCAGACAAATGCAGCATAATAGCGGTTCTGTTTCTGTGAACATCTGTCTGTGTTTTTGAATTATTTCCAATCTTCCATTGAGACTGTCTCAACTCTCCCATCTATTACATGACTTGAGGAGCCAAAGCATTCAGAGCGGAGATAAGGAAAGGCTGTGCAAGCACATCAGGGAGAGTGAGCCAACTTTCTTCCCAGAACAACAGACTATATTGTTATCATAACCCCAAACAAGTATGTCCTGTACAAAGCGTCTGTCTGCCCGGGTCTGATTACAATCAATCAAAACCTTCAAAATCAAGCTGTCAATCATTTTTAAACCTATACGTTGTAAAATATCACACACTTTGTTGTGCTTTTTTGTTGCAATTTATCATGTCCTGACTTCCTTTGTCTTTCTTCAGGCATGGTAACAATCACATGCTGTTCCTTCGCATTTTATTTACTGGTATTTCAAAACAAAGCAACCGATTCCAGCTGAATCTATAAAACATCACTTCCAGTGTGCCGGAGGATTTTTTTTCAAGGAAACATCCTCCCAGGGACTCGTAACAACGAATGAAAACAACTTTTGTACCAATTTATTCACTTTTGTTTTCAGAAGCCGAGACAGGCCAGATGTACTTTGTTAAGGAAAATAATGTGGATAATTAGTGCAAATGACAGCTTTTGAAATCTAAGAGACAATAGTGAGAGGACTGAAGATAAAGAATCCCTGCCGGAGCACTGTACTTCATCTCAACAATGCTCTAAGTACTAATATATATATATACAGGCCTGGAGGCCTGAGAACATGAGTTTAAAAGTATCCGTTTAAAGAGTTTAAAGAAGAAGTGAGGGAGAAAACAGATGAGGGGAGTGAGGGAGAGCAGAGGAGGGACGGATGAGAGTAGGAGGACAGGCTTAAAAGTCTCTCTCTCTCTCTCTCTCTCTCTCTCTCTCTGATCAGCGGCTGGCCGCTGGCTAGACTCGTCTGTCCACAGGTTTAAATTTAGGTCGGATCAGACGCGGAGCTTCGGCCCTCGTGGCCAGCCGGCGCGTACCATCACTGACCGCATTATCATTTCTCCCTACCTCCACGCAGGGGGGAGAGACGTGGCCACCCAACACTAGACCTGACTTGATGCATGCAGAAGATCTCAGGACTCATAATCGGTGCAAAGTGAAAAGTATTACCTGAACTTTACGGCTGATGAATATGTGTTTTAGGACATTTGCGATGTTTAGCTCTCGCGTGTCATTTTGAGTAATAGCGGTTTAACACTGCGAGAACGCTTCCCACCTACAAATCTAAATCTTAACATGCTGTGTACGTTATACTCTTAAGTTCTGGACCACCAGCTGAATTTCCACTGTGTATATAAGCTGACAGATGGTGGTTTCAAGAGCAATTTCTTCTTTGTGTTCACTCTGACAACACAGAAGACTCAGAAATGCATCAGCCTACTACAATGAAGCATTTTGCAGTGTGCAAACAGCAGTTCAAGCTGGGGTAATGATAACAGTGAGATGTCTTATCAGAGCTTCTGATGTGGAAAGTCTGACCGGCATTCAAATCAGCAAATAAGGCATAATTGCGGACGGGCTCATTCAGGTCTTTGAGGCACATCTTTTTCCATCAAAGAATACGAGGCTGGAGAGTATCTGTTTACAAGCTATTACTCACTTCCCTCTCTAGCTGCCTTGTTGTCCACGTCGCGCTATCTTTTCTGTAATTGCGCCTTATTATACTGGAGCGATAAGGGAATGATGAAACAGGGACACCGCCACTCATGTAAACATTTGGATGTGATTTCGGCTTGCGTTATCTTTGCTGTTCTCTCCCAGTGTCTAATGTGTGTGTGTAGGGGGGGGTGTAACCCTCCGACAGGAGACGAGCCACAACCTTCTCGACAACAACTGAAAAGAACAGACAGCATGGAGTCTCTGCAGCTGTTTCTGCGCGGCCGCAGAGGGGAGCTTTTAATTGAATGTGAATGTGAGTCGCACAGGCTTTTAATTTGGCCTCGGCTGGAGACACACACCACGGGTGGGGTGGAGCTGGGGCTTGGTGTGGGGGGTTGAAGGGAAGACAGCCCCTGCCTCATCCTAGCCATCACCTTTTTTTTTTTTCTTAGCCACCCACGCGTCACACGCCTCTAATTACAAGTCATGGGAAAGCTGGGAAAACAACAACATTTTACAACATTTTACAACAACACAACACTCGGATGTGCAGAGATCAGGCTCTAACATCCGCAGAGCCTCAAATCAAATTAGGCAGCAGAGACAAAAAAAAGAATGAGGGGGAAAAAAAAGGAGGCTCAGCTGTATCCTTGCGTAATGAGTAGGGGACGGAGACACGTGAAGGCTCCGGCGAGGCGGTGAGGAAGGGGGCCTGTGGTCAGTGTCTGTCGGCTACATAACAAGGCATGTCTATGTATTTAAACAGCTGTAATTGTGTGATATCTCCACAGGCTGCTTGGTGACGTGGAGCGGCAGACGAGGGCCCCGACTCGTCTCTCCGTCCTGCCTCCTCGCAGCTCGCTACATCCTCAGTGGAAAACATCGCATGGCGAATAGATGGGAATCCAAGCACAGGGTCATTTTTCGATTCAGTAACTCACAATGCCTGCGCGACTGGCATATGGGTTTCATTTGCTCGCCGCTGTAGGTAAGAGGGGGAGAGGGACAGAGGGAGCTGTAGAGTTAATAGCCTGAGATAACTAAACTTGCATCAATGAGTTTGATTCTGGATTTAATGTCCTTGTGAGAACGACTCCTTCTTTCAAGTGCTAAGCTGACTTGCATGCACTTGAAAGAAATGCAAATGCAGCACAGCAGCAAGCTCTGTTTGCCTTCTTCCTGAAATATGGGACTGTTTAATGTCACCGATGAGCCCAGTTTGTTGTTGTAGTGCTCCCCACCCCCTCGGCCCTGCATGTGTGTGTGTACACACAAGTAACCACACAAACACAAACAGACAGGCGGTGGGAATGTGGGCCACACACACACACACACACACACACACACACACACGCACGCACACACACACGCACACACACACCTCTGGGATCCTGAGACAGAGCACCTTTTCAACAGACAGCACTAACTCACGGGTGTGCAGTTAAACGGCCCCGGGGCATGGCAGTGGTGCGAGGGCCAAAGGCATGTAAACACCAGACGACAATGAGCATACTGACCAGAGTGCACGCTTCTGTCATTCAAAGCCTCTTTACAACCCTGTTCCCACAAGCCACAGAGCTGCGTTGGAAAACAATACGCTTACTTTGCATCACTTACATTCTGTCAAGTTAGCCGCACTTGGGCCAAGCCGAGGGGATAGTAAAGCTCCAAACCGGAGGAAGGAAATTCAAAAAAAAAAAACTCAGTGGAATGCTGCCCTGCCCGACAAAGACGAGCCTTTGAGGAGTTTTGAGGTTGTTCAGTGTCAGAAAAGGAGGGAGAACTTACTGTAAAACGCATCTGTAAAACAGGATGCATCAGTCTGCCACAGGGAGAAAAATATCATCCGAAAAGTCTCATGAAGCATTAGTTTGGACCTTTTTCAAATTACATCTGGAGATGTTTAAATGTCATTAAAATATGTGCTGGCTGAACGGCCTGCATGGGCTCAAATTACAGCCCCAAAATGGCTGGAGAAACATGCAAGTCTAGCATCTCTCCTCATCACGAGTTTTTTTTCCTTCATAAACAGTCAGGCAGAACCTCAGCACACAGCTTTATATCTGTGAAATATTTACGCTCTGGTAATGTGAAAACTAGTTTGGTGGGAAAGTCGATCAAAGCCTGGTTTCCTTGTGAGTTTATAAAGGCGTGAGCAAGACGGAGCGAGGGGAAAAATACAGAGGTCGCGATGGTGGGTGGAAATGGTCGGGAGACTCAGCTCTGTGTGAGTGTCTGTGTGCGGCCCTTGCCAAGAAAAACAAGGCCTGAGCGACGCTGGGATCTGATTTCAGCGCGGAGGCATGGCAGGAAACTGGTTCCTCTTGGGGGGTGGGGGGGGGTTTACACTTCATGTCCTCGCAGAGAAAAGAGAGAGACAGAGAGAATTTAGAAACAGAACAATCGTCCTCTTCACTCAGCGCCCGTCCAGCTACGATGGCTGACATACAGTCAGAGTCTGTGCAGGCAGCGGTCGGATTTTAACCTGCGTAGTACGTCATCAGACGGGCACGAGGCCCTGATGCAGATCCTTGTGCCACGGGGAGGTCAGCTCAGTTCAGAGCCGTGTATCTGCATCTGGATCATGACTCCCTGGCTGCAGAGCCAGAGGGATACAACTCAGCACATGTGCAGAGAATTAGCTCTGGCTACGCAGCGTTCAGAGGCTTAAAAACCCTTTGTTACTTAGCCTCCATGTAACACGCTACTCCGCATGTGTACAACGTACTTGATCTTATTTGTCACTGGCTTTGCTTTTGCCGCTTCTAGGCATCTCGCAATGACAGCGACTTCCACGGCGTTGTCCAGAGTTGTCCAAAGGGGGAAAAAAAGGAAATGAAGCTGATGGAAAATAAAGGGTCTGGGCCTTAAAGGGTGTGAGGTACTGTGAGGCTGTTCTGGAAATGAAGAAACTCTGTGTGAGGGCGGATGAGAGACGTCTACGTCAGAGGCTCGTGTCAAAGGAGACTCATTTTCTACACAAACAAAACATGTCGTCTCTTGCTTTTGTTATTCTTGCATCCTATTTCATGTACATTTTAGCAGACTCCCACCGAACGCTGACACAGTTTCCAGAGTTGATACAAAATGAAATTTCTCTCACTTTAAAATAATAACAATATCAATATCGGTGTCAAAAGTTCAACATGGTTGTTTCAAATTTATTTGATTAAAGACGAAAATGAATGCCAGCTTTCAGAACTTCTTCTGAAAGTTTGAAATATAGTATGTTCAAGCAGTCTTCTTATTTAGAGATGGACTGCTCTAATTAATGAATATATTATATATATATATATAAATATTCATAACATACATAAAGTATGTGACTTAAACCCTAAAAGCTGCCACCTCTTGAAGGGACGACTATAGGCCGGCACGAAATGATCCGATCTGTGCAAATCAATGAGGAAACTGTAAACTCCCCACATACCGTGGATCAAAGAAACACATATCATGTTTCCATCAGGTTTTCCAACATCACCTGTGGTTTGTCTGAGGTTTTTTAATTATATAATCTCGCCGCAACTTCTTCTTCTGCAATGCGGCATCTGACGGGAGAGTTTGCACCGCTGCTTATCTCGATGCACCATCTGCTATGTGGACTGCATATGCATGCCTAGAGTTTTTGATTAATAATGCATGTATTTTATTTATTTATTTACTTATTTAGCAGAAATTCTGTCAAAATCAGACATATACCAAAATGTGTTTAGGATTAGCTACCACGGAGGAGTGGATATCTGCTCCGTGTTTTTCTTCACTCAACAAGTCCAAATAGTAGTTTTCCCCTCACACACTGCATTTAGCATGAAGCCCCACGACAGGTCTGAGTGAAAGAATACTACTGCACTGAAGACAATCTTTTGGCCCAGTGTGCTGGAAGACCCCGAGGGCACCGAGAGGAAAAACAAACCAGGGAGGAGGAGAGTGGAGGGGGTCCGGCCCCAGCAAACACAAACACTGCCATGTTGCTTTTAGCTAAACCCTTACATCCAGTACCACCGCCCCCAGGAGCTCGCTCCAAAACCCAACCCCTGTCCACCAATACCCGGCCCCCTCCCCCAACATCCAGGCTCCACGCCGGACAGCCCAAAGGTGGAAGTAATGACGCCAGATGTGACCAATCAAGCTGATAAAGAGCGGGGTCTGCTGTGGGCCGACGCACAGCTGTGGGCGCAGCTGTGCCGTGCGTGTCAGGCCAACTCACTCGCTCCGAAATGGAGAAGACGAGAGGTAGAGGAGGAGAAACAGCCACACTGTCCTGCAACAATCTACTTAGAGCAGAGCATCGACACCTCAGACAGATTCATCCTTCACTTAAAGCCCAATAAAGACTTTATCCTTGTGTTTCTAAATTCTCCTTCTCTATTCTGTTATCCTCTCTTTCTCCTCCATCCTCCCTCTCCCTCTCAATCTCTCTCTCTCTCTCTCACCGTCCCTTGTCCTCTATTGTGCCGAGGCCTGCTGAACACATTAGCAAGATATCCTGTTCTGACAGCAGCCTTAGCACAAATCCAGCTATCATGAAGAGTTATGCCATCGTAGTGAGCTGCAGATTTGGAAGATATAATACGAATCAAACCAAGAGGGACCTGGGGGAGAAGAGACGAAGGGAGGAAAAAAAACCTACCCTTCTAAAGACAGCAACAATGAGGGAAAAGTGGAGGAGCTGCAAACTCGGAGACATTATGTACAATGTTGTGATTATGCATTTGAGATAATTCGATCTTAATCCGATTAAAGACTGAGGAAACAATTTTTCACTGCAACAATGTCCTGCAGAGTTTTCATATTCAGAGTTTTACTTTGAAACTTCTGTGAAAAGGGTCAGATAATTCCCTCACCGCCACAGACTTCAGGGATTTTCTAGCAGCAGGGGGGGTTGAAACAAGGCGGAAGAAGCCAGATGGCTCCGACTAGTATTAAGAAAATGTCACGCGACTCAAAGAAGTTCTTAGAATAAGTTTGTACCGAGGGAACTTTTCAAGTATGTGACCTCTGAAGGCAGATTTTTCTTTTGCTTGCTTCATGAAAAAGAAAAATATGATTTTACGAGAGTCAGTGCTGGCAGAAAGAAGAAAGAGTTTTAGAGTTTTTCTTGAAGTACGCACACGTCTTCCTCTTGCTGTAAAAAAAAAAGAAGAAAGACAGAAAGAAGCACATGCTGGTTACTCCTCATCCTCCTGTTTATTTTCCACTTGCCTTTGTCCATCCGTCTCCTCGACAGCTTCCCCTTCCCTGCCTCACAGTTCAGCCATTTTATGAACAATCTGACCACACTAAGACGTAGCTGACGCAGAGGTCAATCAGGAAGACTTTTCCCGTCTCATTCATTCACAATCCTCCATCAATAGCCCCGTCTCTTTTAAGCAGCTGACTGTTGGAGGTTTACGGTAATCCAATCAGATTTTGCCATGATCTCCATCAGCCAATTATGTTGTTGCTGTAGAATCTTAAACCTGTTCCCCTCTTTGTCGCTGTCAGCTGTCATTTCATTGATTCACCGTGACCCTCCTCCCCAGTCACCTCCAGTCTCCATATCCACCAATGTCTGGACCCCTGAGGGGGGTTTCCACACCCCCCAGTCAACCCTCATGACATCACAAAGGGTCTAAGCACCGAATAGATCACATCACTTTCTTTCTTCAAATGAAGTCCCTCCTGATAGGAGGTTATAATAAATAACTAATAATAATACATTTTATTTCACGACCCCTTACAATATATCATTAATAAACGCATTAATAAAGTAAATCGAAGAGTAAGATGGTATGTATGGTAGACTGATCTATTCAGATGCGTTTGTCCAGTTGAGGTGGCAGAGGTTTCCAGAGTCGTGGGGCAGAGCAGCTGAAGGCTCTGTCACCCACAGAGTTTAAATGTTGAGTTTGAATGTTATGTGACGTGCACCGAGGCAGGTAAAAAACATTGCATTAGTTTGTTTAGAGCAGACACAAATTTGGGGCTTGCAAATTGAAGCTGACAAGATGGATGAATCTGTTGACAACTCAACTTTAAATGGACACAGAAAGTTTTATGAAGCAGCCCGGCACAGTGTGATGTTTACAGTAGCTCACTTTTCCAAAACATTAGAGAGAAGATATGTACTTCATTTTCGAGGCAATTACAGTGATTGTCATGTTGGTGCTTTAATCTATGTAAGGTTATCAACAGTGTAAACACAACCTGATTAAAAACACCTCGCTTTCAGCCACATCTTTGATTTTACTTGAGCACCGTGCACATAATTAGATTTATTCAGATTTTTTTTTTCTTCTTTTTGATAACATGACAAGTGGTGACAACGGACACGTCTGCTGCGATAACAAATCCGTCTTGTTAAAGTAAATGAAAAAGAGGAGATCAGTGACAACTTTTAGCGAGGGCTCCTTGAAATATGAACACGGCAGCTACTTCAAAACACGCACACCTTTTCAAGGAGACGCCATACTAATCTAATCAATCACAGTAATGATGCAGATTTAATCAGCTGAGATGCTGCTGGGCTCATTCTTTTCCTCAGGCTTCATGTCTGGGATGGGTGGGAGGACAGGTTTGTGAAACAATAAAAGCTTTGAAACAAAAAAGTTCCCTAAAAACAAGTAACCACTGTTTTGTAAGTCTGCTGGCCAAACTGTGCAAACGTCATTGAGGCTGCTCATGATTGACTTAGTACCCTCAGAATCCAGGCTTAAGGATGACTAAAAGTTGTATAAGAAATTGGATTCTTGACCGAGGCATGTTTTTTATGGCTCTCCCACAGGAGCTGATGCTGCTACAGACCAATCACACAACAGGCGCTCTGTTGTGTGCTCGGCGAGCTCCTGGCCACCACTAGGCCTCACTGGATGAATGTGGACCTTTAAGAGTAAACCACACATACGCAAACACACACCACACACGTATGCACACACAGTTGGAAAACAGTGTGCACATGCAAAAGGCAGCTACAACGATTCATAATCAAAACCCCATGTCACACGAAGGATGTTTGGATGTGAGCGGCATGCCACTCACGACTATCACACAAACACACAACACAAGTACAACCTGAGCTGTGATGGGAGAGGGAGCAACCGCACACCGTCTCTTTCAGTGCGAGAACAATCCGGAGGAGAAAAGGCTTCTAGCGCTCAGACAGAGCCCTCACTCACTTTCAGCCTCTGCTGCTAAAAGCAGGCCTCCAAGGTGTAAGGATACAAATGACCTAATCCAGGATAAACATAAAGCTGGGCGGTTGAGGAGAAGGTTTATGTGTCTATGAGAGTGAACAGCATGCCAGTGTTTCAGGAGGCAAACTACCCAGAATACCTCCTGCTCGAACACCAACATCTGAAAGCGCCGGCTATTAATAAAGACTGTTTATGAGCTGTCGCACCGCCTCTTGGATATATGTTTTTTTTATGCACTCAGCACTAGTTTATGCAGGTGGTTATCAGGGCAAATCCACTTGAAGGCATGTGCAGGCTGAAGATGAAGTTACACGGCTATGTGCTCATCCGTCCTATTAGTTTCCACCAACGCCGATTGCTTTGACACTTCGTGCCGTCCAAGCGTGGCGACAAAACAGATCGGTGTTGCTCATGCCAAATTAAGGGCTGATATACGGCTCCAGTTTCGAGGTGAGGTATCAGTGCCAGGCTGAGAGCGTGTGAACAAGCCGCAGACTTGTAACTTCAGGATCCAAGGACGATAACTGACATCTGAAAATGGCGAAAACACACCCAGGCACACCAAGCGCCATGCAGCAACATGCAAGACCGGTCATGATGGAAGCTGCGAACACTGAGAATAGTAGTGGCACCTGTTGGTGGGGGGGGGGGCATCGAGGAGGGAGCTGCCCCGCCAGGGTCTGGAGCAAAAACAGAACACACCCAGAAGTGCTGCTAATGTCGTACATAACATTTCATGTCAGGATTTAGAGCAAGACGATACGATATCATATCTAACTTTTAAATTAGAACATTCTACCCAGAACCAAACAGAAGCCCAGAATTAATAAAACATAAACCCTGCTCAGCTCAGTACACTCTGTGCAGCCTTTGCCTGGGATGACCAGACAAAGATGTCAGCTCACTGACACAGCAAAGGGGACATAAAAAGATACTTGCTTTAAAGCTAGGGTTGATCATCCTGAAAATGTTAGCAAGAGCAGGCTACACTTTGAAAAAATGCAACCGATACATCCCACCCACTCCCATCAGCCCTCTCTCTCTCAAAGCTACATCCTCGAAAGATGTGAACGTGCACTGACTGACAACAGCTAGAAGGCGACTTTTCTCACTATCATCTCTGCTTCAGCTGTGTATGTCTGTCCAGCTGAAGACATGTGCAGTGAGAGCCTATGAGAACACAGAAAAGTGGGGAAAGGCAGGTGAGTTAGTGACAGACAGGTACACCAGCCAATCATTTCATTTGGTCTGAATGAAACGATTGGTTGTGTTTATTACAGACCTGCGAGGGCAACATACGCCAGCCTTTTTAATATTATTATATTTAAAAAAATAATAAGATATAAAAAGTATCTCAGAAACAAATGACCAACCCTACCTTGAAGTGAATAAACTAGATCCAAGATCTGCAGCTGAATGTTGGTAACAGTTCTTTCTATATCAACACTGGGTCAAATGACTCTGTATAATGTGAAAGGTGAACACAGTATATTTAAGCCTGTTTTAGCCTGTTGCATCTCATTGTTTTGGTTTTCCAGCAGCAACAGGCCACAAAAAAGCTCAAATAAACCCACTGCACATGAGCTGCACTAACAAGTGAACCAGAGAGAGAACCAGATATTTCTAGTTGTTCGCCCCATCAGCTTTACAAGGTGAAAAGATTCTTGCCATGATAAACAATCCAAACTTAAGTTAGAAAACAACTTTTTTAAAGTAACATCACATTTATAAAAGTTTAATCAACAAAATATAGATCTTCCGCTTTGTAGAGTACCACTAATTCTGTTCAAATGGGACCTGGAGAAAAAAATGCTTTTGTAAAAACAGCAACAATGATGGAAAAGTGGAGGAGCCGCAAACTTGGAACGATCGTTTACAATGTTCTGATTGTGTTTGCATGCATTCAAAAATAATTTTATCTTAATCCAATTAAAAACATTTTTCTGTATAATGCATACGTTTGTGCACTGCCACACTGTCTTGCAGAATTTTCATATTCATTTCACAGAATTTTTGTTTGAAACCTCAGTGAAAGTCAGATAATTCCCTCAATGCCACAGACTTCAGGGATTTTCTAGCAGCAAGGGAGCTTGAAACACGGCAGGAGAAGCCAGATGGCTCCAACTAGTATTAAGAAAATGTCACTGGACTCAAACAAGTATTAAAAAAAAATTATAAAATCATTTTGCAGAAATGTCTGTGAAAAGGGTTGGTACAAGGAAACGGAGGAGATCACCTAATTCCAGTTGGGTCACTTCTAACCAGTGAACAAAGGACAGCGCAAAAATAAAGATAAAGAAATCTCTTATTATTAAACTCAAAGTGTTTTAACGTAGAAGCCCTTACACTAAAATAGAGATTAAAATAAAAGGTTTCTTGGCCTTTAAACATCCTAAATTTGAACCAGGAGATACAAAAACCAAGATCATTTCAACAAAAGATTTCAATCTTAAAGCAGCGACAGAACTAAGTGTGCTGAAATGTGTTTGTACTGAGGAGAATAACCTGAAGGGACAGTTTTAAAAACACTAAAAGAGATTTAGGTCATTACTGGGGCCGCTAAGCATCGCTCTCCCTCCTCTGACTGATGATGTCTAACTCCAACAATGTGGCCACGCAGGGCAGGGAGATATTAATGATGTCTGTAAATACACCTCCTCTCCAACCAACACACACACACACACACACACACACACACACACACATCATCTGCTGCTTCACTCAGGCCTGAGTCAGAGCAGGGAGATGAGCTCAGCTCCAGCTGGATGCTGAGGCAAGCTTTAACTCAGTCATCCACTTCCCTGGCCCAGCACAGCTCAGCACAGACCCACACTGCCAAGTTTAACATTGCTGCCTGCTTCAGCTCCTGAATCAGACCCACTCTAAATCACCAGGCGCTCCTAAGAAGATGCAATTTATCACTTGCATGGGGTGGAAGGGGCTCTCTACGTAGTCTGCTAATGAAATAAGAATGGCTCATCTGTGTAGACATGAACACCGTTACAGTTCACGGCCCTCGGCATTTTGCCCGCGCTCTGACTGGGCTGGCTTTAAGAAGATTTATACTCTCCGTTTGGGGAACGGGGAGGTTTCCGGTCCAGGCCTAAATCATGACTGAAACGTCGAGAAGCTAATTACGAGTGCAACGGAAGGCAAGTGTGGCGACTGTGTGCTTTTTTTTTTTCAGGAGGTCCATCTGAGCATTGTGCCACTAGCCTCTCTTCCCATGCATGGTAGCTTAAATCCACAGTGAGCTTTGGTCGGAACTTGAGTGCCGAGTCACCTCCAAGTCAGATTTTCTGCTGATAGTGGAGTAGCCATCTGGGAAGCTTTCAGTAGGCAGAGCACTATACAGGGAGCTCAGAGCAAGTAGCTGTTCATGGTTTTGACAAATGTGTAATGTGCTCTGGGACTCATCCATGCATAATGTTAAATGGCAATGGGCCTCTTCTCAGCTCTGCTTTTCTACTGAGAGGAGTGGAGAACCGGTTTAATCTGCACTGCAGCACACCCTGCAGAATCAGAGAAAAGTCTTTCAAGTCCGCTGATTTTCTGAGGGAAGAAATCCATCAATCGATTACACTTCGGTCGGCTTCTTGAATAAAAGCAGCACAAACAACAAAATCGCAGCAGCTCAGACGATAACAAGCCACAAGTGCTAAACAATCCCAAGCAAAAGATATTGACTGAATCTCTTCCCCAACACTCACAGCTCTGAAGCATGCTCATCAGCTAGTCCCCACCTGCTGCACCGAACCCAGGCCCACACCCTCCCTCTGTAACTAGGCAGCATGTGTTGCTAATTTGCAGGCAGTTGATGTTGATTAGCTGGGTTATGACATCCCGCGACCTCGGCTGTAGGCAACTACATAGTCACACATTCTCCAATTAGTCCTGTGGCGTTTGGCTATCAGGCTTTACGGGGCCATAAGAGGGAGTTATGTGAAAAGTCTACAGGGCTTTAGTTGGACCCTCACACACACATGCACGCACATATACACACACACACACACACACACACACAAGCTGAAATCACGAAAAATCAATGCATGGAAGCACTAATACTTTCATCTATTCAGTTATGTACATTGATGCTGTGCCTGTTTAACTTCACTCCACGTCCAACCGAAGAGCTAATGATGTGTGCACAGCGTAATGTTTCACAAGTCCCCACTGAACCGCAGTTATCCCCTACGTACACAAAATATGAACTCCCAACAGCTACATTGTTCTTAGGTAACGTTGTTTTTGCAGGCGTACTGTTGCTTAGAGCCTGAAGTAATTTAATCTGTCAATCAGAGTTGTGGGGTGAAACAACACGAACACAAAGTTAAGCACCACCTCATACCACTGCTTTACTAATTCACTAGCTCTTCTGTACGAGCAGCAAGTACACATCCTACACATGAAATGTAGCAACCTCTGTGGTTCAGGTTTATTTAGGCTACATCAGTCAATGAAGAATTAACCAATTCATAAATAAAACAGATGGCAAGTTTGCCATCTGTTTTTGTTCTTATGCTAAATCAATCACTGGTCATTTATCAAGCAACAAAAAGCCAAACACTGCAGTTCAAACTTCTGTGTGAAGACTTGCTGCACTTTTCTGGTTTATATAATATGATGTTATTTTCAGTTTTAGACTGACATCCAATTATCACTTAGAGTGTTGTGACAGTAGCTCTTCGCAGCAGCAGTAAATCTTGTTGTAGTGTCTGGTCAAGCACACAGTATAAAGAAGTTAATACACGATCGCAGAGTCACGAGTCAGACTCCACAGAGCCGAGGCTAGCAGACGTCTCCCCACCTACATTCACTCCTCCAAAATGACTCCATTACTGTGACAAGAGGTAATATTCTAGCAACAGTACTCAGGGCTTCCTTGGCCTGCATTATGGACGAGTGACAGATTTAGTGCGGTTCTTGGATCCTATGGGGCTGAAATGACTTAATAAAGTGAAGCTGACATTTTGAGTACGAAAGTGGAAGGCTGAAGTTGAGAGTTGGGAGCTGGGACGCCAGCACTGTTTCCTATCCGGGCAGACGTGTGCGTGAGTGTGCGGAGCAGCAGAAACCACCAGAACCTGATCTACAACAGTACATGCAGTAAGTGTAAGGACCCTCTTTGGGTGGGGGGCTGAGCTGAGTGGTGATATTAGTGTGGAGACAACCTTGGCAAGCAATACCAAATTCTCAAGTCAGCTTCCTGTGTGGGTAGCCTGGAGAGACCAGAATGAAAGTTGAGCCAGTCGTCCACAGGAGCCACCTCAGCCATTTTGGGACCTCAACCGTTACATCATGATGGGAGAGCTGGCTTGTCTGGTTTGATGTTAACCTCGAAAAAATTGAGACATGTTTGCTGGGCCTCTATGATAATTAAATTCATTCCATTTTCTATGGTGCACCTAAATGTAAGTGGAGCCCTAAACCCAAAGATTAGTCCTGAAATAGATCCTCACTGAAGTGGGAAAAATCCAAAATTACTTCACTTCATAGAACTTCCTGACTCCGAAGATCTTATCGGTAAGATCTTGACAGTGGCTCTGACAAAGATGAAACACCCAGAACTCACACCGACACCAACCACACACAAAGAAGATTTAATTCCTTACAGGTACAGACTCACACACACAAAAAAGAACAATATTGTGAGCAAGTTCTGTGGGTTTTCTTAGCTGGACAAGCTAGACCAGTTTTGTGTGCGTGTGCGTGTGTGAGTGTGAGAGAGATTGTACCCCTCACCCTACCACCCCCACCTCTCTTGTCCGGCTCCTCCTCTCTCTCCCAGACATGCTCTGATGGAGAGATAAGTTGAAGGTCATCCTGAGAGAACAGAGGCTCCGCTAAGGAATGTGTGGAATGACACTGCTCTTGTTCTCTGGACAAAAAGCATATCAGAGGCCGGCATGGTGTCATATGGGCCTGTGTCATCACCGCGGTCAGGGGCTGATGACTTGATTTTCGGAGAGCACGCACGCAGTCAGCAGCTCATGGGCACAAAACCCACATTTTCTTTGATTATTCCCTTTTCTTACGCGGACAATTCCAAAATTAAACAAAATTGCCAGCTCAATTATTACGCTGGCAAACCTTCAGACCCAAACTGAAACAATTTAAAAACTTGTGTGTAGCTGTCTATGCAACCAACACACTTGTTGTAAGTGGCAATGAAAAGCTCCGCGAAGCAGCACGAGGCAAACTAGTAAATACTACGAGAGTGAAAAACGGGACACAGTTCTGAAGACTGATCTCTTTGAAGAACCTTGTAAAATTAAATTCCTTTTACTTTATGCCAAGGTGTTTCTTTTCCAAACAAAAAGAAAATGAAAATCCAGATCCCGGGTTTCATATGAACTTAGCTAGAGCCACTGACATCAAACTCATGAAATATGAACACACCGCAGCTTATCGTGTTTGAAAACTGTTGTTTGAATGGGCAACAGATCACGACTTTCTTTCCCTCCCACCCCCACAACATCCATTATTCTCAGGCTCATTACTCAAAACTATAAAGAGATCCAACTGATACATCAAGGTTAGAGACGGAGTGATAACTGAGATTTCTATTGGCAATGTTAGCCTTGCTCTACTCATACACATTAATAATGTGTTTGAGACATTTGAGCCTCCCAGCTGCTCCCATCCAGAGCTGTGTGAGGCTGGATGAGTCCGCCTGTGAGCTGCAAGAAAATGAATATGGCTGCAGATCTGTCATGCAGCACCAGGCCGACCCTGCCAAGTTCTCTGCTGACATGTTAAGATCCAGTAATCACCAGAATCTACAAGCAGAGACATTATCATGGAAATCAAGTATAGATGGCTTCGGGCCTGGGAATTAAACATGATGGGCAATAAGTTATCTGCATGTTTTCATCAGCGAGGGATGAGACTCTTTCCAGCAGACCCTTCTGCACTATAAAAACGAGACAGGTTTATTTCTTAAATTTTTCTTTTTACTGTAGCGAAGCTCAAAAGGAAGCCTGTGCAGTTTTTTGGCCACACGGGGGCGCCAATTGTTGAGCAGATCCTCGTTTTGTTCGTAGCTCATGCTCAACTGGCGTGCACACAGAGACGCGAATGAACATGCGTTTGTCTTTATACACATTCCTGTATAGTGCATGCATGCCATAAATCACAAACAGGAAAGGGAGATTTAGTGTTAGCTGAAGCTGCTTTCAGACATGAACTGAAGTCTAGACATTTTCCGGAAATTTTCGAGAGGAGCTGTACGTGAGAGTCGGTTAATCCAGACTCTTTCTACAACTTTTCCAGCCAGCCGTTGTTTAAGTAAACCCACGTGAGAATACAGAAGGAATATTTCCAGAAATTTCACAGCGAACAAGTAGGTGTGTTGATGACGTCTCTAACATGTGATGGAGTGTAGCTGCTTTGTGCTCGTTTCTGCTTGCCTGTATACCACTTTAGACGATTTCAGCTTGTACGGTTATCAACACAAAAATATACATTCAGTCAGTAGCTTCTTCTAGGCATTCTGTGAATAAAAACTCCCTGCAGCAGAATTTACCCATCATATCCTGCACTCTGCATGTTCTACCCAGGCGCCACCCATCACCTGAATGTTCTGAAAAATGTCTTGTTGCTTTGAAAGCGTCTGACCCCACCAAACTCCTGCTGTGTTCTTCATACCCGATAGGCATATGTTGCATATCGGAAAAAACCTATGCCACAGTTGCAATACATGACATCAGCCAGGCAATGGCCAGGTCGAAGAGTTGGAGGGTGCCTGGAGTGAAAATGAACGTCACAAACAGCAGCTGCTCGTATTATGTGGTGAAGTGTTTCCTGCTGAAAAATGACAGATGCAGCAGGAGCACAGAGTTCTGCACACAACTGTTAACACTGAGAAGGTAAATGGTGCTGTCAGGTCAACAGGGACTCTCTCATTTCCTGCTCACCTGCAAGTTGTGACCACCTTCAAAATGTTTAAAAAAAAAAAAAAAGAAATAAGTGGAGTCTCAATCTGAAATGATCTCAGCTGGAAACATCTCATCAGCTATAGACCTGCACATGAAATGATCCATGTAATGAGAAATTAAAAGGGCAATTATGGACCTCAAACACTGGACATGTCTGCAAGCTGAAAAGGGGGCTACAAGACATTCATCAGTTTCAAGCTGCTAATGGGTCGAATAGAAAAAATTGGTACCTGCAAAATAAGGCAGGGTATCCAAATATTTTCCAAAAATTGGCTTTGCAAACCTTTTTATGAGGCAGAAAATGCATTCAGCATTTTTCATATGCTTCAAAGTTAAGAGCCCTATTTACACATGTCATTTCAAAGCCTCATTTGCAATTTAATAGACTTGCTGTTACACTTTGCCAAATATATACGCCGACATTAGCCTGATCATTAATCTAATAGCATATGCCATGGTTGTCCTGGGCTTCATGCAAATCAGGGCAAGCACCTGAGAGGTGGTTTGAGGTGGGAAAGAAGAAAACTCTACTGGGTGCATTTAATTATTCAGGATATAAATGTGACTAATGGTTACTTTCAGAGTAGATACATAAATAGAAGATGGTGTTAAAAATCATTTGGTTTCTGGTACAGGCCTCAGTGACACCTCATGCGAATAGAGGCCACTGGGCTTTTCCTTCACTTTGGTGGTCCCTGTGCTGCCAACCTTTTACCACACTCACAATGGACCACACATTCAGCTCAAAGCAGGAAACATTGGGGCTGAAAGTGAGCAGTGGGTCAAAAACTGGCCCAAACTGGATGTGCTTAGATAAGCAGAACTGGGGGGGATCTGCCCCTCGGCGCAATACAGCAAACAGCCTGCAGGCACTGCAGGAATAGGGAGATCCTGTTTTAATTCCACTCCTGCCTTTGTCTCCTCCATATTTTCTTTCACCAATATGGTTATATGAGCCTTTTTTCCCCCTGTGCTCCAGATGGGAAACTGTACAGGAATGTTTTCTCAAGCTCTCTTTAAGGTGACCATACATGCACCATCCCCTCCTTTGTCCCTTCTTGTTTTACAATATACAAAGCTCCCTTCACTGCCTCAACACAACCTTTGTGCAGACTTGACAAAATGGTGATGTCACACTTGATAATCAGCGTGCAACTTGCTCCTTAAGCACAAGCTGAAAGTGTTGCACCTCAAGAAAAAACCCAATCAACAGCCAACGTCCTGAACCGATACTCTGCAAAAGACATTACTCTGCAACCCAGGATCTCACTTTATTAGCTTTTTTCTCATCCAAAACTTCAGCCCTCTTTAAAAGTGTTCACAAAAGCATATTCTTCAGTTGTTTTCCGATGAGGAAACATTTGTACAAAAAGTCCTTTGTAGAATCTTTAAGGAGGTCAGGAACAAAGGAGAAGTACCATTTAAAACAAGACAAATTTATCCCATTGCAGGTACCTCTTTAGCACTGTGTCCACTCCCCCCTTGCTGATAAATGTTGTTATTGTTCTAAACTAACAAATCCTAAAAACCTGAGCCCTGCACACAGGCTGATTTATAGTTTCATAAAACCAAATACGTAAATGATGCATTCCTCGCCAAGCTATTTCCATACTGTGTTACCTTGGGGTTTAGGACGTGGACGCATGAGTTATTAAGCTTGACATGCTAAAACGTTATTTCTTTACTTGGCTCGAAAGCAAAAACCTGATTTTATATACACAGTCCACGGCTTAGGGCTAAATGGTGCAGGCTATTAAAGGTATGCGGCCAAGAGGGAGATCTTTGTGTTCTTATCATTGATTCAGCGCTGAATAATTTATAATTCGTCTCAGGTGCTGCTGGATCTCAGCTCAAAGTGTTGTCCTCTTGAGCCTAGCGTGTTCTTGATCACTTTGACGTGTAGACAGCCTCATTCCTTTGTCGAGGCCGAGCACTTTTCGTTTTAAGACACGCTTGTTTACTATTTATAGATCAAGCTCTGGAACAAACGGCACAAAGGAAAGATATTTTTTGCAGAGGTGTGAAAAAGACTAAAAAAAATGACTAAAGTGAATCATGTGTCGGTGGGTGAGCGTTCTTCCTCTGGTTCCGGCTGGATGAGTCTTTGTGATGAGAGCAGTTTTACTCTCCGTGTTGACTTTTGCTCTGTGTAGGAGCTGGACAAACTGCTCAGTCAGCTGTAAAAGCCCGCGCAGCAGCAGCCTCCTCGGTAGACGCCGCAAACAAGGGGTAGCTGGGCGACACTACAAATGGGTGATGCAAGTTGAAGATTACCTTAATCCCTGTTAAAGGGATGTAAATAATATGCAGCCAAGTGGCGCTTCTCCCCAAATGAACCCTCTTGTTGCTCACTGGAGTTGTTGATGTGAAACTGTGAACTTTATATGTAGAGTCCTGAGGTGCTAGCCCACAGACACATGCTGGGAAAAAAAAAAAAATCACACAACGCCACACTTCATTAAAAAGGTGTACTCTTTAATTTCCATGTCATGTATCTGTAAACTTAACACTAAAGGTATCCAATTGGTTTAACTGAGTATATTTTGAATTCTGAGTCACTTGAATGTAACACACTACAATAACACCATTCATGGTGCAACAGGATGACATTCACTTCTCCCCCTAAAGTCCAGACTTAATATTTAGCTCCGAGCATTCCATATTTGGACACACCGACAAGAACCGAAGCATCAAAACCACCGAGTTGCATTTTTTCCTCCGAGAGTCATACTTGATTAATCAGAGGTTTGGAGAATAAAGAGAATAAATGTGCGCTCAAGATGAGGAGGGAACCATCTGAGCAAACACTGGAGGAGACAGTGTGGGAGACAGCGAGACGAGTGAGAGTGTGAGGCTTTCAAAGTCAAAAGCAGCTACTTGTCATTTCAGCGTGATGGCAGAGAATGCTCTTGGAAAAGGCTAAAGCAGGAGTGTTATTTCACCGCCCCTCACCACCGAGTGAGTGGAGTCTCCAGTCTGGCCCCCTAGAGTTTCTGCATCATGTAATTTAATTCATGGGCTGCAAAACACAGCAGAGAGAGGCGGAGACACATAACCACAGCAGCCATTTATGAATGACGGTGATTTTGTGCATTTACTGCCAGACAAATGAGTGCATAAACATCTGAGAAAACATTTCCAGCAATTGTGAGGGAAAAGTTAATCCCTGTTCTAGTCTGTAAACATTAAGTACCAGAATACGAGCTTGCTGCAAGATCTTCAACCTAGCCCTCGTCATACCGCTACCAGTGGTGGCCCTTTATAGCCCTTGACCTCATCGGGTTGGCATGTTCTTCAACACAAAAAGGTGAGGATTCGTTTTTTTTAGTCCAGCAGAGCCACGTCTTAACCATTCTTAGAGACGTTGTGTTTGCATAAAAAAAGTTTGCTTCAACTGCCAAGAAATATTACTAACAGCCATCATATGTAAGGCAGCACATCGAGATGAATAATAGATTTAGAAGCATTTCATGGTCATAGAGAACTGCACTGCAAAGAATCTGGGCAGAATTATGTGTTCTCGGTGGATGTGAACTCTTCGATCCTGCCCCCATCCTCCCACTCCTGTCCTGTCCTTCATTCCTTGTTAGTATCTGCACGCTGAAAGGAATTTAACTTCTGTCACTGCAGTGCGTCAGAGTGAAGTGAAAAGTCGGGGGTAAGTCCAATAGGTAAGCCACGGGGGCGGGTGTGCAAAAGCCTTGGCCCCCATGTGTGAAGCTGCACCGGAGTACCTGGCGAGCACCCAGCCTGTCATCTGATTAACCCCAGCCTAGTTAGAAGAATTCTGTGAGCCGAGTCAGAGGAAGGTCAGAGATGAAAGAGTCGTCGGATCCGAGCTTTGTCAGCCAGCCCCTAATGTACGAGCTTACATAAATATTGACTGAATTCGGAGGGCCATGTAAATTGTTCTGCGGTAGAGAAGCAGAGAGATGGCTACGGCACGCTTGACGGAGTCCTTTAGGCTTTGAACGTGTTTGAAAGTGTTGACTTTCATCACTTGATGAATCGCTCACCCTTCAAAGGAATCCCATGATAATGAACTGTGCCCACTTGAACGGACATGTGAAGTACATGCTGATGGTACGGTTTTAATCCACCTTCAGGAGAGATGAAAACCAAATCCAACTGCAAATGGATTGTGATCGATGAGAAAGGCATTTGTCTAGACACATTTTGAAGGAGCCTTCAAAAGGTTGGCTCAAGTAAGGATTTGTATATTTGTCTAAAAAGCTGCCCGATGACTCCTTGACAAATGATGTTGGGTAAATAAACTTGAGAGCAGATACAGCCCGGCTTGTGCGCAGTCCTGTTCTCACTGTTGGAATGTTCTGCCAGAGACGAGCTTACGAGACAGTGATAGTGGAAGAAAAACAGAAAAAGTCTACAGCCAGTCACATCCAGCCACTCAGCACGGTAAGTCTTTAAACAAAGGTCACAAAGCCCAGCACATTTGGTTCAGATCAGTGAGGTCGTGACCCGCTCTGGGTTTATTTGGACCTTTGCACCAAAATAATCACAGGGCTCTGACTCTGCTGTGACAGACATTAACAGTCTGGAACCACTTCTCTCTCTAATGCCAACCTGAATCGTGAACTTAGGGGTTAGTCGGTGCCATGAACATTTCCTAATTATTGTTTGAATTATGTTTGAGTTCTGGAAGTGGAAATGTTTCTTGCAGGAGGAGTTAAGGCTTTTCTAGGGGCAGGAGAGTGTGTCAGTATTACGCGCTGCGGTTGCGGTGTGTCTGCAGGAGCAAGGCGGCTACTTGGAGGTAAGGGACTGGGAGGAGGTCCAGATGAGACAGACGTTTTCATTTTTTGTTTAACCTTTATGTTCAGAATTAGGTAATTAAGCCACACGTGGTTCTTATTTTCACTGACAACATGTTGTGATAATGTTCAGAAAAATTACAGCAACCCTCAAATTTTGTAGCTTTTAGAAAGTGGAGGCAAGTTGTGACATACAGATGTAAGGGGGGACTTTGTCCCGGGTGGTGGTCCCAGCGGCATTCGTCTTATGTTGTGCAAGGCTGTTGTCTGTGAACACACTGAGCTGCAGCCATGCTGTTCAAACTGCACCAGCTCAAACTCAAAAATCTGATAAAGGCCTTGTCTTGATGTGCCAAGGGACAGCTGGGAGAGGTCTTACATTTCTTTGGCTCGGATTCAAGGAATTTGAGTAGTGGAGCACGACGCATACCCTTTACCTGAGATACCTTGTTTAAATCTTCAACTTCAGACTACAGCAAGCAGCACAGCAAACTTTACAGTTTACAGCAGACACTGAGGGTTTCACGTCAGACATGAACAAACTGTTTCATCTCTTCTACTCATAAAAGAGTAGAAGAGTTGTGTGTGTGTTTTTTGTAAGCCATAAGCCCAAAAATAAAGGGCCTTGTGTAAGATCCGCTGTGTGTGGAAACCAAGCCCCGGCACTCAGCATGCCTTCGCTGAGAGACAGCAGCTGTTGGCCTGATATAGCATGGCCAGAGAGCAGAGAGGCCACAGCGTGAAAACCAGCCTTGTTCTTTCACAGGCTCCCTTTCTCCAAGAAAGACTACAGCTACTCTTCGTTAATAAAAGGCAAAGACAAAGTAATGACATTCACATTCTGACTCTTGGTATTGACAGACGAAAAGAAGACATTTTGGGATTTAAATTACAGAACTACGTCAAATGTGATGTCTGCCCACAGTGTTTCAAAGACAAACTGAGTGATAACATTTCCAAATTCGTTGTTATCTACCTCTGCCCTGCTTCAGGTGGCTGGATTCCTGAACTCTCATATTTATCTGTTGTTTTTGTTCTGTTATCGCCAAGAGAGCGTGTCCAGGCAGAATAGGGCCAGATGATGCTATATGATATGAAAACAAAAGAGAACATAGATATCTGGTCTGAATCTAGGCCGTGGCTGAGAGATGATGGTGACCCTGTGCTTAGGAAAGCTAGACAGAGCAGAAATCGAGCATTCAAGCAGGGTTCAGGTTAACCCCAACCTTAAACCTAACCCTAACGTTAACCTAAGCCAACAGACACCGAAACAAAAAAGAAGAAACTTAGATGACAAAACTCAGTTTACTTTCGGATTATACCTATAAAGCTTAAAACTTCATCTTTGTGCCAGGTATATGACTGCGTTCCACTTCTATGTTACAAGAGTTTAAAAAGGTTAATCTCAGTTTATGTGGACTCGACGATGCGCACACACACAAACTGGAAGACCTCCGCCCGCTGCAGACGAGAAGCCTCCCTGCCTTACCCTCGCAAAACTATTTTCCATCTTCCCTCTTGGCACTCGCGGCCTCCTTCCATTTATTTGCAAGGTAAACTGTCACAGAAGAAGGGAGCGTGGAAACTGTAGTGACAAAAGGCTTAATTTCCCTGTGCTTAAAAGTAAACCCAAGGCAGCGGGGCTTATGGTGTTATGAGCATTGAAGAAAAAAAACAACCCACAATGGACTTACAAAGGCCTATTGTCCAGCCAGGATAGGCATGACGTTAGAGACATTAAATTACTCCTTTTCTTTCTTTTCCTGGCCTGCTCCAAGTTTGAGACTACTGTTTTCATAAAGTGGCAAAGAGGGAAAATATTCTCTTTTAAGTTCGCTGGGAGTTCTCACTCAGGGGAATATCCTTTACCACCTGCACATATCAATCACGCATTTGGCCAAGCACTCAGCTGGAATACGGAGAGAAGACGAGGGGAGAAAAAAATCTTTGTGGATCTCACTCCAAGACAAAATGGCTGGCACTGTGCGTCCGCTGGCATACGTCTCTGATTAAATGCTACATATATTCTTGCTGAGGTTCTAATCAAAGCAGGCCTCTGTTAGCGGGGAGCACAGGTATCTTTATTGACACCTTGGCATTGACCTTGGCACGGGGCTCTGCGCTCTCAGCCGGTGGTCCCGGGCTTCTCCTGAGCCTGCAAGTTATTTTCCCTGCCTAAGCACCGTCGTACTAATCTACTGGAATTTGTGGACAGAACCTATTCGACCCCAGGTACAAGGTGTACCATTTTAAGTAGAGGACAAAATGCACAGTGGATCAGCGTGAATAGAGGAGACAAGTTATTAAACATATGCTTTTCATAAAATTGCACGCTCCCTCTGGTTTTTTTCACTGCATAACTCAACACCTTTTCACAAGTGGCCTCTGAATAGTGTGATTCAAAACCCTAGTAGCGTCTAGCAAGTTATTCAGTGATGACTCAGGGAAAAGCTGTATTTTTTTCTGGTTACTCAGTGATGCAGAGCATATGGCATATATCACTGCATATATGTGGAAATAGAAGACAAGGAAGTGTGCTCTTACAAGGAAAGCACCTGTATATTCTCAGGGAAGGGGAGTATAGGGAGAGAACCCTTCACTTCCCACTATAGAATAACTCATCCTCAGAGGGTGGGGTGTCTGTGGGAGGCGCCTGCAGAACATCTCTCTCCCTTTTTTTTTTTTTTTAACTCCCTGTCCCTGAAAAGCCTGCTCAATGAGCCAGCTCTGGCCGTTCCTCCGGGCTGTTTTTCTAAAGGGAAGAGGAAGTCTTGAATGAGACAGAGAGGTAACACTTGAAAAGGAACATCTCTCCCAGGGGAACAAGAGAAAGGCCAGCGCATAGCGGCGTAACAGACGGAGAACCACGCTTACGAACAATGTTTTCTATTTGCACACATTTGCATGAGAAAAGGCTGCGCAGCGGCCGTCGGTTCCACTAGCTGGCTGCTGAATGGAGGGGAGCTTCAGACCTCAGCGAGAGGCTGGGGAGAGTGGGAGCGTTGGTGACTCTGCAGCGGGTTGTGTCATCGGGATTAGTCAGCAAAGTGAAGGAGAAAAAAGAGCAGGTGTTCATATTCATTTTACACTGCAAGACTAAATAAACATGTAAAGTTAAGGCACATAAGCCATAGTTCTCTGCAAAAAATGTGTGTTCATGTGGTCCAATTAGCTCAGATATCACTGAACATCTGTCATGTACAGGAGGGACAATTATGTACGGTGATGTCAGCCCTGTGTGTTTTGCATCTGTCGAGTCCTAATGAAATCTAACATCTGCTGGCAGCGGCCGCGGCCTCAGTGCTGCAGCGTGCGGAGGCTGATTAGGCTCGCAAGGCTTCACAACAGTCTCACGCTTGTTCTGAAGGTCGGACCGGCACATGGGATGTGAGGGAGCGAAACACTTTAGAAAAGTCCTGTGTGCAGAGATAAACCATGCAAAGTGGTGAATGTTGAAGTGGCTGAGTAACTTTGGTGATTTGGTTCAATTTAAGCAAATGTTCAAAATATGGAGTATAAGAGAATAGGCACCATGACCAGCAAATACAGGCAGAATGTGCAGGGAAACCTTCACTGTCACTTTCATTCAGGAGAAGCGCTGTGCATCATCCACAGGGAGTCTACCGATATAAAAAAGTGACATTTAGGACTTTTTAAGACCAAACCTGCGATGGAAAAACCTGACCTGTAAATTAAAATGTACTTTCCAAGCAAGCACATTCAGGTCCATTAGACTCAACCGCGATGATCCGAGTTTCTCAGACTTTTAACACACAATGCGGTTTGCTTCATACACTTCCAGGAACTGGCTATAACCACCACGAGTACTCATCATTCTCAAGTCACTTATCGTTAAACTTGCCAATAAGTGCCAATAAGCTAGTTAGAAGGCTGATTGGAAAGGCATTGGTTTAAACCATAAACGTAACCAGAGACAGACTAACGAGGCAGAGCAAACCAGAACTGAGGATTTGTCTTCTTCTTTGGCAGAGTGGAGACATTCTCATGGTGACGTGCCTGAAAAAAACAAAACTCATCTAATTTGAATTTAAGAAAATGTATTTTTTCCCAAGGCCTTTTATTTGTAAAATTGAATTTAAGACTTATTTTTTAAGGACACGCAGCCACTCTGTATCAAATCAAATAAACCAATGTAGAACAGATACAATGCTGCTAATGTGCACATATATCACTGTGTAGGTAATTCTTGTGCCACACATGGCAGCCTACACATATTCCACCTAAAACACACCAAGACTGGCAGTTGGTCCGAGTATCATGAGCCAAACGCATCGTAACAGGTCAGATTCATTTGCATTAAGTTGAGACTGAGTGCTCCAGACTGCTGAGTGCACGCTGAACCTGCCGCACCACATTCATCACACTCCGTCTCCGACTGATCCAAGCGAAGGCTGCAACCTGAGGCAAGTCCCCTCACCTCACAGAGAATGTAGAGTACCTCAACGCAGGCCAACAGGTAGAATAAAAATAATTAGCCCTGACCCATCCTCCTCTGTATAACTCTGCTGCCCTTGTTGATGGCCAGTCTTGCACTTTATTAAAGTTGCGAGGAACAATGAAGTTTAATGAGTTTAGAGGTTTGTGCTTCAGAATGGAATTTATTGAGACCTTAAGGGCAGACAGGAGTTGGAGAAGCCTTAAGGGAAGTTTTAAAATCTCAGATTTCACTTTTGAGTATTCATGTAACTGCGAAAAAAAGAAGAAACAAAAAAAGAGTCGAGCCGACAGTACATGATTAACAGCCAGTTGGGTTAAAAGTCATTGGGAAAAGAAATGAAGTCCACTTCATCATCTCACTGAAGCGGCGACTGTAACGGTTCCATATGAGAGGGGAGACAAGCGCACTCTGGCACTTTGATTGATGAGTGAAATCTATAACCTATAATCTCTGGAAGGACCCATGTTGGATCACACAGTGCCACACAGACCATGTTTAAATCACTGTCAGCCTATGGCCATTCCCATAGAAACAAACATCTGCTGCCAACAAGTCAAGAGATGGAATCTGTGTCATAAAGTAGGAAAGTCCCTCCGTGTATCATAACCATGTTGGCACCACTCGTAAAACACACTCGCAGGAATCCAGTTGTTGTGTCAGATTAGCCAACTCTACGCCTTGTTCAGCGGAAATTATACACAATGTACGTTTCTATTAAAATGTAACTGGAAAACTTCGACAAACAGAGCTGTGTGCTTGTCAACATCTCGTGATTTATTCTAAAGTTCTACCACTGAGGCGTGGTAGCCAGTTTCTCCACCTAATTGATTTCCCTGCATGGAGCATTCCTTCAATTACCACTCATTTAGTTTTTATCTTTGCTATTATACTGCTCTATCTATCAGCTCTAAGTGGGATAAACTTCCTCTATACAGGACCAATGATAAGTAGTGGTATTTGATCCGGTCGGATACAGTGAGGTATTTTTGTGTCCCTGCAGAGTGTCCCTCAGACAGAGATGAGTAAGACTTCGAGTCTCCAACATTTCTGCCTCGTCTGCAGCACAAACCAAAGATTTACAACTTTGAAAATGTAGAAACAGTTTTAAACTGTGGTCTACACGCAACATAAACATAAATCTGGTGCAAAATGTCAACACTTCTATTAAGATGATGGTTTTGGGGGATTGTGCCACTGTTTCCCATTCCCATCGCGTTCCCTTGTGAGATACATGCTGTGATCATATTAAATATTAAGAAAGCTACTTTGGCGTGTTGTATTATTTTGGTGCCGTTACAAAACGTTTTGGGAGCTGCGGTTACAAGACAAATGGAATAAGACTCGACCACAGTGGAGATGAACATAACAACTGTGGTAGAGACATTTTGCTGCCAATTTGACAAAAGATATTTTATATAGGATTTAAGGCAGCAAATAAGGATTATTTTAATTTTGGTTAAATACTATATATGAGATAGAAAAGCGTCAAATTCTCCAAAATGAGAGGCTGAAACCATGCTCGGTATGTTTACTGAGGTCTAAAATGACAAATTAATTATAAAACTGGTTTCAAATCAATGTCATTTTTAACATTTTATTCCAAAAATACATGCAGAAATTGTTTCGAGGACCAAATGCTACATGATGAATACAGGATATTCCCTCACATAAGGAGTTGACAGATCTGTAACTGATAACTATTTTTGTAGATGTTGACTGTTGTCAACTTGACATTTGAAAGACAGAAAGCTTAAGAACCGCTACTGAATGAACGAGGAGGTAGGAGGATTCTTATGTCAAATAACTTTAAAAAGATCAAAAATCTAATCTCTAACTATAGGATCATGCAGTTTTTAATGTTTGTTGGTCATGGATCAGTAAAGAAACAATGACGTGTGTTTTTAGTTTGTTACGAGAGAGTTCATTTTACCGTTGTTTTAATAGTTTTGTTCAAATTCCAAGGCATTTCAAATGTTATGTAAACACTTAAACTGATCATTTTAGAAATGAGTATGTGTCAGGAATTTATCTATTACGATTATCTGTGCATCAGTCTATTTATCTAAATATGGTGCCAAACATTTTGTCTCAGGAATTTGAACATGCTCATCTCTGCCCTGCCGGACGGAGAGAGGCAGAGAGACACTGGTAAGGCCAGAGGGAGAAAGAGAGAGAGAGAGAGAGCGAGCGAGTGGGCGGTGATTAACATGCTGCAGTCAGGATGCATTTCAGAGGGGCACTGGGAGGAAACGACGGGCCATTACAGCACAACTAAGGGTCTGTTAATCAGCCTATTAGGGTTTAATTGAGGGTAGTTAATTAGGAGTCAGTGGGCAGTCTGTGCTTGGGGGTCAGGGGCTGACATGAGAAGCAGCTGGCAGAGCAACCTGAGCCGATTGTTGCTGATCCATTTACACAAGGCCTGTGATTGATAGGCAGGAAAATTAGCCTTAATGACAACTGTCTATTTCTGCCCCCGTCGAAACCTTTCAGGAGCCATAAATTAAGCCACTAGCCCCGATGAACAAGGAGCCGGCTGAGACTGGGCTGGAGCAGAGCAAACACATTTACAGTAGGCCCAGACTGGACGTCTCCGCAAAATCGTCAAGTGTCGGCTTGCCTTTGAGGACGCAAGCTGTTTAAACTGAGTGGAAAGTACAATATTCTGTGTGTGGCGAGGGACAGACACAAAAGCCGCCTCTTGGCTGGAGCAAAGCCTAAGCTCACCTCACACCATCTCTAGACTGACACGACTCCACATCTTAAAAACTTTTTTCCTCTTCCCCCCATATGGAGCAGGGGAAAACAAAGATGTGCTTGTCTTCGCTTCTTATAACCAGCTCAGCAAAGGGCAGCAGCATGCAGCTACCACCAGAAGCTGATTAAACTGACTCTTTAAAGTTAGATTTGTTGTTAATGTCCTGCTCCGGCCTCAGCTGGACCACGGGGCACAGGAATGTGGCTCACTGCTAGGATTGGCCCCGCTTAGCCTTGGGTGGATTCATCCCGTCTATGGGCCAGACAGGAGCAGCGGAGCGGGGCCACATTCTGCCTGGCCTGCCCATCTGGGGAATAAACACGCTGCCTGCGCAGGGGCCAAAATCTAATAAAGACTCTGACAAAGGGTCGCTTCTTGCCTCAGAAATGCCAAACAACATGTGATCCCCTAAGAGAAACAACTTCTACGTCTGTTCCTCATAGCCCTCCGGGTCAGAAATAACACCTAAAGAACTTTTGGCACATGCTGTGGATGCCATGTGCTGCAACGACTTATTGGTGACAGTAGGAGTGGAGTCAATCGCACCATTCTCCCATTCACTATTCAACGAGACTTTTTATTTATCTAGGACGATTGATGGCGTCCTAAAATCACCTTTAGGCAGATTCAGTAACAGTGAAAGCCTGATACAAATTTTTGAAATATATACATTTTTTATTCCTCAAAAGTCGTTATCAAATCCTGATGACAAAGAAATGTAACTGATGCTTTTTTTCCAGGATATTGTACAGTTTAACCATAAACTTTATTATAAATAACTATAATTAAAAAGAAAACACAAATACAACCAAACATATAGAACTTGATTTAAAAAATGTTTTTTATGTAAACTAAACAAAAATGCACATATTTTCTGCATTGCTTAGTCTGTAAAATAGAATTGTTTATATCGGCAAACATAATCTAATACTGATAGGGCTAATATCATCCAAAATTATAGGCTTATTAGAAACTTAGTAAACTCCAAGCAACCAAGGCTGAACACAACAATCATGAGTGGAACCATCAGGTAAACAGTTTCATTCTGAACTCGGAAAATGATGCTTGAAAGTAGCGTTGTGTAATATGCCATAAAATACATACACGACATTACTGATCATTCACTAAATCGACCATAAAACTGACCTGACTTTTGTCATTACGCTCTTAAAAAGTCTAAAAGGAAACTTTTAGCCATGATTGGCAGAAAAAGGCAGCAACTTGCTTCAGATTTCTCACAAAATCCTTAAAATATCTCAATCTTCCTCGCCCTGGAGAAGAATAAAAGCTCATTGACATGCACGCCTCCGACCCGCCTCCACTAGAGCTCGCCTCACATTTCTGTCAGTCACTGCTAAGTGCTATCTGGCTTGGCTTTTAAGCTGTCTCTGGCCTGGTGATTTGATACTTAAGTAGCTGCGGGGCAGTTTGAGGTGTTTAGTGGCTCACTGTGGGTAACCTCGCAACTCACACGGCTAATGACAAGAAAGAAACAACACATGTGCTGCCTGAAAGAGAGTCACAGTCACATGTTTGAAATACAGACGTGAAATGCCACTTTCATTTAAAACATTTACAACGTTATTAACTTTAGCCTCACTGATTCTTTAATAATTAGTAGTATAAGCTGTAGCGATATGCTAATAAGAACAGGATCTATCAAGCATAATAAAGTTGATCTGGTCATCAAAGTCTTTACTTTTATGCCCTTGCCACCAATAAAGTCAGTGTATTTAGAGCAGCCTCTTTTGCATTTCAGACACATTTAATTGTGACCCCTAGCATTTTTTTCCACCATATTCCTCCTGCTCTTCGACAAGCCAATTAAGCAAAATAAAAAATAAAAAATGCATAATGCATCTCAAACAGGTTAAATGAACAGATGTAACCGCCAGTTAATCCGACTTGCATCATCTGTTACAAAACTGTGCCAGCGTAAACATTCCTGCTATTTTTGGCTCAAAGTTTTAAGACACCCTGTCGCATGTTGAGTAGTTGACACTGAATAAAAACATTATTGTGTTGAATGCTGCCCTTCCAATTTTCACTGTCCAATTCTAATTACATATAGTTATAGTTGGGACACTATCCTGTTGGTTAGCCCCTCACCCAACCCCCCCAAAACAACACACAAACCCATCCTCCATATTGGAACTGGCATCTCCCAATGTCAGTTTATTTTAAAGTAGTTGTTGCTGTTCACCCTCGGCGACCTGGGAATGTTTGCTGAGGATTTACAAGGCGACATTTACAACAGCAGCCCGGGCGTCTCCATTCTCTTCCTATTTTCACACTCAGGAGCCCACACAGAAAACTCCCCCTTCACCCTGAGAGCTCCTGCACAGTCATTCTGCTCTTGCAACATGGGTTTAGTCATATTGCACAAGCAAAACAGGCTTGATGAAAGTCATTTTAGTGGGAATATGGATATACTCAGAAATCAAACATCCGGCAATACTTAATGTGAAGCAAGAGAGAAAACTAAATGCAAAGGTTACATTGACATGGTCAACAACATTCAAGTACACAATCATAAATTATCAAAGAAAGTATAGCATGGCTAAAGAAAAAGCCCGTAGTTCTCGACCAGTCCCACTATTAAACTGAATCCAAACTTATTTATCTAACCGTGGCAGACAGATCCCGACCAGAGTGCTTGCGGAGCAAAAGCAAACACACCTCAAGGTTTTTATGAGAAAAATGTCTGGATGAACAAGGAGGCATTCATGTGCTGAATCATACCAGCCTGTAGCTGCGTTAGAGGACAGCCATCTGCCATCACACTCCCCCGCTAAGAGCCTGTTATAGAAGGAGTAGCTGTGGATCATCATGTACATGTTACATCCATATAGACTTACTGGAACTAACACTTCTGCTGCAGGAAGAGAAAACAGCGCTACGGCTCTTGACGGAGCTGTAGTTTAACTGCCTCCTGAAGCGAACGCGCTTTTCCCTTCTCCATGTAACATGATTGTCCTTTTGCAGAGCGGCTGATCCCCACAGCAGCGTTGTGGCTGTCAAAATTATCACCTCTGTTTGCCGCTAAGCCACATTCCATGTGTTTGAGAAAAAAAACTAACGTTTTCCATTCCACTGTCAAGGAAAATTACAGTATTGGTACTAAAAATGACTTGATTAACTCACCGTATGCTCGTGCTAGCTTACAAAAAATGTAAAGGATTTAGCAGATAAAGAAACTGATATTTCCCTCTGAAGTTGGTGGAGATAAAACCAGAGCTAAAAAGACAAAGAGCATTGGACTTATTGTTTGGGACTCCTGAAATATGACTCCAAATGAAATGCAAACGTTGCCCTGTGTCTGCTGAATATGTAAACAAGGAAGAGCTATTGCTAACATATTCATCATGCCGACTTTATAAGGTGACAATGTGTCAGTGTTGTGTTTTGAGTTTGTTCCACTACCACAATGTGTCCAAAAAAACTATAAAATGGTTTCAAGAAGTGGTTGATAGAATGCAGAATTTTAAAGCATTGGATGAATCTGAAAGGTTTAAACCGAGAAACACGTCTGAGCTTAAACAGACAAGAGATAACTCAACCTTTGCACTGAGGTTTAAACTGGTGATTCAAACCTTTTCCCTTTGTCAGTGCCAATTCACACTGCAGTCATCAATTAAATGATGGATTGATTGTAACCATTGTGGTCAACAGCAGCCTTGATGAATCTCTGCCCAGACTGTAAGATTAAAAGCTGTATCTAAAAAATAATCAACATACTGTCCTAAAATTAAAGAAATGATACATCACACAGGACTACACCAAAAAACCTCACATCCTGTTTGATTTTCACATTTCAGACCATGGATTAATTCTTCTCTCAATCAACTATGGTATCTTTATGTGTATGTACTTTAGTTTGAAAGAATCTTCCCAAAATAAGAACAAGGTGTGATGAGAAACCACATTAGTAGGCTTATGCTTTTCTAACGCGCCACGTCCCACACAAGATTTTAAATAAGACAAAGTTACGGTTGGTTTCAGGCCACAAGGTCAAAACACGAAGATGAAACTCCCTTTAGGTGCTTGGGATTAAATTCCTTTGATTCACCGTTGTCAACCACAGATCCAATCACCTGAGGTTAAAGATGCAACCCACTAAACTATAAACATGTCACAATGACGTTGCATCGGACAAATCATGACATGGAAATTTGTTGCTTAAATAACCTAACAAAGGGAAATTCTTTTGGAAATATGAACCACCTCCACTATCAGGTTTCCCATCCGATGAAAAGCTCCAATGTGGAACAACAACTCTGTACCGTCTATACATTTCTATTTCAATGGCTGAGTGATTTATTTTGTTGGTTTTTGTCCACTAATACCTCATCTCTTGAAAAGAAAGGGTCACTTAATAGGGTGCTTTGCTACCTCCTTAGGCTCTTCACATCCTCTGCGCTCCTGTGTTCTCCTTGTCGGAGAGATTTCGTGACTTCATTCACAATGGCTCCGAAACAAGACAAACACAAGTGCAGCATTATCCTAAATTACCCGAATGGCTGTGAGTGGCTATCTGAACACTAAATCCACCACAAGATATGGTCTCAAGTAACAAAATACAGCAACATCTGGCCCGTTAACATGACTAAACCCGACCTTGTTGCGCTCGCAGATGCACGCAAGCTCGTAAAAACAGACACTACAGATGGACGCAAACACACACACTTCCACTGATTCATGTTCGTCGTCTTGCTAGTGGCCCAAACGCAGTGTCTCTTTCTGACCTCGAAACACCCGGATCCAGGTGAACTGCTGGCTCAACCTGTTAAGGGATCTCATGACAAATCTCAAGTTGCAGTGAGCTTTGAGACCCTTTATTGGGTTACTTGAAGAAATTTAAAAGAGGCTATGTCACATCCTAGGTATGGTGTTGCAATGATTGCAACATTATTTAGGACCCCAGGGTGAGGTAAGTCGTTTGCATTTGACTGCATGAATGACAGGATAGAACAATCAACAGAGCCCAGATGTTGGCATCTTCTTTTCTTGTAAACAATTTTCACAAACATCTCTGCGAGCGATGTGATGGTCAAAAAGCCCTGGGGGCAATTTCACTTAGGTTTGACAATAAAGCTTATGACAAACCATATTTGTCATCCTGCGGCACTTGGTAATACACACTCGTAATCCACATAAATCTCATTGTTCAATGCAGTCATTGTGTGAGACCCTGGCTGACAACTGTTCTATAAAAGCAACCTTTGTGATGTTGAGTTTCTCGACGCATCCCTCAAGTTGACCTCGGGGTGAGCCGGCTCTTCCACACGAGATTCTGTTTAAAAGGCGAGAGGAGGACGCTACACGGCAGCACTGTCATAAGGGATTTGTCAGCGAGGAAGCGAACGCAGGGCTCCGTCTCACTCAGCAAAACCAAAGACAGACATCCTCGCCTCAGGTTTATCTCGGCATATCTGCAGTGATGCCCCACTTAACAAAGGCTTTGCCTGAGTGTTGATTGGTAGAAGCATATGTCGAAACTTGAGCTGTCTGCAGGATTTACCATTTCGAGCTGATATAAAAGCACAAAATGTAAAATGCTCATGCGATGCGTCACATTTGCTGCTTTCAGCCCGAGTTTCATTTCCAGAGGTCACTGGAACAGAAATGCGGAGTGATGGTCTCGTGCTTCCTCGCTCTCGTCATCTTTATAGGGCAGACAGCAGCTGTCACATAATCCAAGTTCCACATCTACACCACATTGACTTCCACATTGTTTTCCTGCTCCAGGAAACACGACAGGGTGGGCTACACATACCTCTATTATTCTGTCGTGGATTTGAAGGCCTCCTTCCTTGTCCGCTGGACCATCCTCGACGATCTTGGATACATAGATCCCTTCATTTGAAGTGCCGTCATTATCATCCTGTGAAATAAACAGCAGTTATTATCTCCAGCATAAGAAAAGCACAGAGCTTTAATTGTTAAGGAGAGAAGTAGTGTGAACAAAGGGTGGGCGAATATACCAAAATATATCACTATCTTTTTTACACATGATCAATCTGTATTGTGACCTTCCTTCCCACTTTTGACATGTACTGGAGAGAATATCCTGACAACAAAATATTCCATTAACAAAATGGTCATTAAAACCCGAGTTTTGAATACTAAATAAAGCTGAAATCAGCAGTCAACAATAACACTGGACCACTGAATTAAAAAAAAAGATCTTTCACAAACTGTTTCACAAATTAAATAGAATAGCTGCTTTTATCAATTTTTTTGACTGCTCTAACGCCTCAGTCATTGATGAGTGTTTATGTTTCAGGAACTTGTGATGTGCAGATGGGTGGGGTTGAAACTACCTGAGTGAAACACTCGCATTACCTTAGAAATGCCAATCATTGGCCGACAAAGTCAACAAATAGAAGGAATATCTGACTGAACCACACTGCAGACATTGAGTCCTTTTTGGCAGCAGCTCCTCATCCGCCATGATGTTATTTCACATTGGATAAACATACAGTATATATCATGCATGAAAGAGATACATTCTGGCCAGTCATCATAACTATCCAGGAGTTTAGGTTTTTGTTGGTTTGTAAATGTTACATGGATCGACACTATGTGGGTAAACTGGGAATAAGTAGGACATCAAATGTTGCGATCGACACTTTGCTTTAAGATGGTTAACAATATGAAATCATCAGATCACCCACCCATTGTGACATTAGAACAAACATTGAATAAATAAAGCTTTGTAAAACTACTTTAAAAAGCTCAGGGATTTCATGTAAACATTCACGTAGGTTGAACTCACCAACCAAATACCTTTTACTGAGTGTGTCGATATTAAGATTGAAATATTCATAACGGTCAATATCACGATAAATGTTACATTATTTCTATTAAGTTTAACCCTCCTAAGCATTATATCAATATATATTGAACTTTTTTTATAACGCTATTGATGATCACGGCAATTTAATTACAATAATTATTGATATTGTTTAATTGCCCAGCCCTATTGTTGATTTAATAACAAAAACACATTGTAATCACCCTATTGAGTGGTAGCGAACAGAACAACGGTGAACAACAGCAATTTAAAAAGGGACACTTGAGGAAACCCCACAGTCACAGTGCGAACTCTAATTAGTCATTTCTGCTCTGCTTCCTCTTTCAGTGGCATCAAGTACAGTGAATTTGCAGCAATGCTTCAACAAGCTCACTCCCCTGCCATACAATTACTCCTATCTTGAGAGCTGTGGACAAACTAGCCCTTGTAGAGACCACAAAACCTGGCAGCTGATTGCTCTTACCAAGCCATGCCAAAATAACAGCCACATGAAACGCCCTTGTCTGAGGCTACAGGGATATTAGCTATTTCCATTTTAATGAATAGCTTCTTACACAGACTGTTGATTTGAGGCTAGCAGGGAAAGAAAAAGCCAAGTATCATCTCCGCTCTCTTCTGGTTGAGTTTGATACATGGGTTCTGTCACAACAGTGAGCAAGGCTGCAAATCTACCAGACCATGGAGTCGGGTACACACACACACACACACACACACACACACACACACACACACACACACACACACACACTTTTTATAGTTTCCAGCAATAGAAAGTTTCACTGTGTTAAATATCACTACAGAAATGTGCGTCACTGTGGCTGTGGAAAAAGTGCCCCGTAACAGTTTGAGTGCAGTCCCGGTGAAAGGGATACAGGGGAAACACCATTTCAATAGGATCGGCAGAAAGGAGATCCATGTATGGAAGACAGAGTTGAGATATTTTCAACCCGTCACTCAGCAGACAAGCGGCATCATTAATGACATTCACTTCAGAGCCCCGAGGCAAGAAACATTGTGGCTGTGAAAGGTTCAGGGCGGAATAAGAGACCCTTTCCACTCCTCTGTGTTTACCTCACCACCGAAATCCCCTCAATTAGAGACAAAACAACTGTGGTCGAAGCCATAATCCCAGATTTAACTCTCATAAAACTAATTATACTTTTTTTAATCTGTGATGCCAAATCCGCTAAACCAGACCAATATATAAACACAATAAAACTTGATAGATGCGGTCCATCTATCCACAGACTACAAAACACATGCATGACTAAGCTGTGTCAGTCAGTACACAGAGAGCTTGTGGTGCTCTTAAGTATGTGCTATTCATTCCTGGGTTGCCATATGACACTTGGCTGATCACCGAGGGAGATGAAAGCCTCCAAGATCGCTCGGCTTTTAACCTACCGCGCATGGCCTTCCTCCTACGATGTTAAAACCCAGAGATCCGCCCTCACGAAGAAGAACAACCGTCAAGCTTTTTGTCTCGCCTTCCTACGGACAGACAGAGGAGAGACACGTGAACAAAGAGATGGCAGGAGGTTATTCCTAATAATCTATCATTAGCTCCAGGTGAGCGACAGATTGATTGAGCCGGCTGCGTGGAGAGGAAGAACAGGACACAGAAGAATATTTTCTTATTAGCCGATAATTGAGGGGCTGAAACACATAAAATTACAGATAGAGCAAGGTGCAGGGGCAGGAGAAAGTTAATGACACCATTCCCTGCACATTAAGGGGAGTAACTGAAGAGATTGGCTTAATGACACCTCTTTATTCCCATCTTCACTTGGGCTGAGCAGATAATCAATTTTATGGCAAAACTGCAATTTCGAAGAGTGCAACCTCGAGAGCTAAACGATAACAACTCACAGAGTTAACAATGCCTTACAAGCTGCAGGAAATGAAAGATTTAAATGCAGCTGTAGATGTCACCAGCTACAATGACAACTGTTGCTGGCGAAAGGTCTTGAACTGGATCGGGTATTTTCCCTCTAGTAGCTCAGCTCTAAACTTCACCGTACTCCAGGCTTAGCCCAAAGAGCAAAAGTGACCGTTTCAAAGAGGAGCCGCCAGCCCTTCCCTCCCGCAGACCGTTGTCCTATGTAAATAATACACCAGCGGACCTCTTACCCAGTCGCAACATGACATGAAGAACGCTGGGAAACTCGCCTAGTCAGCTCTTAATCTGTTTTTTTTAGCAGGACTTAGAGGGGAGTTATGAGGTAGCATAATTTCAGCTGCCACTCCAGTATGCCGCTGCATAGTGGGACTAAATATAAAGCAGATATTATTGGCATGTACAGTGCCCTCACTGCCATATAGGCTAAAACGACCGTCATGTGCCTGTCGGGCCATGCTGGAATGTCCACTCCCGCACAGTGTCACGGACACATTAGTGACACATGCTTCCATATTATGGTCGCTACAGCCGTTATTGTCAACAGGAGGACAGTTGGCCGTTAGGTGAATAATGAGTTGGATATGACTCAGAATTTAACAAAAATAAAACGACAGGATAATTAAGCTGAAACTGCCACAAGCCTCAAAACAAGCCGGAAGAATTTTAAAAAGGTGTTTTCACATGTCGTCTACAAATGAACTCAGAGTAATTAAGCAGAGGATTTTTTTCCACATCTGCGAACACTCGAGCCAAGCTCTGATCTCCTAGAAATGAAGTGAATCCCTTCAGGACGTTGTGCATTTCCTAAAGCTTTAGGAATGCCTAGGTGATAAAAAATAAAATGTCCTTATGACCAAATCAAGATCATGTGGACATCATTTAGGGGAAACACGTGTCAAGTAAACAAAACTTTACTGGGGGGAGGAGAAAAGAGAGGAGGAAGAGGATGAAGGAGAAGAAGAAGGAGAAAAGGAGGAAGAAGAATGAATAGAAGTACAAGAACAAGGAGGGGAAGAAGAGGAGGAAGAAGGAGAAGAGGAGGGAGAGAAGGAAAAGGAAGGAGAGGAGAAATGAGAGGAAGAAGAGGAGCAAGAAGGAAAAGAGGAAGGACAGAAGGAGAAAGAAGAGAAAAAATGAGGAAGAAGAGGAGCAAGAAGGAAAAGAGGAAGGACAGAAGGAGAAAGAATGGGAAGGAGAGGAAGGAGAAGATGAAGAAGAAGAGCAAGAAGGAGAAGAAAGAGAATACGAAGGAGAAGCGCAAAAAAAGGGGAAGAAGGAGAGAAGAAGAGGAAGAGGAAGGAGAAGAAGAATCAGAAGAAAGGAAAGGACAGGGGGAAGATGATGAAGATGAAGAAGAGGAGAAGGAAGAAGAAGAGGAGGAAGAGGAAGAAGAAGAAAAAGATGAAGAAGAGGGAAAGAAGAGCACAGAAAGAAAGCAAAGTTGCAGTGAAACTTCAGTCTGCTGCTCTCTGGTGACTTGGCACACTCGCAGCGGGCCTTCACCTCAGGACCAGTCACACTTTCCGAGTCTGTCCTCCGTCACACTGCCTTCCCCTCTGTCTTCCTCGTCTCAACATAGAGCATCTAATTATAGTGTAGCTACTTAGATGTAGAACGAAAAAGGAAATATTGATTCATGAACTATTGGCCTGAGAGCCAAGAGGAAAAAACTCAGTGACCTGGTCATCTGAGGGAATTCAGGGCGGGAAGGTATGATGGATTTCAAATCAATTAGGAGATAATTACTGAGTGAAGATGATGCATGTATTCAACGGAAACAGCAGCATCATCAATTTCTGGAAGGGTTGTACTTCTACAAGCCATTTATTAATATCATATTCAATTGACACCCATGCGTGAGAGATAACTAATGGAGCACATTAGTCTATTAACTTATCTTGTAGATTCATGCTTTAAAATTAGTCCACAATTAGCCTAATCAGATTGGGCCCCTGATTACCCAGATCAAATTCAATGCAGCTTCAATCCGTCCGATGTCTTGTGATTTTGATTGATGCTCTTTATCACATCACGGAGCGCAAACACTGTCGTCCGCAGCAGCTACAGAGGACGCTCGGTTCAAAACAGAGATCTGTGGCTGAATGGAAAGTGGGACAGCAGTTCTAGCAGTCCTGAAGTGAACCACAGTCAGATCTGAGCTCCTTTTTGTTTTCGCTTTGGTTTATCGCCCTCCCTCGCTCACCGAAGAAGTTTAACATGTTGTAAAAGGGGCTATTATTGGAAACTTCAGTCGCTTATTCCACGTAGCCAGGCCACCCTGATCTCCTTCGCAGTCTGCGTCTGATTTTAATGTCTTAAGAAAACGTTAAAATCCTCCATCTGGCTGCGGAAGCGCTAAGACGAAGAGTGACAGACACTCAAAAACAAAGTAAAGTGGGTTACCCGTCAGACGTCGCATGAAATGATGGGTCTGTATTCACTATTTGACAGTGATTCGAGGAACAAATATGTCACAGAAAGTCTGGATGATAGAGCCTTCCCACCACAGACATTTAGTATTGTGTAACACAGCTGGAGAATGATGCACTTCATTTAACTGTTCCAGCTGCGTGCTGTTGGGAATGCTGGCTCACTGTGACTTTGAAGGAAGCCATCATAAATGTCAAAACCTGAGCTTCCCTCCTGAGTAAGGTTTAATAGGCCATAAATCTCATCTAATCTGACTGATCAATGATCGACTGATCATTTAAATCACAAAAAAGAAGTTAACATGGATTTATAGTCGACTTCAGGCGTCAACGGCAGCTTCTGATTTATAGCCGAGGGTCAGATTTCACACGGTTATATCACCTGCACAGCACTAGATGTACTGTATGTGTTGTATAGGCCATATTATAGCTTATATTCCCCCACAGTAAGATACACAGGTTTGAAGATTTGCAGTTTCTTCCAGGTAACTTAATATGTAGAATCCTGTTGTGTAAATCGCTGTGTTTACATACAGTCATTCTGAAGCCGCTTTCAGACGGAACTCCGAGTGATTTTAGGAGATTATCCGGGAAATCTGTATGTAGGAACGCAAATGTCCGAGTCAGTTGGTGCGGATACTCTGCCGAGTTTGTCCTGGCCTAGTCTCTTAGTAAAAACTCTGCATGATGTCTGAATGAGCCCACGTGAGAATACAGCGGGAGATTATGTGGAGGATTCACTGCGAGTGTTGGACTGAAGAAAAAAAAACGTGTTACACTGAAAATACCAAAGAGGATACAAATATCGCAGGATGAAAGAGAGAGACAGAGCCAGACACTGAAGACGGCGAGAAAGATGTCAACTTGGAAAGACAGAGACTTTTAGTGATAAGGGCCGACGCAGGAGTGGATGAGCTGTAAACAAAAACCCATGAACTACGCAGCTGTTGTATCCTGCGTCACCCGTCACCCAAACACTATTCAGATTTCTGTGTTCTTGTGAATGTGTCTGAGCGGAGAATCTCCTGCCGGGTTGTTCATGTGTGGAAGGCAAACTCCGGAGAAAGTCCGGACCCAATTTTGCGTATTTTGGCTTTACACATCTGGGATCAAGGTTTTAACTTCCTTATTGTCGTCTTTGCTCTCAACAGGCCACAGAGGTCAGAAAGACTGAAACATGCACAAGAAAACACTAGCAGCAGGTCACACTTGTTGCTGTAAGCACATGATATGTCTACATCCCAAACATTAGTTATTTTTGGGAAGGCACACATCAGGTACAACATAACCTTTACAGCCCATATGGCAGAAGCAGAAGCATAAATCCAGCTATAGGGTCTCAGAGAGTTCCCGTCATAGTCTGCAACTCGCCTGCTTCCCAGAGCTAATCTCACTTGTGATGCTATTTCACACTGATTCTCCTACCGAACAATCCTGTGCTGAACCCAATGAAAGAAAAAAAAAAAAACTTTTAAGACAAACCGCATCATTCACAAAAATGCTCCTCTTTCTCCTCCATGGAGGATTTCCGGAAGAATTCCCACATCTTCCACGTACAGTGCGTTTAAGTTGTCTGCCTGTTTACACTGGGAATGCATATATCTCAGTGGAAGGACTTATGCCACTGTCAAATCAACCATGATAACCAGCTGTGCTACAGGCCCAGCAAGCTTCTCCACACCAGCGTGAGCGATTCCACCAATTCCCTGCATCGGTGGTTTTGTTGCGCAATTCACCATTCTACCGAAACTCGTGTTGCCGAGAACATGAGCCCATAATGAATAAATGAAATCACAGAGCCAGAAAAAAAAAAGACAGAGATAATTGAGAGAAGAGTGAAGTCTTTGTAAGAAGCCACTTGTGTGGGAAACTGCACTGACAAAAACAGGGAATTAAGAGGTGGGAAACGAAATGAGCACAACACCGGAGAAAAAGATCCCACTCACTGATTACGTGGATGAATGGGAACTTTCATCCTCACTTCACTTTCGTCCTTCAACTGTCAGCAGTGTCTGTTCAATCTGTGCAACTCGTTCCTCCTCTTCTTGGACAGACTTTCTATTAACTAAGCCTTACTAACAATGTGACCCCCCCCCACCGCAGCAGCGCAGCCACACGCCATATTCATTCATAATTCAATTCATCATAGGCCTAACTGCATCCTTTGTGATGCTGAGAATTACCAAGAGCCATAAAAACATCCTAAGGCTTCACCCACAGGTTTTGTTTTCATTTGGAAACGCATCACCTCTGCTACAGATACGCCTGACGTCCACACTATACTGCAGAGTATTAAAACAGAGACGTGTAGAAACGCTGCTGGCCCCGATTTAGTTTGAAAACTTTAATTTGATCTGGACGAGCAAAACCTGAGATGTTTGGAAACGAGGATGTAGACACTCACAACCGCTTGCTGATTGGGTCTTTTCTGGCCACTACGAAGCCTTCGCTGATTCGTCAGGCACCTATCACATGACCCCCTTACAGAAGAAAACAACTGGCAGCCCCAGTGTACAACGCAACATGGATAATCAGTTACAAGCGTTGCCGACTGTTGTCTTTGCTAACAGATGTTGTGCAGTTAAATTCTGCATTTCACAATGATGCAATTGCTTACGTGGGTAGAAGGTTGAGATGTTATTCGAGGAATCGGCAACAATTCTGCAAATAACAACCAAATGCTTCCTGTTTACACCGGCAGGCACCCTCATGCCCAGTGTACAGAGGTTCTTTCAGTTTGAAAAAGGCAGGGCAGGGAGGGGGGTTAGTAGTATGAATGTATTGTTGAACCAAAGGACCCAGAGATGTACATACTTTATGAGATTTATGAGAAATGCTTCATCTTTAAACAGTGTAAACGGACAGGGAACACTCATCAAGTCTTTCTCACGCTCACTGTGTTCACTATCTCCAAAACATTGTCTTTCAAAAGGACATTCGGGCCCTCAGAAGTTCTTCTAATCGCTGCCGGGGCCCCTATTGGAAATCTATATCTTCCACCACACTCACACAACTTCAAATAGCTGATGACAGAAAGGCTCAAACAAGCATGCTGCTACAGCGGGACATACAGTAGAGCTGGAGACTGGCCCTTGTTGTGTACAGAACTGCAGTAAATATTTGGCCCTGCACCCCCACCCGAAGACTGCCAGCTGGCCAGAGGCACAGCTGACATCCCCGACGCTCACAGGGGGGAAACAAACTCCTGAAAAAGTTGGTTTCACAAGGGGGAACAGGTCAGAAAAAAATACAAAAAATATTCAGTTTGTCTTCCATTTGCATCTGTGATGAGGTAAAATCTAAAGAAGACATAGGTCACTACTGAGCCAAAACAACATGGAGGCCCAATGAAAGTGAGATACTGAGTCCCAGAATGCATTTGACATTTTAAAGCCTGTAAAGTTGGATCTCCGACATTTATAAAGCAAATTGACTCAACCATGTTGCAGATATAAGTTAAAAAAAATGATGTTGAGGTTCGGTTGTTGAAGTTCTAATAAACTTTTTAAGGTGAAAGTGTGTGTTTTGCTGTTTTCCTTGTTGTTTCATGCATTTTGTGGTCAATCTGCAGGTTTCTTCTCAAAGAGAGGGACAATGACCAGCGGATTCCAGAGGGGGAAAGTTCCCTGAGAGAGGAAAGTTACCTTGCAGGAGAAAGCCACGGTCTCGGTGAGGGAGTCGATCCTCTCGCTGTACTCGGTGAATTTCTTCTGGTACTTCAGCGCAGTCATCTGCAGCTCGCTGTGCACGGAGGACAGTTGCGCCAGCAGCGTCTTCTCCCTCTTGTTGGCTTTGATGGTCTGCTTCTTGAACTCCCGGTCCAGGCTGAGGATCTTGCAGTGCAGCGCGCTGTTGTGCGCCTTCAGGGCTCCCAGGCAGCAGTGGCCGCCCGACGTCTGCTCCCGGTGGGTGAGCATCAGCCCGCAGCCGCCCTCGCAGTTCCCCACCGGCCTGTAGTCGCACGTCTCCCGCGCGTGAGCGTCCACGTCCCGCAGGGTGAGCACCTCGCCGCAGCCCCGGTTCCGGCACTTGGCCGGGCTGTAGTCGCACACCTCGGTGTGCTCGGCCAGATGCTGCAGCCTCACCACGGCATCGCAGCCCCGCGCGTGGTTGTCACATCTGATCTCCAGCTTCAGGATGAGGTTCTTCAGCGGCAGGACGTGGTTCAGCTCCTTGGCGGAGATCCGCTGACATTTGACGGGGCAGCTGCTCTGCTGCACCACCCAGGGCAGCACGCAGCCGGAGCAGAAGACGTGGCCGCACGGAGTCGTCAGCGGGTCCTCCAGCACTTTGTTGCACAAGTTGCATTTGAAGTCCGGGTCCACGGTCCCCTTGAAGCGGTCCAGCTCGAATCCCATGGTTTCCCCCCCCCAAAAAAAGTCCAAATCCGAACTTGTGCGCTCCCACCCCCGCGGATCAGAGTCGGAGCAGTGGTTGTTTTCAGCTGGTCATTGGTGAAGCTCTCACACACACACTGAGCTCCCTCTCTCTCACACTCACACACACACACTGAGCTCTACACTCCTCTGGCTCTGCTCCGCTAATTGACACACACTTTTGATGCCTTCAGGTCCGCCTCGGAAAGTCACACTTTAAAAGTTGGGGGAAAGTTTCTAACTCTGAGAGGAATGACTTTAGTTCACTTTTTCAAGTAGAAACAACTTTTTTGTGGAAATACAAAATAAAACAGACCCAATCTGAAAAAAAAAGTGGACTTGCTAAAAGTTAAACTTAAGAATTTACACGGAAAGTTACAGAAAGTTACAGCAGTAATCTATTCCTCAATATGCTAAGAGCAGTTGATCCCACTGTACTTGTGGTCTTTGTTTAAAAAACCCATCAAATTCATACACCGTTTGAGTGACTTTAACAAGTAAACGCACCAGTTCTTGCAGTCAGTGAAGGCATCACTCATCGGGGCGAACATTTGAATACCGTATCTACTATGTTAAGTGCGCAGATAGTAAATGAGTTATTTTATTGACACAAACAAGTAAAACATTTGGGTCCAAACAACATGAAAGGCATTCATAAACAAAACAAACCATTTCTAAAACAAAAAGAAAAAGGATATTAAAAGAAAGCTCCCTGGAGCCATAATGTTGCAAGAGAAGTATGTAACATAACTGAGGTTTGTTGATTTGTGTCCACAAAGAGTGAACTCAGTTTCATCGGAATATTTCATATGGATCTCATACAGGATATCCATATGAAATATTCCGAACACAAGTATGTGTCCTTTGTTCCGTATGGCAGTCTTACAGAAACACACACACATACACGATTTTCAAAGTTTGGTAAACAAATATATTTGGTGTACCACATATTTAGATTTTAAAATATAATTTTTTTAAAGCAGTGTTAGGTTATTTATTTGGAGCCATTGAACACTCCTTGGTTGCAATTTACTGGCTGAAAATATTGGCTGACTAAAACTATAAAGATGAATGTGAGGTGTTATAAATTCCACCCACTGTCTTCATTTACACTCTTTGATTTTAATAAAGTCAAATACTGTAGTCTATAGTGCTATTATCGTACTTACACAATGCCAAGCTATAACTAAACATGCCACACATAAATATGTCTACATGATGAACTGCCAGAATGGAGCGCACAGGCCTACATATTAGATAAGGTGACATGACAGTCAGAAAGTTACAACTGAGCGGGTGAGCGTTCAGGCATGCACAACACTTGTGAAAACAAGCAACTTTGGAAGGACACTAGCTGTACAACCGCAAGCGAAGACTTTCACGTCGCGACACACTTTGACTGAGGAGGAGATCAGGTGAAAGTCTGGGGGCCAATCGACCTGCATCACAATGTGTGGCATGAAAATGAATATTTGAGACGCCGCCATTAGATTTGTGTTGAGCGCACCTCTCACTGCCCTCTGCATGTGAAGGAAGCGTGGTATTACACTTTTTTTCACCACCCTGACACTTTGATTTGGCTGCATTTTCAATCCCAGCAGGAAGTCCTATCGTATCGAACGTATTTGAATTGTAGATGAAACTCCAGTGGGGAAAGAAAAGCTTCTGCTGCTCTCGGCAGAAACGGCGTTTGTCGGGTCTGACCCTGTCTCGATTAGACACCCGTTCCTACCAGTCGCCTCCTCTTTTCGGAAATCCCGTTTTATGCAATGCCATGCTCAATAAAACCTTTCCATATGTGCATTATCCAGAACTAAAAACAAGGGCTTATCAAAGACTTCATGGACAAAGTGTGACAAAGAGAGTCTGAGCTGGCGGGTAATCCTATACTGATGTTATGGGATGTCTTAGAAGGGATGAGAAAAAAACCTCCCTGTGCAGTCACGTCAAAGGTCCTTGTTCTGTTTACAGCCTGGTTCACACTGACATTTATGTGATTAAATGTTTTTCCCTGCTGGTGCTCCTTGGGTCATGGCTTGATTTCTTTTTAAAATAACTTTTAATACAGTAAATACATGGTGTGTCAGGAAATGATTAAGCAGATGTAGAAAAATGGACAGATACAAAATGGAAGGGAGGGCTGGTGTTTTACTTTAACACCTGTTTCTTCAGACGATAAATTAATCTTTACAAGGATAGATGTAAATGTCAAATCTTGTACTTTTGGTCATGTACCTTATAAGTTTTATGCCAGAATATTGTGGTCAGCGCTGCAGAATCAAACCAGCAACCTCCCAGTTTTACACTTTTCCTCTCAGCCTCAGGGCCAACATGCTGCCTGTGATTTATTATTTCGGTGCAGGGACAAACAACTTGCCTGTCTGTGCATGGCTGTTTACTGTGAGAGTGAGTTGTTTGGTGTGCCTGGGCTGGAGACATGTTTGCTCTCAAAATGGAGACAGAATAAATAAGTGATTGTTTTCATAGACCGTGTCAGAGTCAGAGCGAGCAGGAAGGTGCATGGCAGAGTGAAGTTATTGGGATTTCTGCGGTACAGTACATTGAGGCAAGTGATACGGTATCTGCAAGACTGGTTTGTTTCGGAATGTTTTCCATGAAGCTGGGTCAAGTGGCAACAGAGGGGGCTTTAGATGAGTCCATGTTGGGTCCAGCCTAAAAGACAGACAACGCCCCGGTGGAGATAGGAGTTAATCCCCCTCTAACCTAAACTGTGAGTGAGGGATCAGGACAGACAGGGTTGAAATGCTCTGACCAGACCCTGCAGGTCACAATAGCATCTGAAGATAATTTCCATGCAATAAGTCAAGCTTCCAGTTTTGTAGTTTTACGGCTCAATAGCTGATTCTCATTTGAAGCAATAATTTGAACATTTTGGAAAATGTGCTTTTATGCTTTCTTGCACAAAGACTGGAATCAAGGGGAAGTTTTTTACTAGAATAAAATTACTTTTTTTGTGTAATCTTGCCAACAAACAAACCCAACAGTGGTGAAAACATAACCTCCTTTGGTGGTGGTAACAACAAGATGGGATTTTGTGGGGATTTATTTACCAGATAATTTCTAGGTTGTATTGACTTCCTGTCTGACACAAGCAATAAAACATGTTAAATAGAAAGTTTTATAGGTGCTGGTCGGTAATTCGACCCCCTTTTACCTTTGGACAGAGCCATAGTACCTGTTATCATCTGCTTTCTGTCTTTATGCTAAGCTAAGCTAATAGACTTCTGGCTATATAGCTATATATTTAGAAAACAAACACAAGTGTCAATATATAATATATATATAAAAAAAGTATTGATCTTCTAATCTAATGCTTGGCAAGAAAGCAAATCAGACTAGTTTCCAAAATTCAAGTTAAAATGGTCACAATAAAAAAAAAGATCCATCCATAATGGCTGCACTGTTAATGTGAGGAAACAAGTATTCAAAGTAATCCATGCTCCCAGCGATATATCTATAGTGGCTCTGGGTTTTATTGTGGAGCCATTTTACTTGAAGAAGCCTTTGTTGTAAAGCAACAGAGAGATCTCGGTTTCAGCGTGTATGATGAGGGTGGTTTGTTGGCTATATGGCTTTGGAGTTGAGCCATTTAGTAATCATCACCACTCTTCTTTAGATATGTCAAAGGCATGAGGGCCATGTGGGAAACTGCGAAGATGAGTTATTGCTCCTCGGGATGCCTTTTCATGTTCCGCTGAAACATGATGTACTTACAAAAGAAATACACTATCCATCTCACTGTGGTTTCCCATGCGCCTGTGACTCCCTCGGGAGTCAGTAATATTATCAAAACTAAGTTGAGCCCCCAAATGATTTATCCGCCGATAGTATAGTTTGTTTTTCTTACAAACATCAGTGACTTATTGTGCCGTTCGCAGGGGGGGGAACTGGAGCTTTGTGGCTCCGGCGCCCTGAGTGAATAAGTAACTTTAAAGGCTGTTGGTAAAGGTCTCAGGGTGACCTTACTACAGGTTGGGCTTGTGACTGGAAACCAACGACGCCGCGTTCGTCTTCACGACTGACAGATGGTGTGATCCAAACAACCACTCCGGCCTTGTCGGTGTGTTTTGACAGAGAACAGCGGCTCAACCATCACAACATCCTCACGGGCATAAACATGTGACTGAGCGAGTGGTAATGATTGCACAATGCAGGTGTCAGCAGAGGTGTTGTTGAAGTGCACCGGTGTGACGCTCCCATTCAATGGTTAACACACTGTGCCACAAAATCAACGTCTGACTAAACACAATAGATAATCAAATGCAGAAAAGTTTAGAGATCCACGGCAGAGATAGTGAAGTGCAAAATATTTACAGTTGCTGAATAGTTCATTATCACAAGCTTGAAGAAAAGCCAATACAGCTTCACTTCCCCCGGTAGACTGTTCTGAACTCGTGAGGTTCAAAACAGGATGTGGGTTAGGGCAACCCAGATTTACTCAAAAGCAAAACTGCACAATGTAGAAAATCCCCATTTTCTATGAACTAAGTCAAAGTCTTTGAACAAAATCTGACCTATATCTGAAGTCACATACAGTAGCTAATTAAATCTTCATGGCAGAGTCGTGCAGACAGAAGCACAGAGACACTGTGCCTTTGCCCTCTGGCTAAAGAACCCTTCTGGACCAAAGGAAAATAATAATAATCATTATTACAAGTTTTATTGGCGCGGAGCTGCTGCTGCTGTTATTATCGCAATGCTTGTGAGAGAACTTGTCCTTCACACCATTCTTTCCTGGTTTATGCAGGAATGGAATGTAAGTTCTTAATTACCATGTAGGTGCTGTTTAGTCAGTAGTTATGGCTGCTTTTGCATGTTCGCCCGGAGATAATTGATGGCTGTTCAATATTTGTCATTAGCGTTAGTGAAGTGATGCCACTGTGTGAAAAGGCTTTTCTCAGGACAGGGAGGAATGCAAACCCATTATAACCCCCCAAAAATTCACATGCACTTTCATAAGTCTGCAGTAGATGTACAATAATTATTCAGTAAAACCTACTACATTTGACCCAGTAACTTCATGACCAGAGGCTACTGTGAGTGTGAAGTTTAACAGTAATGTTTGGATTCCACAGCCTTGGCCTATTGGACCACTCTATATTTATGCCAACAAGCATAAATAGAGTGGGTCACTGTTTATCTGTGTGAATAATCTATTAACCACATATGTAGACTTACAGTGCAGCTAAATCAATTTTATTCTGAATAGAAAAAAACACGCTGATTGAACCCTGTTGAGACAAACTGGCCCATGATTGACCCAAATTGCCAACTGCGATCAATAGTATTGATTATGTGCAATCGTGTGTTTTCTACCTGAAGCTCCCAGCTGAGCGTGATGCGCTCTCGAGCTCGTATGAAGCCCTCAGCATTTTTTCAGGAGGACTAGCATAATGCATTAGTTACAGAGGTTTCCGAGGCACAAGTGTGTAATATTAGGAACAGATGAGTCCCTCTGCGGGGGGGATGGAAAGAGGAAGGGCGCTTCAGAAACTCCAATCAAAAGTTCCTTTCTGAAGCCTGTGAAGAGCTGCTGATTTTCTAGCAGCTCTGTTCTCACTGGGTCCATAAATAACAGGCAAAGTAGACTTGGCACATCTTATCTCTGCAGCTTATTACAGAGAAAGAAAATCGTAGTTCAAAGATAAACCATGTGAGTGTATTTGAGCTCCACAGTTATATAAAGCGCATTTAATGACAGTCCAACACTTATTTGGCAGATTTAACATTAAGATTCACAACATATCTTGACAACTTTGCCTCAAATATTTTAGACGTTTGGTGCTGATTGTCACTTCAGCCCCCCCATCAGGACACTTTGGACACTCCATACGCTGTCGGGACATCTTGAACAAATCTGCTGTCTGTGTGTATATCAAGGACTTGAAAGTAACATATGATGCTCATATTCAGATTCATATAATATATATCATTTTGTGTTATTACCCTACTTTCCATTACTGCAGCACCTCTTTTAAGCCTCTGTCTGAAAAACTTGGTTTGAGCTCCTCTCTCCTTAAGGCCCCCCTCCTGATAAAGCCCAGTCTGCTCTGGTTGGCCAGTTGTGATTGGTCAACTGCTTCTCAGCTCATATAGGAAATGTCAGCCTCCACTCTTGCTTTACCTGGCCTTGTTAGGTGCCAGGCTATAGTAGATATCTTGATGTCTCACCATGCCCAGGATCGGCCAAACTACTGACGTGGTTTCAGGAGCATTGTTTTCTGTGGGGGAGTGGATCTATTTTACTACAGACTTTGGGCTTTTAATATTGCAGATATTTTATATGAACATAAACCTACAACACAGAGGAAAGAAAAAGTGAAAAAGCATCTGTCTTCTTTAATTCTCCCCATGGACAAATACTACTTATTTTAGCTGCATTTTGCTCTTTTGTTACAATGACTTGTATTCAATGCTCATAGCTGACTTGGATTCATCAACAGATGTCTTTATTCACTTAAGCCGTATGACCTCCGGGTAAAACCCGGAAAATTGCCTACGGAGTTTACTCAGTTCTCTGCACAGACACGTTCACAACAGCAACAAATCCTCTGCATTATTCAGGCGAGAGATCTAAAGGTAGAGTGAATATTGGACTTGGTACACAAGATGGCCAGACACAAGACTCCATCATAATAATCATAATCATAATAATCAAAATAATTGTAGCTCTCTTCACAACAACACAGACACAGGCTGGTTATAATGGGCGCTTATTGTTAGGGAATGTCTCGTCTCTTTGTTACATCTTCATCTTTAGTCATGCCACTTGCACCCTAACGCCATGGCACCAAAACACCAGACTCCAAACACCATACACCAAAACGCTGTGAGAACTTGTTGGCCACTTGAAAAGAGGTTTAAAGTTCTTTAAAAGTTCTTTCGAGTGGTCTTAAAAGCCCATTTACCATCTGCTTTAAGGGATAGTTCACTGAAAAATATAATATAATAATATTATCTACTCCACAAAAGTCCACAAAACACGTTATAGTTTCACGGGTAAACAGCGTTGCAGCCAAATCCAATATACATCACATATAAAGACAAAGCAAGACCATAGAAATAAGTTTTAAGCAGCTGATGAATGATAATATGAATGTAAAAGACAATGTTGCAGCTGAATGTGTAAATAAGTAACTGTTTGTTAACAGGATCACCATCATCAACTTAAAAGGTGATGATGTGTCTGTTTTCACACCTATTTTAAATTAATTACTTCAGGTTTAAAGGATGATTACATGCATGAGCTGCACCCGCTGATGCTCATATTCGCCATTTGATTTAACAACAGCCGCCTGCTCAGCGAACAGTCTGAGGTGTGGGAGAAGCTGTTCCATGCTCTCGTCAAACACCTGCATCGGGGTGACAGCAGGATCGGAGATGCAGATAAAAGCCGCTATGACGAAAGCTGTTTGATAATGAGAACAGCAATGAACCAGCGAGCTGTGACTGGAGTGTTGACAGGCTCTCCAAGAGCCAGGCTCACACAGCGTGAGTGCGATGTGAGCATGATTCCTGAGAACACAGCACCCGATCACAGTTGATTGCTTAAATACCTGATAGTCAAAGTATGGATAATTTCGGTTACAGGAAAGCCATCAGAAAACAACATGTTTGGATGAGTCGGGTGTTAAAACAGATCTTTTTCAAAAAACCTAGAAGCAGATTTAAGGGTTAAATTTGAGAGCAGAGTCCTTATCAGTGACTTCGGCTGAGTTCCTGCAGAAAGTGAAGCCAGATTTCAACTCAACCGAAACCGACGTTCCATTTCTTTGCCACTTGCTTGCCACAAAGTTTCTAGGCTAGCTGTTCAGTGGCCACGCTGCCTCCATTTGTGTCACATCAAACGTGTGCAGCCACCAATGAATGTGACAGTGTTACCCCCCCCCCCCCATGCAGAGCCATGGTTTAGGGAAATTAGGGAATGCAATTATTCATCTTCATCAAACATACAGACTAATTTGAATATAATTACTTAGCACTGTCAACATTTCTCTACTTGTATTATACAAGTCTGCTACTGGTGACTTATATGTGGTAATGATAATATAAATAAGAATCAAATACAAGCACACGCACACAGTTGTTTTATTTTAAATATTAATCTCTCTGTGCCACAAAAATCCCATTTATTCCCTGATGAACATGAAAGAGCTGTTATGGCTTGGGTTCAGTTCACATTTGTCCTTGTGTACAATACAATAATGTTTGGAATAGGCCAGCTCAAGATTAATATTTGGACACTTTTCAAATATAGTGTGCAGACCTAAATAAGAACATAAGGATATGTTCATGCTGCTGGTATCTTTTGCTCAATTAATCTTGTATGGAAATAGAACTGTTGGTCTGGGACTGTGCTCATTAAAAATCGTAACAGTGAATGTAGTTTGTTCAAATGCTTAATGTGACCCATGATTTTGGACCAACTGCAGGAAGTTGGGACACTAATATACAATAAAAGAGGAAAAAGAAACAGAAGCAGCTCACAGGATTGCTTGGAGTCATAAAACATCAATGCTTGTAGTTGTAATGTTTGAATAATGAGGACATTCATTTTAGTGGTGGTAATACCATTGTGAAATTACAGTGGCTATGAAATTGACAAAATGAACTAGTTCATTCATTTTCTCTATTCAATGGGAAAGCTTACTTTTCGATGCACTTTATTCAAAAACGTTAGTGACTACACTGGCCGGATGGACAACACAGCAACATCAGATGCACGCTGGTCTGCAAACCAATCAAGGTCATGTATAGGTAGATGATGTCGGCAGGATGTATGTCTTGCAAGTCTTATGGTGCTCCATATATTACAATGCATAAAAACATTTCAATAAATAAAAAGAAAATCTATGGTTCTAAGTTTTTTCCCATGTCAATGTCATCATTCTGGGACTTTGAAGCCAAATCAGTGGAGCACACGTTTAATCTTGATTTAAAAAACAAGATGTATAAAGAGGAAGTCAGAGAAATTACACACCAATGTTTAGCGAGGTCAACGAGCACGACCAGTCTTTTCTACATAGAATAATTAAAACCATTCATCCAAATACCAGTTGTTTCTCTGGGGAGGGTCTCAGTGCCCTTCCACAGTTAAGTGATTAGTTAAACATACACAAGGTGACAAAAACTGGGATTAAATATAAGAATAATGGACTGACAGTGTCATGATTGCGTACATTATCAAGGACAAAAATAAACAGCCTGATTGGAAGCACCAAACCAGTTATTCCAGCAGTGCACCAGCGAGAGGGGTTCACTGAGGGATAACTCAATATACACGGAAACAAGGCAATGGTCTGTGTAAGTAACATTAGGAGCTAATCGGAAACAAGCCCCTTCTAATTAGCCATTACCAAAATAACAGACTGAGGTCATAGTTGTTGCCTTCCCTTACGGGGAACACTGGTCCGGGTTTGACTCAATTTGAACGGTTGCTGAACTGAAGTATTTTTAGACTCGCAGCCTTCATCTGAACAGATGCCCACATAATCAAGTGAATTTTCTTCAATGATTATCAATTGTCATGTCAGATTCCAAAACACACATTTATATTAATTATTGTGTTCTCTTTTTGTTGCTCCCGTCTCTCTCTGTAGCTTACGTCCTTGGTGTTTCCTCAGTGATTTGAGAGATCACTTGTGAGGCAATTCATGTGTTCGGGAACGCAGCGCTGTGTGAGTGTTCAGTTGATTAAGCTCTTACAAGGCCCCCAGAACCCATTATCTGACTTATCCTTTTACTATGAGTGATGCAGAGACGCATTTGGCAAATGAGAAATATGGAAATTTCTCATTTGTTTGTTTGTAGAAAAAGGTGTTTCTATGCACCAATCTGTTTGTAGCAATGCTCGACAGGTGTGAGGTTGTTGGAGTATTTGACAGTTTCTATACCTGAGCTTTGACTTTTATTGTTGTATTCGTCAAGAATATTGAACCTTACAAGATAAAGCTGGAAATCTATAACACATGCAGCTTTCAGACATGCACTGATCTCCGGATAATCTCTTGACATTCTCAGAAGGGGCTGTATGTGAGAATGGAAATGTCCTTGTGAGACGCTCCAGACGTTCTGCAGTGTTTCTCCTGCCATCCCCCTGGTGAAAACTCAGGAGTCCAAATGAGCCGATGTGAGAAAACAGCAGGAGGTCCTCCAGAGGATTCACCTCGAGCGAGTGGGCATGTCGATGACGCTCCAACCCAAGATGGACACAAAACCTTAAGAAACAACAAGAACACAAATATCTCAGGATGAAAAAGCAATGCGACACACGAAGAAGACACAGACGAAGATGTCAAGAGAGCTTTTGGTGATAAGAGTTGACGCTGGTGTTCTTTAAACAATCTCACATGATCTCCACACGTTACGTCCTGAATGCTGCACCACCACTCACCTAAACACTTTTGTTGTTGTTGTGAACGCGAGGATCTCCTGCTGCATTGTTCATGTGAGAAAGGCAAACACATTTCTGATCCAATTACCAGGGTCACTCCGGAGTTCATGTCTGAAAACAGGTCAACTTTACGGGACCTTTAAGTTTCTGTAGTTCAGTCATACCCTCTTTTTCATTGCTGGGGATGCTGCCATAAACAAAAACTACACAACTGCACACCAATGAGTATTTTTCTACCAGACATCAACAGCATCTGTAAATTCATCTGCATATATAAAGCATATTGTTTTTTATTACCCAAATTATTATTTTCTGATGGCAAATCTTAATATTGCAAAGAACTGACTTAATAACTTAGCTTCAGACCTGACTTAGTGATCCCATCATTGCAGGGCTGCTCATACTACTCTCGCCGTCCTACCTCACATGCCTGAGAGGCAAATACCTCAACTCCATTTGGTCCAAAGGAATCTTTGCCTGCCAAAGCTGCTGCTGCTCTACCTGGCCAGATCAGATGGGAATGGAGATAACGTCTCTGCTTATGTTCTTTGGAGCAGTGTGAAAGCAAACACACCTCCAGTCCACAGCCGAAGACAATTCTCCCTGTAAACACTGTCCAAAAAGAAAAAGGAAAGAAAAAAGAAAAACAGGCCCACTCCCTATTTGGCTTTTTTAGATAATGGTTGTTCTACTGAGGATCGCGATGCACGATAAATCTCACAAAGGAGCAGTGTGTGGGCCGGGCCCAAAAATAACACACTGCAGCTTTGGTTTCAAAATATTATGTGAAAAAATATGTTAATTCGTGTACATAACACAAATATCCTATTTAGCATTCTGGTTTGTGACCTACTTGTTACACACAAATGAGCAGGGCCTAAATAACTTCTGCATTTTGTAGAAGAATATGAAAATGTTCGTCTTGAGGCCGCCCTGGTCTGTGTCTCTGGGACATAATATAGAGTAAATATGTAGAGTAAATATTGTGCTTTAAAAACAGTAAAATGATGAATTAAAGCTGGTGCGACTAATAAAATGTAAAACAAGGAGGATAAGATGGGGCAAATCAATCAATCAATCAATCAATAGTACTTTTTGGATAGGTGGAGGTCACTTGAGTAGTATCCAATAGAATCTCAACATGAGAAAAACAAAGCTGTCAAAAAACAGATAACGCTCGAAGGGCCACTTCAGTTGTTTCCATGAAATTTTATGTGTGTGATTCCTGGAAAATGGTAGAAATGTGCTTCCGTACAAATGCATTCAATAACACAACTATTGCTCTTTGAGTCTCAACAGGGTAAAAGAGGAACTGCTCTCACCAAAGAAAGAAGGAACTATAGGAGAAAACAGTCTCATAATTAGAAGGTGTCACATGTCAACATCTGTGAACTGGTAAGAGATATAAGTTACACAGCCATTGCAAATGTTTTTTTGTAGTGCTGTTAACAGTCGAAGCTTGGCTGCACTTCTTCAAATCATCCTTTATTGGTTTAGCTGCACATGTCCGAACACAGCAGGTCTAGATGTGTTTTTGCCTGAACGAGCCCAATGTAAACTGTCCATAACAGCATTTTAGCATCAAGAGACCAGACTGGTTATTTCCTCAAAGCACAAATTACTCCACTCGTAATAATCATACCATACACACATCATCTCATAGGTCCATCTCCTCAAACAGCGATGACCGTCAACCAGCTTCACCTGATGTCATTATAATGAGGTCATAATTATGGGATCTTTTCTTTTCTTTTGCTCATAATCTCCTAAAACAGATTTGTTTTTTAGGGCATCAGTTTTTCTGTCTGCTTCTTTTCTTTGTTGAGTACAATGCACTTCTGTGTTGCATTACATTATTACATGTAATTTGGCGGACGCTTTTATCCAAAGCCACCTGCAATTAGTGTATTCAACATCTACGAGGCGCCATTTAGGGGATCTGTATCTTGCCCAAGGACACTTCAGCGTGCAGATGGGAAAGACTGAGGATCGAGCCCCGACCTTCTGGATGGAGGACGACTGCTCTACCCGTCAGCCACAGCGGCCCCCTTCTGTATTGTTTGAATCCTTCAATACAAGCCTCTCTACTGTATGGAGTGACTTAAAAGGATTGGTTCATTCAATCACAGAAAAGCATTTATCGTTTATCCCTGGCAGAATCCAGTTGTTTGTGATTTTATTTGTCCAGTTTTTTATATGTGACTCGAAGACAGCTGTCTCCACCTTGACACAGATGCTACTGTAATTCAATGTGTGGTACTGAAACCATTGAACAATGACACAATGTGTTTTTCCCCCAGAATCAACGTCCTTTTCACTCTGGACCTGACTTTCAACAGTTTTCACTGTAAATATCATCTTCTGAACATATAGTCCCTCTTCAAACTGTTTAAAATGCCTTCTTTACATTATCCAAAACAACAGGGACCTGCATCTTTTTTTTTACTGCCAACAGAGGTGAAAATATTCCTCTTGGAATTTGGCTGAACCAACTCTTCGGGAGTCACTGCGATGCAACGAAATCAGAAGTGGGGCAATTGATTTGTGTGGTGTGGGTGACTGTGGGGGTGGGGCTCTCCTGAGCTATCAGCATTATATGATGAGACAGGGTGAATGTTGAACTCAGTTGGAGCAGAACTAATGCACGCTCACAGAATCACAAGTCCATCGGGACGTCATTAGTACCTTTAAGAATGGCAGCTTGAGGACTGTGATGCTTATTAAAACCAGACCATTTTTTCAAAGCCACGTGTGCGGCATTCCATCGATAACATTATTCATGACACTCTAATATATATATGACACCTTTCAGACACGCTCCAGCGCTTTTGTTTTCCAAATAAAAACTATGAGCATGTAATGAGCTTGATAATGATCATCCAGGAAACAAGGACTACTCTTAAGGAGTTAGGGCAATTTGCACTTTTCTGCATTTTGTGCACTTGAAATTAAGGTTCCATTTGACTTAATTTTGTTCCTATCTAAGATTTGTTATCAACACATTCATATTCATGATGTTGTGATGTTATTTCTTAACTTTTCTTGCCTTTTATCTATAATATGACATGATATGCTAAATCTTTGATGCTGAGTAACCCAGAGATTCATTGGGAAAGCTCAGCATTAAAAGTTTTATACACAGCAGTGATGTGTCTTCTGGTCTGTGTGAGCTGTCCATCTGGCTGCCCTGGTGCCCTCCAGGTCAGATGTTGACTCTGCAGCGGGTCCAAATCAGTGATCTTCAAGGGAGACTAAATAAGGCGTTGTGCTGTAATCCTTTCATGCCACATACAATAAAGCTCTGAGGCTGCATACACAGGCCTCATACCAGATGGGGCTTAAATACCTTGCATATCCTGCCACTTTTATCTGGACGCTCTCCAGCGTAGCTTAAAGTTAGCCCGTGATGTCATGCCTCTCAGTGTTGTGGCCAGACGTGCTTTTGTTATAAAGAGCCGTGTCGACGTCGGTGCTCATGAGAACGCAGCGAAACCACAAGAAAGGTATCGCTTTGACGTAGAACACGTTCTTACAAAGTAGAGCAGCTCCTCATTCCACACTTACAAATCTGCTTAGATTCATCGACTTTGTTCTTTGAGTGTTGCAGCGGAGAAGCACTTGCTGGGCTCCAAAATCATAACATCTGTGGTAAATTTAATTCTCCTGGCCTATATAATATGGAAAGAATTCACATAGTTAAACCATCGTCGATGAGAAATGTAATAGTTGATGAGTTAGCTGCTCAGCAAATTATATTTTGGACCTTATCATGGGAAAATGGGGCCCACATATAATAAGACATACTAAACGAGATAGTAAAGGAGCATTGCACTGATTTTACACATCATAATCGAAAAGCTGCTGGAACAGTTGCATAATGTCGCTCTGGAGGTCTGAGAAAATGATGATGTCATAGTGATTTCATCAGGATTATCTGAGTTTTGAGACAGATTTATGTAATTAAGTTACAAACTGGAAGTGAAAAGTTTGAAAGACACAGGCAGCCAGGGAGAGTTGAATGAAATATGCTACCAAGCTGCAGTGACTATCCCAACGAATATTGGTATTAAAAGTTTATACAGACATGCATGGTCCCCAGAGGATGAAGCCATCTGTTCTCGTTGATCCCAGACTTTGTATCTAGTGTCACCATGAGGTCATCTATGGTTTGTTTAAATGTGTCACACAGATTCCTGTTCTCCCCAGTTGAACAGAAATGACTTTGGTTTTCAGTTAACATTTCATGTCCACCATCACAACAACATTTTAATTTGTACAATATGTAACTTTGTGACAAAATACATGCTAATGTTGTTCAGTTCCCATCAGCCTCCGCTGCACTTTATGTGTAGAGCTAATTAGCTCGTTTTTACAAGCTGACACACTGAAGGCCCTTTTCCACTGGGAAAAAGTCCCGCAAACACCCACTTACATCTGGATTCTTCTACAGATGAATACAATGACACATGACTTTGCTATTTTGGCAGTCTAGATGATGACGCTGCGCATTTTCTGGTGCGACTTTATGATTTGCATTGAGCTCTTGACGTGTACAGTAAATAGCCATGGACATTAGTGTACTTTTTTTTTAAGATCTCAGGAACATCAGTCTTTGTTTCGAGCAAGTTGCAACACTGGCAACACAGAGAAGTGGGGGAGCTTCACAGTTTCCAACACGTCTGTGATGTTTAACATGACTCATCAGGGAAAAAATACACAAAGGCAAACTCCTCTTCTGGCAAAGGGAAAGGAATCAATTGCCTTTTTTTTTTTTTGTGGGTTTACATATTTACATGGGGTTTAGCCCTACTTTTTGTGTAAACAAGGTATAAAGAAACATTTTATACTTTGATTTATAGTGACAAAGCCCTGTTACAGCAGACTCTCATGTCCCCCCAACTTTTGGATTTTTATTATAAAATTGCTTAAATAACCCGTTAAATATAGTGTCACAGTATCATGGAATTGAGTCCACACAGTAAATAAATACATTGCACAAATATAGCATAACAATATGGATATTTGCAGTTGTTGAAAATGTCTCCGGCCTCATGAGGTTACGGAGTGAAAAAGATGGTTAATCTGGCAAGAATCTAGCCCACGTGAACAAACTGAAATCCCCTCCAAAGCAAATCTAATATTACACATCACATACTGTGGCCATGATTGTTCCACCACAACTTCTCCAGCGCTGATGTTATTCAGACAAACATTCCTGCCTCTTTGATAGGAAAAAAATCATAATTAAATGGATAACGTAAACAATTTTGCTTGAGTGTGTCAATGATAATAGAAGAGCTGACCAAAAGTACAGAGAAGGCACATCTGTATATGATAGAGTGAGCAAACAAAGTGAGCTATCATATGATATTTGAGTTATGAATGCCAGAACCATACGATGATGATTTTTCCAGCGATTTCAGGCTTTTACTGATTCCTTGCAGGCACAGTTCAGCTTGGCTCGGGACACTTATGTGAATACAGGCTCTCATTACATGATATTAGTTAATGCGAGCCTGGCGTAAGCACACTCTTCTCCCTGTGGGATTATACGAATATACCTGCAGGATGCAAATCAGTGTTTCCTCACACCGGAGAGGATTTACCTTGTGGAATCCTAATGAGGGCATAAAGATTATTTACTCATTCCCAGGGACACATGGGAATGTATTAATAGTAAATTGGTGCATGTTGAACCAGCCTGTTGAAAACAGATGCAAATTAAAGGGGAAAAAAGGTGATACATTATCGGACCGCAACACAGTTTACGGTTGTCTCCCACAATCCAGCTCTTTTTAATAATCCCAGTCAATTTGAATATCAACACCAGTTTCACAGATGTCCTTTAACACCATGCTAAATCAGAAAATTAACCGCTTGAACGGTTCTTCACTCACGCATCAATTCTTGAAGCAAGCTCTGAGGAGAAGAGGAAAAGTGGGATTCCTGCAAAGCGAGATATTCTTCAGCGTACATGCAACTAGTTTTTGAGACTTAGCAGCTGCATGGTTTCACCCCACCAAACCCCCTCTTCTTTCTCTGGCACGCTGAAACCACTTCAGCATTAAACCATGGAAGATGAGCAGGAAACATGTGGCGTCCCCGTGGTCATCATTAACCTTCTGGAACGGCACCAACAACTGAACGCCTCCTCGACTGTCCACTGTTGCTTAGCGATGGACAATCAGCCACACAAAACAGATGCACATCTCAAAAGGTAGCTGCTCCCACATCAGAGATGGACCAGCTCTACATTCCGCCAAGATGCTTTGTAAGAAAAGGGGGCTTTTGAATGAGCTGATGAAAGTGAATAAATTAAAGTGTAACAGCTGAGTGCAGGGGTTGAAAAGGGCAAACATTTGTAACCACTTAGAGCTGCTGCTGCTGCCGCTGCCGCTGCCGCTGCTGCCGCTGCTGCCGCTGCTGCTGCTGCTGCTGCTGCTGCTGACGTTGCCTATGTGCACATAATCCATTAGACAAGAGAGAATTAGGAAAAAGTGATTTTTACGTTTTTTCAGAAAGGCGTATTTTCATAAATGAGTTGTTTGTGTATGTGTAGTTTCACCAGCAGCATCTGGAGTGTCTCAGAGATGTACTCAGGGTTAACCAGACTGGTGAAAGCAACCAAACCTCCAGCCCAAGAGTTTGTAAACTCTCCCAACCACACATGTGGATCTGGGCATATGCTGCTGAAATTTGGACTCTGTCATGTGCTAAGCCCTGGGTGATAGCATAATTAAAAAGGGCCCTGATGAACAGATGACATCGGGTTCAAAATGTCGGAGCAGTGTCTTTTCTTTGCGTGTAACTCCTCGGTGAGGGAGGCGGCAGCGAGCACTACGGGATATGGGGCTCCCAGGGACCTCTGCTGCATGACATATGTGTTCCATTACAGTTCATTTTCAAACATTTCTGCAGGACTTGTGGCTTCACAGTCTGCTTGAGAAGGAGGATTAGGCCCTCCTGAAATTGATTTATTTCTGCGCCCTAACTGTTTATTAAATATAATTGACCATCAAAGTTGTCACAGACAGGAGGGGAAAAAAAGGAGCTGCTACTCGTACCGCAGAAAAGCGAAGCTTTCTTTGAAAAGCTATTTATCTAAAGAATGTCTTAGTTAGAGGCTGGACTGGGAGGCAGAAAATAGGTCATATTTCAACCACTTATACAACCACACTTGGTGGCTGCAGGATTAATTAGAGCCAAAGTCATAATAAATATGGTAAGTTGTCTCAAGTGAAATAGTAAGCTTATACAGTGCCTAAAAAAAAGTGGGCCCTGTAAAATAGGACAATTATCCTCAGATATTCAATATGAAAATTCCCGGTGTCTCTCAGATTATGGTCAAACTGTTTCATCTTCAAGTTCCCAAGAAATCTACCACATTTCTACATCCACGAACATTTCATTTGATGAAAAGAAACTTAACCTCGGGCTGGGAGGGACTGGACTTAATACAGGAACAGATACCGACTGACTGACATCAACCATGTCAGCACTCAGAGCGTGTCACAGCCCTGGTGGTCTGTCTCTTAAACAGACGTACACTGTAAAAAAACCCATAAAAAAACAGTAAAAGGTCTTACTGTCAGATTTTTTAAAAGTATAAATACATACAATCAGCAATAGTGTGTGTACATTTTGTACTTTTACATAGAATTCAGTGTGATTTTGTTCAATACCATTAATCACTTGAATAGTCCTCTAAAATCTTTAATATCCCTTTATGGTTAGTATTTTTAATGAAAATAATTCCCTGTGTTTTTATGGCATTTACACTTAATTTATAAAACACAATTAACTTTGAAATAATACAGTACGTCTCTGTGAAATAACCTTTTGTACAGTCTATGTCTAGTGTATTTAAAAGCCACAAGCCTTTTTTTTTCGTTTGATGATTTGGAAGGACAATCCATCCTTTATCTTTCCAAGGTAATACCGATAAAATCCATAAAACAAAATAATGCTTATTGAGTTTCTATCATATGACAGATAGTTTTTTCCCTTCCTGTGTGAATGACAAAACAACAAATTACTATTTTGGTGGTGTGTCAGTGGAAGGATGAGCACAAGACAGGACAAAGACAGACAGCATGTAATTGGCAATGACGATGTAATAAATGCTTGTTTTCCCGGTTTAAACTGAAGATGTCATGGGTTTTCAGAATTAAAACAAAACAGCATTGTCCTGTCCTGTCACAGATTCCATTGCTATTCATGCAACACATCCATATTATCTTACGTCCCATAGCTGCTTAGGTTTGATGCACATACACATTTTAGTATGTTTTGAAGAGTTAGAAGTGTGGAAAGTTGGATGGATTTTCAGAAAAATACCACATAACTGAAACAGGCGAACCATGCAGCTAACAATAGACTGTAAGAAAGATGGACGACATGACTGCTCCCCAAAAGTAAAGCCCAAGCATCTTGATTGTCACCTGGGAGCTTGCTTCAATGTAGCTCATAAATGTCGCCTTCTCTGTATTAGTGGTTGGGACATGGGCCAAAGTAAAACTCAAAGTACACATAAAAATACATTTTTCTCAAAGATTTTTTCTGTCTTGTTTGAAGTGTTCATTATTCTGATAAGTTTGGTTTAAGTTAGTTAGTTGATGCTATAAAACGGGTTGAAACGTCACGATTGACAGCTGAGACGACCCCCTGAACCCTTCAGTGCAGATTTTGGGGCCAGGACTTTATTGGAGACATGTCCTCCATATTTATTTAAAGTCAATGGCAATAACTAGTTAGCTGCTTTACTCGCACCACTTCACCAAAAAATTGGGCTTCTGATTTCCTAACACATCAAAGCTTTATAAAACAGGGAGATAAAGTTAACAACAGCATTCATCTTGTGTTATTTGCTGGTAAGTAAACGTCTATTTTATTACTGACAGTTAACAGTTCGAAATAAGCCCTTTCTTCTGTTCAGCGTGTCACTATCTATTAAGCGAAGCATACTGTGCTGTTGAGAAATGGAGGTACGGGGCAAGACTATCTTTAAATGTCTGTGGACCATTAGCAATACCTCCCTAACTCAGAGGTGAGGTTGCTTGTGCTTTGTCTGGGTGTGTCAGATTGATGAAAGCTAAGTGCCTTTGGGCAACATTAAGAGGAGCTACAGAAAAGCAACGTTGTTTAGCTAACACAGGTACCGTTAACTAGAAATAGCGGCAGTGAAAGTGATGAATTGGGCAGTAGACTTTTGATGTTGTTTTGGTGCGCATTTAGCTCCAGCTCCTTTTTTAAGGTATCGATTTCTTTATGTGGAGGAACAGAGTCTCCGCAGAGTGTTGTGTATATCACAGTGGGTCTAATTGTGGCTGGCAAGTCTGCAACTAAAACAAGTTGAAAAGTTGTCCTGTCCTTTACTTTATTGGTAGGTTGGGTTAAATTGTTTCTGGCGTCCGTGACAAGCGGCAAGCCTCTCTTTTTTCAAACTTGCCTTGTGAAAAATGAGTTGAATTCAAGCCAGGCTGCTCGGCGAAAGCCCCTTTCCCCCTTATTTTCCATTCTTCCTTCAATTTTCACCCTGTCTCACACTTGAGTTGAACCATGTTGAGATTTTTATGCCCTCCAAAAGGTGACAGGAGAATAGGTCTGGGTTGTCTATGACTTTGAGGAACGTGACTGTCTCTTTGGTCTTAAATCTGTATTAAGGACACACGATCAAGGGGATGCCGTATCTTTTAGATTATCTCTTAGCTGCTCTGATGTGGTCAAAATGAACTGATGTCCCTTCAAAGAATTACCCAGGAAAGTCACATTCAACTTCACACAATGATAAATACCATTTGGAGTCTAAAATTATTTTCCAGCGGGGGAGAATCATTGTGATGTATCCTTATCCATCATCATTATCTAATTTACTGTTTTATGCCTTTTTAGTCGACAGAATCCACTCGTGCCCCTGACACAGTAGAAAGCCGAAGCTGTAATGATCTGTGTCATTGATGAAAGCTCCCCACATAACTGAGCTGCAAGTGATTTCTCAGAACACTGACTCTCAATCATTTCCAACATCTGGAACAACTATGGAATACATAAACAAAGAGCCGGAGTGGGGGCTGGGTGCGACTGTTGCAAGGAATTCAAAGGAGAGCTGGGCAGTTGGACGCAGAATTAGTTGCGAGTTTACAAGATGGAATGTAAACAGGACTGATGGATGGGTCAGTAAAGCTCTCTGTTGTCCTGAGGAAGTCTGGTCAAGAGCTGCAGGACCCCCGCTAACGGGCCCAGATTATGTGGAAATGGGATCTCTGCTCTGGGGAGAGCATTCTTCTGCTCATGCTGCGCTTTTACAGTGTATCAAAGTCACATCTGAGACTTCCCCTGTTGGTTTTCTTCCCCCGACGCTCTGACCTATTGCCTTGCATGCTGCTGGGTTTGTAGATTATGTACAAGCGATGTTCAAACAGAGCGTTCCTCTTTGCAAAGCTTATTTCAAAGCTTACCTCACTTAGTCCTGCTGAGGGCAACTGCCATGGGACTCAAGTCAAATAACAAAGTGGAGAGACATTTGAGCCTTTTGCCAAGTTGGAAATGATGGATGGGAACATGTAATGACAAAAGGATGATTTAAGTGTTGTTGTGATGCCATAAGATAACTACACAGCTTCAAAGAGCGCAACTCAAACGCAAGAAAATGTGGTGTCCGTTGAACATTTTAAAGGGGGCTAAAAACAGATCAAGAAAATGTTATATTAACTATAACAACCTTATTTATATAGCACCTTTAAAAACAGCCGCTACAAAGTGCTTCACAAAGAAGACTAATAAAAACAATAATACAAAACACCTATGACAAGAAGAAAATGAATACAATGTCATTCAAATTCAAAGGCAGCAAATTAAATTTGCTGAAATTTAGAAATTTAGAAATTTAGAAATTTAGAATGTGCAATTCTAAAATCTTTATATGCACATAAATCCATGTGTGAGCAAAACATATTTCAATGTACATCCCCAAGCCAAGATTAGACAGTTGAAATGCACATTTAGGGCTGGTACCATGTCTCTATTGTTGGTCAGTTTGTGGGTCCATCAGACTGAAGTTTCATTGTTATCACCACTTTGGTCCAGTCTCATCAACTGCTGGATGGACTGTAATGAAATTTCATTCAGACATTCATGATTCTCAGATCACAGATCTTAATGAATTTGATGGGATCTCGTGACTTTTCCTCTCCTGCCACCTTCAATTTTATATTTGAATAATATAAATATAAAATATTTAAAAAATCCTTTTTTCTTTTGCCGCAATTAGGATACAATTTAAATTTGTCCAAGACTTTGATTTTTGACAAGCTAGAGATATTACTATCATCCTTACCTTCACTTTGTGAGCATGTCCTCCCAAGAAAAAGGTCAACATCATTTGTTTAAGGAAATTGTAGTCGTAGAAAATTCTACGGGCGCAAAGGATGAGGTAAGGTGACAGTGTAGACTGAGTGACAAAGTCTGCATACAGAGGAAGTAAGGGTGTACAGGTAGGTTCATAAAAATTAATCTTTCATATGGGAGATATCTGTTTGTTTCCCCATTTCAAACCATGACCACGATTTTGTTTAACCATACTAGTGTCCTAACCAGTAGTCTTGAGCCTGATGTTAAATAGGCAGGCTTCTAGTGTTTTATATTTGTGAAGAACTTTGTAACTTTGTTTTGAGAAGTGGTATACAAATAAAGATATTACTGTTGTCAGACTATTACTTATTTCAATCCAAACCATATATCTTCCCCCAAATGTCACCAAGTCAATGTTGTGCCTAAATCTAACCAAACCTAAGCCTCAGTGCAGCCACACTGACTTGCCAGCATGGCTGTAGACTCTTGGCATTGTTACAATTTTATTAAAAGCATTCTGTAAATCTTCTACACATCCCTCATATGCCTCAAAAGTTTTTGCCACTTGGAAGTTGAAACGTCTCTTTCTCGCAAACGGCTTCACATTAGAACCTGAATGGAAGGAGGTACATGTTTATATCCACGAGCTCTGGGAGCTATTTACACACTCTGGAGATGAGCTTTCATGTCAAAAGCTAATTTCCCCTCCAGATCTGAATCAGTTCACAGGGTTATGTAAAATCTCACCCTCAGGATGACATATTAAAAACATCAAGCTCGGTAAAGCAGCATGCAGGAGAGGGATCTATTAGTTTTATTTTTTATTTTAATATGGCTGCTCCTTATTATCGCGTATCCTTATCACAGCAGGGTTTTTGAGAAACATCAACACTCTCTTGTTCCCAGGCCAGAAAATCAAATGTCTTATCTGCACAGACAGATGCAGAGATGCATGGGGGAGGTCTGAGGCACGTCAGCTCCTGCAGACTGAGAGCTGCTTGTCAGGTGAGAGAGATCTGGGAACCAAGAAGCCATCAGTCAGGTCCCGACCTGTCTAATGGGACATTTCTGCTCCAGAGAAGTGTCACTGATATGAATGATGAATAATGTTCAGTGTCACTGACCTATTTGGATGGCCTTGTCATGTAATGTTAAATGTGGGATAAATTCAGATTTACAATGGAAGGGCTTGCTTGATGACACGACTGTGTGCAACACAATGTCACATTATCCTTATATATAAGCATGCATAGCTTTAGCTGTAAATCACAGTAGAAATGGGTTTTCCTGCTGATTGCATGTCCCTTTATAATATAATATAATTTAACATTTGCATATCAAATCCTGGCATTTGTATTATGTCCCATACTGCAACTCACGTTTGCAATTGCCTGTCCAACAATTTTTCTTCTTTTCCAGTCACTACTTTACAAGATAAACAACTCTCTCCAAAAATTATAGCAACCACAAAACCAGGCCTGTTATCTGTGAGACGAAACCTGGAGCTGCTGCACACACACAAAAACTGTGTTTGTTTGAATTTTGACTTCAAACCCAGCTGTGCTTTCTCGCAGTGATAACAGTCATGGAAAAGCATGTTTGCTTCCTTGTGAAATAACAGGAGCTTCTACCACTCTCTCCATGAAGCTCTTACCTCCTTCAGCGAGCAGCGACTATCATCAGGAGGATGACGTTTTTTTCTTCTAGAAATCACAGTGGGCCCAGAGAGCTCAAAACACTGCAACTTACAGGTATAATATGTAACAATTCTACATTCAAATGTATTAATATGGGACTTATTTGATATATTTTGTTGACTTGTGCACTTACATTATCCAAAATGTTTCCAATAATGTTAAAACTCAGAGAAATCCCTTAGTTTATTCAAGCTAATGGGACGTTTCATGTTGTCGCCTTTCAATTGCACCATATCCACTTTACCTGTGGCTTTGCCAATCTCTGCTATAACTTCTGGGGCACACAACAAGTTTCAAGTTCCAAACAGTATTTTGATGAGCTGTGATAACTTAATATTGTGAGTCATTAAAATTTGGATATTTCTGTGTTATTGTAATTTGTTATTGTTTTGATTGAAAGTCCCCCTGGCAGCTGAAGTTATATATTGTACGTTTAAGAAGACACAAATCACGAGCAAATTAAGAAAATCTGTTTAATCAATTCGACCACAGATGCGCTGCAAATACACACAGCCATTTTCAAATAGAAGAACATGCTGTAAAAGCACACAACACAACCAAAACTTAATAATTTGAGTGGTGATATTATGTTTTGAAAACAACAGATCAACAAATATAGCTGGTACAATATACTTTTATCTCTCCATTCCATTTTCTTTGCAGCGACACGATTGTGGGTGACACAGCTCCTTATACATCTTGACCCTCATCCTCATCCCTTGTACACTGATGAGAGACAGTGACACAGACAGCAGAAGAGGGAGGAGAGGAGAGTTGAGCTGCCACCGGTGCCAGGAAGTACAAAACTGCCTTTTATCTGAGAAAAGGAAATGCATTTTCACACTTCAGCTTTTCAAACTCTTCATTTTTCTATTTCCGACCATGCATCTCCAAACAGTGCCCTCCAAAATCCGCCACACTCACAGTAGGTTGCTTACATCATAAAGGCAAACAGTCTCTGGTGTCAGGAGAGAGGAAGCAGTGAAAATGTGAAACAGATGTAGCGAGAGGTGGAGAGGTTGGCTGGTGAAGTGGTTGACGACAGCACTGAAACTGGGCATACAGTACAACACATACACTGACACTTACTGACACAGGGTAGGAGACTAAGTCACATCTTCCACTATCACAGTGTCCAGTCTTATTCTCCTTTAGTGACTGTAATCTATGAGGATCATTTATTAGTCTACTCACAGTATATATGAGCACAAAACCTGCTAATTACACTGTATAGTATATGTTAATCATGCATTTTCATCTTATTCAACTGACTACACATCAATTAGGACTTAAATTTACCAACAAACACTGGAGTGGATTATCTATGTTAAATTTACACACGTGGGAATATGACTGCTTTAGATGATTGTCTTGATTTGAAGACCACCACTCGTGATCAACACCCTGAAGGAGTAATCTCTTGCAGATGTTCTCTAATGCTTTCTCCAAATGTGTTTAATTTGACTCTTCGACACAGCTAAAAGAGACCATATATCATGAACAGTGAAGAAGGTGGACTCTTTTCTTTATGGGACGTAAAGACATTAAGACATTATGGGTTTTCAGAAGTTTTTAGCTAACTGAGTTCTGCATTTAATCCCTAAATATGGTTTAGTATTCAAATAAAATATGAAATGCACCATTTTTGTCTGTATTGGTCATTTAATAGACAGTTTGAGTTGAGTTTGTCTTTTTGATCACAATATTTTTGGTGGATCGTCACGTCTTTTTTTTATTTGGTTGTATGTTTTATGAAGTATTAGTGTGGGAAACTCTAGGAAACTCAAACCAGGAATGGATAATTAGACCAGCATATACATTTTTAAAATAATATTCAATATGATAAAAAAAAGTATTGATGATGATCTAGTTAACTGTCAATAAGAAACACGTTTGCAGGTTAAGTCTTGTTGCCCCGACAGTAGCTCCAGATGAAATGTAGCCGCTTCGCAGATTCAAAAAAAAAAGAAAAAAAGAAAAAAGTGATCTCTGTACGAAGAACAGGGCTCAGATCAGTACGTTAAAGAGTTGCTTTGATCAGTATTGAGCAGGGTATCATTCTAAATATGAACTGACCTTCCTCTTTAAGTGTGAAACATCGGAGGCCAGATGCTGCGGGTGCTGACCCTGCCCAGGCGGCTTTACCCACATAAGGTGATGTGATCCCCTTGGGCTTAACACCAGTATGACTGTGCTTCCTGTGTCAGCTCCGCAGCATCTGTTCCTGCTTAGCATCAACACTTGCAGACTTCCAGCAGCCGTATCAATGTGCATTGTTTTAAGAGCTCTCGACCTTATTAGACAACAACTCTGTTCCCCTCTGCACAATATTCAAGTTGTCAGGATAAACTCCTTTCAGGAGTCAAACTGGTAAAACACTAATGCAAACTGCCTTTCTGTTATTTTGTGGTTGTGTGTGGAAATCATTGTGTGTTGTCTCTGTCCCACTGGGAATATAACAGTGACTGAAGTGCCTTGAGGAACTGCAATGATGCACTGAGCGTTGGCCCAGGGTTCGTCTGACTTCACATGTTTGACTGCCGGTCATGGCGCTGATGAGTCGGAGGGCAGCAGGAGCAGAATAGACCCCCCCGAGAGATGGACTCCAAAGGTCCTCTGTCCTTGACTTTGGGGACCCCATCTGCATTGATTCATTCTGTCACGCTCGTCTCGAAAGGACAACCACGGCTGCTGTTCTTTCTCAGACGCCACCTGGCCTGTGTCCTCCCTGACTTTCTGACCTAACGCTCAGATTGCCTCCCGGGAGGTTGACGGAGGCTGCTGTGTTTAGTTGGTCCAGTATTTTGTAACGCAATGAGCTATATTAGAAGGCTGGCCTTAATCTGTGTTAACATTTATTTCATATATGAATGAAAATTGGAGAAAAACAAGCATTCTTCTCCCGCTGAACAGCCGCATTTACTTGAAACTCTTTGAAGGGGTTTTAAAAGCTGAGAGGCTTAATCAAAGGAGATTTGCTGCTGTTACTTCACAGAGTCTTGTACACGGGGATCCAGGTCAAGTCGGTTCCTACATCGGGCTCCGACCACCTGGGCTGAGCCGCCGCGCATGTGAGCGGATATTGGACGGACGGGAGACAGCTAAATTAGACCCTGCAGATAGCGGTGGAGGGACTTTCCTCGCAGAATCAGCAGGGAAATGAGGAGTCAGAGAATCAGATGGAGTAGATTTGCGGTCCTGAAGCCAGTGCGGCCGGGGGGAAAATGTGCCTCTGATGATAATGAGTCTAACAGGGCATCAACTACACCCTCACCACCGCTCTGCCTCCTCAAATGTTGCTGTGGAGCTACTGAGTAAGCCGGGGCGGGTAATCAAACTCATATCCTACAGGAGTCATGTTGTCGCTGCTACTTGTGCTGCAAATACCTCTGTCCCAGAGGTGCATTACAAACAGCTGAGCCCAGACACGTCTTTGTGCATCACTCAGACTCAAACAGCATGGGGCTGACACCATCCACGCGTTATTTACACATCTGAGAGCCTCCTATCAGGGCTGAGGAGTGCGAGGGAAGAAAACACACCAAGTAAAATGGAGCTTAATCAGCGATTGTGCCTTGATTGTGTTGGAGCTCCTTTTCTCCCCCTTCCTGTAAACTTCTCAAAATAAACAGCAACTGACCTGAAAGCGCTCTCCCCCTGCCATCACAGGCATCACACAGCCCTGCAGAAGTCCACAAACCACTAAATTACATAGCTAATATTCCCTCTGCTGGACTGTTCAATGCGAATGCGTCGTAAGAGAAAAATCAGCTAAATGTTGGAGAGTCGGAGACAAGCCGGCACCAAATAATTGAACGTCACAGCTTAATTAAACGTCAAAGTCATGTGAGTGTAGGTTAGCAGCCGAGCAGCAAACTTTAAATGTAAAAAAAAAAAGAGAACATCTGGATGGGCCGACGTGGATTCTAGGTTTCGCCTTCATGTTGTTATTTACAAGTCAGCGTCAAAGTAACGACAAGTTTTGCACAAGCCAGCATGAGAGCGCAAGCCCCATAATTGCCAAACCACTGGAAGAGGAAATGTAATCATATACAGAATACAAATTATGGCCCAATAAAGATTAGGTAACAGCATGAACAAATTAAAGTGCTGTGAAAACGGAAGGATTAGAGCAATTACACTCATTACACAACATCCATCTCTCTGACCTGAGTCTGGGCTGAAAAACACTGAGAACAGGAAGGCGGAATCCATAAAAGTGCATGGAGGAGGGAAAAAAAAGGAAAAAAGAAGGGAGGATTGTGAGGAATGCTGGAATCTCTTAATGCACACATCCAGCGTGGAGTCAGAAAATAGCAACGTGTCTGAACAGCAGTAGGAGGAATCATGAGTGGAGGTAAAGACACAGTTGCCGTAGAACTGCCTCTCGCCGCGGGGCTGCCATAAAAGACGATATAAGTGATACCGCCGCACACAATGGAGAAATGTTAAGTGAGAAGACAATGTTTTTTAAAAGGGAACAAACGCTCCGTGAGTCAAATTGGAGTCGACATACATGCTCTCAATCTTATCTGGGCCAGGTTACCTGACAGGCAGCCTCCGGGATGATGATGAGGAGGAGGCTCGGAAAAATAAAAGCTTCCCTGGCGTGGAGCCAGCTATTTGTTGTTCCCTCAAATTAAAATCAGCTCTGCTCAGTTAAACAAGAGGGAAACCTTCCTCATCAGCGACGGTAATGACACGACATTATCTTCCATTTGCTTTTTGCGACTTCGAATGCTAATCGCGGGACTGGTGTTCGTGGCCATCCATGCGAGTTGAAGCTTCTGAACACCTAACTTAGAAGCATACTCAAAAGCAAGAGTGGAAATTCCACTTTGTTTGTGGAGATGCTGATGATGCTGAGGACGGCGTGATGACGATTACAGGTATGATGGTAATTGGATGGCGGCCGAGGAGGTGGCCCTGGTGGCGATTATGAGTGCTGATTGTGATAATGAGGACGATAACGATGATAACAACTATTACAATAATCAGCTGAGAGGGGAAAGAAGGGAGACAGACACGGGGATCAGTGTTTTCATACGACCTCGTCTCATTAATATCTCATTAGGGAACATTCAGGTTGGGCTCACTTACGTCAGGGTAATTATTTTTGAAAGGTTACGCACACATAATGAACATGTGGAGAAAGAGTCAGATGCTGCTCAATATAAGATTGTGTGACAGAACGAGACACAGTCAAGAAGTCAACTCGCAGTTTGTCAGATTTTACATGACTCCCTGTTCTTTGACGTCTGGAGCCACCGTGGCTGATCTCTACAAGCAGAATCCAGCTGTGGTGGCAAAACAAAAGGAAATCTGGCCCTCACAAGGGAACTGAAAATGCACGACGACTGGACACGTCGGCCTCTCTGTGTATGTTATGCTGCTGCTGGTTTAAATCAACACAACCCCTCACACTGTATTTTCAGGCTACCTCTCTCTCTGAGATGGCCCAGTTAAATGGAAAACAGCAACGAACACACAAACACACGCACACACGGAAAATTCTTCCCTGAATGCTCTGCTGAATCGCAGGGAACAGGAGGATGCCGGCGCTGTTTTTTCTTCTCATGTGTTAACCCACTCACGAGCTGCTCAAGGCATTTAAGCTCACGCACATCCCTCAGAAGTTCAAGGGGAGACAAAGTGAAAGGAAATCTGAACACATGACCCTCTTAAAGGATACGCCTCAACTGGCCTTTTGTAATGGCTTCGCTTGACAGACACCAGGTGCAGGGAGAAAAAAAAATTCTTTGGGGTTGAAACTCCACCGGATTTTAATGGCTGTGGATGGGTTTCACATTAAAGACAGCGCCGCACGATAATGCACATTAGGACAAAAGTTACAGAAACCCAGAACCCCCACAAAGAGACACATAACGAGCAACCAAATAAACTTGTAACTGATTAATCAATCGTTCATTTTTGCTGCAAAATCTAAGTTAACCTCAGTGTTTGTTACCTCTGTCATTGAGGTTTTCATTGGCGTTTGTCTGTTTGTAAATTGGCAGGATTACCTAGAAAAACTACTCTGCTGATTACCACGAAACGGTGGAAGGATGCGGTATTGGTAGGGAAAAACTCATTATTAGATATTTTGGTTTGGATCCATATCAGGGGTCAGATCCAGGAATTTATTTTCACTTTCTTTAACATTGTGAGATATAACGTATTTCTACATTTTCCTTGATTTCTCAGAGAATAATTCGTGGATCTGGATGAAAACAACCTGGCTTGTTTAGGGGACTGATATTTATGGTTATGTGCACTTTTAAACAGATCCAAGTAAAAAATGTGGCTCAAGTGAATGTAAATGTGGTTTCCTAAGGGTTGGGTCTTGGTGGAAGTATATGTGCTATATATCCACCGGCCACACTGGAAGTGACCAAGCTGCAGGGTCCGATTTGCTGCTGCACAGACACATCTAGGATTTATTTGAGCACTAGTTACTGTGAGACTCCATAGGTCATTGTTTGAATCACTGCATAATGTATAGAGTGCTGAATCTACAGAAATTGACCCATGCGTTCGCCCGGGCTAAGACCCCTCCTTTGTATAACGTGAGATGAACACTGCACTGACTGTGTGGGAGCTGGTGATGAATCATCAGTATGGTGAAAGGTAAATCTGAGTTAAATGAACTGCATTTATATCGAGTATTTTTCTAGTCGTAACAACCAGTCACAAACGCACATTTATTCAGCGGTTTAGCCTACGTGCTCCATCCCATTCACAGAGTGCCGACACACTTCAACATGCACACTGGAGGAAGCGGGGATTGAACCAGTGACCTTGTAATAATTGAAAAACCCACTTCACCTCCAAGACAGAATCAGTGCTAACACCAACATGGCCTCAGGAATCCGTAATGCACCAGAAAACTCAGACAGCCCTCCATTTTTTTTGGAGTAGAAAGTAGTTAGCTCAGTTTGCTGCCTCTGCTAGTGGAGTGTAATATTAGCAAGATGGATTGTGGTGAAGCGTGGGAGGGAAAGGCAACCAGCACGAGAAGGGAGGAGGAAGAGGAGTCTGTAACTGAGTGAGGAGGAACTGATACGAGGGCACCGTGGCAGATTTCCTTTTGTCCTTTTGCCTATAAATAAAATCCAGTCATCCAGTCATCATCATTGTGGATCACAGTCCCAGTTTCTCCAGTCAGTCCCTCCAGGATGTTGCCGTGTCATAGTTATAAAATTAAATTCAACCAATCCCTGTGAATCCTGCAGAGCCTCACAAATTTGACCAATCACTGCAACTTTTCCTCAAATTCAACTCCTCATTTCTGTTTCTAAAGATGGAGAAACAAATCTAACATTAGTTACTGCTAAAGGGTGCAAGATCTCAGTGTGGGTAAACTGGTTTGTATCATCTCCCACATCGAGTTGAAACACAAAAGGAGGTTGAGCAATAAATACTTATTTTTATCAAAACAATCCTGTTGTATTTAAATCTGTTGCAAATGCTGAAAGAATCAATGTTGGTTTCATTAAATATTTAGTGTGCACGTGTATACCTTTGTTCAATTAAGTTTTTGAGGTCATTTGTTTATTTAAGAGGGGCTAGACAACACAGCTGTTGAGTCAGAATAAGCAATATAGCTTATTACCTCGACCAGGTAGGTTTTCTTTTCATCTGCGACTTTTGATTTTACTATGTTATCAAAATTATCAAAAATCTTTAATGTGATCAGTTTGTAGAACATCTCTACAAGGTTCATATATCTGATCTCAATATGGGGATAAAGCGGCCAATCGGCCTTGGACGAGGTATGAGTTCTCTGTCCTGGTTTGTATCTGCAGTCCTTGGGCAGGACAGTGTAAAAGACAATACAGTGAAATACAACAGTACATCACATGTAAAACATCAAAAAGTTTTCCATTTTCCAAAAGTTCCAAAGGTCAATAATCATTTTAACTCTTGTATTGTAAAACGTGTGCATTCTCTGATATGGTTGTGAATTGACGTGTGTGTGTATGTGCACGGTTGTGCCTGTGAAACGACGAATAAAGTCTCAAATAACGTTTTTTAAACATGGTGTGGAAGCTTTAATATACAAAAACTTTATTTTTTGCCATTTCCATTTGCTCCCACAACATCATCAATACAAAAACAACAAGCATTGCATATTTTATTTCTTTCAGAAAAGCTGCTGTGAAATCAGACATTTTTTTAAGCTGCAAAAATCCTCAATACAAAAATCCTGTGAAATCCTGGAGGGACCGTACAGTCCAATTTCATTACAATGGATCCTCACAAATGTCTTAGGAACATACATCTTAAATCAGTGGCAGTTGATAGATAACACTGTGTGGGCTTGTTAAAAAGAAGAAGAAGAGAATAGCGATTACGATGCACAGCACAGAATGGGAACATGGAAGAACGCCACGCAGAGGCTTGAAGCTTAGACACCATTTCCACAAATAAATACTTTTATCCTCTTTTACTAAAATTGAAACATGTAAACAATGGACACACTATCATTATAGTGTCTATTTTCTAATTAACACACACACACACACAGTCAACATTAACCTTAACCTAACCAAACCTGAAAACATGTCTTCACCTTAAAATGTAATGATTTGGACACATTATCATTTTTATCAGTTATCAGTTATTATCAGTTTATATTTTCTAATTAAAACACAACGAGTTCAGCTTAAGTATTCATATTTTTGACAATGACAAAAACCATGCCCTCACACACACACACACACACACACACACACACACACACACACACACACACACACACACACACACACACACACACACACACACACACACACACACACACTAAAGAGAGAAGAAAGACAGGCTCTAATAGGAGATAATGGATTCTGGGTCAACACCTGGTAATCCTTACGTCAGTGAAAGGGAGGGCCTTGACATTTTCCAGAAAGTGCCAAACAACGTGCCTGTAATAAGAAGGTCAACTAAATTTCAAACACGGGGCAGGCTGGAACAAAGAAGCACACAGGCCGAATATGTGAAACCTTTCGGATGGCAAATTGAAAACGAACATATTACTGCATCAAGTGGTGAAGATGAAAAGCTAAAAAACAAGGAATAACTTCAAATTGTGTATCGTCTTGTGTCTTCATTCGAGGGAAGCTACAGACTCATGTTGGAAATTTTGAATAAAACTTTTAATCACTGGGTTGGTGATTTGAACCCCTGACCAGATAATCTTGTTTTGGCAAACAAACAGTAAAATGTTCTGCCTCGGCTGCATTTATAGGTTGGCTTTTGGTTGCGTGTGCGCCCGCGTGCACGTGTGTAACCAAAGTCATTAAATGAAATAGCACATGTAGCTAACGTTTCAGACGATTTCTCTATTTATAGACGTGTAGAGGACATGGTTGACCCAGAAGAACCTCTCCCGCGGGGCCGTCTGTTCTCTGTCCAGACGCTGCAGATTTGGTTTGACTCCTTTGGAGGCAAATTGAAAATCCCAGTGTAATTCAGACGCCAAATTAAAACAAACAAGCTTCAAAAGGAATGGCGAGCCGCTCCTCTCAGCCAGTGTGTCGTGTTATTTTAAATCCCAGTCTCAATCCGATTGGCCGTGATTCAGGGAGAGTGAGAGGCCGGAGATGATGGAGGACTCCAGGGTGCTCTGATTGTGAGTCTGGCAACACAATGACGCCCCCTGCTGTCTGACTGTAACCACCCCCACCCCCTCAGCCACTCAACTACCCTCACACACACATCATCATCACATACCACACACCCTGCAGCTCCAAACCCCAGCATGGCTACTGAGAGGTCCTCCTGGCGTGGGGAGCGACCTCAAGGCTGCACACGCTCTTGATGTGGACCCATTGTAATAATGAACCCCTCGACCCCTCGACCCCTTCGCCTCATCCCACAGACTCTCTCACCGAGAAAAAAAAGAAGAAGAAGGAAAAACCCTCATGCATTCCTCATGAGGCTTGGAGAGAAACACTCCGAACCACATCTGGTTTTGCTTTGCTGAGATCTCTCCCCACGTTCAATTGGGTCTTAAGAATACGGTTTGGAGTAATAAATGGAGGCTTGCGCTGCTTATTTGTAGACTCCACGGTGAAATGACAAGGGCTGTAATTGGTTACTTCCATAATTGCATTGAAAGTAATTTATGTAGTGCCTTGGGGACGCCAAATGAGATAAGGTGAAATGATGATAGCAGTGAGGTAAGTAAACATTTATTGGATCTTCTCTGCGGAGCCTGTCATTCCAGCTCCAGGAACATTTGTGCAAGCACTGATGGAATTGGTTAGAGCGGTGGCATGCTGGAGTGTGTGTGTGTGTGTGTGTGTTTGTGTCTGTTTCTGTGTGTGTGTGTGTGTGTGTGTGAGAGAGAGAGAGGGAAAGAGAGATCGAGACACTGAGTCGTACTTTTATTAGAGAGCCACTGGAGGGCAGTGAAACTACTACATGTGGCAGGCAGAATCTTTCCCGTTCAAGTGTGTGCATGAGAGCCCAGTAAACAATCAGCAGGGTGTGAAAGAGAGGTCATGCATCATTGGCCTAGAAACACAAACATGGCGCTCTGCCTTGTATGCCCCCTGTGTCTCTCCTTGGGCTCTCCTTCGTCGTGCTTTCCCGTGACCTCCGTGAACCTTCGTGATTTTAGTCGGCGGCAGAGCTGCCGGGTGGAAATATTCAGACTGTGATAGGCACATGCAAGGCTGCCTCTCAGTTGTTATTGTTTGTGATTCGGTAGGTAGAGGCTCATACAGTAAATGATGTGCAGAAGAAAGGGGTCCAGTGCCACAGAAGCTCCTGAACTGAGAGTTAACGTTAGCGCCTGTAAAAAGAAATGACAGCTTGTTGCTGCTGGTTCTCTGGGGACCAGCTCTTTTGTATGTAAATGCACTGAGACAACTGTAGAAGGAAATAATAACAACGAAATGGAGCCATGGAAGCTAAACAGACGTATAGTGTACAACTGCTCTGTTGAATAGATCTTTCATCAGGCCTGCGTCGCCTGCCCAGACTTTCCAGTGACTGGCAGCCACACAAAACAGTTTGCGGTAAAAAAAGATAAAATAAATAAAACACCAGCCTGCTGCAGCTCTTTATGCAAAGATGATCTGTCTTTTTTTATAATGGAAATATCACAAGGTGTTTGCCAAATGACAACTTATAATGGTATCAAATTTGGGAAACCTTAATTTTAGGGCTTAAAATCTTTAGAAATTCAGGAGGGAAGAAAAAGGTTTTTTTTTTTACTGCCAGATCAAATTCCACACAGTTGGCTACTCTGCTTCCCAAGAGGGTAAATGTAGCCTACATTGTATAAAACATTCAAGGCTTCTAAGGTGAAGTTACATTTGGAGTCAAAGTACGCTGTGGCTCAGGAACCCGTGGGCTCCCGGGGAAATCAGATTCATGTTCGAACCCTTTAAAGTTAAAGCTTAAGCTCCTTCCTGTGTGCGACGCCTTCAAAAGGAAATGTGTCTTTTTAGTGCAAATCACAGCGCGCTGCTCAACAGCTCAGGTCACATGCTGCCACTCACAAAAGGTCACACATGGAGCGACCTCAGCTTTTGCGAAAAGTCTCAGTCTGACAGCGACGGACAGCTGATCAACTTGACACCGTTCTTCTTCCTCTTTTTTCCCCCTGCTGTCATTCACCTGTTTATTCACATTACATCAGTCGGCAGCCCCTGTGGGACTGCATCATAAAGTTGACAGGTAGAGCGTCACTGTTCTCCTCCAGCCTCGGCCCAGCAGCCTAACCTCACTCCCATCCTGAAACAGCATGCGCGGTGATTGCTTTTGTGATATCCTTTAAAAGCCTGAATGTCCTTCAAAGTAGTTCAGTTTGGTTTTGTCATGGTTTCCTCTTTCAATGCACATCACCCCAGTTCACCCTGTCCAAGCAATGAACTATTAATGTGAGAGGCCGACCCATCTCGCAGGCAGAAAAATATTGGAAAAATAATTCTTACATCTCTCAATCTCTGTATATAAGCCACATGCAGTAGTGCATTCTGTTCGCCATAAAGATTGGCAGCAGGGCCATCAAGTCAGTTTCCTAATGTGGATCCTAATGCCCTTGAAGTCAAGGGAAATGATAAACACACTGTAATTCGGATTATTAATACTCTTATTAATAAAATCCTAATTATGGGAAAGCATTACTCATTGAGACACATTGAGAAACATGCAACGTAAGTTGGGTTAGCAATGGTCATAATGGTTTGGGTTTCTGTTGAGGCCTCAGACTACATCTACACCACTACTACTGTTTCAATATCTGTCCACGTGAGCGTTTTGGCCCAATATCAATTTGAATCCCCGTCCATACTAACACATTTGGTTGAATTGTCTCAGATGGTGTCAATAATAGCTCGTCTCTTATACATGCAGTTGTATCATTGTAAAATACAGAACTTTTACAACATCTGTTGGCAAAGACAACAGGGTCAGCAACAATTGTAATTGATTATCCATGTAGCGTTCTACACTGTTAGCTGAGGCTAATGCCGGTTGTTTTCTTACAGAAGGGTGTCATGTGATAGGAGCCTGACGAATAAGCGAAGGCTACATCATCGAAAAGACCCAATGAGCAAGTGGTAGTGAGTGTCTTAGTTTATATATATTAATTGAAAATTAAATAAAATTTCCAAACATCTCCATTTCTGCTCATTCAGTCTAAAACACAGCCCCAAAGTTTTTGCGTGCAGCAGCCGTATCTGTTCATGCATTAAAACATTGAAGTTTGGATGTAGCCTCACACAAAAGAATTATTGTGCTTTGTGTATCACGCAGAGAACATGGCTAGAACAACAACAATTGATTGACAATGGTGCCAAGAGGATATCTGAGGGCCAATTTGCTGAAGAAAGATCTGGCGTCTGAGCAGCTGATCCCCTCAGATAAGAGCACAAATCTCATTTTCAGCTCCTTACAAAGAAATATACCAGCCGGCCATGCAGGCTTTGTGTTTTTTCTCACATGCTGATCCTAAGGCTGGTGTGGGGAGCCATCGCTGTTCAGTTTACAACAAACAGGTTTAATGGCTACGACAATCTAAAATCCATAGTTAGTTATGGAGAAATACGAGACAGATGAAATCCAATGTGTGCAGAGATGTGTTTACCCTCTCCCCGCTTCTCAGGGGGAGGAGAACTGAAAAAAGTTGTTTTGCAGATAGTCCAATAAATCACGTATATTCTCGTAATCCATTGAGTTGTAAAACACCTTTTTTATGCATCTGCACATTTAGGAAAAAAAAATTGCAGGCTGCACATTTTTATGCAATCTCAATTTCTCTGTCATATTAAAATAAATAAAAAAAACATAAATCCTGTAACAGCGAGATGGAATAAACTATATTTAGCCAACATCTATATCAAATCACACTGGAAACGGCTGTAGTTTTAACCTATGCTGCAATTTTAACACACTCTCTAAATCAGCCTCGGATTTGATTTGTTTTGCCATGGAAAGTAACAACTTAAATAGGAGCTACTTAGTTATATCAGCTTGAGCCTCCACATTTAAAGTAGACATGCTGTAATTTGGCCAAACTGTCAAGGTACACATCCAATAATTTGTTTTAAAGATGGTTCCTGTCATTTTAAGTAGTTCTCATCAGACTGACGTTTGTCCAAGTGCTCCTCTGATGCCATAAATGAGGGGTGAAACGTCATGAATGACAGCTGAGACCGACCCACGATTGGTCGAGCATGTGTATCGATGGGACTTCACGACTGAGGCATCATTTCATCGCTACTGTGCAGACTAATCCAAATGATGTCCTTGATGCAAGATGGCAGCCTTTGCATCTTTTCTGGATTGTGGGAGGAAGTGGGGATGCATCATTCATCTTTATATACAAGGTGCAGGATGAAGCCATATATTCAAACATACTTAGGATACGAATGAAAATACAAATGTGTTCTGCTGCAGAAGAAGTTTGAATTTCAGTGAAGACTTGTTCCTACAAGTGTCTGTCTTTCCAAAAGTCGATGTTTTACCAAAATCTTCTTCTTCTTCTTCTTCTTCTTCTTCTTCTTCTTCTTCTTCTTCTTCTTCTTCTTCTTCTTCTTCTTCCGTCTTTGAAGCTGTGCGGCTCCATCACAGGCATTTAGTCTGATTTTGGTGAAGCAATGAAAGTTGAAATGTGCTTCAAATACAAATTAGTGCGAGTCTGGTTTTAGAAATTTCCATCAACCCTTTTAATATTTCTTTCTGACATGAAAACTCGCAACTGACACTAATAGAGAGCTAATCTGTAAACAGATCTTCTCTGGTATCAACAAATCAAACCAACAAAATATCTACAATTTCACCCAGTTGAGTACATACCTCCCATAAGGTCAAAACACATTGAAATTAATTAGATCCAAATTTGGATCTGCACCAAATTGCACACACTCATACATCAGTCCCCTACACATTTTTTCCCGAAAGATTTATGAATTATTATCTGAGTTATCAACTAAAATGCTGAAAACACCATATCTTACAATGTCAAAGACAGTAAAAAATGAATTTCTGGATCTAACCTCTGACCTGGATCTGCACCAAAATGTATTGGGTTCCACCCTGTGGCATGCTTCACCCCTTCACAAAATTTCATGGAAGTCGGTCGAGTAGTTTTTGCCAACAAACAAATATACAAACAAACGAACTAACAGATAAAAACGTAAACTCCCTGGCATAAGTAAAAATCCACGTTTGTGCTCCTGAACAGAATAACAAGTGATCATTTTAAAAAATCGGATACATTGTCCTTTAATAGACCAAAAAACATCACATATTAATGCTGAATTGGCACAATGTTGGAATAATGGGGAGAACAGGATTTTTTTTTCTTCTTCCGAATTTGGGATTGTTCATGCATTATTCAAGGATATTAGCCCTGGTGGTAATTGTAGTCACTTCAGATAAATAGCTTGAATTAACTTCTTTTGTTTTGTTCTGTATTTGTAGCAGTAAGTGAACAAGAGACAAAGTGTGTGTATCAAATATAAAATGAGCTGAATGGGTTGTATTAGTGTTAATACTGGATTTTATTTTGATGGGACTGCTAGCGGCGGCACATGTGCAGCCATTCTGCGACGTTTGTTGATCTGTTTATGGTTCTTTTCATCTCACTGGGAGACATTAACAGTATCCGATATCTCAGACTGTGAATTACAATTCTGACTGGCACAGTTTTTCCCACTAGGCTGCTTGTAATTATGGCTTAAACAATATTGTGTGGACGTGGCATAAACGTCACAGTTCGTGTTTGTAGCATTAGAATGCAGTAGAAGAGGGTGAAGTGGATAATATGGCTATAGGCTAAATCAAGTTACGATGGCTTTAAGTATCCGTTCTACAGCTCTGGCAAAATTTTCATGGGAGCTGTAGCTTTTTCTGTGCTAAACATTTGATCATTTAAAACTTTGTCAACATCACAAAGGTTTCAGCAGCAAGCTGTAAGTGTTGTAGTTGCTGCCAGAGAACGTCGACTCTCAATTCAAGTCAACTACAGATAAATAGTCTGCCAAACTGCCAACTTTTTACAGTCACACATCTTTAAAGCATACAGCTGGTGAGTATAAGACATATTCAAAAAGATAAAATCTCCTGTAAGGCAGCGTGCTTTCATCCTAGGATAGATTCTCCAACATTAGCTGTGTTCTGGCTCCATAAACATGTTTACACCGCCAGTGAGAGACCTACAGTGTGTAGTGTCCCCTTGCTAGTTTTCCCATCTTTGAAGTGCCATGCTGCATCCCCAACACGCCCGAGAGAATACGGTGCTGAGACTGACAAAAAAGGGGGAGAAAACAAATGAGTTGTACTAAACGTTTGTACCACGAATGTCCCCACTGCATATGTATATCAAAAAAGTTGGCAAAAACAAGGCTTATCGATGGGAAACTGTGGAGCCTTGACCACACAGGAACCCTGCTGGTGCCACCAGATGATACTGATTCACCAATGCTCTTTGAAATCCCACACACACTCTTTCCCCCTTTATGTTCCATCTCAGATTGCTTTTAACGCACTCCTGCCATACTATCGCTCTCCTTTCTTCTTAACCGGTGGCAGTATTCGGGGCTGACTGCGAGATGAGCACAGAGGCTCAATGGAATAAGACTGAGAATTTGCATGAGGATGAGTGGGTGTGTTTGGCTACATTCACTGCAGCGCCTCCCCCTCAGTTCTGAATCGCTGCTTGTATCTGATGTTCTTGGATCAGTGTTCCAGTCTATTCTAGGATGCATCTGATACCACTATGAGCTGACAGCAGCATCAAAAAGAAGACGTGAAAATGTTGGCATGTATATATACAGCACTTATACATCTACCTGCTTGTTGTGGTTACTGTTAACCTTTGACTCACCTGAGACATCTACCCAGATACTAATCAAGGCAGGTATTTCACATCGCTGCATCTGTGATCATGGCCATTTTCTTTGGTGTATGTTCGTGTGTGTGTGTGTGTGGTCAAGGTATTACTAATGTTGTGGGGACCTTAATCAGTTTACACATGGTCAAATTATGGGGATTTCTCTTCCTTATGGAGATAAAAGCAAGTCCCATAATGTAAATTATTTAATAGTTTTTAGGTTATGTTAAGGTTTAGGTAAAGGTTAGGTTGAGGTTGAGGTTTAGGTAAAGGTTAGGTTGAGGTTAAGGTTTAGATAAAAGTTAGGTTGAGGTTAAGGTTTAGGTAAAGGTTAGGTTGAAGTTAGGTCAATGTAAGGATTGGGTTAAGGTTAAGTCAAGGTTAGGTTTAGGTAAGGTGAATAAGGTTGGATGAATGTTACGTTTAGGTTTGGGTTAGATTAACTTTAAGGTTAGGTTAAGGGTTAGGCAAGTAGTAACTATTAGGATAAGGAAATCAACATTCTCTGAAGTCATGGTGAAGATACGTGCTTGTGTGTGTGTTTGTGTGTATGTGTGTATGTGTGTGTTTTCAAGTACATGCAGGCTCCTTCATGCACCAGAAAATGATTTGTTGCCACATTTTATACAGATCAGAACTGCTCATTATTTTCAGGATTTATTTTTCCACATACATAAATCAGAGGATTTATTGGGTAGATTATATTAAAACGTTGAGTGTGGAAAAACAGATTAATGAAATAAACAAATAATACAAAACCCAAGCTAACAAACTAATATTTTAAAGCACCATTTGGAGGGTTTGCACTGCATTTGCAAGTTCACCCAAATTTCTTATTCACTTAATATTAGTGGAAGAAGTTCTGAGGGGGGTTCAGACCTTGTTTACTTGTTTTCTAAGGAGATCATTAGCCAGGTTTACGTCCATGAAGTTCAAGAAAATGGCCAAAAGGAGATGCAAATGAAGGCTTGTTAGACTGGTGCAGAAGAAGAGGGCCCCCTAACCCTAACCCTGAAACAATTTAATTAGAAGAGCATGAGTCAAATCACAAATGGTCAAAAGCACAAAACATTGAAAACCTAATGGGAATATGTCATTCATGTTTGATTTATGTGTTCATGTGAGGAAGGTTACAACCTCCTCATTGCTCCAGACAGTGTGATGTTTCCCTTCTTAGCCAACATATTAAGTACTCTTACCCTGATTTTAACCAAGTTTTTTATGCACAAATTGAAAATCATAAAGACAGATGTATAGAAATGTTTAGATTAATAAATAAATAAATAAAATTCTCCTAAACTCAATATAAACATTTGAAAAAAGAAAACATTTTATGTATTTTTCTGTAAAAAGCACTAAGGGGTCTTCATTATAATGAAGTCTCAGTGTTGGCTTCATTCACCCCCAGTATAAACCATTAGATCAGTGTCATATGTCAGGAAAATAAACTAAATAGAGGATGCTTTTTATTGCAGTGTGAAAACACAGTGGCATGCCAGCATGTGCAGGCATGTGTGGTGCAACCACTTCAGTAACAGAATGTGACTACCCTTTACTTTACGCCCGATGAAGTCCAAGCACATAAATGTAGGGCAGAGCTCATAACCCTTTGACAAGCTGAGTTAGTGCACATCAAACCAGCTGTGCCTTGGCTCAGATATTGACAAAATGTGAGGCAAGAGCTCCTCCCCCTATCTTTTTAAAGTGCCCAAATTATGATAGAGGAAAAAAAAACTGTCCTAGCGGGCCTGGTCTCATAAAGCGTGATTGAAACCTTATCGATCTTTGGGTTACTTGAAAGCAGATATAACATATCCTGAGCAGAGAGGGCTCCAGCGATGCAGAGCACCGAGGCTGAGATGCTGGATTCCTTCCTGCTCTTGTCACAGCATCCTTCTGTGCCCGAGGCCTCCTATCGCCACGCACTGTGGTGCCGGCAGTTAGTGCGACAGCTGGTCTCCATGCTTGCCTCCACTCTCTGTCCCAGAATACCCAGTGACTATGTTCTCTCATCAAGTCCTGTGAGCCAATCCAGGCTTTCATCTCCTGACAGCTGACAGCTGATGCGCCTCTACAGATGCTAGTTTAAATCATTCATATAGCTCTCCACCGCTGAAGATTCATGACGATCGTGGAAAGCACTGACATGTCTTTTTTCACTTTTTTTTTGGCCAGTGGTAGAGTTTATGGATTGGCCCTTACCTAGTTCATTAGTAAGACAGTGGGGGTATTTTCAGAGTGGCGCAGCTGTAATGCAGATATGACACAGCGCTCATAAGCCTGATGAAGCCTTGGCTCATTGCAATAGGCTGCGAGGCTCAGGGAGATTGCCTACTGCAGAGTCACGGGGCTTTGGTGGTTTCCACTTGATTAAACCCGACTCAATGTGCTCAGCTCTTGCTGTAATTTAAAAACTGCAAGGGGAAAAAAATGTAATGAGAAAGTCAAATTCATAGATATGATGTAATTGACTTTGCTGAACATCTAGGAATCCGAAGGAGTTTGATTAGTGGAACCTAATCAGGGTTTAATTTGTGGACTTAGACTCGATATATCTCCCACAGACGATCCTGTGGAGCGGCGGACGAAGGAAGTGGCAACAGAGAGTGATTGAGATGTCATCTGTGTTTGCATCTCATCCTGCTGCACCTCTCCGTCTTGTCCTGCCAGATTTGATCTCCATTCTCAGATTCTCATTCACCATTGTGTACTGTACTGTACTCCTTGATTGCAGGCTGCTCCGCTAATAGAGTGCATTGTATCTCAAGCTGCTGCTGACAGCCGAGTGAAGCGCTCAGCCTTATTTGTCGGGATTCTCCTGCTCCATCTTTACCTTGTGTTGGTTAAATACCAGCCTGCCTTTCTGCGGCATCCCCTGCCACTTCTGTCTGGCTTATTTCTGTTTTGTCTGTTTTCATCTCCTCTTTTCTACCTGCTGGTATTATTGTGAGAAGAGATAAAACGAGCCATTTATCACAAGGAGTATTTTTATTATTTGTTTTGCCGTTTTCCATGCGACAACTTGACTTTGTACTGGGCTTTATTCTCGTGTTGTATTTTAGTTTAAACAAAAATTACAACTTGGGTCCATGCTTTGAAAGCGTGTGTTCGCTCACAGCAGAACGTGTTCAGACAGGTTGTTTACAAGGCAACAGTTTACAGATTATTAACACTTCATCTGGAGGTATAACTGAAGGTGAGTGCACTTAGATGTCATCAAACTACACTGTAGCTGTTTATTTAACAGACCGTGAGGGTATACATTTTACCACTGCCTGTATTCTTATCTTTGAAGTACGTTTAAGCTCCTTCTGTACGTGTCTATTCATGTAGACAATCTGGATACTTCTAATGAAAGGTTCAGTGTGTAGAATTTAGTGACATCTAGTGGTGAAGTTGCATGTTGCAGCTGAATCCCCCTCACCTCAACCTCCCCTTCCAAACTTGAAACAAAACCTGTGGTAACCTTCAGTTGTCATACAACTCAATAGGTTTTTAGTTTGTCCAGTCTGGGCTACTGTAAAAAACATCTGTAGCGAGGATGTAAATATAAAGTATTTAAATACTAAGGGCCTATTCTAGGGTAAAGAAAACAACAATCCGTACAATTTAGATGAAACACACTAGTGAAGACATCACTAGGATTATTTTATATTCAATTATACATTTAACAAACCAACCACTCTTCATCCTTCAAGTCTATTCACATGTAAACAATCTTAAATCGCAGTAATAATAATCGCAATAATCTCTCAAGTACCTTTTTACATGCTTTTGTTGTAAAAAATGTTTTTCCACTAGCAGCCACAAGGGGAAGCAATAAACCCATTCTAAGCCCACAGTGAAAACAGACTTGGACAAAGTCGAGCAATACGATAACTTTTGAATATTGGGAAAACCTCCACCCTCACAAATTCTTAGTTTTGTAGGGGGTGCTCACGAGGTAATCCACAATGAATGAAGGCCTATGTAGCTGAGTCCCCGAAAAGTAAGATTTAACAGGAAACATTTTTTTTTATCATTTCAATAGAAGTGCTAGAAACAATATAGTTCCATTGGATCAGATTTGTGCATTTCATTCTTAGTGAACGCCTTTCTGTAAGTATGTGTGGAGACATTCACCAGAAGCCACTTAAAGACATTTTGGTTTCTCACATCAGTATTACTACAGCATTACTAGTACGTTAGTTATTTACCTTTAGGATGTCAAACACGAGGATCCTCCTCATCCTCCTTTAGATGCTCATTTGTTTTCATTTCCTGATTTCACTTTCCTTAGACTGCGAGTGCCATAGAGGAAAAGTATCCTCCTGTTTTTTCAATCAAAGTCTGATATATAATGAATACCAATTTTACAAAAAAGTGAATAAAATTGAGAGCTTTTGTGTAGGAGGAGGTGTAAACAAATATTTTAGCAATTTAGCTTTATTCACTTCTAATAATTAAGGTCTACATCATGACTGCCATCTAGGGTGAATTGCATTTTCGGTACATCTGCATTAATAGGAAGAGGACAGGTTCTCCATAGTTCAGATCACAACTCTGTGGATTGTTCGGCAACTACATCATTGGTTTGGAGTATGTATTAAACAGTGGATTTAAGACAACACTTTCACAATTTATACACCATGTCTGTGCGCAGCAGCTATAGTAATATTCACATCATATTGTTCACAGTAGAAATATAGCATCCACATTACAACGCTATCCACCAGGAATGTTAGCTGGTGTTTATCCGACTGGCTGGAAGATGCCACGGTGAGTTGGATCCCTCTTTGTTGGCACCGTCACTATGCCAACAGACTGGCTCCATTCAAATGAATATGGAGCCTGTGTTGTTTCACAGAGGACTGTTGTTGATCTGAATGTAGCCTCAGACGACGAAAACATTTGGTTGTGGTTCAGTTTAGGTGACAGAAACAGTTGGTTAAGGTTCGTGCATGATGAGGGAAAGATCACTGTTTCAGAGACTACAAAGAGGTTTTTGTTATTTGTAGGTCTGACACTGGATGTGAACTCAGTCACCTGTGTGAAAGTCTGACATGCTACACACACAGGCGCTGACCTCTACACACAGAGCACTTTATTTCCCCACATAGCAAAGAACATTGGCCCTGATCGTTTTTAGTTCACCACGAACTTGGTGAAGTAAAAACAGCGACAATATGACCAAGGTCTCATCCCTCCATTATCTATACTTCTCTTCCTTTTGTGGGTCGCAGGGGAAGCTGAAGCCAATCCCACGTGAGATTGGGCGATTGGACGCCAGCATATCATCAGGCCGACTTACAAAGAAAACAACCATTGACTCACATTCACATCTATGGTCAACGTCCATCCATCCATTATCTATAAATAACACTTGTCCTTTGAGGGTTGCGGGGGAGCTGGAGCCAATCCCAGCTGACATTAAGCAAGAGGCAGGCTACGCCCAGGACAGGTCGTCAGTTCATCACTGAGAAGACTGCACAGCAAGAAGCTGTGAGGCAGTGGTGCTAACCGCTGCACCACGCCCAAGCCCAACACCAAGGTTGTATGAAAAAATCATCTCACTGCAAGTACATGATTTGAATTCTTCTTACCCCTCCTTTAATTGTGTTACAGACACCTACGTAGATTAGATTGCAGATGAGATATCAGATGACATCAGCAGGAACTACGGGGCAGAGAGAGGGAATGACCTGTGATAAAGGTCCTTATTTGGATCCATGCCCAGGATTTTGCAGTTACATGGTTATAAAGCCTTTGAGCCTGAGACCACTGGGCCACCAGAACTCCCCCTTTGTGTGACATTTTAACTTGTGTTAATGTTGTTATCCACAGGCATGGACTGCGAAAGGTCTGCAACTATAAAAAACTCAGCTCTGCTCCTTCACATGATTTTTAATTAAAATACATTTTCCTCCTGGTGCAATGTTCTACTTCACATTTACTCCATGTTCAAAGTCCCCACAAACGTGACACTGTTAATCTGTGTCACAGCAAGAATAGATTTTTTTTCTTCTTCTCTATTTTCGCCATTGTGATTGTACACATGCCACAGACAGCTAATTCGGAGCCCAGTGAGGTGCAACAGTCCTCTGCCGCTACTCAGTTAACAAGGTTATTGATTTTGGAAACCACCCTCTTAGTATGGTCGCTCCTCAGAAAACACACTAATTGCTATTTATTCCCTTCTTTCGATGGGGCACGCTGACTGATAATCCTCAGAAGATCCAGCAGACCACTTCAAACTTGGCACGTCCGATTGAGGAAGGAGAATATGTTAAGGGGGATATGATGCTAATGCTTGAAACAAACACAGCTTACTTCTATTCCCTTTTCAAACAGCAGACCACCTGTGTGTGCTTGAGGAGGAGGAAAACACGGCGCTGCAGTGAGCAAATGAATCTCACAAACATAGCAGAGCAGCCCTGCATCTTCTATAGCTCTCTCTGCCGAGATCGAGCAAAGCAACCAACAAGCATGTCCCACGTACACAGGGCTACAATATCTTATCCGCACTCCTCTAAGAAGACATCATAAATCTCAACCCTCTCGCTGCTGCACCAGACAACACCCCAGAAGAGTGGCATCCTCCCTGGAGCTCCCTCCTCCCCGCACATTAATCTACCAGTGTGCACCGTGGGTCATCCATTAACCGTCCTCGTTTCCACACCCTCCCCGTCCCCATCACCAATGCTGGCAGGCCTCTCCGCCAGTCAACATCATACTCTCAAAAAAAAACCACAGGCTTGTAGGTTCCATCGGTGGAGCCACCAGACGTGAGCGCAGGGTGTGTAATCCAGGACGGGAATGAAGCTTCAGGTGATTAATCCACAGGCACCCTGCTCCTTCCAGATGGCATTTCACTAAGGAACATGCATTAAAGTCTGCGGACCTTGCAGTTGCTGCCAATGTTCTATCGTCACCTCTCCTGCCGCTCGCCAGCGCTCGTCCATTCACCATTCAACCTCCTCCATGATGTTGCTACTGTCCACTCCATCCATACAGATTTACGCCCCTCGCATATATGAAGTAGGTATTGACATTTAAATCAAGCACGAGGATTAGCGAAAGCTGACAGCTGCTACTTAAGATAGACACATATCCATATAGGCGAGACGTGTATTACAGAGCAGTAATATTCAGTGTTCAGCCTGAACTCTGCACCTCTTACAAATGCTGGCTCCAGGACCCCCCTGCTGTTTGTTATATGCTCCACATATGGCACATTTTCCTTGATACCTGTGACACACACACGTACACACAGGAAGGGATGAATGATACTGCCTGATAGAAACTTCAATAATGAAATGTAGCATTCATATGTTATTTATTTGAGCAGCGTCTGTCCTGGGAGCCACCACATTGAACCTGATCATCAACGCTTTACATGTCGCTGAAAAAAATTGCTTTCCCTCCAGCTGAAATTACAGAGTTTATCTGGTGCATGCTTCATATAGTGTTGGCAGAAGTGGCTGGGTAACCCTATAAATCAACACACACACACACACACACACACACACACACACACACACACACACACACACACACACACACACACACACACACACACACACAATCGGGCAGCAAAAGCTCCCCATAATTTGTCTCGGTGACAAAGTTAGATTTGTGTTGGAGAGGCAAAGCACCTGAACAACCAGAGAATCTGTCCAAACTGCAGCCCTGTCCCACAGCAATTACAGCCATGCTGCAAATTTGCAACAGTAAATACACGTTATGCTGCTGCATAATATTTTTATCAACATAACGACAGAGCATTTTTACATCTGTAAGGTCATTAACTGTTTGTTTTCCCTGCATTATTTACTCAAGGCATCATTACTGCTTGTATGTCTTTACGATTCTGTTCTAAGATTAAATATGATATTTACATCCAGACAAATGCACATTGAAGGGAGTTGAATTTAACTATAAAGCTAGGGTTGGTAATCCTGGAAAAGCAACCAACGTCTGGCTTCATCTCCGCTTCAGCGATGTATGATTCCAGTGTTAGCAGGGCCAGGGTGCACGCAGGCAGGCAGGTCAGAAAGGTATTATGCTGGCGAATCATTTCATTCAGTCCAAATGAAATTATTGGTCGTGTTTATTGCAGTCCTGCAGTCGTCTTTTTTTTTTTTATCAGACGACTTTATTTATTATGGCTATCAGGACATAAAGAGGATTTCAACAAATAAGCTAAAAAGTGTTTTAGAATCAAATTACCGACCCTACTTTTTAACTTAAATGTGTGTATCTTTGTCTTTTGTACTGATTTCTGTATTTGTTGTGATGTTGCTAATGATGCTGCTGTGATGCAAGAAAAGACTCATCTGACATTAAAGCATCATGATCATGATCATGATCATGGTCATGTTTAGAGAAATTATAACCCTTGGTTACAATTATAATTCCTTGGAATTACATCATATTAAATCCAATTTTGAAGATGTTAATGAAAGAGGTTATTTTCCTTTTTTTTGCTATAGCCCTTAAATAAATGTACATCCATTAGCCCCCTCTTTATATAATAGTCTGCTTTGTTAGTTGCAGTTAGTCAAAGGGTCTTAGGGTTCAAATGGCTCCTACATAAGGAATTCACATACTTACAGCAATTTATATAAAGAACACAGTGAATTTCCATCAGCGGAGAACAACTTTGGAAATTTGCGAGTGGCTCATTTTCATCAGTTATATTCATGACAGAGTGGCTGCTCAAAGCAGCTTGTTATTTCAAACATGACTCTGGGACTTGTATTATTAAGATATTCTCAATGTTACCAACAGAAAATACGGGCGTGGCCCCCACAAACCACAAATGGAATAAGATTCAATTTTATTGTAAGTAGGTGCATTCTCGAGGTAGAGGTAACCAGACTATTTATATAGCGCTTTCTAGTCTTGATGACCACTCATAGCGCTTTATAGTACAGTACTTTACAGTTTGCCTTTCCCCCTTTCATACACACATTCATACAGTGCATCTATCGGCAGCACTTTTTTCTATGAGGGGCTCATAATTACATAGATTCCTACAACAAATTCAACAAATATAAACACATGCTTATTATGTGTATACAGGTAGGTGAACAATAGATGTATATAAATATACATAAAAAACAACAATGAACAATAATGGGCATGTACAATAGAAGTAATCTGTTCCTTTAAAGAAGAATATAACAGAACGGGAGTGGGGAACATTTTTCTGATCACGGGTCGTTTTGGGGTTGTATAAAATCTAGGGTTGGACGATATGGCCAACATGTTATCAAGATAAAAATGTTTATATCATTCAATATCCATAATTAGCATGATAAATGTCACATTATTGCTATTGATGAAAGTGATATTGCGACAAATATTAATATTCTTTGTTGTAGGGCATAATACCTTATATTACACTACCCTCTCTAATGCAGTGGCTGATGGTAATGATGATGATGCTACTCACAACTGGTTTTAGCCCCCAAAAAGTTGCTCACTCAAATCCTCATCTAAAGACAATAACCCCACTTTTAGATTTATACATAGATGAATACATATTACAAACACAGTTTGTATTTAAAACTGTAAATTTATGATTTATCATTTTTCGGTACAGGGGATGCAGGAAAGGAAACTCGTCCTATGTCTGGTTGTTTAGGTGTACAGTGCTCAGGGGCGCCTGCCAGAGGGTAGAACATGGAACAGTGTGAGGGGTGTGAGGGTCCGGAGTGGAGGATGTCAGCTCACCTGAGGTACTTTTGTTGAATGTAAATAACAGCAGGTGAACATAACCTGCTCCCTGGTGTTGGTGATGATGTTATGTGCTGTAAAAGCAGCTGATAGAAGAATCTTGCACCTTGACCATTACAAAAACAGTGAAAACAATCTAGCACTTCTATTTCTCGATAAATAACATATAATTAGTAATGTATTAATGTAACATAGAGGACACAATGTTGCATCTAGTCATATCCTCAACCTGTTTTTGTGTCACACAATGAGCCAGCACACATAGCATAGGCATAATTTATCTTTTTCTCTCAGGGTGTCGCTATTTTAATACTGCTGATAATGAAGCCCGGCCTTCCTAATGAAACAAAAATGTATTCTCTGGCTACCCAGAATCCTTTTTTTGCTCAGAGGGCGAATCCATCGCTCTCATTTGTTGATGTTATTGTGCAGCTTGGGAGAAAACACAGGTGTGACAAAGAAGCTGAACCACGGGGAGAGAAGAACAGCACATCTGTTGTGGGTCACGGTGTTGTCAAGCAGACAGACCATATGTGCTGCTTCCGCTCAGCACAAGTCATATCTCAGCACCACTAATCTGACAGGAATGACACCTCCGGAGAGGCTGTGAGCTATGTTTTAATGAACATTGTACGTTATTAAACTCATTATGTCGAGCCTCTCCTTGCCACTCGTCTCCTGCAACCTGCTCCTGCGTTGTTTTCCAACACTTGCCTTGCATGCATATGAGTGAGCATGCGTACGTGCATTTTTTAACCTGAAGGTAACAACACGCACAACACGTTCTGCTCTCAACAGCCTCTGTTACATTGGCTGATTGCAGAGTGTATAATGTCGGGGCACAGCCTAGCCTGGCTTTCCGGCACCTTTAGGCACCAAATGCAAATGTTGGTATTTCCCAAACAAGGCGCTGAAAAGAAGCAAGGCTGAGCACATTACTATTCATAAGGAATCGCACGCAAATGCATATTTTATATCTTGTACACATGTCATGTCAACCCTGACTGCTTTATTATCACATAAATCATTTGATCAGTGTCATTAGCCCCTTGAGATGTATCTATACATTAGAGAATCAAAGGGAGAAATAATTACCCCTGTGGATTGGTCGATTTTGGCTCCGTTTGCTGGCATGTATGGATTTTCAAGTGGAACCTTGTTGTAATTATCTTTGCAAATTAAAAGACATTAGCAGGCGCCTTGGTAGTTGTGCAGGGGCATATAACTTCATTAGCCCAAAAGAGCGAATCAGCACTACCAAAGATGTCATTTGGGGTGATGGATATTTCAGGAGTCATTTCAGTGCCACCTCTCGCTGGACGTGTGCTGCCTTGCAAATCAGCAAAGAGACAATTTTGTGGCCGTGAAGAAAAAAAGATGTGTGGCGTGACAAAAAGTCAGAAAAACAAAAAGGGAAAATGAGGGAAAGAGAAGGAAGTCATGGTACGGCTGGATAGGTTGTGCTTCTGTCTATTACTGTTGATTTACTCGGTTCTATAAAGTCCGGACATTCTGGCTGTAAAATGCAGCTCTTACCCTGATTGTTTACATAAATCCCAATAAGGCTCATGGCATTTCACACTGAGTGAAAATTAAACCCAGTCCCAGCAGCTAACTCAACTTCAAACTACACTGCTTGCTTTGACCAAAAAAAGAAGAAGGTTGCAATCACTTTCTATTTTTAAAGTTATGTATTAATTAATGTGCTGATTTTCAAGATCACAAATTTCATCATATTTCACACATCAAACAAGGCTGAGTTTTGGGTTGCTGAACATAAACTCCCTCAGGGGTTTCTGTTCTCCCATCTAGACTTCTTCAAATTTTATTTTAGGTATTACATTTTTCAAGAAATGTTTTTTTCTCCTTGACTCCTTTTCAAAAGAAAAAAATATAGCCCAAACTGTTGCCACGTCAATGATTTACTGATCCTGAGATTATACAAGTTGACTCAAGTAATAAAGGGCGACTATAATTAAATCAAAAGATATTCTTATCTTTTTTTGCCAGCGTTTCCCTCTTTGTTGATACATCTAGTAAAACTAGCAGCTCGCGGCGTTTCAAGCAGCTCCTCAGTGCTGTTGGGACTGCGGGCTCGGATCGCTTCCTCTCAAACCTGAAGTTGGATAATCAAAAAGAGTCCTTGAAATTCTTGAACTGATTGAACAAAAGCTCCTGGTACACAGCTTTAAGGCCCAAAACATACAGATCTCTGACTGAAAAAAGTTTGACTGCATCACTACAAAAGCATCTTACTGTACTAGAGCCATTTGTTAAACCTAGCCCACTAGTATGTTTGGCATTGTGTGTGCATTTAGGCATTATCCGATTTATTTCTTTTAACTCAAAGTGGAGAAAGGATTAAGCTGCTCAGTGCCTCTGGCTCTATAACCTGTTCTAAATTCTTGGAAGTCGACGGCAGACAAATGTAAGGTAGCAGAGAATAAACTTGTCTCTTTTAAGCTTTTAATTGTTCAGATTTCAAGTTGCAAATTTGTTAGCTGTGCTTTTGTTGTTGTTGAAAGCCAGCGGGAGCTTTGCTGACTGCCCATTGCTGATACAAGTCAGAAACAATTGCCAAGCAATGTGTTGCTGAGAGCTGGGCAGGGATTTTATATATTGTTCAACAGCCAAGATCAAGGTGCTTTAAACTTGGACATTCATTACTGATACTTGATGTGTGGCTGTGAATGTGATTTATAGCCGAGCAACAGCAAGTAAAAAACAGCTCCCTAATGGCCTCTGTCAATCTGATGCACTGTATCTCCATCTTCCTTTAAGGTCATGGCTTCCAACACTGTTTTTCCAATTTGCAATTTAATTATAATTCCAATGTAAATTATTATTATTAATCATGTGCACGTGAAGTTACATCCCTTTTTGACATAAAGGTCTGAAACAGCTTCTGCTCACAGGATTGTATCATCAGCTCGGTCATTTTGGCATGTTATCCCTTAAAGACAGAAATTAAACAATTTTGATAAAAACAAAACCGTATGTACAGTATATTTTGACTTGTGTACTTATGTGGTCAACATGGTGAGAATTTTTTTTTCTTTTCTGCAGTGATGGGACCCCCAAATGTAATTCCATTGGTTGGCTTTGTGGATGGGCACTAATAGAGTTTACAATAAGAACAGTTCGATTCAAGTGATGGATTTGAAGGACTCCCTATGTTACCACATACAATACTTCGACTTCTATGTTATTCATGATTTGAACCACACTCAAATATAATATATGTCATGCTGAGGTCCTTTGGCCTTTTCTTAGTAGCCGTCACATTGTCCGTCTTTAGATACAGTCTATGGGATTGATGCAGAGCCTATACTGTGGCCCACAACTTTGTAAGGATTTATACTTGTGTGTCTGTGTCGCTCTGAAATTACACAGTGGGGTTTCTATGCCACTGTGTGTGCTTCCATCAATGGGGACTGAAACAGACTGGATCAAGTTAGTTACTTCTACTGAAATAACTGCAACAAAGAATATATCAGAGAAGATGATGTATACAACAGACTGTTGCAAATCGTTTGTTGCTTGTTGAGCCAGGCAGGCGAAACACTTGTTGTCGCCGCAACCTGTAGTTACATTTCTAGGTAGGTGCACAACATGCTAAATTGTGGGGTATGCAGCCTACACCCAACCTACATCATACCTACACTTAAGATTATACACAGAAGTGTAAAGTGTAGCTAGAAATCAGGTCAATAATAGTTTTAATAGACCCACCAATGTAAACATAAACTGTGCTATAATGTACTGTAAAACACGACAGCAACATTCTGTGGATGTCTGGACATGCTCTGGATACTGCTGTTTGAGAGTGAATAGTTTGCACAAGGACCTGCACGGAATAAAGAGAAACACAAGGCAGCTAATGAGGAACTGAATATAATCTCAAAGTCTTGTTCTCTTTGTGCCCTCAGTGTACCCCCGACCACCTCCCTACGACATGTGCTCTACACGAACATAGCAAGTCGGGTGGAAACATTTTGCCAGCGAACATAATCCATGCAGCAATTACCTCAAAAACATACGAGGCAAAACAATTTAGTCCTTAATGAACATTTCTGTTAGGAATCAGGGGAACTCCTAACTGTGACTAATAAGTTATTTTCCTTAATTTATTTGAATACTATTGAATATATTTTTGAGAGCTTGAAATCATCAAGTAATTTAAATGAAAAAGCACAAAGGAAAGAAGAAAATCTGAAAAATAATTAAATCCTTATGACCGCTTGCAGGGGTTCTATGAGTCATTTATTTAGCCTGGGTATTTCACCAAGATGCAGATAGGAACAATTCTGTCCCCAGGTTCTCACCGTAACAATCCTATTTGGTTGATGGTACCAGCTCTTCTGCTATGCTAATACAATCTGGTTTATTGAGATCATAAAAAGACCGGCAGAAAAAATTGTTCCTGAGGAAAAGGAAAAAGGTGGAGCAATAAAAAGACAGAGACCGAGCTGCGGAAGGGGCTGTTTCTTCAGATGGACACAGAAGGAGAGGGAGTGTGCGGCGGTAAGAGAGCAAAATGCTTCAGAGCCTCAGGGGTGTGCGCCGCAGAAAGAGACAGCCTAATGGAGGGTCCCTGTGAGGAGTGTTGACAGTCTGTTTGCTTCAGACCAGTCAGCAGCTCTCCGCACAACCTCTGAAAGCAGGTGCACTGTAAAACCAAGATCACAAGGGATTTTGTACTTGCAAACGAATACTTCCTAATTAAAGTAAATATACATATTTGATGAGCTTGAAGTGGTCTCATTTTCACCTCCTGCAGGGCTGTCTGCATAATGTCCGTGCTGCACCAATTACAGGAAGAAACACCACAGGAGAAAAACAGGGAGACAATGAGAACATGAGTAAATCCCTCCAACATTAGCAACCTATCATGTGGTCCGTGCTTTTACTAATAACACTCTGTGGTGGCGACTTCATGAGCAGCCATCGTTTATGTTTATTCCCCACTGCAAAGCTCGGAGAATGTATCCAAGTTTTGACATAAGCCATTATTGTGTGAAGTGCTTAGAATGTGGGTCACATACCAGAGCAGTAACCTTGGAATCTGGGGGAGAAAATAAAGGCCTCTTTGATGCCGAAATTCAGTACATGGCCAGTGCATAAACAGAGGACTCATCTCGCAGACATATGCATCCATAATGCATGAAGACAGAAAGAAAAAAGTGGACATTAAAAAATAGATTTCCTGTAAGATGTTATTTGAAAAGGGGCAAAATGAATATGCCTCTCCCCTATAAATGCTTGGAAAAATCTTTGTAAAGGTATAAAGGTTTAGCGACCACATGCTGCCTGACAGGTACACTGCTATGGCTAACCAATTAGAAATAATGGAACATTTTTGGCAGTTCCATCCAAGGAACCCAAAAAGCATTTTGTCCTCCTGAGGCCGACCAGCCTCGGGAGTAAGTGTGCACAGTAAGATAGCAACTGCAGTTCCTCTAAGGACCCTGTGGCTAGATTTTTATGAAGAGCTTTCTATTTCAAGCAAACCACCATCGAGTTAAGCGGTGTGCTAGTCGGTGCTGGATGTCAGCTACGTACCCAGCTACAGCTACACTATGGGCTCTGCCATCACACTTTCACTATTTTGTTCTTCCCTTTGCAGCTAAAAAATTATATTTTGTAGTTTTTAAAGGAGCAAAAAACATCCAGATTCACACAAAAAAACATGGCTAAAGGCAAAAAACGTTGACCTGAACCAGGCACAATCTGTAGGTTTGGTAAGATTGTTTAAAGATTATGTTTTTTTGTTGGTTTTGAAGTTATCCATCCATTCATTAACTCTTCTACGTCCATCCTGTAAGGATGGTGGTTGGGTGGAGCTAATACCAGCTGTCATTGGGTGAGAGCTGGGTTACACCCTTGACAAGTTGCCAACGTACCACAGGGCCAACATACAGAGACATTCACACCTATGGTCAATTTAGAGTCTCCAATAAACCTAACCCCAATCTGCATGTCTTTGGACTGTGAGACGGAGCCAAGTACCTGAGAAAAAGCCATGTAGACATTGGCTAAACATGCAAACTCCAACCAGAATTCGAACCGAGAACCCTCTTTCTGTGAAGTGACAGTGCTAACCACTTTACAATGCCGGCAGTTATTTTAAATCAAACAATAAAACCATTACTTGCTTACAATTGACTGGCAGGTGTCTGTTAACAGGACATATTCAACTCATCAATTCCACCATCACACTACATCTGTGGATAAACTGTATGAACCTTACAGGTCATGAATAATGGCAAAAAAGATGGAAAGAGGATTAACAAGAGACATCTTGTACCATAGACCTCCAGGGGGAAAAGCTACATGTCCAATTCAAACAACAAAATACATAATTTGTCTATGCTGTGTAGAATGACACATGCAGGCATTTTCTGATTTGACAAACCTGCTAGCAAAACAACATTATTGTCATTGTGTGTGCCTTCCCACGCTGTTACAATTCAGCTTTATAACATGACAATTCCACAGTTACGATCATGTCATGGTTAGAAGAATACACATTTGGTCAAAGAAAGGGAAGAATCATGATTATGGTCTGTAAGAAAAATGCTGACTTCCTCTGTTGCTCTGCCAGCTATACTTCATCATTGGAATCTTGAATCTATGCTTCACAGTCAGTAGATGGATTGATTAGGTTTGAATTCGGTCCTGCGGTTTGTTTTCATGTAATTAATCAATGACAGATGTCACATGTGGAGTGGTCAGACCAAATGCAGAGGACATTTTCACTTTGTGTTACTTGCACAAGTACAACGGATGGACTACAGAAGGCAGCTCAAGCTAGCACCATCTTGATTCATAGTAAGGTACAATCATTAGCTGGAATTAAGTAGAAGACAGTCCACAGTATATTATCAGTACTTAGCTGGTAGCCCTGATGTGTGCCTTTTTCTACATCTATAAAGTACATAGCAGTAAGTTTTTCCCCATATCTGATTCACAGTGACATTAAGAAAGTCACCCAAATTATTTGCTAAAGTAAACAAATATTCAGCTTCTGTGGGCATGTATTTGCCTCTTTTTCAGTTGCCCAGTGCAAATTTGTGGCTATTTGCATCTTTGTATTGGTTTTGTATGCAATCATACTGCAGGAAAAATGCTTCACGTTTGGTCTGAACACACCATTGGAATGTTAACATAGACCCATTCAAAATCAACAAGACCTTACTATCAAATGTGTATAGCAATTTAATCGGCAATTCAATTAATGTGGCTAGAATTTTTTTAAACTCCAACATAAACACAAAGTTAGCCATCTCAGCTGGCTGAGCTGTTCACTCTTCAATGAGTTAAACCCCCATTCGCAGTAATGTAGACATGTCCTGTTGTTGTGAGATGCTAAAACATAAATGTACACGACTGCCTTAGTAGTTGGCTTAAAGTGGTTTTAAAGAAACGTAATATCTTTGAACATCTTAAGATTAGGTTCAGTGATTTGAGGTGTGCCTTCAGGTTTATGTTTTCCTTTTTCTGTACAATTCTTTCGCTGCAGGGCTTTCATCCCAGTAATAATAGGCACCCCACTCGTTTCTTGGTGGCGTTATATCTGAAGTAAGTGCAGATATACCTGTCCCTTCATCTTTCCATTTTACTGTGTGAGCTCTCACAGCCATAGCATTTAGTTCTCCACAGTAGCTGGGTGCAGCCAAGCCCTGTTGGCATTGTATTCATGGGTTCACTGCTAATGAAGTGAGTCACGGAGACAATGACTTGAGTGGACATCAGATCTGATTTGTTAAAACCAGTTTCATCTTTTTAACGTCTTATTTTCATCATGAGAAAATGGGTTAAGTTAATGAATGCATTTCATCAATTAGATTAACATTAAAGTGGGTAAATAAACCTTAAATGAACCACAAGCCACCACATAGGTTAGTAGATAGGAAGATACATGTGGAGCTGTACATGATATCCGTTTAGACCTCAGATTTGAGGTATGAAAGGCATGCATGGTGGCTTGTACATTAAAATGCAAATTTTTAACATGCAGCGTGGTGTGATCTTCTGTCTTATAAAGACAGGAGCGACACAGACATAGAACAATGTGTATTGGAGGTAAGCCATGCTTCAGTGTTCACAGCCGGCTTGGGCAAACATAGCCATTCAGTTCGTGCTCTGCCAGCCTTTTTTCATCATTTATGGCATTGACTGGGAAGACAGTCTTCTGGCCTCCCACTAAAAAATGATCCCACTAAAGAATATTGAATGCCTTTTAAAATTCCAATTAGATAACTAATCCACTCAATTACACTCCAGTTGGGATTTTAAGATTCCTTCTTTCAGATCATTAACTCCACAACCCATGTTGCTCCTTTTGTATTGATTGCTGTGGTCACATTCACCACTGCTGGTGCTGAGATCTATCATTTCTACATATGATAAGATTATCCAACTTAGAAAACCATCTGGTGCTCAGTGCTGTGCTGCTGTAAGTCGTTTTGAAAGCACTCACGACTACAAATGAAAAGGCCCAAAATGCATTGTTCAGCCTGCTTAGGAAAAAATATCATTTCGCTGAAGTATCTGAGGAGACAAAATGTTTTCTACTTAAAGTCTAGCTGATGCATTATGTGTTTGACATGACACAAGTGGTGCTCAGGCAGCCCAAACCCAATCAATCTCAAAGCACCATGAGAGAAGGCAATTGCTTAAGTGTTCAGATATTCTGATTGGAGTCCCAGGTGACCAGCACTGTCAGTAATGAGATATAATGTGTGCGGCCCTGGGAGACTTCCATTCACACAAATGCCTGGGGAGACCGCAGTTGTGATGGCATTTGAAATTTAATTGGTAACACTTTCGCAATGAATAAAGGAGGACACTAGGCACTCTTACCACGTGTGTGACACAATGAGGCAGAGCAAAATTATTTAAAAAGAGCCCTGGCATTCAGTGTTTCAGTTTTAAGTCGTTGCTGAAGCAAAGGAAAGCCAGCTGTTCAAAGAGGAGTTGGTATCCATGTGTGGGGGTTTCCCAGTTATAGATGATTTTAGTTTAATCAATTGCATCATGGATCATTTTACTCTTCATTTACATCAGGAGTTAATTAGGTTTAGAGAGAAAATGTGTAATGGTGATGCCAACCAATCAGCAGTGATCTCTGACACAAATTTACATATCCATATTGGAACCTGTGATTAACATGTAGTTCTTAGCTGTTTTTGTTTGCATGTATGTTCTATGTCATGTCATGTTGTGCCGCCCCCTCCTTCTTTTTTTACACATATTTAAAGACTAGGTTTTGATATTTTTGCAAATATGTATTTCGAACTGAAATAAGAAAATAAATTCCACACTCACGTTCATACATTTATCATGAAGCTGAAGCATCTCTGAAGAAAAGTATAGAAAAGTTTTAATGTCATTGTACATTTTCATTATTCTCTTGAAAATGGGACCACATGCTACTTAGTTCCAAAGACAAAGGGAAGCCTAGTGTCATGATTATGACTTCGGACTATTTATTCTCGCCTCTTTCATGAAGAGTGTTTTTAGTTTTGATTATGACCTCCTTGTGTTTCGTGTCTATCCCTGTGTTTATGTTTGTATTTGTTTTCTCCCTGTGTTCTGTTTCCTGTTTTATTTTGTAGTTTCTGCTCCTTGTGTTTTCCACCTTCACTTCCTGTCTTTGTCCTGTTTCCCGCCCTTGATTGTCTGCACCAGTCCTCATGTGTTCCACCTGTGTTCAATTGCCCCTGCCTGCCCTGTGTATATAAGTCTCTGTGCTTCCCTTTGTCCTTGTTGGTTCGTCGTCATTTAGGCCTCGTCATTCGTGCTTGTCATTCCTCTGCGTCATCTCCATCTCTCGTGGTTTCCCCAGTGTGATCTATGTTTTTCAGTTTAGGCTTCTGAGATCTCCTTCTAGTTGTTTTTTTTCTGTTAAGTGATTTTGCCATTAAAAGGACACTTTTTGTTGAAACATCTGTCTCTGCATTGTGGCTCCACCTGCTCCACAAACCCTGACACCTAGTCTCCCAGGGTCCCTACCATTGGTCACTGTGTGCCCCAGAATCCATGATGTCACCAGGTCTCTTTCTCTAGACCCTTTTCCACAGTTTGTGTACATATCATTTTTTTATATCTTGGGAATGACGTGCAACAGCAAGTATTTACTACATATCGTGCAAGATGCAACACTGCAAAGACAGTGAGGTGAGAGAGCGTCTTAGTTTCCAGCGTATTTGTGATAAACAGTTGGCTTTTTGTTAGCTGGTTTACCTGTGTATTAAAAAAAACTACCCACTATTTTTGCCCCTGTTAGGGAGCTAACAGCTCTCCATCTTCTGTGTGCAAGAGGAAAACTTTGCTTTCAGGAGCCTCTGACCTCTATGAAGGCCTGCCTGAAGCAGACTGCTAAAACTCTTCCTCAAACACAGTGATGTGCGAGCCTGCCTAAGGGTCAACCAAGAGGTGAACAAGTTGCATTAAAGCCCAGCGGCCATGACACAGAGTCTTACTAGCTGAAGTTACAAGTAACAGAAGCCACAGAGCAGAGTTAGGGCCGAGCAGCTAACACCTGTAAGGAGGAAAAGCACGAGACTCAGAGTTTAAATTTGTGAGTGTATGGTATAGATTTGATTCAACGTATTCATTGAGTGACATTGTTATGACTGTTCACAGGTTAATTTGATGTGAGTACGTTCCATCCACATGTTTCTAGCATGTTCAGCACTAGAATTAAAAACCAACTTCTCTATGAACCTGGTGCCTTTATCCTACAAAAGGTGGCCATGTGGTTGAGCGGCCATCTTGATTCCCCCCATCTTGTTTGTAGATTTTAGTTTTCTGCCACCTCGGTTGTAGCATTGTTTTGTTTACCCTTGACTCTATACACACACACACACACACACACACACACACACACACACACACACACACACACACACACACACACACACACACACACACACACACACACACACACACACACACACAGAGTTACCTTTATTAGATTGGATATTGTTTGTTCTCACAATTATCTTTCAAATAAATGTTTCTGAATATACTGGCTGATGTGTTACATGTTGTAAAAGAGTAAATATTGCCAACCTCTTCCCTTCTCTCCAAACCCCTCCAATATTACTGACTATGGTGGTTTTGATTGTAGTTATTAAATCAATTACCCAAATTGATGACTGAATCAGTCAGTTATCATTTTGCCCTGAGGTAACATTATTACTGATAAAATTACCTAAAAAGCTACAAACAATGGTGCTCTGGATGTAGCAGTATATTGTAAGCACAATACATGATTCAGATTTCCCGAAGAGGCCATCAGGAGGAATTAGCACATAACACTTACATGGACAATTGTGTAATATGATAATACGAAATGGTTTCTGTCACCGCAGCTTCTCTGCATCCACCATAAACCTAAGGAATAACATTTGCTTATATGATGTATAGTGGTGTGGTATGTGAGATTAAAATCACACTATGTCTAGATTTCTGCAGTATATTAAAGTCCATAATGATGTCTAGTGTACTTCATGGTGAACATGTTACAGTCCATTACCAGTGAGGTGGCGTTTTCTATCACTGTAAGCTGTTCATTATTTCAAACACAAGTCAGAGCCAATGCAAGCCGTCATCACTTTCTTATTTGTTTTCTCTCTCTCTGCTGTAAGAAGGCAAGCCAAACACAGTGCTGAATAGTGCCACACTTCAGATTGAATGTTCCTGCACACAGAAGCTCTTTTCTCTAAAGCCCACAGCACTTCACTCTGCATCTCCACCTGTCTATAAACACCATGGCACAGTGCACTGTGGGAGTTCACTTCCAATCAATTTATATTTATCTGCTTCTGCTGAGCCACGAGCGAACATTTCTCACATGTTACAGAGCCAGCAGCCTTTCCAAAGCCAGCCCTTCCACATCACATTTCATCTCTATCTATGGCTGTGTTTTTACATCCACTCAGACTCAGCAGCCGCTCTCTTACCAAGTTTATATTCATAGCTTGCATGTACGCACAACTGTCACATACCTGATTTAAATGCGTCTCAGTGGGCATAAGAGGCCAGAAAGTACTTCAAGTCTCAGTCTGACTGCTGGAGAGAGTGATGGCCAGGTAAAATGTGCATCTGCACTGCGGGATGGATCCAGTGCATGTCTGGGGCTTGTGTCGCCAGGGGAAGGCAGAGCTGCTTAGTGCAGGCAGACTGGAGGTGGTAACACACGAGGCGAGGTCATGGCAGTGTTCAGGCTGCACATTAAGAACCAAAGTCATCCTCCAGATGAAGCATTAGCCTGAAAGAAATGTTTTTGTCCAAAGGCCTTGACATCTAATTAACTCGCAGACAAAAAGAGACAAGTGCTGAGGGTTTCTATTTTTTTTGCTAGCTTTTAAGGTTTCCCTAGCATGCATCAACTCTGTCATTTATCACACGTTATGCTCCTGTGAGAGCAAATTTATGTGTAATATTCCACCCAGAATCCATGATATCACCAGATCAACAAAACTCTAGCGCCCCTTGTCCAACCTCTCTCTTTCTCTAGCCCCTTTTCCACTGGTCAACACCCACTAACATCTGGCTTTTGTCTGCAATGGGAATGGATACAATCTGCATTCAGTCCCGGGTCAGGTGACTCTGTAGTAGACACAGTTTTGAGCTCCAGCTCCGATCGGCAGTGATGGAAACATGACACCCAGGTGAACGTGCCATTCTTATGCGTTGTTTTCCTGTGAGAGCAAGTTTATTTGTAATACTCCACATACAGCATGCACAAACTGAAATGACCATGAAAATGAGTGATTTCCTAACTTGCACAGCACACTCAAAATATTACAGAGTAGCCCCTTTAAACTATGAAGATAATCAAAGATACATTTTCATATACTTAATACTCTATCTATACTGGTGAGGCATGTTTGCACGAGCACTTGTGAGATGATAATTTATAATATCATGTGCACAGGGATGAGAAGGGTGCTCAGCTCCTTTCATCAATTGATGGTCTAGTTAAACTTTACTTTAAGTGGACTGACGTCAAAGCGGTGTTTTGCAAACTTGAGCTTGAAAATCAACCTTGACAGAGATTAATTTTTTCCTGAGTTGTGCACTTTGCATGGGGGACGATTTGATACACTAACAGAAGTGTGGCGAATGCAAATGTGGCACTAGGATCCTTGAGAGTGCAGTCTGGCAGGGGTTCGTATCTCAAAGGCATCTCTGTGGAGTGGAAATACCATACAGAAGTCTCTGCTGATCACAACATATGACATCTACAAAAGGGGATGCTTTATCTGAAAGCACTGTGGAAGCCATTATTCCAGACGAAGCCGCACTTTCAGATCAGATTTTTTTCCCTGCTCAGTGCCGTAGAACAGATAACACTGTCCTTGGTTATCACATTATATTTCTCTCCTCCATACATCCCAAATGGTTAAATGCCAGATCACATCATTTTGACAGCCCACTCAAGCATTTATAAACCTATTCATACAATCTGTTAGCAGCACGCAGCAGTCTCTGCTAGCCTTGTATTTACTGACCTGCTCAGTGCCCACAGCCCCTATAGCCATGTTCAACCCCATGCTCCCATTCAGCCATTGTTATTTTCATGGCTTACAGAAGATCCCTTTGGACAGATAGTTGCCTCGACATCAATGGCTGGAAATGACAATGAGGCCACCGTTGACTGGACAAGAAGAGCTGCTGGTCTGGAAAGCATTCATGGCGTTTTAGCATGTGATATGATTTGACATCTCTGGTCAAACACTCAACAGAAATAAAATGTGGAAATGTGCCTTACATAATCAGCGCATCTTAGCTTAAGTACAAAAGGGTGGTGTATGACACAGACTGTGACATTCACAGAAAAAGTGTACGGTGAAGGACATGCATGCAAACATGCATTTGAAATTTTTTAATGGATGTTACATGTTCATCCGCATGTATAAGTGAACAATATGTCTTACCATGTAGTTGGAGCTTTCAGCTTATTCCTGCATGCTATCCTTCCCTCATCATTAAAGCTAACATGCTTATTCTTAGCAGGTATATTTACCAGCTTCACAATCTTAGATTGAAGTGTTGCTAATTAGCACTAAAGACAAGACACTGTCATGCCTGCAGGACATTAGAGAATTTAAAAATCTTAAATTCTAAAAAAATGTGAGAGACCACAGATATCCACAGATGTCACCGATTTTTTATCTTTATCATGAGAACACACACAAGACGATCCACTTGTAGGACCTCAAAAATGCATGATAGAACGAGACTCCAGACGACGCCCTCACGATCCTCAGGTCGGTGACTCAGGCCGATTATCCACTAGTGTGCAGCAGACATAAGGATAAGAATGCCATGAGTTTAGCAGGTATTTGGCAGAAATTGTGGCAACTGTGGCGTTACATAAAAAATTTGAGAATCACCAAAATAATTAAGATTTTTCCTCTGCCACTTTGAATGTACTGTATGTACCAACAATTATCCATTCAGTAGTTTTCAACACATTTCATTTATCATGAGAAATAACCATGTGGAGGCCATGAATGTCAGTGTAAAATTTCATTTCAGTCTACCCTTGTTGAGATATTCCAGTCAGAACCGAAGTGACCAGCATAATGTCGGGTTACACAAACAAACAATCACAGACAAATATTAATATCCAAAGTAAATATGAATAAAAACCTGAAGCGTGAGTGAGACGGTGGTTCACTGTGGTGCACAGTTAGCTCTCTGGGCAAGGTTACGTTGCTGCTGCAGCTTAGAAATGAAATGCCACCAAGGTGCAGTATGTTTCCCAGATTAAGACGAAGAAGGAAAAACAAAAGTCAAAATGAAAATCTGAGTGATTTGCATGCAAATGCCAGCCAAAGGGTTTCAAAAGGAGCTGCAGCATGTGACAATGTAGAATATGTATATTTAACAGCAAGATAAAGTTCAAATGGTACTAAAGGTCATTGCAGCGAGTCTGAAGGCCAACTGGATGACATCTGACAGTATGCTAATTATACCGCCACTGCAGCAGAGACTGCAACACCACGCCAGTGCTTTAACAATGCTTTACTCAAGGGCTTTCACAAATGTACCAAGCTCTACATTAAAATATGAGGATTGCATTTGTGCCAGTTTTGTAGAGACTAGAGATTTGTGAGATATTTCTTTAGACAATTAAGTGGAACTCGAATAATTTTACATATTTAGATCAGTTTGAAATATCATACTCAGCCTATTAATCTAAAAAAAACTGTTTGCCAGGAGGGAAGAGCCTTGGGTGGTGCAGTGGTTAGCACTATCACCTCATAGCAAGAAGGTTAAAATTCAAGTTGTCTGTGTGGAGTTTGCATGTTCTCCCTGTGTTTGTGTGGGTTTTCTCTGGGTACTCTAGCTTCCTCCCACAGTCCAAAGACATGCACATTGAGGTTAGGTTAATTGGAGACTCTACATAATACATGAGTGTAAATGTAATAGTTAATGGATGTTTGTCTCTATAGGTCAGCCATGCGATGCACTAGCGATCTGTCCAGGGATTGCTGTCAGCCCAATGTCAGCTGATAATGGATGGATGGATGGAAGGGTTTTGGAGGACTTGAGGACCTAAATGTCAATATATCTCGGCCTTTATTGTGAAGTTTCACAGAATAATGGAACTCAAGGCAGACAGTTTGTGATTTAAAATGATTTATTACACACTCAGATGGAAGGACTGTAGATGTGCAGAGTCAGGCTGGTGGAGAGCAAGGCAGGCAGTTGGACTGGTTTTCTGAAGGCTGGTGAGAAGTGGACCTGAAGCACAGGAGAATATGATCAAAAAACGAAGCAAGACAAGGCACAACACATTGGAAGCTGGCCGAGACGTAGTACCGCTAAGGTAAACTGAACGAACTGGCGAAGACTGGAAGGGTGAGCCGGGGTATAAATACTGCAGGAGCTCGATTGTGAATGGGTGGCAGGTGTGCAGCTGAAGGGTTGCAGGTGGTGTGATCGTCATCCAGGGAGATCCTCGTCACTCCGCCCACACACAAGATCCACAAGGGGGGGTAACACAGTGGAAACACTAGAGAGAAGCTGTAGCCCAGAGTACAACAGTATCCACCCTTCAACAGGAGCCTTCAGGCGACCCACCAGGCTTCTGTGGATGGGCCTGGTGAAAGTCTTTCACCATCCTGGCATCCAGAATGAAAGACAGAGGAACCCAGGACCTCTCCTCTGGACTGTACCCCTCCCAATCTACAAGGTACCGGAGACCTCTGCGACGACGGCGCACATCCAGGAAAATTGACGCTGCATCCATTTTAGTCACAATGAACCAAGGTCGGCCACTTCATTCAATATTTCTACAAATATTTAATGAGTTCCTAAAACAACATTGTACAGACATTCAGGGTCCACAGAAATGGCTCCGTAGTTGATATCCACCTTTTTCCCAATTGATCATATGAATCACAATGATTGGGTGGACTGCCATGAAATTTGGAACAGTCTCTCAAAGTTGCTAGAGGACAAATTCCAATCACTCCAAACTGTCATTATTAAGGAAATTTGGAAATCATTCAGTAAAATATTTGAATAACTGATATCCTCATTGATCCCCTGACCTCTCAACTGTCCTCTAGCGCCACCAGCAGGTTGACATGTTCTGTTTTTTGTGATAAGATTAGTATCGTTGGATGAATTTTCATGAAATTTGATATTCATCTCTCGTGACCCCTGACTCATCGCCTATTGCCATATTCAGGCAATAAATTCAATTGTACAAATACTATATTTCACAACGAAACAGTGAAGGCATGTTGCCAGCTGGCTCAAAGCACGAAACCACAATTTCAAATTTCAGACATCAGCAGAGGTCAATCCGCAACAGTAAATCGGCTGCAGCAGCTACTTGTATAAATTCAGTATTTTAAAATGAACACAATTTCAACATTGATGCTTCTGTGGCATTTTGTCTGCACCAAAACAACTGGTGTGGTTCCTAGCAATAGAACTGGAATGTTAAGTGCAAATAAAGGGGCTGTGAAATTGTAGTAAATCTGTTAAAACTCTCTTGTGAGTCTGATAACTATATAGACCAGCAATCCTAAAACCTCAGAATTGCTTACTGTGATTTATTCTGTGGACTGGATTTTAATGCTGCTTGTAGTCGGAGCTGATGCATTTCTTTGATTATGATTTACAAAAGTGAGAAATATGTAACCATTCTGCACGTCTTTCTAGATCCATGGTCTGCAATCGCTACGCTGCTTTCTCTTCTTTATCTCCACAGTCATCTTTTTCAAATTCAGACCTTTTGTCCAAGTTGATGTTTTTGTGTCACATAGTCCGTTCACTGGGAAACGATCAGTTATACTGCTGTGTATGTGCGGGTAAGATGGCAAACCGTTATAGAATAATGGAGTGTTTGGCTGAGGAGATCAAGACAGGATCAGTGTGGCAGTCAGCCATGTCTCCCACAGGAGCCTGCTGAGGAACACAAAGTGTCTGTTAATTTTCTCGCCGCCTGACACCTCAGGGGTACAGCAACATTTGCGAAGCCTACCCTGGAAATGTGACCTTGGGCCCTGGCCTAGTACTCCGACAGGGAAGGCTACACAGGTTTTGCATACCAAGAGAGCTCCTTGTTTTCAGTGGAGTGTGTGAGCCACATAATAGCAGACTGGAGCAGGTTGAACGATCCCCCTCCCTCCAGCTTCCCCTCTGTTTACTTTGTCCTGAACACCTGCTGTCTCTCAGCTTGTAAATTAGAGGGTGCAACACAGGAGCAGTGTACTGTATATGTGGGAGTGCGGCACCAAAGGATTAATTGCCAGCGAAGTGATTAGAGCCCTCCTTCTCTCTGTTTTTTCTCTGCCGTCTCTCAGCGACTTCAGGGTTCCTACTTCTAAAGCCCTCCAAACACCACACCACCTGTGCCAAAACAGATCCCATGTGAGTAAATGAGGATACAGCCGTGGTGAACCGAAGCCCAGCGTCTCATGCCTCCTCGCAATTTATATATTTGTCTATTAGTTGGACATCTGCTGGTGAATGTCAGTGGGATAACACAATAGGAAGGAAGGTAAGAAATAGGGAGAAGGGGTTGGAAATATGATTTTCTCACTTGGACCTTTGTGTCTGTTGGAGGAGTGTCGACCATGGATTTCTTTTCCATCTGTCACAGAGCATTGTACCCGAAAACCATGAGTGGGACTGCATTGTATATTATACATCCAACAACCTGTCACTCAATTCAGTAGTCATCTTGTTGAGGTCTGCAGAGGTCTGACAGGGCAGCATACACCCTGCATAGGCTGCATACTCTAAGTAGACACGTCCACGCTCATTTTCTCAACAATGAATACTTTTGATTTTCTAGTTGATTTAACACTTTAATACTACATAGTTTTGACTGTTTTCAGCTCAACTTAATTACCTAATTGTCAAAAAAAAATCAAGTGAAGCCTCAACCTAAGCCATGAATGTTTAAGAAAATTAAAACAAGTTTCACATCTTTCTTAAGGTTCACATACAGTTGTGTAGTATATATTTTTAGCCATGCTAGTTACCTGACTGTTGGGATTTCAGTTACAGTCAGCCCGTCTTGTTTAGTGGGTAAATGTTTACATCTTAGCATGCTAACAAGTTAACAGATAAAGGAACAGCAAAATATCAGCATCTTAGCATTGTTATTGTGAGCATATTAGCATGTCATCATGTTGATATTAGCATTAAGTTGCCAACTGCTTTATTTTTAGGGAGAAGTAGCTCAAAGGGATATAAAGAATTCTCTTTTTTGTCAGAGAGAACACTAAACCGTCTGGTTCGCTGCCTCCACTGCCAAGGACAAGGGCAGACTGCAGCGGATCATTCGTTCAGCTGAGAAGGTCATCGGCTGCGACCTGCCGGCTCTCCTACACCTGTTCCACTCCAGGACCAGGAAGAGAGCAGGCAAGATCATTGCTGATCCATCCCATCCCGGCCACCACCTATTCCAGAGACTCCCATCCGGAAAAAGGTTCCGGGCCATCAAGACTAAAACCTCGCGCCACCTGAACAGTTTTTTCCCCATGGCAGTGGGGCTCACAAACAAGCCCCCTGCATCACACTGACTCCGCCACTCCCCTCCGCACATAACTTATAACTTATATATTATTGGCACTATCCCAGAACCAATCAGTGCATCTTAGCACCGCACGTGCCCATAACATAACTTATTGTTCTTTCTGTATATATTGTTGTTTTTCTGTATATATTGTTGTTTTTATGTCAAAATGCACCAACCACACCAAGGCAATTTCCTGTATGTGTAAATATACTTGGCAATAAAAAGAATTCTGATTCTGATTCTGATTCTGAAACGCTGTGCTATGTCTCCTCTGAGTATGATATATCCATTCTTTCTTCTGGTGTGGTTCGAACACATCTTAAGGATTACAGAAAGGTATAATATGTTGATCTAATGTGTAAAACAGATATCAGAATAAGTTGCAGAAGTTAAAATTGCAAAAAATGTCCCAGATGACCCAAATGCACCTAAGTAATCTGAAAATGTAAAAAATGAAGTCACACAGGAATAAACTCACTCTTGACAGCTATAGACCATGTAGAAATATCCAGAAATGAAGCCAAAATATTGCAAACAACAACGTTGCCATCTTCCGCATTTCGAGCCAGTCTGCACAGTAGTAATAAGAGGATAGAGCTGTTGTGGCGAAGCGCTTTCGATACTTGTTAACCAATTGTGAGTCAGTCTCGACTGCCAACAATGATGTTTCACCTCGTCTTTATTGCATCAGCTAATTTTAACCTAATTTACTGGAGAAAGAAACACTTGGATATAGATCAGTGTGATGAGAACTACCGTTAAAGACCAAAACCGACTTTGAGACAAATATGTTTGACGTGTACTTGGACTTTTTAGTTTGGTCTCAATCCCATCCACAAACATGGAGGAGACAGGGTTTATGAGCTATACTGCAGCCAACCACCAGGTGGCCATCAAGATGCTGTGGGATCATTTTTGAGGAACAGTCATGTCGTCCATCTTGTATATGGTGTCAATATGTAAAAATTGGTGAATCTCTTCAAGGAAGATAAGTTAATCTTTGGCTAAAAGGTTATTTATATAATTAAATTCCCGGCTAGATGAAGAGTAAATAAAAATCTCTAAGATGGCAAAACTGCTACAAGCTTCACAGTGCTGTTGTTTTTAAAACAACAACAATTTACATGATATCTAACTTGATTTCTTTACAATGCTAAATGCTTTGAATAAATCCTTTTCATGTGTCTCCCTTGAATTAAAGGAATAGGAACAGTCAAATTGAAATAAACTACCAAAAGTCAGTTTTATGTATGTGACTGTCAACAACCTTGCTGCTCTGAAAATTAAATATTTCTACAGCGCTCTATCTCAAGTCACTGTCACAAGGCCAACATCTATGCAACCAATTTGTATTTGAAAATACAGTAGGTACTCATTTGTTGTCGTGTCTAATTTGATGGAACATCCACTCCAAGTTTAATTTAATTTATTTCTGAATCTGAAAAAACACTAAACAAAGCAGGTAACACTCTTTTATATAACTAGTTATATAACATAATGTGGGTTTTAATTTACCATTTCACTAAAATGATTGCTGATTGGAGAGATCCAATTAAAACCTGTAAAGCACAGGATCAGGTAATTATGGAGCAGCAGCTCCTGTCAGATTTTTCCTTACTTCATAATAAATCCAACATTTTAACGTATTTTCTTGTAGGTCAGGAAATGTGCATCTACAACATTAGTGTATTATGGACATTTATTAGTTCAACTGGGCCTTTTTGTCCCCTATGTGGCAAAATGTCTATAGAGATAATACATGGGGCTCTACTCAGAACAGACTTGTCAAATGTGTGATGGCCCCTTGGCCTCTGACCTACTTTTGTGTTTGGTTTTTGGGAGACGGGAGTGACTGATTGAAGTGATACTGGACCCCTGAGCTGGTGTGAATGCTTCACTCTCCCTCTCCTCCCTGGGTTGCTTGGTTGATTTGGTACTTTAGGTTTTTGGTTTAGTTAAATCTGAATATATTCACCCATCCACACACTACAAACATTGTTGATTAACTCAAGTGCCTGTCCCGTAATGTTTTAGTTTACTTGACTTTACGTGACTTTAACTAACCTATTTTATAGGATCATACAATCATCGCATTTTATTCACTTATTATGCACTTATTTGATTTCCCTCTCAACAAATTTTTTAATTTTGATCCTTTTTACTTCTTTTACGTCCTTTAATCTTTTCAACTCTTTCATAGAACTGTTTTTATATCTTTTATTTTGCTTGAAAATTGTTTAAAACTGTGCTTTCAGATTTAAATTGTTTTCTTTTAATTTGATCTCTGTGTAGCTTTTCAATGACCCTGAACAGCACCTTGAATCTACCTATGAAAGGCGCTTTATAAATAAAATTGCCTTGCCTTCAAAGAATTTAATTATTAAGGGAATATCTGCCTGTCATATTACAATATTCGGTACATATGCTACATTACTTCACTACTACCTTCGATATTATAGGGATATACATTTGTATGTAATGTCTTGGGGGCCCTTACTAGATGTATTCTACAATGCTTTATTCTATAATGACAATAAAACTCCACATTGAGACATTGAAATGGTGAAACCTAATTGCTTGTATAGATTTAAGTGACAATGTCAGTAATTACTATGTAATACATTCCTGAACAACTACTATGTAGATTGAGTTGGAGATGCTGTCACTCCTGTACAATGGAGGTAAATGACATTTTTTCAGTCAACCCAGAGGCACTAAAAAGAAAACCATTTGAAATGTTTGAACAAGCAGCAACACGACTTTCCACTGTAATGTTTTATTAAATCAGACCTAGCTATTTGTCATTTTAATTGACACTTTTTAAAGAAATATCCCGATGAATTCTGTCCTGGTGTTTTGTCAGTGCATCCTCGCAGTATCACGAGTCCTGCTTTTATTTTCTGCAGCCTGAACCTTTGTAACTCATTGCTTACGCGCCTCAACACAATAGCTGTAGTTCAACTTCCAATTTAGGTGGAATACTGCGGCGAGGACACTGAATATGATGAGTTTTTTTTTTTACCACATCACCTCCCGCTTCTCTGTAGTGTCTGACAATTTCTGTCCAATTTCATTAATTACAGTGGACGCTTTACTCCCCTCTGTCCCAAACGGCCTCTCTCTCCAAGTTTAAATCTTTTATCTGGTGCAGACTCCAGGTTAAAGTGGGGGGGGGGGGCTGATGGAGTGTTGCTGCACTGGCAGTGGAGCAGAACATATTAGTGTTCAGTTTCCTGACACTGTCTTTGATTTAAACCCCACTTCAAAACATTTTTATAGATTTACCTTTCTGACTAATGGCTTTTTTCTTGTTTTATTATTTTGTTTATCACATCCATCTGTTGGTTTTGTTTTGATATCTTTTATACAGATTTTATGATTTTGATCGATTTTTTTTCTCTGTGCAAAAGTTGTTTTTTGCTTCTTTCGCTCAAAAGATGCTCCTATTATGCTTCATATCGTGTGATTTCACTTTAGTGCCCATCCTCTAAATGCGCTTTTTGCTTCTTCATTGAAAAACAAACACTGTTATTATTATTGCTTGTGACTCAAGTTGTCAACACGATAAAACTCAACATTTCTAACAATGCAACAATCAGAAGCCATTTTTATGCTGATACACCTAGAACCGCAGGTGTGATTGAGTGGAATTTGATTTACATGATCCAACGCAGCTTTCTTATTGATGATAATAAGGAGCATTTTTGGAGCATTTGTTGAATCTTTTCCTCCGAGACTCAAAGCAGAAGAGATGGGAGCTGCATCAGTCTTTGGATTTGATTAAGGGATCGTTTAGCATAGGCAGCATTACAACTTCTCCTAGAATTGATTCGACAGCCCTGAGCCTGCCTCTTATTTTGTGGCTCACACGTCCCATCTGTTTGTCACCTCTTAATATGAACAGAGTCACTCGAGCTGAAAATGTGTTGCAAGACTAATATTTACGCAATACCGCTTTTCCTAATGCATGCCAGAACTAGCAGAATAATGCCTGAACACTGGGCTTATGGTGCACGCTGCATGACAAATGTGTGCTGGTGTGTCCGGGACACATGTGACTAGAGGAGACGGCCCCCCCGTGTCCTAATGGAGATGCAGTGTGCGGGGCGAAAAAAACGCTGGCCCGTGTGTGACAGTAATCATTTTAAGCAGCAGTGATGATCTAATGAAAAGTTTTGCATTATCATGGACAGTCAATTCCATTGACTAACATCATTAACAGGTCACGGCCACCTAATAGCCACAGTCTATCTTCCTCATCATTTTAACCCTCTCATTCCTGAGTGTTGTTACGAGCCAGCAGCGAATCCATTCTTTTCATTAATCATGTAGCAAATTGAGCTAGACGGACACTAGCTGCCTAAACAATATGAATCAGCACTTTGCATGCTAACTTTATATGACGCTCTCCTCTAGGTCGAGAAAAGGGATTTTATTACAAGTTATTTTCCCGAGTGCACATTACTCAGTTCACTGCAGCTGAAAATGGTTCGTAGTTAATCATCTGAAGATTGATTTTGATTTTCCTCCCCCCAGACTTGGCCGCTTAAAAACCTCACTGAGCATTTTAATGTGAGCGTCATCAATGCCTGGAAAAAGCCTCGGCACTGCACACGACCAAACTGAGCCTTTCAACACTCTATAGGGGGGATATTGAGACCTGACAGGCTAACTTCAAACCCAGAAGCTTATCTCATATTAAATTATTTACAGGCAAAGAGAAATCAATTTTCAAAAGGTAATGGCAAATCCTCCCCCCTGTCCTCTGAAGTACAGTCCCAATCTTATGATCTCAGCACACTGTCAGATCCTTTTTGAAATCACATAAATATAAATCAGCGCAGGTTTTTACAAGTGAGTTATTTGTGCGCTAAGACCAGGGACAATGATGGTATTATTCTGATTCCTTCCACTAAAGTACAATCCCATTTAATGTGCTCAGAGTGCTGTCAGAACATTTTAAAAACCACATAAATATAAATGAACAGAGGTTGCTCTAACTAACTGGAAACTGCTGAGCTGCTGCTGCTCTGATAATTTTTTCTCATAGTTGAGGAAAAGCTGGAGAAAGCTGTTGTATTTGTCTTTTCTTGCATGTTTGTATTTACTGAGGCAGATTGCAAAATAGCCTCCGTTCCATCCTGGTTTTAACATGCAATCTACATGGGTACATTATCTGCATAATAACATCTAATAAAGGGGCCTTTGCATTCGCACGCGGTGTCAATAATCACTCTGAACGGTGCACGCTTTGTGATCGGATCTCAATATGCAAACTAGCCCGGCGGAGCTGCCAGACTTGTCAACAAACATCCAAGGTGAAGGGAGAGGCCGCTTCGGCCATGACCCTGTTAAGAAGTGGATGCAGTTCCAAGATGGCAAGCTTCCACGTTTTCGTAAATCTGGTGATCTGAACCTCCAGTAGGGAACAATGATATAGACTCAAACCATGTATATGGCCCTGCATGCATTACATGGCCAGGCAAACTTCACCATAGCATGTGTGTATTGTTAAATTTGGTCCAATTTGGACACGCGATACGTTCAATATTAATAAACTTTGAATAAACAGACAAACAGTGCTCTGTAGCAGTAAGTGAGGGCGGAGCAGTGCGCAGTTGTCTTCCTCTTTGTCTTCAAATAAACTAGAGCAGTGGTCGGCCAACAAAGAATCACTGGAAAGTTGTCATCAAAGTAAAAGCATAACATTTGTTTTGTTTTCGCAATGCTTTTGCATATATATTGTATAGTTGTGAACTGAAGATTGTGTTGGTTGCTTCTCAGACCTCTGAAATAGCCAAGATGCAATGTATGAATAAATAACAGCAGTTAAGTAAGTCATTCAAACTTATATATGAACCTCACACGTGAATGTGTGAACATAAAGCAAATTCAGTTCCATCTCATGAAAAACACATAAAACATATCAAATCGTCATTGCAGATAAACCAGGTAGGATGAATGCAAAGTTTTCTAACTTCACACTGCACCATAGACTGTTTATAAAAAGCTCTGCACACAAACAATAACAAGTAACAGCATAAAACTGTTTGAGGAGGACTCACTAATGACAAGGAATAATTCTAAAGTAGCTCGGGAGCTTTAACACAGGCCGAGAAAACATCCGATTCCAAACAGGCGCGTGCAGAGTCCCTCATCATACCATCTTCAGAAATGAATCACATGTTAATAGCAGGTGTAAATAGGTTAGTACAATGAGGTAGATTTCATGTCTGGATTTCTACATTATGGAAATGTGTCTAACTTTAATTAACCACGTGCGGCCTGGTTCTTCATGTGCATCCAATCATCTCACTTGTCAAGTTTACACATGATCTCACAGTCAGCAGTGCCGCAGTCTAAGACACTGTGTCTTGTCTGAGTAAATGTTATCACTTCAGGGACAAGCAGCGTATTTTTCACTTTTGTCTCTGAATTATAAATGGAGGAATGTGCCACCGATTTTATCTGCATGTGTGAGGGATCCGAGTGTTAATTAATTAAACAGCCCTGTCTCTTTACCCGGCTCTTTAATTACCAGTGAATGAAACAATGCCTAGTGTGAATTATGTCTAATCAGAGGAATAGATTTCACCAATTAAAGTGCCCTCCAGGCTGGAGGTGAGAGTAAAAATATGTTGCAGACTTGCACATAAATCCAAGTATCGATTTGAACACCAAGGCGTGGTGATTCAATAAATATACCACAGCTCTCTCTCTCTCTCTCTTTTGCTCTGCATCGCAATGTCAAGTCCTGCACACACAGAAAGAGACAATGATGGGAACCATTAAGCTGATGGCAGCGGGAGCTCAGAATACTGTTGGTAAAGTCAGAGAAGTTGCTGTGACTCTTGGTGTATACGTTTTAATGAGACCTTGACCAGCATCTGCCTTATAGGGACATTTGTCGTATAGAATGCTTAAGAATATAGTATTGAATAGTTTTCTTTTAAATTAGGTTTTACAACATGATAAATACGATACTAAACTCAGTGACCAGGTAATAGTGACTGTGAAAAAGTTGTTAGAGGAAAAGAGTTTAAGGAAAATACGATATCTATTGGTTAAAAAGTGCTTAAAGCTGAAAAATATACTAATAAAAAGCACAAAATGGTAGCGCTAATCAAAATAAAATATAGACCACAAGTGTTTTTAAGGAAGGAAAATAACACAACATGCACAAAAACAGTGCATACACACTTTTTTACACGGCCTGATTGATGAAGATGAGTTGTCAGTGGACACCAATATTCCAGTAGTAACCAGATTAACACTGTGAACAGCATTTTCTAATTAGCTTGAATAAGGTCATATTTGTCAAAATTGTAGAGAGCAGGCAGCTGGTCCAATTAAAAAAAATTAATAAAAAACTGAATTGATTGAAAACACAAGATAAGGGGCAGGCGGCTGGAAAACAAGGCAGGAGAAGGAACTTGAGATGACGGAGACTAAACAGACTGGACACAGACAGAACTGAGGACTTGACTTGGATCCAAACTGAACTGACGACAAACTAGAGACAGGTGGCACAGGACAAACGGGTGAAACAAATCAAGGCAACAAAACTGGAGGGAAACACACAAAGGCAGGAAGTAAATGTAAAGGACACATGAGGGAGAGCAGAACTTCAAAATAAAACATGAAGCACAGAGCTCAGAACAAACACAAATCTTAACACAAGGAAAACAACAAAAAAACTATTTTTGCTCAGAGCCATGACAATATTCTGCATTAGCAATAGAGTATTCCCGCCTTGGAAACATTATGTAGACGTGTAAACGTTGTGGTGCATTTTAACATCTGAAAGTCCAGACCATGGTTTGAACCAATGTTCATGTCTTTGTAAACATTCGATCCATTTTTTTTGTTAATATTTATTTAGGGAGCTGAATTAAGACTTTTGTATGACATCCTGTCGTCGTCATTAATTTGAACCGAATGCAGTTGTCTTTCCATTTGAATGGTGAAAATAAATTAACCTGTAACTTCGTAATGGTCTTACTACCAGCAAAATGAACGTCCTCCTTCTTGACAAGAAATCCTGCGAACCATATCTGCTTCTGCTTTTTAATTCTCTTTCTATTGTTTAATGCAACTTCCTGCAAATGACAAGAGAAAGTCAGAACAAAAAGAAATTCACACTCCAAATGATTCAAACCATGGTTCATTTGATCCGGCCTGAGACCACCTCTTCCTGTCGGACTACATTTTGGTGGGTTGATCCAGACGAGGTTCACACTAAATTGAAAAGTCCAAAGTTCCAGATCAAACAAGACTGCTCCCTTAGTCACATTATATCGCCCTAATAGAGTTTGCACCGCATTTTGCAACATTGGAATATGGCAGTTGCGAACTACTTGATGAAACATGCCCTGGGTATGAGTGTAAACAAGATAGGGGAAAAAAACGTGGAGTTGAAGCTTTTGCAAAATTAGACGGTAAACACTCAGAATGGTATATGGTAGTATCGTGCATAAACTATTTAAGGCTGCGGCCCTTAAATTCTGGCAGGAACATTATATGTACAGAACGTAATGTTTGTGTGTCATAAACAAACTTTGCTCTTTAACATATTGAAGAGGAACATGAATGGAATTTTACATTAGGAATTCAAGTAAACATCATAATTGGAGTAACATGTTATTCAGAGTGAGGTCAATAGTTAGATTATTAGTGTCCATATAAACATAAAGCAACACGACCACAGTGCCCTTGGCTTTGTAAATCAAAAAAAAAAAAAAGTGTGTGCTTATTTTTGTCTTTGTGTGAGCAAGAGTGTTTACTGCTAGTCAAAAATACAATAAAGTTCAATACAACTAAAGTGCAGTGAAGTGTGGCCTCATGTGGCTCCTGTTCGAGTCTGTGTTGTTAATCTTGTATATTCTGGTCAGAAAGATGGATTTCATTTGTGAAGGAGAAATCCACATTGTTTCATTGTGTTTTAGTGAAGAGCACGTCAATGCGCTCTAATGTTCTTTCATAGCATGTTACCTAGTGTTCAGGTTGTTATATATTGGGGAAAGACCAGAACAGACCCATGGGGGATATCAGAGAGATGATCTGAACTCTGCAATGACCTGAGATAAAGTCCTGTGCGGCAGATAGAGAGGAAGCAGCCTAAAGCAGTGGCAGAGTTGCCAGTAAAGAGAGTAGGAGTGAATGATCATCTGTGTCAAAAGCTGCACCACGATCAAGAAGAACTACAATAGAATTTTCCACCTTAGTTACAAGAAGCGAGTGATTCATCACCTTGAGACGATCTGTCCTACTGCTTTGAAGGGCATAGGAGGCCGGCCGGAATTCCTTCAGACTATTACAGCTCAAAGAGTAACTAATTAGTTTGATACCTTCTTTAAGAACCTTGGGCTGGACGGCAATACAGAGAGTCACTGGGTGATTAGGAAACAAGGAGCAGAGATCATTTCTTCTTTGAAAGAGCTACTCACACACACACACACACACACACATAACCACACACACACTGGTTAATATCTGTGGTTATAAAAACAAAAAGTCAACAACAAAACCTTAAAAAGATTTGCAGAGAAAACCGATGGGAGGGATGATAATGGAATCAGTGCTTTCATCACATATGTACGTTGTTCCCTGAGGCCAAAACACACAGAAGACAGAAAGAACAGCCAGAAATCGAATCGCTGTCCAAATGCAGAAATGCAGCTAATACCAGAACAAATAGGGGAAACACAAACAAGGAGAACTGCTGATGGGCTTGATTTGGATAAGCAGCAAAGATATATTTCCAAACAGACTTGTGGCGTCTAAATGATTGCAGTAAAAGAAAGATCTGGGCTCTATTTTTATGCTTTGGTTTGAAGTGCAATGTGAATTTTGGGTGTGTCAACAGCCAGTTTCATTAGTTTTAACGATGAAAAAAGATGGATTATTCGAAAGGGTTGTACTCAGCTTCTTAGCTAATCATGGACCTGTTTAAAAATAAAACATGCTATTATCCAATGAAAGAACCATCTACCATTTAAAGTCCAGGTGGGCTTGCATCTTGGTGGATTGCTGGAGGTTTTACTAATCAAATTGTACTATCTTCACAATAACAATGAAATACAGCATCACTGATCCTGGACCAGATTTTTGGTGGTCAAATGTGCAATGTCTTTTCCCCAAGTTAGCAATGTGGCAATAATGTGTCTGACCACACCTCAACACGCCCATGGGTGCCCAGATGGCTGCAAGTGATTTTGCAAATTGGTGACAAACAGGGAAATGACAATGAAGTATGTTTCATTGTGTCGCTTTGACTGTTTTCACACCAGATCAAATACCAAAACTTAATAACGTATTTTGTTAAGAAAATAAAGAGTGATGGGTGACAGTACTCTAACATTACAGTTTGTCCAAATTGATCCTATCACTCCCCCTACACTCCAACAGACCTCTCTGTTTTTTGGCTTTGTTTTCATGTTCTTTATCCTGAGATGAGGTAATGCATGACTCCGGGGCCAGTTAAGAGTAAAATCTACAGTTTTGTTGAACAAAAACAGTCACTTACTTTGATAGGTCTAAATTGTAATCATTAATGTAGTTGTCAATGGTTTGTATTTATATAGAGCTTTTCTAGTCTTGATGACCACCTAAAGCGCTTTACAGTACAGTTTGCCATTCACCTATTCACACACACATTCATACAGTGCATCTATTAGCAGCACTTTTATTCTTTTCTTTGGGGGGGCAATTCCTGGTTCAGCTTCTTGCCCAAGGACGCTTCGACATGCAGATGGGGAAGACTGGGAACGAACTGCCGACCTTCCGGTTGGAGAACGGCCGCTCTACCCCTCAGCCACAACCGCCGATATCTGAAAATGATCATCAAAAGTACATGGAGAAAAATAGTGGGATGCCATAGACAGTTAATGAAGATGGACGACATGACAGCTCACTAAAAGTGATGCCAAAACATCTTGATCCCCACCTGGTGGCTGGCTGCAGACTATAAATTCTGTCTCCTCCATGATTTATTATATAAATATTATATTATTTGATAGTGTAAAAATGGAGTTGAACCTGATTCACAATGCATTGGCGGGATCTTGCTAAATTGCGGCTCCATCTTTAAATCACTGCTCCTCAGACTCTGGCACCAAATGTGCAAAATGGCAAGAGTGACACAGTCTATAGGTGGTGCAGCGGTAAGCAGTCACCACTAAGCGCCACGGTTTGGGCTCAACTGCCATTTAGTCTGGGCCTGTCAGTATCCCTGACCCCTCCAAGGATGGGTGGTGTGGTGGATGGATGGATGAGCAATAAATGCAGCAAAATAATTTATAAATATATATCTAATTATAAGCAGCACAACATTGGTTCAAATGATATGGATCATTACTTGTAAAAAACAAATATTGAATATGATTGGATGGAATAAAAATCAGTATTTTTCTATGATCTTTTATGTTTTCAAATTCATTAAGGCATTTCATCTATTTGACCGCAGCATACCAATGAAGACTTCATATGTCTGGCATATTTAGTCTAAATGGAGTTTGATATGGGAGGTGTGCCCTAGATTAGTGGTTTTCAAAGTTTTTCTGCCCAAGGCAGACTGAAGGCTGAGCCCAAATCACAAGGCACACTTACAGTATATTGTTATTCATGCAAATCCTGCGTTTCTCTCTTCTTTGGGTTAGGGTTGTTCTCTCCTTCACACTGGCTGTCAATCAAGGTCTTACATGTGTCACACACTAATAATTACCACCCTCTGACAACTGCTCCAATGGTGAAAATAATGGTTCCCAAGGTTTTTTTGTTTGTTATTTTTTTAAGGTAAAGAATATACCTCTGTGTTGACAAATTAGTGCATACAAATAAATGGGCCCTTCAAAATTGTGTGTGTGTGTGTGTGTGTGTGTGTGTGTGTGTGTGTGTGTGTGTGTGTGTGGTGTGTGTGTGTGTGTGTGTGTGTGTGTGTGTGTGTGTGTGTGTGTGTGTGTGTGTGTGTGTGCTCCTCACATTTTCAATGTGTTTGAAATACTCTACAGCAAATCAAACAAATCCAAAGTAAACTTCAGTACTGTTCAGGTCCTAATAACTTGTAATAAGTTGTGTGTAAAGTGAGCGCAGGTCAGGAGTGTGGAGCGAGGACACTCAGACAGACTCGCCCCATTCACCTCCTCTTCTCCCTCATTTCTGCTCAATGTGTGTGAGTGGGGGCGTGGCCAGCCTGGGGCCTGTGTGTTTGAGTGTGAAATCTGCAGAGGAGATGAGATGAGGAAGCATCACGACGTCAAATACATAGACACACCAGCTAATTGTTTGGCGCACCAGTGCGACCAAGGAAAGTTTTTAGTCGCACTTAACAGATTCAAATGGTCGCACACTGGAGCTCTGTCGTAGTAAAGAAGTATTGCAATAATAATATTGTACATTTCTCTCAAAATCCCACGGCACACCTGGACAACATTTGGGAACCACTGCCCTAGATAACAAAAAAAGTGTAACGTTTCAAATCCAAATAGAGGCAAGTCTCAATTCTAAAATTGAGTGAATTAAAAAAACTAAACTAAAAAGAATTGAGTAACCTGGTATTTGAAAGGTAAAAAGATTTGCTTTCCTTCTCTCCCTGCTCTGTTACAAGGTTGTCAGACTCCATTACAGCGGGAGACAACCTTCCAACCTCACCTTACGGAGCACTTGTGCTGCTCTACAGCACACCAGTCACCAGCCATGCCTTTGCTATCTAATGCATAATTTGGTGCCTAATGTGACAGTCCTCACTTCAGTCTGTGTTGTCTGTAGCTTCTCAGTCAGCAGAACAAGCGCTGCCTGTATTGCATGCTATTTTTATCTGAGCGCACATCTCTTATTGATAGGTAATTGCTGAAACCCTTCATCTCATCACCATCAGAGTCTGGGGGCTTCGCATGACACCGCAACCATCTTCTCACCGAGGAGGGGATTTTTTTTTTTTTTTGTCCAATAATGATGCGGTAAAATAAAAATAAAGCCACAACAACAAAAGTTTTTTTGGAATGCGGTATAGTGTCTCAAGAGATGGAGAAAACTGAAACACAGCGAGAAACGGAGCAATGCATCAAACGTTAACCCCCTCATACTGTATTTCTGCATCTCATTTAGGAAGCCAGTCCAATTACTAAACGTGAACCCTTCACAGGCAAGCGTCGCAGAAGTCATGTGATTATCCCTTTTTAAAGTCGCAAACTTAAATCCTCTGCAATCCTATTTGTTGATGACCCCTGCTAGTACTGGCTGGAGAAATATGAAATGCAACCTGAGGAAACAGTATCCAGTAAAGTCGCCATGCACTCTCCCCAGTAAACACAATGCCATTATATCTGTGTGTAATGAAATCGACCAGCCGAGGCTACTCCGTCTCATCTGCAGTCATTGCTGGCATCGCTCTGGAGATGGACTCCCCGTACGCATTCACTGTGTTGAGTGTTTTATCAGCAAACAATGATTCAATGCTTTGTGGTCTACCACAAGCTGTGCTTCTCACACATCAAGTGGAGTGCTATTAGAGAATACTCGGGGCGGGGAGGGTTGTGGGGGGTGGGGGGGTGGTGGTGGTGCTCGGTGCCTCGGGACAAAGTCTCTTTGCGCAGCAGGAATTGTGCTGACTGAGCCGTTCTGATGGACAGCTAATGTCTGTATTCAGAGCTCAGCGAGGCTCAGGAGCGTGTGACAGCGGCAGTGTGTGCCAAGAGGCTAAAGGCCATGGTGGGGGAAAAAAAGGCGTTTTAGTACAGTAGAAAAGTCTGAGAGTGGGTTCTGTTTGTCAAAGTGCTCAGCCAATTGGTTAAAATGGGTTTAGGCATTTTTTAGAAAGAGCCATACAATGTAGCTGCGTGGTACACGCTGTATTTCATCTCACTTAGTTTATAATCTCATGTCTGCAAGATCCAAATTTGACTTTTGACATGTACTTGAGCACGATATATGGAATAAACTTGACAGGGTTTTGAAGTAGCACTCAGACAGCAGCACGACGCAGCACAGTTCACTCCTCTGTGTCGGCAGCTGCCATTTTATCTGACCCTGGAAACTCTTCTGTGATAGAGTAAATTGACCGGCAGACACGAAAACTCAAGCTGTGCCACAGCTTAGTTCCCAACATTGACCTGCAGATGAACTGTTTACTTTTCCACACAAACTCTCCCACATAATATTCCACTTTTAGCAGTTAAAAACAACGTGCATGCTACAAAAAAATGCAACTTTCATAAAGTATTATTCATGCTCTCTGTGGGGTTTATCAACCAAGTTCAGAGGGAAAGGTAAGTTTCTCATCCAGCCTGAACATTATGCATAACAAAAGTTTAGATATTCAGATTTCCTGTTGAGTTAAGAATAGAACAGAAGCATTAGGCCTGCTGACTTTGCCAATGCATAACATTGTACATCATAATTCAGGCTGTCTGTCAAGAGTCAGTGCCTCACATGTAGACAATGAGAAAGTAGCCGAAAACAATGCCAGCAGTTTTTAGCGTTTGTAAATGATTCATCTCGGCCACAGCATGCAGGCAAATTCAGTTTGATTGCCAAACTTACAGGAGGCCGGTTGCAGGACACTGTGTGTGTGTGTGTGTGTGTGTGTGTGTGTGTGTGTGTGTGTGTGTGTGTGTGTGTGTGTGTGTGTGTGTGTGTGTGTGGTTTCTTCTACGTATCGTGGATAGTTTTTAGGTACACAGATATTCACTGCAAGCTTTGCATCATCTCAGTGTGTACTAGTAATGCTGTTTGATTTGGCTTCTAGGGGAAAGTGCACTTTCAGAACCATAAATTACTCAGAGGGGCAGAGAACGATGTGAGTGAGAGGTTTCATTTCGTGGGACCAACCTTTCTCTCTCCTCTCTGCCACATATTCCACACAGTGCTTGTGACATTATTATTGTTTGTTTAAATTTTTCTTTTACCACTGCACTGGGGTTTTAAGACTCTTTTGAAAGTAAGCTGGTGCTGGGGACCAAACCAAGCTTTAGCTTGTGATTTTATTACATTTTAATCAATTGAATGAGCATGCCACTTTTCATATATCAATTAATAAATATTTTATATAAACTGTAATGTTTGGAAGTGTTTATGTGCTTATGTAATGCTCATTTTATATTCACAGAAAAAACGTATATGTATTATATTCACTTGGAAGGTACCTATTATAATAATACAACTAAGTGAGGTCCATTCACTGTTGAAAGCCATTAGGATGTGGCTCTTTTGTTAAGTCAGACTAATGAAAGGTCGAGAATGAACCTTGAACATTTGTATAAAATCAATGAGGCCCAACCCTCTATGAAATCATAAGTCCATTCATAATGGATCATGTATGAACTGCAGTAATGTTGGTGGATAAACATAAGCTCTTGTGACAATCAAGCATTTTTCTTGTGGGAACAGCACACACATTATTAACAGTGTGTGTGTGTACACTAGTCTATAGTTCTGATGGTTATAAATGAACATATATTGGTATCACTGGTAAAGCTCTTCTGTGTTATTCTGTGCATCTTTACTAGACTGGACTTAAATACCTGCTATACAACTCAATAAAAGTAATTGATACTCACCAGAAATGTTATTTTAATACATGAGAATAAAGAATCAGTAAAAACGTTTCTTTAAATGAAATAAAGCCCCTACAATGAGTTTTTAACTGGTTCTGAAACGGTCATATTTTTATATTGCTGCCTCTTTATGACAACAAATGAGACAATCATGGAGTAAATTGGCTTTTTCTATTAACTATTCTCAATGTCTGTGGTCGGGACGGATTACCTGCAAAGTCAGAGCAATGATTTACAGCAGTCAGGCTGGTAAGTCAAATGTTTAGGCGGAAGAGAGAGGAAACGGAAGAGGGGGAAGCAAGGCACTAGCTAGGCTAAAGACCAGCGCTCCCGAGTCTGTTCCACGCCAACTCCACGTCTACAAACAAGATGGATGCGATCAGAATGAGAGTCATGATATGTTACCTCATCGCTATGCATCCTGCAAACTGCTGTGTGTAATGGTAGGGTTTGATATTCCAGCCAGCTTTAGCCCCTTTACAGTGAGTGATTTAATACTTATTGAAAATCAGTTCTAATATTGTTAGAAAATTGTCTTTACCGACAAATGGATGTCATTTTTTGATATATACATTTTTTCATGAATATGTTGAGTATTCTGATCTTTTGCCGCCCTGAGAGACACAGGGATGCCGTCTCTGATTCATGTTATATTATAACAGTAAAAACAATCCAAAGAGAGCTGCAGTGTTGCAGTGTTTTCTTGGTTTGTGTCCTGAACTACCGCTCACAGTGGGACACAGAGGCGCAGTGGGACACAGAGGCGCCAAAATCAACGAACATGAAAAGTTCCTTGTAGTAGCTTTAAGTGTATTGGCAGGGTTGTCTAAAAATGCGCATGACCAGAGTCTTCAGCCAGAGAGACAAACACTGGTGACGCAGAGATGGAAAAATGTAGCAATATGCAACCTTATTTCCCAGTTCTGCTTAGTGAGCATTGCCAAACACAGCAAGACAAGTGCACGTTCATGTGTTCCGGGGACGTAGCTTTGACGATGGGGGCTATTGAAGAGAGTGGGATATATCGGCTGCATATTTTCACAGTGCAGCCTGCTCTTGCTAGGTTTTCCAGGACCCTAGCTTTAAATATCTGTAAACACAATTATTGTGTAAAAATCTCATCAGGTTATGTTTTGTCATTTTGATCAACCTGACAGTGGACTGCAGGCATAGGTGACTGTGACCTTCAACATATTAAGTGTTCCTATCTTGCTTATAAATGATAAATTGGGGTAGTTAAAATGTTACCTCAATTTTTTTCCCACTGTCAAACCGGAGCAGCTCACTAGCCAGACGTGTTTTCACTGCACGCCCTTTGTGTCTTCCTCCACCTCTGCTACAGCGTTAATAATTAATCAGAGTTACATGTATACGGCCGGTGGCATCTATGTGACCACTGCACAGATCACGTACAGCCCCGGGCAAGAGACTCCTGTCGGTGTATCATGAGCTGCAGCTGGAGAATGCTTCATATACCCCACATCCTCACACTCGCACAGAAATCAGCCTGAGATTCAGGAGCTCTCCCCTTGAATCCCATGACCCTGCACTGTGGCAGCAGTGAATTTATGAGGCAGCAGGCAGACTGACAGCAATAGAATAATCCAGAGTATTTATGAGTGCAGGGGAGGACCTCCACAGCAGATAATGAAAGATGATGCTGATGTTGTGTGAAAACACTGAGTGGAAGAATTGTGACTGATACCGCAGTAATTTAATTGTGTGGAATCAAATGCATATAGTGCTGTATAAAAGGGAGGAGGTTTGGCTCGCAGTGGTATGGAGCTGTCAATTCAATAACGTGTCCTTCCTGGTGCAGAACCTTATTCAATCCTGCAGAGGTTAAAACCTCTAATATGACTAGACAGTTCTCCCGCAGATATCTTATTGTTCCTGACAGTCAGGAAAGACCACTTTGAAATACGACAACACAATGAACAGAGTAAATGTCCACTGTTTTGTTCACAGAAAAATATGTTAACTTTTGCAGAATGAAAGAAAAACTATGTACAACTTTCACCTTGAACTGTTCAAGTCCAACAGAAAAACTCCTACAAGACCTTAACAAAATAAAACCCATTCATGGAATATATCTTGTGATGTGATTGGCCTCATAAAAATTCCAGGAAACCAGAAATAGTTTGCACAAATTAACTGATTAGTGCAACAATATACATTTTGATGCTGGAACACCTCGATCCGACAGCTAGGAAAACACAGCATGCCCGGAATGTGAAATCAATCGCAACCTTCATTAGAGTCGAGCAAAGATCTGTATCGACACATGCAAATGTCCTGAAAGGGAAATGGATACGTTCAACAATAACACATTCTGTGTGTGTGCGAGTGTAAGTGTGTGGTTGTGTTAGTATGTGTGTGGGGGCGGGTGGTTAACCTTAGACAACATGCCAACAGTGGAGACTGCTCTTTCTAAGTAATGACATTAGCAGACAGCGTTTGTGCAACAGGATAGTCTCTAATGCACTCCTCACACTCTCCACTGGTCAGATTTGCTGTTGCAAGGTGCCAATGGCACCTCAGTATTGAAATATAGTATAAATTAGCTTTCAAACCATCATTGGAATAACAGACATCTCGATAGATCAGCTGGAGAGTGGTTCCAAGAATTGATGACCACCTATACCATCTCACTTTGTTATGTAAACAGCCCCAGTATAACGACAAAATGCTTCATATAAGTTTCGCTTGTTTCTATATATTCTTACCAATAGCTTCTGGCATATTAATCTGTCATAATGTGGTGGTTTGCGGTGGCGGATGGGAGGGCTGGAGGATGCAGGGTGCACGTATGTGTGTGGGCATGTGAACCTGACGGAGGAATGAGATGAGAAAACACACTCACTCCTGGAGATTGTACATCGCGGTTCAGCCTGGGTGGTGTGTTTCTAAGCTGTGCGTCGCATTTACCATCCAAAGGGAGGATTAGCGGGGAACACACAACAGGATTTGTCACTTCCCTGGAATGGCTCAATTTTCATATCTCCAACAGCAGAGGCTCGAGTTTGGGGTTCAAACAAATGGTCGGGATCACAAGATTGTTATTTCTGTGAATTCTCAAGTAAACATAAATGTGTGATGAGTATTATTAGAACTGCTGTGGAGAGCATTCAATTCTGATGTTAGGTGATAAAAAAACATTTGTAGCTGGGAGTAAGTGTTAATCATTTTTTAATGATAAGACCTAAAGAAAGACCCAACTGTTCAATATGAAATAAATACCATAAAGAATGAGAAAAATAAAGTATAAATATCATGAAATTTGTTTTATTGTTTTCATTCCATTGTGATTCATTTTTTCTGACAACGCTATTACTCTTTTATCCCTGTGTCACTTTTTATTTCTGAATGGCACTTGTCACAATGGGTGTTGTGACATACTACAACTTAACACTTTACATCTCATCATCTATCTCCTGCCTCTTCCTAACAAACAAACACAGCTGACACCAAATGTAGCCATTTACCACCTGTTAGCTCGGGAAAAGCCACGACAGACACATCTGATCAATCAACTATGGCTGGAGTCGGGAACCCTTTTCCTCAGTGACTTGTTTGCAGCTTGTTCAAAATGCTGCTGCTCAAATTTGAACTAAAACAAACCGTCGGTTTCATATCTCACCAATCCTTGTATCCCTTTACTGGTTGCCAGTTAAATTCAGGATTGATTTTAAGATTCTTTTAATAACTTTCAAAGCTCAACATGGGCTGGCCCCCACTTACATTTCCCGGCTCTTGACTCCCTACAATCCCAGTCGCAACCTGAGATCGGCCAGCCTGTGCTTGTTATCTGTCCCTAGGTCAAGGCTGACTACTCAGGGTGACCACGCTTCCTCTGTCAGGGCCCTGAGGCTCTGGAACTCCCTGCCTGATGAGATTAGGCTTCAAATCACGGCTCAAAACTTATTTTTATAGAAAAGCATTTTTAACATGCGATTTTGTAACTCTGGTGCTACTGTGTTGTTTTAATTCCCTTATATCTTACTTTTATTGCAACCATATTTTATGTAGTTTCTTAAATAGGACAGCTTTTGACTCTGCTGCCTATGACAGTAGTCGTTTAGTTAAAAAAAGGCATAGAGGTAATGATGTCTAATCTACTGAGCGGCCACATGGCGTTCATAGGACTGCCACACAAGTCAGTAGCCAGTCAGATTCACCTTCAGCCTCAGCGTACCCTCAGGTTTGGCTTTTAACCTCATTGAGATTAAAAGGCCCGGACACCTGATGACGCCAAGGTACAACTGAAGATTATTATTTTCATTATAACAACCAGTCTGACAGAGCTTAAATATGATGGTTACACAAGTGTTCCTGGTCTCCCTCTCCTAGCGCTCCCCTCTCTTTTAGTTCTTACATTTTTTGCCATGGATTTAATGAAGCACTTTGTAACCTTGTTTAGATAAGTGCTATACAAATAAAGTTATTATTATTAATATTTTCCTATCCAGGGCAATTACAATTTTTATTAGACATCTACTAACCTCTCTAATGTGATGGCTGTAACTGCTTCTCTTTGGCAAGCTTTTTGCTGACACTTGATGTAGTGATGATGATGCTACTCACTGCAGGTTTTTCAGGTTTGGGAGGAGACGCAAACTTTACTTCATGCCTCCTCAGGACGTACATATGTTTTATTGAGCTCTAACAGAAGGAAGCTGTTGTTCTTGACTTTTGGATTGTCAATGATTTGCAACTCAATTACTTAGTGTTGTCAGTTGTCAGTTGTCAGGCGCATCAGTTGTTTCCACATTAAAGGGTTAAACTAATATTTTGTCCTGAAACCTCTCGCCAAATGCCACCAGCATATTCAGAGGTCATAGGAGGCTTTTGTTCTTGCAGAGTAAGAAAGTGCAGTGCTTCAACACAATGCTCAGTCATACTTTGTCCATAGCAAGCAGCTACACAGCAGCAACAAGACACTCATTCTTACAAAGATTCTCACACTACTCCGCTCCCTTCACTGGCTACCAGTGGCTGCCCGTATCCGTTTCAAAACATTAGTACTTGCGTACCGTGCTGCGAACGGATCGGGTCCAGTCTACATCCAGGACATGGTCAAACGTTACACCCCAGCCCGTTCACTCCGCTCTGCATCTGCCAATCGGCTTGTTGCTCCCTCACTGCGAGCTGAACACTCAACAAAATCACGACTGTTTGCTGTCCTGGCTCCTAAATGGTGGAATGAGCTCCCCAATGACATCAGGACAGCAAAAAGCTTACACATCTTCCGCCGCAAACTAAAAACACACCTCTTCCGACTATACCTTGAATAAAAGTTTAAACTAACAATTTAGTAGCACTTCAATGGCACTTACCTATAGCACTTTGGAGTTTGCTTTCTTGAAGAAATTGTACTTTCTTGATTCTTGTTGTTCTGGGTTTGTACCCTCATGGTTGAATGCACTTATTGTAAGTCACTTTGGATAAAAGCGTCTGCTAAATGAAATGTAATGTAATGTAACGAAGGAGTGTCTTCATCATCATCTTTGTCAGGGACTAAACAGATGGCAGTTTCTTAAAAGAAGTTTATATTTTCACTATCAAAAAAACATAAAGAAAGTAGTAATGACAATAATACTCACAGAAGACGTCAACATAACATAACTGAGCGACACTAAACTCAAGCACTAACAAAAGAACTGCACAGCACTAACTGACCTGTCAACCTGAAACATTGGGACAAATACATCAAGGCCGATCAGGCTATTCAGAAACACAAGGGGGACGCAGCTATTTCGAACCATAAGAACCACAGACATGTCAACATAGCAGTACTTACATGGAGGCTGGAGGTATCCCACCACAGCTATCCAAGGCTTAACAGGGCTGTGACCTAACCAGCCGACTAACACTAGGTTGTGTTGTGATCTACTTAGGATCTTAAGACTTGTAGTAGTAGGTCTAGTGGCAGTTATCTGAGTTACCTCAGCAGCTGGGGACACAGCCACTTTGTCATAGAAAAACTCACTCTGTGACCTAAACAAAAGTCTTTAACTCCAGATCTTCATTTTAACGCTGGGTAATAAACCAAGCTCCTGTCCAGCGAGTAAGTTGACCACGTAGCATATGAAGCCTTCTTAAACTAAGTATTGCTTTGCTGCGGTGTCCTGTGCTTATTAAGTTGGATATTTTTTCCGAATTGGTTTGACATTGCTGTTACTAACGGATGTGAGATTGTTAGATCTGATAGCAGTTGTTGAGCTAGCGTAAATGATGAATGATCGAGGAGGCATGTGAAACTGAAAGGTCAGTGATTTGTGACAACTCCACACACAACAGAAGCATAATGAACAGTTAGCATAAAAACAAGTCAGATAAAATAAACTATGCATCCCATAAATTGGATCCCATTGAAAAGGTAATCCCTTGAAGAGTAAAGTATGGATGCAGGAGAAATGTAGGATGCTAAAGCAGATGACAGTGGAGCACTCCATCATGTTTCAGCCAGTGTTTGAGGTGCACGTGAGCTGCGGTTAGGTACGTCTGGGGTCTTTTCAGTGAACCTTTGAGGGAAGGATTAATAGGAGTGGGGGTCTGCTGATGCATGCGCTTGCTCCTTCAGGTCTCCATAATTCACATTGTCAGCTGAAGAGCCGGTGCCGGGCACCAACCCGGAGCTGTCTCTCATCATCACACACAGTCAAGAGCCTGTCAGAACAGATGAAGCCACCGGCTCAGCACTGTCGAGGAACATTGAGCCGTAATTCACATTCTCCTGCCCCGACAGGCCTCACTTAATCCTGGTCCTGCCATGAAATGCTGCCGTCTGATCAAGGAAGCTCTGCACCGAAACCACAAGTGTTATGAACTAGATTATGATCGGCTCATCCTGCTCCCGCACCACATGCTATTGGCACCAATAATTGGGATGTCGCCTTCCACAGCAGTTCAGTTTGTGCCTGTGCATGAATTCTAGCAATGTAAAAGAAAATTAAGACATATCTTTTCAGTCCATGGCTTTTTCTGAATGTAGCAGATCTGTGTGACACATATAATTACTTTCTCTCTGCATTTTTTCTGTGCAAATTGTGTCTCAGTGATATCAAAATGAAACTCTGAGGGATTTTAAGGGGCGAAATTACTGTAATGATACGCAACATCACACTGCAGTGTCCTTTTGCCACAGCCTAGAGAGGCATGCAAGTTCATCTGAGCCAGTGTAGCTGGATCTCACAATAATTATCAGCTGCAGCAGCCTGATGTTTGTGCTGATGTACACGTCTTGGCAAATTCATACAAAAGCTTCAAAGCCCCCGTGTTCCTCCTCTAGCAAAGAAAATCCTGTGAGTATTTAACTGAGAGTCCAATGGCATCAGCATACAGAATCCACATCTGTGTTTGAGTGGCTAAATTAAGCTGTAATGAAGAAGTGAGGATTGCTACATCCAGCTCAGGGATTTCTGGTGCCCGTTGTCAAGCCTCATTTACACCACGAGGCTCCATGATTGGCACCTCAGTCTCCAGGAAACCCCAGGGCAACATGAACACCAGGAACAGGCTGAAGAAACAATGTTTCCCATGACTCCAAGCTTCAAACAGAACTAAAAATTTAAAACAAATATGTAAAGAGATCGAGGAGCTAAGAAAATAGCAACTTATAATTTCCCCTGAAGATATTTGTCATCCGATACAATGATTATTCAAGAATATATAAATAAAATTGCTCTTGTGTAGACACGGAGTGATCTAACACAACAGCAGTTTAGAAATGTTAATCCACACACCATCCAATGCTTTAGCGTGCTACTGATACAAATGTATCATTCAAATAATTCAAAATACATATTTTATTTTCTCCATGGCTTGAGTGCGAGGGAACAAATTCCCGCACAGAAAAAGAACTGACATTAACATATGTCATCTGCCAGGTTTTATTTTTATGCTTGCTGCTCAATTAACTGCCTGCTCAAATTCTCCACGCATATTCCCATGGGCTGTCATTCAGACCAGTTATAGAGGAGAGGGTGTTTACATGGCTTTTTTTTATGCATCAAACATATAGGACTGTATGTACATGTGTTGTATACATGTACTTGTCGTTTAGAATCATGTTATTAATCAAGTTGATTCCAAAGTAGTAAATGTATCATACTACAAGGTGTGTTGTTGATGCATTTGATCCAATACATTTTGAAGTCTAGAAAAGCTGTGTTAATTTTCATGCGTACAGGAAGACAACAGGAAGTGAGTTGGCGCCACCAGCAGAAGTTTCAGATGTGCATGTTCTCAAACAGATGGGCCGGGGAAGGAAGCATGAGGAGGCCGGTGAACGGAGGCAGGAGATCCTCTTAATTCATATAAGAAGGACTCAGTTTTATAACCACTATAATTCTATTGGAGAATTATAGAAGAATATTCTTCTATGAAGGATATTCTTGAGTTTTGTTTTGTTTTTTATAAATTGTGTTTATTATTATTATCAATATCATTACTGTCTATCTTTGGATACTGTCATCACTACACGCACACATATGCACACACAAATTGACACAAACACACACACCTTCAAAGCTCAGGACGCTGTCAGTCATATACAAAAATATATTTTAATATTTGAGGTGGTTTATTATACGCACATGCATGTGAAGGCCCTCATGTGCATGTGCGACTGTGTTAGAGACGGAGCGGGAGAAGACAAGGAGCCAGGAGGTGTAATAATTGCACAATGTTATTTCTCTGATTTTTCTACCCCTGGACTTTTTCTTGACTTGTACTCATCCCACTCTGTGAAGTCCATATCAACACACACACACCATTTCAGTTGCAAACGTTAGGTTTATGGGTTCCATTATACAGAAATAATGTCACTACAGGAGACAAGGGAATAGTATGCATTTTACCTAAATGCCAAATTTAGGAAAATGGCTCAATGTGATTATTTATAATGTGTTTCAATTGGGCATTTTTTGCCACGCAGTGAAAGTGCAAAAAAATACAGCTTTGGAAAATGTCAAGCCGTATGCATTAACACAGCCAAAATTATCAAAAAAAAAGAAAACTGAAAAGGCCCAAACTGTCCACATTGCTCGATCGGTTTCGCACTACATTTCACAATGAGTGCACTGTATAGGGTATAAAGAACTTCACCGAACATTTGACCACCACTACAAAATGGCTAACTCACTATATAGTGCACTATAGTGAGTGCCAAAATAAAGCCAAAATGTCAGTTTCAAAATGGAAAGCAGAGATTTGACATAAATAAAAAAAGAAGAGGGTGACGTTGGCTATTAATATTCTGCTTTTCACTAGCTAGCTATGGTAAACTTTCTCTGGACAGGAATGAAAGAATTGTAAAGCTGCATACATCAGTTAATATAAACATGATGACAGTGTGTATTGACAAAGTGATCCATTGCAGTCACAAAACAATAGAGAGCTGAATTGACTTTTGAATATTGGATTCAAAAACACCAACAATATAAACCAAATCAATGTTACCTTTGGTCTGTGTTGGGTCTGCCCCTGAAAAGTCAATGACTGTAAGTAAACACAGAACAACCTGAGAGTAATGTACAACACGAGTCTTAGAATGACCTGACAACAAAACTATGTGCCAAGGAAGTAGAGACAGGGAAGTACATCTAATTTTTGTTGGTTCCTCCAATGCTCTTACTGTGCGTTTCCACTTAAACAGTCTCAAAATTTCAAGTTTTGTACTTGGCTGAAATCTGACGGTTAGTGTTGAATAAAGAACACAGTGTGCAATGGAGACTTAACAAATCAATAATGATGAACATGAAGTATGTGACTGTAACAATCACTGAGGCCGATACAAACATCCCTCTCCATGTTGAATGAGATTTTTATGTTCCTTCCATAAACACACAAATAAATATTATCACATTTCTAATGTTGTTTGTCAGTTTGTTGTTTGACTGGGGCTCTTTGATATAGGTCATCTTGGTGCAGCCACTTCCTCTGCAATGGTTTTATTGGCAGCCGACTCGAGGATTAGCACCACCAGCTGTGACGAACCTACTCCTAGTACTCACAGTAGAGGATGGAAAGATACACTTATTTGCATTTTCTTTCATTTTGAGAAATGTGCATTGCATTGAGATAAAAACCTGCTTCACGAGTAAGACACACACTTTAACATTAAACTGAATGAACACGTCAGATGGACAAACAGCCAACACAACTTAACCATAGCCTACTGTTATATACCGAAAACAGCACACTGCCTGTTAAACAAGTACATGACAACCTCCTTTGGAGATTGTGCTGTCGTTAGGAGTAAACGACAGGCATGTAATTCCACCTCAAAGTCATTATCCCCTGTACAATTATGAGCTATATACCTGAAGGATGGTGTTATGTAAAGTCTATTAGAATTAGACTCCTCAAATGAAACATGAGTAATCCTACAAAAGAAGAAAAAGTGACGGTGGTTATAATGACAATTGCATACACTATTAACTTATGGTTAAGTTAATAGTGAAACTTCAGATTCCCACTATCTGGAACTCAGTGTAGCAGATGATCAACCTGTAAATGAGCTGGTGAGTTGGCAAAAATAAAATACAACTTAAAAAACAATATTCAGAGTCAGACACTGAGCTAAGAAAATGTATCGTTATTACTTTATTATTATTATTGCGGACATGATGTTAACTTAACCTATGTAACTCTACTAGCGTAAAAATAACCTTTTAGATTTGACCCAATTTTGTCAGGATGATCCGCTTTTGCTACATAGCTGATGTCAGCATAAACATCTGTTTTCTTACCAAATGAGCAGAAACGTTTCTTGTTCAGCATTAAACATCTGCAGCAGATGTTGAGGGACGTCTCCAGCAATGGACACCAGCACAAATGTTTTGCTTCTGTTACATTACTCCTTTGCTAAGCACACTACCCAGCTAGTTGCTAGTCGGCTGTTCTTACCAGTCAGTTAGTCAACACTAGTGAATCACTGCAGCATTCATTCAGCCCTGAAGATGTATCCCTGCTCAGAGGGTGTATTAAAATGCGACACTGACTTACGCCCCCCGGAAAACGGCCATCACCATCTGCTTCCTATAAAGCCCCTTTTCTACTGGTAAAAACACACCCACTAACACTCATCAACATCTAGCTTTTGTCTGAAAATGAATGGATACGACCATCAGTCATTGCCAGGTCAAATGTCTCTGCAGTCGACACAGGTTTTTATCAGCTTCGGCTCCGATGGGCAACGATAGAAATGAGACACCCAGGTGAACACACTAATTTGGCAAGACAGCGAAGTGAGGGAGAAACCTGTTGTGTTCATGACGTCAAACATGACGCACTGGGAGAAAAAAACTGGCCACTGGAAATCAGTCAATTATCCTTTTTAGAAGGTTAAATCACATTTAAAACACCCGTGCATACCTGTTAATTTTGGTGTAAAAGAGGTATAAGAAACCATGTCCTGTGGCAGATAAAACTCCCATAAAGCACCTTTGATACCTTCTGGCGAACATTTTAAACTCAGTTCTTCATCACTGAGTATACTGTAAGTGTCCAGGGTGGATCAGGATCATCTATAATTTGGTTTCAGCACTATTGCTTGGATCCGGGGAATCATTAAGGTTTATTATTTGAGCTTTGGCATTACCTAATCCTTTTAAGTTTTTTAAACATAAAAATCCTCATGGTACAGGAAAAATGATAACGCGTAAAAGTTATCATCTATCACTCTCTTAATTGCCAAAGTGCATGCTCTGACATAATTTGCGATGCAGTGCTCTGCAAGAAATACTGGCAGTGGAAATATTAATCAAAGAAGATTTACTAGTTAGACAAGTTCAGAAAAAATACTGTATGTTATAAATGTCGGCTGTAACTTTCTATCTTTGCTCTTTTCAAAACTAACATTATGTTCATGTGGTGTCTCCAGCAGAACAGAGAAACAACGTCCTGCTATAAATCATAGAGAAAAACAACTGTCAGTGACATCTACAGTATAATCTGTGAGAATCCAAACGTACACCTGTTTGTTACATAGCTGCCTCGATGTTGGATTACACTCTTTGAACAGTTGTAAATGACAGCTGCTTCTGTTCATCCACTGCACAGTGATAATGAATCCAGGCTCAGAGGATTAACACTTAGAGCAGCTACAGCTCATGAAATTGATTTGCTCAATTAATTATTTTTCTAAGATAGATCTGATAGAAAATCCACAGCCTGACTGACCGAACGCAGCCAGGCATACAAAAGAGTGAAAGATTAATTCCAGTTTACAAACTACGATTTCTGTATTTCTATTGGTTATCGTGACATTGTCGCTATTCTCACCAGAACCTACAGTCAAGTCAAGTCTGTGTTATTTACCCACCCAAAATCACAAATTAGCCTTGAAAAGCTTCCCAGTGTACAAAACATGTAATAGATATCTGTAAATTCAGAGTAAATATGAGTAGTAATACAGTGAGCTTAGGTATCACCCTATCCTCACCTAAACACAACAGACTACACACGAGAGGCACGACTTATAGAGCGCATGAAGCAGGAAATTGAAGACAACACATACTGTAAGAACAGCTTAAAAAAACCTGAATGTTTACACTCTCCTGACAGGGATCTCTGGTGGCCGTGCAAATAGCGTGACGTTGTTATAGTGCCACAAAGCCTCTTGAGGAGGAGGTCAGGTGGGTGGTTGGAGTCATCGGGGAAATGTGAGCTTGGCATTTAAAGGCTGCCTCCCATTAACAGTCCACATTGGTTTCTTTTAACCACAACAGCAGTATTTCAATCTTTCCACTAACCTAGTTTTACTTGTCCAAATCTCAAAAAACCTTAAAGGTAGAGTTGGTGAGTTGTTTCTGAAACACTTTTTGTGTTATTTGTTGAAATCCTCTTCACCCTCTGATAACCAGAAGAAGAATGTCTCCGTGTTGTGGTTATGACTCGAGCAGGACTGTCATAAACATGACTATTTGGAACAAATGGCGTATCTGTCTGTCAATAACCTACCTGTCTACCTGCAGAGGCCTCAGCCAGAGAGATATCCACTGGCGAAGGAGAAACAATGGACAGAAGTGAGTCACAGAAAAGTTGTCATCTAGCCGTCGCCAGGTAGTGAACGTTCACGTGTTTTGGCGGCGTAGCTGTGACGAGAGCGTTGATTGGAGGATGTGGGATGTTTCAGTTGCATACTATCAAAGTGTAGCTTGTTCTTGCTAGAATTTCCAGGGTAACCAACCCAAGATTAACTTTAGGGATTAAGCATCATGTGAATCAACCATCTTTGTAATCATTCTTGATAAATAATATCATTTTACCAACAGAAACCTTCAGATCTGAAATAGAGCTTATTGATGAGAAACATGAACAAAATATCTGTTGTGTTCATTTTTTGGGCTGTAGAACTTGTTGACAGTATAAATAAATGTCCAAGGTAGTTCCTGTCTCTTCTTGCTGCACCTTTTGAAACTCGTAGATGAAGGTTAGAGACACTGCTTTTGTCCCTTCAACATCCAAGTCCATGTTTGGTCACATTCTGAGTTTGAGAGAGCGGATTTTTCTGATCTAGGTCACCCTTTGAAAATAAAACGCTCTTGGCATTCAGAGGCATATGCTTACCTTGTTTTCCTAGTTTGTTTTCCCTTATCTATGGAGTGAACGATGTAGTTTTCCCCACTCGCTCAGCTGAATTCACAACTGAGAGCTGCCCAGCACAGTGACAGGTCCTCTGCTGTTGGCCACAGAGCAGCACCACAAGGGCAAATGGGGGTTAAATGCCTGTATCAAGGACAGTTCAATGGAAGTCGTTGAGGAAGGGTAAGAAAAAAACACATTCCTCAGTCACTCTCACAGATTTTTCCCTGCTGGTCTGGGATTTAGAAATGAAAACCCTCTATAAACCTGACCCCCGCTAGAGAAACACCCGTATAGAAGTTCAGTCTTTTGAATCAATCTTGATCTTTAAAGCTTGTCATACTAAAGCTCCGGGTTTGAAGACAAAATCCATCTGCTACTGCTCCACCAAGGTGGCTCTGTGTGTATGGAATCAGATTTGTGTCAATATAATCTAACAATTCTTATACATCAAGAAGAAAACACAAGTTGAGAGAATATATATCAATGAAACGCACAAGTTCCGTGTTATCAGGTTAGAGCGGCCACTCCCCGCGTGACCCATGTGTCTCAGGTGCATCTCACTTGTACCACATGTAATTCACAGCAAAATAATGTCGTAAAATATGTCACAAACAAATACTTGCAACTCTTTCTGTACCTGTTTCAAAGTAAAAGCACTCAAGCATTTTTCTGTTGACTGAATCTATTAATTTGTTTTAACAAGGTTTTTCTTTGTAAAAATATTTGCAGGACGGGAAATACTGTTGAAGTTCTGGAATTTAGTTGAGCACATAGGTCAACTTTTACTCTCCCTGTGTGAACAGCAGACGCCGGCAAGATGCCACCGATCAGTGTGACCCAGGCGTTAGTCTGCACTTTGCGGGCAGGTCTCTGGTAATCACTGCCTGACTTCTTCTGTGCGGTTTATATGCAGCATGTGTGTGTGGCTCTACTAGACTAGCCAGTGATTATGAAGTCACCCAGCGAAACCACCAGTGCACAGCCACTGCCTCCCGGCCCTTCACATCTAACCAGTAGCCTCCTGGAAGAGTGGCCTTGAATTTAACGTTCGAAGCACAGTGAGATCTGAGAAGTGGCTGAGGTGGTTTGGCTGGAGCGTCCTGTGAGTCAAAACCTTCCTGTGAGCTTCCTTTTACTTCCCTGGAGAGAAAGAGAGGACCATGTCCCACTTTGTGCCCCTTGTGTGATTATTGCCTTGTCCCAATTCACCCCTGAGCCCTACCAGTTAGCTTTACCCCTTCTTTTTCTGCGTGGTTGTGATGGGGTAGTGTTTTCCCATTTCTCTATGTGATGTAGGGGTAGTAGCCATCAAGCCCTTCAAACACCCCTTCAACTGTAGTGTATTCAGGATCCCCCTAAACACAAAGGGGTAGATGGAACTTCCCGAAGTGAATCAACATGGGGACCACTGCCGGTAAAATGCTGAGAGTAATTTAGACAGGGCCTATATATATATCTATATATAGATATATAGATATATATAAACAAAGTGAAATACAATCTGTATTTGAAAAACGGATAGCTGAAAAACTCTTCTTCCAGACTCCTTGGAGACTCTCTCTCTTTCAGTCAACGGCACAGTCTAGTAGAATTTTTTTTTTCCATTTTCACAAGGTGCAACTTTCTTCTGTCAGCTGAACAAACTTGCTTTTGCAATGAATCACAATAAATCTTTTTCTTTCTTTTTTTAATCCAGAATTTGATTACAAATAGGATTGAAAAAATATGGATCACATTTTCACCTTGCAACATACTTCAATGTCATTTAAAGAATAGCCTGTATACAAATAGATAATGACTTGTTTTTGGCTATTAGCATAGACCTTTGGGAATACATTTCAGTCTCAGTCAGTCAGTTTGAAAAAAATTGATAAATGATGTTTCCAGTTTCCAGAGGATGAATACTAATTATTATGATTGCCTAACTTTTCATTCATTGCCAGAAGCAGGATCCCAGGTTGATGTGTATGTTGTCATGACCTGACTTCATCTCAGCAAAAAGGGAGGCCATACCACGATGCACAGTTTGCAGGATACTTTATTTAAACAATAAAAACATATTTTATTTTTTTATTAAACAAAATTAAATAACCATGTCATGAGTGAAGAATGGGTATGAGTATATGTTGTCAAATGGAAAGAAAGGAAAGGAAGGATAAACGTAGAGTGTGGTGTGTCTGTGGAGAGGTACAGAGTGAGGATGGTAACAGCAGGTTTAAATAAGTTCAGAACACTTGGGTGCACTGAGTTACAGAGAAGAGTTCACCTGCAAGGGAGAGGCAGATTAAAGACACAACTCCAGGACGACACAACAGAAAAGACAGGAGGTGCGTTCGACTTCATGCATCTCTGTGCATGAAGTCGAACGCACCCGAACGTACCTGACTTAACACAATGCATGCTGGTTAGAAATTCTTTTTTCCAGCAGGAGCGAGTCGGCTGCAGTCAGACTGCGCAGTTGCTCTCCTCTACCTGCCGCACCTTGGGACAACACAACTCTGCTTCAATTGGCTGAAGGCTTCACTGACACGCAGGCCGTCCATACAGCCCTCAAAAATAAAGCCGAACCCTCTTTTTTTACCTAAAAGGTCCTACAGGAACATTATCTACCTCTTATCTTGTAATTATAAAAAATATACATATACATATTTGGTTGTTTGAAGCTAAATAACCACTGGCAGTATTTCTGTTTGTTTCTATTAGTTTCGGTTATGCTATTTCATATGTGCCTTTTTTTGTATTTTGAATGTGGTGATTAATAAAGGAGAAAAAAAGTGATCTCTGTTTATTTCTCTGTTTATTAGTAAAGACACACAGAGCTGCTAAGATGACTGCAGACTTGTACTGTAATATATATATATATATAATATCCCAGAAACAACAGACATTGTAAATAAGTCAACTTCTTATCAATTCAGATTTTAGATATTGAAAAAATTCAAGCTCTCTTTTTGGAGATGGATAAAAAAGACAAATAACTTCCATTATGTAACTTTTCCCATGAGTGGTAGAAGTCAGAAAGCCCTCTGTCTCATCTAAAATAAAACAATGTAAACCACCTCCTGCACCTCGTCATTGTTGTCCTATTGAGTAACATTGGCCCTATATTTATTATAGGGTTCTGACAGTAAAGCAAAAGATGACACAGGGGATATAACTTGTTATGATTCCGGATTTGTAGTTGGAATACTTCATGAAGATTTTGTGGTGATGAAAGAGGTCAGCTCACAGGTTTTATGGCGGTTATGGTAACTTTTACTCAGAGTAAACAAATAAGCTGTTATGCCATAAAAAACAGTTACCCCATTCAGAGACATATTATATGTCCCATGTACTGTTTGCTTCATTTGACCCATGACTCTACCTGATTTATCCAAAAGATCATTAACAGTAAATTCAGAGGATTCTGAATATTTCTGTCAGTGGAGGTGAAAGTAGCACAAGGCAACATCCAGGAGCTCTTTAAACAGGAAATCAACCAGGTGCCCACTAACTGAATGAGTTTCCCTTTGAAACATACTGTAGCTAAAATTAGTATAAGAGGCCTGTCTCAGCTCTAAAGAATTCTATGCTATTTGAGATGATGATTTTCTCTCCTTCACTTGTGCACAAATATTACCCCGGAAAGCGTTGCTCTGCTGGTGTCTCCACACAGATTCTAGAGTGATGGATGGCGCTCGCCTGTGATCGCTCCTTTTCATATTGTTCTCTGGCCACACAGGGCAGATACCCCCTCATTAATAAACTTCAGTGATTAATTTCCAAACCTCCCCCCTGTGTCTCCTCCCTTGTTGTCTGTAAAAGAGGCGCCCTCCTAATTAGTGAACACTGATGGAGCATATAATGCCCGGGGACAAAGCTGCAGAGTCGCAGTGCTGCTGTGAAAAGAAATCTATATCTGTACCTCAAGTCTGGGCAATGTGGCCTTTACATATGTATTCTTTTAGCCTGTTGACTTAACATGAGTATGTGACACATTTATGATAATAACACATGATCAGGCTTTATGATTATTTCCCCTGAAATCTTTGCGCTCGCTGCGCCGTTCACTGCTTGATGAGGCTAAAATCCCCCCCTTCATTCGTGGAAGTGTCAAAGTCACCTCCTTAATTAGATGCCATTTGGTGCGACAACAGCTTTATGAGAGAAACGACCCGATGCAGAGGCAGATGTGCAAAAGCATGCTGGATTTCTCTGTAAAAAAAAACACCCCGCAAGATTCATTATTCACATTTGATGGTTTTCTCTGTCAACAGTTCTGTACAACTGCTAAATATAGCTGCTGATTTTATTCCTGTGGAGAACTGTGGGACTGTTGCACTGTTTCACTGCTACAATGACCATTTACAGCTGTGACATTCTTGAACTTTCTATATCTATTTTATATCAGTATATCTTCTTTGGATTTGAGCAAATTCTGACTTAAACTTTGTACTCTTGAAAGTAATCATATCTAATTGAGGCGACTCATTCCAGTAGGAATAAGACATGAAACACAGGAAAGGATTTTCAGCCAGCTCAGTAATAAAGGGATAGCGTCCCATTTTGGGAACTATCTGTCTATTTGTTCTCATCTACACTCTTAGAAATAAAGGTTACAAAAGGGTTCTTCCTGAAGGGCTTTGGTCTTGTCCACAACCTTTTATTTCTGAAGAACCCTTTTAGTAAAAAAAGATTTATGAAGGGTTCTGTGTAAGACCAAGTGTTTCATTAAGAACCATTTTTATTCAAAGAACTCGTTATGGCTCCATTATGTGTAAGTGTTAGAATAGAAAACCAATTTTAGGTCTTCTGATTAAATACGAAGCTGGAGCCAGCTGACAGTTAGCTTAGCCTTGCATCAAGGCTGTAAGCAGCCTGGGTCTGTCCAAATAAAACCTGCAGCAGCTCCGAAGGTAGTGATCTTTAAGATTTAAAAGTATTTTCTTTAATTTGTGTAAAAACTAAAGTGTAACATCATTTCTGTCTTTCTGCTTTGCTTCCAGTGTGTATGCTAAGCTAAACTGTAGTATGGACAGGCATGGGAATAATAGAGCCTCTCATTTGACTCTTACATTGACATACATTGACATATTCCAAACTTTCTCCTACCTCAAATTAAAGTCAAATATTATTGTACCTTTCAGCAACTTGTTTTTTTTTTCATGTGTCAAAGCGTGATTCTTGAAAATGTCCACTTCCAACCCATTTTACTAAAGCAGAGTTTAATGATGGACAAACTCATTTGTTTGAAGCATTTCTGTGGTAAAATAAACTTATGATACCATATGAATTAAAATAACCATCTTTTTCTCACTTCAGCGAATGTTTACATAATAGGCTGTAGTCAGTTAGCTAGTATATTCCTGATTCTGTATAAAAAGACAAGAAGTCCTTAGAGACCCCATCCAAAGCACTTTTAACCTTGGTACCATGTCCATACACTCTTTTTTATACGATACAAGAGACGTTATCAGCAGAATAAGCATTTAATGCCGCTGCTGAGGCCTGAAACTGCATCATTCGGTGGCCGAGACGTTTCACACCAGTGCATTAACGGAAGACAGGAATGCAAAACAACCAGTAGAATTTATAAGTAAAATACTAAATTGTAGCTTTAATTCACTTAATGTTGATTATTTTATGTTTTTAATGTGCTTGTGTGACACGTCTCAGCCACTGTAGCATCGGTACCATTGACAGTTTCCAAAAAGAGTTTCCAGTGTCACAAATCTATGAAACCAAACCCGTCAACTCGAGGGATGTTGTTTTCCTTAGCATACCTGATACTCCTCGTGATGCTACTGCGAAATGAGAGGAATTAAGTCAGTTGCTATTGATTGATATTTTGCAAGCTAATATAGCTAAGTCAAGGGAGGTGAACAGGACTAATTAGGTTTATCTACCATTAGTAACACACTATTAGCTGTCTGATAACATAGGTAATTCAAAAGCTCATCTTATTTATTGCTAGTAAGTTTGTGATATTGTAGAGAAAGATAAATAAATCACATTCCTAATCTTATACATATACATGTGGAATTTTCTCTTCTTTGTCTTGTAGTTGGCTCCAGGTTCAAACCTTCATATTAGCACTTGCCATTGTATAACGTACAGTAATTAGTGATACAGAGAACTAGCAGAGGGTTGTGTGTTCGATGAGCAGTGCTGGATAGTAAATAAGGTAAAGGTAAAGAGTTACAGCCAAACTATTTGGCCAAGAATGTTTTTTTCCTAGAAAAACTTCTGACACTAGAAAATATGAAGAGACCTTAGTATATTCAAATATATGTTATAAATGTACGCTGCAAACATCTTACAGTACATAGAGATGATCTTCTGTGTTAAGACTTTTGCAGAGCTTACTACTTCTACATTTAGTTGAAAAAAAAGTAAAGTGAACTTTAATTTTGAAAACCTTTTACAAGTATTTTGTGGTTACTTGAGAATGAGGGAAATACCACCACCTTGCTCTTATATTTAAACACAATTTCTCCAAATGGAAGGAAATTTATACATACATCCTGTATACAGAGAGAAAGAAAAGCTCTCATGTATTTCTCATTACAACAGGTGGCGATCATTTCCAGGAATAAAAAGCCCAAGTTCAAATCACACATCTTGTGTATCACTTAAAGACGACCTCTGGTCCGACAAAGAAACAGCTATTCTTTATAGATCCTGTGTGTGTGTGGCGCTAATGATGGGGAAAATGCAGTGCAGAAGGCAGTGCAAAGCCGTGCTTTGATGAATCGGGTGATTATATTCTCAAACACTCCTTTGCTCTACAAACTGCTGTGGCGTAAAATAATCCTGTTTAGATCTCACAGAGTGAAAAGACCTGCTTACCATTGAAATGTGGATCCAACAAGCAGAGGCTTTCTGAAATGCCTGCCTCAGATTATGAAAGGAGGCGCTCAGACATGAATCATGCATTCCAGTGATGTCACCATTTATGTTAAATACATTTCATCTACACATCAGATTTCCCTGGATAAATTCCAGCAATTAAGGGTTAAGAGTTATTTAACTGCACTATCTGTTAATCCACAGATCTTCTATTATATCAAAATGTCATTTGTTGTTTGTCGAGAGACATTGGTCATATTATTGATGTGAGGTTTAATTTCTACCCAGAAGCACAAAAGCAGTCAAGGATTAGACATGTAGAAAAACATGTACACGTGCTCTATGTTGTTGTCCATCATGCTTGTATTCATTGAGTGGTCCATTTATACTTTGTCACTATTATATTTGATAAAGCTAGAGCACTTTTTCAGTAGATTTACCCTGTCCAGGATGTACCCCGCCTCTCACCAAAGGTCAAGCTCCAACTCCCCCGGCGACCCTCAAAGGTGAAACAATGAATGGATGGTTGGAATAAAATTAGTCTGAAGTTGGTCTAAGTTTTGATGCCTGGTCTTGTCCACAGAATCTATATAAGGTCTTATCTCCAATCACTGAAAGCAATCTTGGTGCAAGTAAGGATTTTACTAGACCTGTGATTCTAACTTAATCATAATTCAATTTAGCCATTTACCATTTGGCTGCAAAATCTAGTTATTGTTTGAATATACAGTCTCATAGTCTCATTGTTTTAAATTTATTTTCTTTTTGATTTAAAATGCTTTTGCTAAACCATATTTTGACATGCACTGATATAGGATAATATCCACAGATAATATTGTAATGACTATTTCAAACATAACTCAGAACTGATTGGTTTGGAGGTCCCGAGGAAAATATTTGGTGTAGTTTCTCTGTTTAGCCTCCTGCACTTCTTTTCAGTTTGTACAAGTTTCAAATAAATGTATTGCTCATATCAAACTCTGTAGTTTGTTTCCCTCAACACCCAGAAACTAACCTGCATCCGTAGCAATAACAGTACCCAGACTTAGGTTCTGTGGTTTATGGTAGTTCCAATTAACGAAAATGTATTCTGAATATATGCACAGTAATAAGAATATGAATAAAAACAATTAAACTGTTTTGACATGGGGCCTTTAAGTAAAATGCAAGACTCAAGATTAGCTCATAAAAAAACCCTGCATTAGTTGATATTGTACTTTAAAGGTTCAGTGTGTAAGATTTAGGGGAAAGGGATCTATTTGCAGAAATTGTATATAAAAAATTCCTGGTGTTTTCACAGTGTGTTTCATCTAAATTGTAAGAATTGTTGTTTTCTTTACCCTTGAATGGGCCCTTTATATTTAAATACTTTATATTTACATTGGGAGCGGGTCCTCTCTACGGAGGCCGCCATGTTTTTTACAGTAGCCCAAACTGGACAAACTAAACACCTTTTGAGTTTTTATGACAACTGAAGGCTTCCACAGGTTCTCTTTCATGTTTCGAAGGGTAGGGTGAGGTGAGGGGTATACAGCTGCAACTTGCAACTTCACCACTAGATGTCACTAGATTCTACACACTGAACCTTTAAAGGTTAAAATTGAGGGAAGAATTTGTCAAGAATAAAGTCACAAAAATCAACTGACGGACAAAGAGACCACTGGCTGGAATAAACATTTTTATTAAGTTATAGTTTTAGAAAAAAATCCAACACAAACTCACAAACAATTATTAACATGCACAATTTTAGTATACAAGACAAAACAGTTACTTTTCAATATGAAAATGCCATTCTACATGTCAGTATCTCACAGAGATCAGTGATTAATACAGCAGTATTAAGGTCAGAGAACACACTATATAAAAGCAATAAGGTTGTCTTTGATGGCCATGTTTAAAAAATATACGCAAGCTATTTACACTGCACCCGACACACTCTTTTCTTGCAACAACTAACACAGAAACCAATCTAACTGAACCGAACATGTGGATATTAGATATGTTGTTCTGTGATCATTTCAACTACTTCAGTTGGTGGCACTTGCCTCACGTCCTTTAGATTGTAGTTGTAATAATTATTAACGCACAAGGCCAGAATCAGTAGTTTTATGCTTTTCTTATGTGAGCAAGAGCAAAGGAAAGAAACATTAGGCTGAACTACAACTAGGCAATGTAAAATAAGAAAGCTTTGAGAAACCACACATTTAAGCACGGTAAATTAATAACCTATATTAGCCAGCCGTTTGGCGGTGAGGTTACCTTATTTGGATATCAATGGAAATATTAACAACACTTGGATCAAGTATTTGCACACACAAGCTACTTTAAGGCCCAGTCACACCAGAAAGTGGCACAGGGAAATTTATCCACACATATTTTGGAAACTAAGCTAGTTTCTGAGCTAGTTATCGAGCACGTGGCTACACGCCAGACAGCTGTAAACATACTAGTGCTAGTCGTGCACAACAGCTTTTTATCTCTATCACCTTTTTATTTACCTATATTATCCTTTTGTATTAGTTCTATCCTGTGCAATTAAATTTTAGTTAAACGTTTTAAATTAAATAAAGAATTATTGAATGGCAACAATAACTCTCCAAACTAGCTAGCTTGAGCTCAGTTTATAAAGGGATATTTAGTTCACACAGTTTATTCCAAAGATGTACTTCTACCATCAAAACATGTCTCATAACGTATTCCTCTATCATGGAGCAGTGTACACATCCATAGAGGAGGGTTCAAAGTATATGGACACATCATTTTTCTGTTCCCTCAACGGAACAACAGTTACAGTTAGCTATGGTAATAACACGAAAAAACGTCACCAACAAAGTTACAGCTCGGCACTAATCGCATCAATTCCATAATTTGGTCATGATGTCCTGGTGTGACTGGGCTGTTATGCAGTTGCAAAGAAAGATACAGGTGTACTACTGCTGGAGCCCAACAGCCCAACAGTGGTTGTGTTTGACTTGTTACTCAAAAGAATCAAGTAGCCAATCAGTTGCAGGTCACTGCTCCAATTCAAAGTCACAATCTACCACTACACTACAAAATACTGGTACAACCTGTGAAAATTGAGCAAATAGAAATGAGATTTCTGGTAAAACCAAAAATACAACAACAAAGAAAAGAATGCCTTTGAAATCTTCTTGTAGCGGAGGGCATCTGAAACATCAATGAATGTAACACAACAGAACAAGTGCAATAGTAACACGGCCATCAGTCAATCAAGCAGCTGAATTGTGACAGCTGTAATAATGGGGCAGGAAAATCAATATCCCATTGACTGGTCTGCAGCAGTCTAATCAACGAGCACAGAGCTTTATGAAACCAGTCAAGGAGCAGATAGGACAGCCTGATTATGTCGGCCGTTTGGACTTTTTACGAGGCCTCTGGGGTCTGCACACCTGTCCAGATGGCTAAGTGAGGACATCCAGTCACCTTGCATCAGTTCCTTGTGCTTTCATTCGACTTTGGGGTTGGGTTCGGGGTACGGAGTGCAAAATACAGACAACGACGACAGCCTCCGAGCTAATGACGGTACACAGCCCCATGTTCCGCAAAGGCACAGTAATGTGTATCAGTTCAGTTGACTTTATCCCTCCACGTCGACATGAACAATGTCAGAACCCCAGTAATCACACCTCGACTGGGTGGCTTTTGACAGACTCATCCACATGATAAAAGGGCGTGGAAATTAGCTCCCTCAGCAGAGCTGCAATGTTTTGTTGTTACTGTTCAGTCTGGTATACGTCCAATAGATGATTATGATGGCGTGGGGGTGTAAAATGACAGCCATGCCTTTCGCTCCATTTCCAGTCAGAGCTCTATTCACCATGGTATTGGCATAATTTATTCTGATGCCTTAATAGTCCATAAATTATGTTACGGATGGAGTCATACATTTATTATACCACAGACCATAAATACTGGGACCCAAATGTCCACCATATATCTCAATCCATCGCGGCTTTCCTCAAGCTTCCAACCCATTTTCTCTTGGGTGCGCCGGTGTACTTGTCTCGATGAAAATTTAATCAATGTACCCTTTCCAATAATGGGCTCCCTCTACATCCTGAGTTTCCTGTCCCTTGTAACTTATTTCTATGGAAACAAAAGAAAACCACGCCGCCTCTGCAACATGTAACTTTCTCCTAAAGTATCTGAAAAAGGACGGAAAGAAAAAAGAATCAAGAGTGAGCTCTAGTGAAGGCACTGTTATCCTGGAGTCCATTGTGCACTCTGCCAGCTGGTCATTTGGAGCGGAGATGGTAGAGGTTCTGTGGTATAATATACGTATCTAGAACACAGGTCATCTAAATGCAGAGGAGGAACAGTACACATGGGATCTGTTTGACATAGTAACATCTCTGTTCTCGGCAATCCCATCTTTTTCACTCGACGAAGAATGCAGGGTGTGATAGGCATTTATTATTTAGTGGAGCATGAGATAGAGAGCAAAATGCCAATCAGAGTATTCTACAGTAGCCTTGAGCTCAGGAGCATGTGGCTCTCCGACAAACCTAATTTTATTTCCGAATGCAGAGATAAGTCAATTTGAGGCAGAGTTGATCAATTTGCTATGCATCTTTCATATATTTGACAAAGCCTGGTAAAACTTTCGAGTCTGTGATGGATGTTACTTTTGGCAAAAGCTGCAAAAATGGGATGTGTGTCAGCTGGTGATGTCATATAGAAATGGTTTAGTTTAAGTTTCATTTTGAGATAATAAAATATGGATGCACCCAATGATTATAGAGTAGTCTTTCTGCAGAGAAGTTGATCTTGAGAAGGTAAGTTCTTGTGAATACAAAATCTTGTTTTTTTTTACATAGGGTTAAAGAAACCATAGAGCAAGCAGCCTCTGTCACCTACTTTGGTATGGACTGTATGTGTAAAATGGGTTTTTAAGGCATTAGTATCTGCAGAGATACCACGAAGATAAGTCATATAGACATCATAACTTCTAAAATGAAACCTTTAGCATGGCGGCACTTATGACACTGGAAGAAATACCAAAAGATATCATGCACGCAAATCATCATCACATCTCTGTCTGATGGTCCTTTTTAAAAGAAGTGGCGTGGTCCCTTTAAGAGTTTGGTGCAGTCCAATCCTTTCCAGTCTTTCCCAGTCCTGCCACTGAAGACCGGGCCTCGTGCCAGTCCAGTGGGGGGTTAGCGTAGGACAGGCTGACTGAAGGGACGGAAAGGGGAGGAGGAGGGGGGGGGTTGGTGCACTCTGTAAGCTCTGATTAGACATCACCAGACGGAGCAGAGCAGTGCACTGATGAGGACTGCAGGGAGGTACAATGGGCTGAGGGGGCTCGCTCCTGAGCCTCGCGCGCCCATGCCTGCAACCAAAGCCAGCACAGCAGCTCGTCAGGAACCAGAAAAACCCTCCGATCAAAAAACATGCACTCTGCTGCGCTAGCCTCTAGATTTCTGACACGTCATCATAAATCAAAACCCAACTGTGCAATTTTTTCCCCCCATATCTACATTATTACTTGCTTTCAACAGGAGAAGCTATTTAAGTATCCTGAGAAGATAAAGTTCGTATCACATCAAAGGGGAGAGTGGCAAACTGAGCCGCCTCACAATTTTGCACCGCAGCAGGATGGGAGCACAGCACTGCTTTATATGCTGCAGCGCTGTGCAGCCAGTCAACAAGGAATAATAACCCAATGGCAGAGATGGATGACACCGCACATGCATTTCTAAAAAGGTCGCTTTTTCTCGCACTTGAAATAAGTCTATTACACATGGTTGGAAAGGATGCAATGAAGCCAAATTAAATATTCTCTTTGAATTATTGAATCCTCAGTCGAGCTTTATCAGGGGTCAGAAAGGAAGCGATTTGAAGAAGGAACGAGAACAGCAAACTCACTTAATTTGTGGATGTGGATGGGTTCGCTGCCCACACCTTCACCGCCCTCGCTCGTGGCCTTGATCTGAATGAGATAGTTGTCGTTGGAGGAAAGGCTGAGCTCCACAGTGGTTTTGTTGGTCAAGATAGTGCTGATGTCGTTGTAGCGATTTCTTTTCAGCAGCACCTGAGGCAGGAGAGGGTGATGCAGGAAAAATAAGCTAATGCAAAAAGTGTCATCCTCGATTCTGAAGATAAAGCTTTGCAGCGAATTAGGACGTACCAAATATCCAGTGACCTTTGACTCTGTCTCCATGGCTACTACGGGATCCCAGTGCAGCGTGAGTGTGGAGCCAATCATGGTCCATTGTATGTTCAGGGGAGCCCTGTCTGGGGCTAGACAAGGAGGCAGAGGTATACATACACCACGGTAAAGGATATGAATCACTATTTTTTAGGCTCTCTCTAGATTACACATGTTAACACAAATAAATTCTTCCCCTGTTATAAATAGCTCCAGTTGGAAAGATTTTGAAAAAGAAAAAAGAAGAACAATAAATTGTGGATTCAGCAGAGAGCCGCACTAATTAAGGCAGTGGCCCTGAGAGCTCAACGTTACTTAGAAAGCACGTGCAAACAGACAAAACAGGAGCAAATGAAGAAAAACAATTTCACCAATCTGACAGAACAGGCGCAGCATGTAGATAGAAGTGTGGCAACGTAAGATGGCACAATTCAAATAGAGAAATGCTGTGTTAAAACAGATAAAAACTAAACCAAATCCAACAATACTGTAGTTATACAGAACTAAACCAATGTGAGTCATAAAATAACCATGGTTTAGTCCAGGTGCCCCCCGTTTTTATGCTGAGCATGAACTTCCCTTGTTCAAATCCTGTCATCTCTCTACGATTGCATCAAAGTGAGGGCATCAAATAAAATTCTCTCTTTATTTTCTTGGGCATTGTCTGTTTGCATGTGATTTTTTGGGAGCTGCAGTGCAGTGGAGCTCTCAGGGCCGTCACAGGACTTTCACAGCTTCATCATACAGTCAGTATGGCAGTAAAATCCCTGGTCACAGGAAAAGAAGCAGAGATACCTGACCCAGCCAGAGGAAGCTGAACCCTACTGCGTTTGCTGTCGTGAAACAGGGTCATCCCACGGTTATGTTTTTGAACTCATATTCACTGAAATCACATAATTTCTAGATTCAAGCTTTAACATCCCTTGTTCGTTTTAAATATCTAAATTGTCGCTGCTGCTGCATTCCGCTCAATCCTAATTTATATGAATTTTTTTTCCCATCCTTCTTTTCTACCAAGGTAAATGGAAGGCTCTCTTGTCAGATTAGATTTTATGAGCGCGGCCAACAAAGCCGAAGAAAAGCTATGCATGTCATGTTGAGGACAGCATGACGTCACCTGAGCGGGGCTGTCATGGTTCATGAACGAGGACCGTTTAGAAATGATTTCAATGCCCGCGGGGGACGCACTCACGTGGTTTCTTTGTGGTGGTGTTGATGGGTGCCGACTGCGGCCCGGGGCCAGCTGTATTGAAAGCAGCCACAGAGAGGTAGTACACTGTGTTCGCTTTCAGCCCTGTGATGTTAACCAGCGTGTAGTTTCCAGATATGCGCACTTTGCCAACAGTGTCAGGCTTGGTGTCGTCTTCCCAGTACACAACCTGTTGGTGAGAACGGAAAACAAAAGAAGACGATGGAAGAAGTCATGAGCCCGGACACAAACAGCCTGATTCTAGTGGTGCATTTCACTGCATTATTGAAATTCATATTCCACCACGAAATCCGAAATGCTGTTTGTATAACAGAAGGAGAGGGAGGGAGCAACGATGAATAATAAATTTTTCACAAGTGGAGTCTCAATTACTGATGCACATCCTCTCAGCCACTCCGGTTATATAAACAAGACATTACTGGGTCATGGGATAAGTGACCCAGGAAGAAAAATTCATGACTATTGCTCATTTTGTTCAATAAAACCAGCTCAGCTCTTAATTTTGTCTGAGGAAAGCGAGACGAGTGTGGATAAATACGTTACAAATATCTCGAAATGCTTTATCGGGACAAACAAATCCCCACTTTCTGCAGTGAAGCAGGATCGTGTGCCGCTCTGTAAAACAAGATGCAGAATTTGCTTTCCTTACGGGCTATAAGCATCCAATTAAGGGCGCAGGTGAAGTCATATTCGATAACGCAAACGGACTAATTCACCACTCGCTTTGGGTCATTGTCAATATTCATGTGTGTGGTATTAAGTGACACAAGAATTAAGTCTGTATAATTCTAATAATTAAATTTGAATGTGAAGTCTACCCTCGAGGATACTCCTCTGCTTTTCCATCTCCCATAAATGACTGTATTTTTTAATTTGTTATCAATTAACGCTATGTGTGATGAGTAAAGTTAACAGTAATGCAATCTTTCTACAAGTAATTAGTGATTACATTAAACTCCAACTGGAATGGATTCGCAGTCCTACCGACGTCTAATGACAGGCTCTGGACATATACTGTTGGTGGCCTATTGAGATTCAGCAGCTTAAATCCACTTCAGAACGCCGTTTGGAGAAACGAGCTCCGTTCTGAAAGGACAACGGAGCCAGCGCTATGGCAACTGGAGAGCTTTGTGCCCAGGGCCAGAGGTGACAGATATTGAAAGAGCACCGGGGGGGGGGGGGGGAAACAGCAAAGCCCTCTTTGCATTCTTGAAAGGATGAGGGATTTTATTTTCCTCTTGTGGGTTTGCTGCTGGTGCGCCAAAGTATTAAGGTCATTTCATGATATTATAGCGCTTAAAATACAATTTCTGCAGAGATACTTGAGAAGATATGGAGGAATATTAGAAGTTTAAAGAAAACTACTCAAAGAAACAATGAAAGGAAGGTTATGAGCGGATAAACAAGCCACAGGGAGAAGCTCAATTATCATGTTATCAAAAAAATAATGGAGAAATGAAAGAAAGAAGAGACTGATTTCTCCTCAGGTTTAACGTACCTCGTATCCAAGCACTCTTTCAGGGACGGCAGGCAGAGTTTCCCAGATCACTTCAATTTGTGCTGCAGACACACTTCTCGCCCTAACCCTCTTCGGAGCTACACTGGGGACTGCAGAAATAGAGCACTGGTGAGAATCCCAAAGACTCATCCCACACCATCACACACACTAATAGCAATAAGAGGAAAGGCACAGAATAGACCTGTAGTTTCACTGAAAAGCTATTTCCCCCGCTCTCTTAATGGGATCTGTGACTGACATAAGGGAAGACTATCTGCCCAGCAAATTCAATTAACAGGATACCTCCCTGACAGCACGGTGTGGTAAGTGTCTGCTAGGATTTCCTGTAATCTACCAGCATGATAACTAATATCAAGTTGACATTCCCAGCTTGAGAGGGGAGGGAAATAACAGCACTGGAGGTACAAAACTCATTTCCTCATTACTATTCAAGGTCATAGTCGTAAGGAGAGAGATTATAGCTTTTTTTTTTAAGCATCGCTCTCTGCTGCTGGGCGGTGGAGTCTGTACCTTCCTCTGCTGAGTACACGGCGCCAATCGAGCTGAAGGGCCCCTCCCCTCGGTTGTTGTATGCCCCCACTTTCACATCGAAAGGCGAGAAGGGCGGGATGGTGTCATTGCGGAAGACGTAGCGTGCCACGCCCGTCGTGGAGATGGCCGCCCGCGTCCACGTGACCGTGCCCACCGGCCTGAAGGCGATGATGTAGCCAAAGCCCTCTCCATTTTGCAGTTCCTCTGGCACAGGCTGGGAGCGAAACACAAAACTATAGTGATATTAAAACACATACAGACAAAGACACAGGCAGGCCCGTCTCTGCACTGTACCTCCGCGAGGGCTTCTGTGATTAGTCACAGCCTCTTTCTTTTTCTCTGTTATCACCCAGAACACTCCGCAATCATCTTTTACCTTATCTTTTTGCTCTCGCTTGGCTATGTAATTGTGGCTAAAGTGCAAAACTCTTCAAAGGAAGTGCTCTCTGTCCCAGCTTTTGGAGCGAGCAATGGCACTCGGAGGCTGAGCCGGAGAAGAGGTGCCTCTCTCTAATGTGGGTCATAAAATTGCTCCGTTCAATTCTGCACAATTAAGCAAAACCATTACCCGGCGATAGAGAGAATAGTAAAATGTGACAGATGACTTACCTCCCATGTTATCACTAATTCAGACTTTGTGCCGCCTCCACCTCCAACATCAGTGGGAGCTGTATCAGGAACTGAGAGGTAAAGCCCAGAGGGGAGCAATTAGAACACAGTTTACAAAGCTCAGCGACAAGCCTCAACTGTACTTGTAGTCTTATGACAAGGCTGCCTGCTGAAGATACCGTCGTCTGTTTTACACCCCACAAATCCCTCACTGTGTGTAAACACAAACACGTCAGAGAGCAGTCAACTACCGATTTTGCCGGAATGTCACTGTACATGAAGATTTGTAATTTTCTGCAAACGACATTCGACTCAACCCACTTCACTCCTGCTCCCACTCGGCTGTTTGTGCGCGGCAGTGTGAAGCTGATAGTGTAGGTGGAGGAGCAGTTGTGCATGTCCTAATAGTCACATTCAAGGTGTCATAACAGCAAATGGGTGAAGCAGCGTTTAGCAGGGTTCAATCCTGAGAACAAGGATCCAGCTTTTCCTCCACTCTCGCCTAAATATGCTCAAATTTCCTGGCAAAAAATACCTATACAGGAACCTGTGAGTTTTAGCATGTGTCTATGCAGCTGTGTGTTTGTGTAATGTAGGCAATGGAACAAACCCTCTGAACCCGTCTCATGGAGGCATGTATTCTGACCTAAGCTATGTCACACAACATCAGGATTTACTGCACATCTTGGCTTTGACATACATTTACTAACATTAAATAAAAAAATGTAAAACTACTTCTGATGTGTCTGGGACTTTTCAGAAACATCATAAATTCCTGTTCATGCACGTTTTCCCCCTCTGACTTTATTTAACACATTCAGCTTCTCTACCACACGTGTGAATCTCCAAATTGAGAGAAGATGCCGTGTGCGTTTTACGCGTCTAATGCTGTGATCACACCAAACCTGAAACAAAGTTTTCGCACAGCGACATTACATACAGAGTCAATGAAAAGATGCAAATAGACGCAAGTTTCACGTATCTCGTGGCGTGACGTGATAGACATGAAGGCGAAATACAGCCAGTAGTCTTCTTCTCCTCTTTTCCAAAAGGGGAACAGGCAAATATTTGTGAGCTGTTTTTACTTGCGTTGCTATGTATGTATTATGCCATGGCAAATTCGCGTTTGGTGTGACTGCACCATAAAACAGCACCGGGACACCACTTCATTTTCAATATCTACCGAAATGGCCACAGAATCAGTATAATCAGCATTCAGTTAAGTCAATATAGTAGACATTAATTTACCTCCAGTGTATGTGGATGGGACAAAAAAAATCTACTTATCCATAAACTTTTATTTTATCATCCATAGTTATATTAAATTCATGGCAAGAAATCCTGGAAAAACCTAGGAAGTAAATTAAAAAAGTTTTACATACTGGCATCCTCAGTCCTGGTCTTGGCCGAGGCCGGGCTGGGCTCCCCCAGGCCCACGGCGTTGCGAGCCACCACCCTGAACTCGTACTCCACCCAGGCATTCAGACCCACCACTGTGGCTGTCAGCATGTTCCCATTCACTACCTCCGGCACTGCAACAGGGAGATGAGATCCTCAGAAAATCAGGCTACCACACAACTGGACTCAAATTGAATGATGAATAAATAAAAGGAGCCCACATGAATATTAACAGAGAGCGACAGGAGGAGAAGTTCGTGCTACCTGTGTCAACAGCCTGCCAGCCCACCGTAAAAGGCGTCCGGGCCTGGATGATGTAGCCTGTGATGGGGCTGCCGTTGTCTCGACCAGGAGTCCAGGAAAGCTGGGCCGTGCTGTCTGTGATCTCCTCCACCGACACCTTGTCCGGGGGACCTGGTGGACCTAAATCAATTAGGCAACAAGGGGGGTGAACATGAGGTTAGCACCAGCTCATAAAGATTCTAGCACCATGTAGCATATCAAGGCCATCGGACTCTCTTTAATTAAGGGCTACGTCCTCGCTCTGTGCGTACTTCATTCACTGCGTGTGTGATGTGCGGGGCTACAAAGTGATTACTGAACATGGGATCACTCGCAGTGGAAAGATAACCTGGATAGGTTCATTCTTGAGGAAAGGCGAAAAAGGGAAGAATCAAAGATGAGTCAATTCACACAGTAAAAGAAAGAAGCAAATGTTTGTAACTGGCTTTACAATGTTGTTTGCTCTGCTGTTCCATTATTCAGATGCTTTCCATGATATTTCGCCGATGTGTAAATGAGCCAATTATAGTCATTTTCTGTGATAAACATTGCCTTCTCAAAGCACCTGGGACAGCTATTACAGTTTGTTAAGGGCATGAATACCAATGCAAATCACCAGGGGAGAGCCCGCACGCTGAGCCGGATACACGGAGCACATACAAACAAAGCTACCTCAGCTGAGCCCCACGAGTCACACATCGCCTGTGAGCGTGCACAGCAACGCTCACTGTATGTAATGTAAACACAAGCTGACATACCTCTGACTGAGGTAACATCCAGTTTTTACTCCCCCTTCACTATATATTTACACAGAAGCCTCAGGGGTTGTGCGCATCTCACTCTGTCAAACTTCTGACTCCTTTCATACTTCGGCAGATGCTTCAGTGTCACATTACTTTACAGTGTATACTTGGGTATTTGTATGTGAGCAAACACAAACAAGCCTTTGAATAGAAATTGCCTCTCTTACCTTTGACAACTAAGATTGCAGAGGTGGACAGGCTCTCCACGTCAGTGTCTATAGCGCAGACGTACTTCCCACCGTGGCTTAGCTGGATGTTACGAATCATCAGATCCCCTGATATACTCTAGAAAAGAATATTATTGGGAAAAACACTGTGAAGTAAAAAAATGTAGTTTTGTTTCATTGTTCCGCTTTTGGCTCTGGGATGCTTTAACATTTATAATATGCTTTGCACAATCCCTTCGACTCATGGCCGCTGTGTGTTGTGTGCATCTCTTCAAACACTAACAACAGACATTGCAGATGTACTTTGCACAAATAATGCCATTGGCTGTCCTTCAGGCGCTACCCGACCAACCAGCCACCCACCCCCCCACAGCCCCCTACAAACAGCTACCGGCTAAACAGAGAACACGCAGAACAAACAAAGTCTGGTTAATTGGCAAGACAATCCTAATTATTTTGTAATTACATAACTCATGCAAGTATAGAGAGTATAACTCTGGGTGTAAAGAGCAAATATTATTTTACACAGGCTGCATGCTTGCGATGGCCATGAGGGAAAATAACAAAACACCAGAACAAATATTATTAACTTTGTAAGGACCAGTTGTATTATTTATGGCTGCATGAAGGACAGTTTTTAAAGGGTAAGGCCAGTTCTGGCACTATGACTGAAGAATACTGTATTTTTCTCTATAAGAATAAATCCCATGAAAAGAGCAAAACCAACAATGCATCAGTCAGTTTCTCAATTTTGAACATCTTCCCTTTACTCACTCCAGCCCGTTGGTTCAAAGTGAAAGACATGCATATTTGAGAATTTAAATACAGTAAATTAAGCTAAATAATGTCCTATAATAACTGGGCAATGTAGTTTTAACCAAATGTTACACAGAAAGGAAAAAAAACTGATCATTGGTTGAGGAGTCTTTTCTTCCATGGATTAATTCACATTTAATCACATTGTGGTGGTGTATTCACAGTACAGATGGTATGCGAGGGGGTGGACTCAGAATAAGCAACAGCGCCCATGTTCATTGTAATGCAGTAACATGTCATCCAGGACAACGGAGTGACTCACTGGAGTTTTCTTGTCGTTGGACAACAATAGAGCGCAACGCTACAGAGGAATAAGCTGTGTCAAGCTTTGAATGGAAAGACAACACAGAGGCTTGAGTCCTCCTGCAGCGGCCGCGGGTTCGGTTCCGACCCGGCCCTTTGCTGTGTGTCTCCCACTGTTCTCTCGCTCCTCATTTCACGCTTACTGTCTGAAAAATATCTTTTTAATGAAAAAGAAAGACAATACTTGTCATGCCGCTTTTCCACTGCAATTTTGAGCTTTTCCCAGACAATTACAGAGGTTTGGTTACCAAAGATGACTTTTAGGATGATTTAACATGCCTTAAATTTTATTTTACAGCACAGTATTTTCTGTGGCATTTGAACATACAAACAGGAGAAATATCAAATGCCAAAGATGACTACAGACATAAAAAGTTCTGTGTGGAACTTGGAACTCCTTCAAAAAGAAAAAGAAACAAAGTTGAGATGAAGTGCAAACTCTGCCAGATGAAGCTATCTAATCTTGAGTCTACCACAGCTATGCCAAGACCTTTAAGGGTTTGCTCTCTACATCTGTGTGTCTCTGTTTGTATTTGTGCACTTAGTACAATAGCAAATGGTTCCTGGTAATTATCGAGTAGTAGTATAAAAGTAGTAACAGTATTTTTTCGTGAAACATCCATCCTCATCACCAACTTTGTCCTTGAAAATGACATATGTACAATGTACCAAGGTAAACAGTGATTTCCAAAGACGCATTAAACTATTCATTCAAACAGAATTATTCAGATCTCATTTTGACTGAGCTTAGGGATCTACCTCCTGAAAGTCACCCCTCGAGTCGGCCTGTCACTAAGCATGTCAGCGGGTGAGAAGGAGTGAGTTGCTTTATAAAGGAGTCACCTGGGGGTTAGCCAGGACTCGCTGCAGTCAAGGCAGATTTCATCACCCCCTCAGTGGCAAGTGGATCATAGCTTCACTCCACAGCAACTGGACAAGAACGCCCGTGGATCTCCAACTCTCTGAAGCTTCTGACAAAGCAGAGTGGAGCTGAATGGCACTTCTATGGAGCCATGGGCTAAAGAGACTCTCCTCCTCCTCTCCCTTTCATCTGCTCTCCTTTCACCTGACAGTTTTTTACGCAGTGTTCGCCATGTCTGATTTCCCCTCCAGTGTCAGCAGCCACCTGGCCGACCTGAGAGCTCGCAACTGAAAGCAAGGCGTTGTGCCTTGGCAAGAAGGAAGTGATGAGGCATATTTGCTTTAATTATGCTAATTCATTCATCAGAGGCTGTTGAGCAGGGGGCTGTTAATCTCTATGGACAGGGGGAACAGTTTCTGTGAAAACTATATCTCATCGTATTCCCAAGCACAGTTCAGTGTCGTTAGTCATTTGCATTCAGATATTATGCCAACCTTTAACATGTGAATGGCACTGATCGGGCTAATGACCTTGGATATGATAAAATACATTATAATATGCAAATATAAAAGACTGAAACTTTATTACGACAAGCTATGAACAAATGGCTTTGCCCTTCATCAAAAGGTACAAATACTCAACAAAGAGTCACCACTTATCATTATTTCAAGACATAAGCATTTCAAATGAACATCTACGGGTGGCGGGCCTGCCCTTGGTGAATGCCAGCCCGCTCATTACTTAATTATTTTGGGGGCTCAAGATTCATAAATAGGTATGCAAATTCAATTATGGCAGAGGGAGATGATAAGAAAATGTTCTCCCTTGAGGTGCGGGAATTAGAAGTTGAAGGGAAGAAAAGTGTAAAGACTTCATTAATGAGGACCGTCCGTATGAATGAAATGGCATTTCACTAATATATTTCTAGGAGTGTAAAACACTGAAGCTCACACAGCTAATTCAAAAACTAAAGATCCCGATTACTGACCGGATAGTGCCATTCATTGAGGGTTTTACAGCATATGAATGAAAGAAATGAAAGATTCTACTTTTTTTGATATAACATTCTGCAGTGAACACAGGGAAACTTTCAAATGGATAAGTCTTGGCATAAATCTCTCTGCTTCGGTATTATCGGTGTCTAAGAAGCCCTCTGCAGGGCAGTAGAGCATACCCTTGCACACCACACAGTATGTCCCAATTAATCCCAGAATAGCCAGAAAGTAGCTGAGTTTAACGCTTGAGATGACTCACCCCGCCCACTCTTTCGAAATGATCGCTGTCTCGCTGGAAGTCGATGAGCTGGCCGTTGAATGCCCACGAGAAAGACACATCCAGCGCTGGATCGCAGGCAATCTGGCAGGGTAGCACGATGCTCTCGCCAACAATAATCTCCATGTTAGTGGGCCTCATGGTGATTCTGGTGGGCTCTGGCCAGACAACAGACGATAGCATGCATGTTAATATCACTGCCACGGGAACCTTTAACACCGCTGTGACCTCTGCAACCGCCATCTCACTCCGACTCACGGCCAAATCAAGGCGCCATCATTAAAATCCCCATGGATGTGTGCTTTTCCTGATTTTTAATAAGCACTTAAATTCCAAACCTGTCCATTAGAAACAATTAATGACATCTCGTCTTCGCAGTTTATGTTCCAGGATCAATTTGGGAGAAAATGTTTAAAACAGGATTACAGAGACGCGAGCACGCTCCCACTTGGAGATGGCGGTGGATTGGAGGCCTCACAGTATGTTGAGTAAAGGTCAAAGTAATTAAATTCTATGCCATTAAATGGTTCAGCTGTCAGTGTACGAGAAGAATAGAAGCTAATGAGAAAAATAAGTCAGGTGGCTACACACACACACACAAATATACACACACTGTAACAGGTAAACCAGAGGGCTGCACGAACATGTTATGTCACTGAATCCACAAATAATGACCTTTAACTAAATCAAGGATAATGTTTTGCTGCTTTGCTGCTATTCTGCATAACATATACCAGCCTTTTTAATTTGATTATAAACTGGGTTATAAATGGATTTTAATGAAGTATACACTGAAGAGCCACAGCATTAATGCTGTTCCTGCAGATCTGTGTATATCCATTGTTTGTTTCAAAAGAGTTTATTCTGAACCATCAGCAGTGTGATTTCCCTTCCAACATCAAACCCAGTTACCTGCTTCAATAGTGATTGGATTGACCGTTTGGTTTAACTGAAAGTAAATTGGTAATTTTCCCATTTTCCAGTCTTCTTCTGCTAAGCTACATAACAAACAACACAGTTTAATTAATCCCAAAGGCAAAAGCCCCCTAAAGAAAAACACAATAAAACACAATTAAAGACTTGCTCAGTTGCATCAAACCTAAAAGTGGAATTTCCGAAAAGAAAAAACATATAACTATACTGAAATATATAAAAGTTAACGTAAATAAACAAATTAATTAGATTGTAGTGTGTGTGTTTTTTAGCTAAGCTCAGTTAGCCCTCTGCCGATGGTCGCGTCACATTTAACATACAGATATGAAAGTGGAGTCTTCTCATTTGCATCTGTAAAATAAATGCATATCACAGTGAGTTTCTTATAATCTGTGAGCAAGTTTCTCATTTTGAATACCTGGAAAACATGAGTGAACAGTTCACAGGCAGCTGGTGAAAGTAAGGTCAGAGGCAAATCTACCATCGTTCTCAGTAAATGCAGTTGAAGAAGACAGAAGAGCTTTGATGGTGTAATGTAAAGTGAGAGGTTAGTGGGATGTGATTTGCTTTAGTAGAAGTTGATGAAGAAGAGCGGCCCTCACCAGTGATGAGCAGCCGCCCAGTGGTGCTTGCTGTCCCAAACTGGTTCTTAGCGATGCAGGTGTAGCTGGCCGCGTCCCGTCTGGTGACATTGGTGATCTTTAATGTTCCGTTGGGAAGCAGAGTAATCCTGAGGGAAGCAGAGCATCTTTTAACTGTACTGACTATAAGACAAAAGAGCTGAGCTTTGCATGCATCCCTCTGTATTCATTGTTTTGTGGTCATATTCAATATCTTCACATTTACCTGCACCAAGGAGGTTTTTTTTTTATCTGTGTTTGTTTATGTGTGTGTTAGTTAGCAGGATTACGCAAAAACCACAGGATAGATTCCCACAAGGGGGAAGGATGCAGTATAGGTCAGGAAAGACCCCATTACATTTTGGTGCAGATCTGGATCAGGGGGTGGATCTCCACATTCTTCTTCACTTTCATCAACATTGTGAGATGAGTGCATTTTTCAACATTTTCGTTAATTTATCAGAGAATAATTCATGGATGGAAAAAATGCATTGAAATCAGGCATTTTTAGAGAAATTGTATTTATGATTGTGTGCCATTTGTTGCAGATACAAATAATAACACCAGGATCTAGTGAATTTAAATGTGGTTTCATAAAGGGACTGTTTGGCCTTGGCGGAGGTATGTGCTCCACTGAGTGCCATTTCTAGTTTTTATTATTCTCCGTGATGCAGTAAGTTTACAGAGTGGAGTTTCTACCAGATTCATGTTCTTCTCAAAAATGTAAAAGCCTCTGAAAAAGCACTTTGACCCGGGTGCTATAAAGCTTTCCTCTAAATCCCAGTAAAATGGGATTCTTTGATGCAGGGTAGCAGCGGGCAGCATGACCCATCACCCCAACTCAGTGGTGAGCTAAACTCACCAACACATTTCTAAATGAGGAAGTATTTTACACACAGCGTCACTGAATAACTCAATGAATAAATGAAATGTGCTGTACGGGCTTTATGTGCTGAAGTCAGAGAGGAAGCTGTGTCATGCTGGGAGGTCACTGACTGACGGGATATCTAATAAAAGCCCAACACATGCTATGATACATAATATAATACAGCACTGCATAAGCACATAGCCCTGTGGCAATATCCCACATCCTCCAAATTTTATGAGAAATAATAATCATGGAATAAACATAATTATAGCTGAATATAATTAAATTGAACAGTAACTAACACTATGCAATGCAGTTGATTTGTACGTGTGTGTTTTATTTGAAAATAGCCATCTTCAGTGAAGAGCATCAGAGTGTGACACACTGATGGTAGGTTGCCCAAGGCAGCTGCACTACTGCGGCCAAAAGTGACAAATAAAGGCAGTGAGTCAGAGGAAGCTCTGAGGTACGATTCACAAATGCGTGCTTCAAAGCAGACATATTCTTGACTTGTGCAAACAGTTGTATTTCTGTATTTTCTGATTCATCCGGGCCGGTTCGAGTTCCTCCACACCAAACTGTGTCTTTGTGGACGAAGGCGTTGTCGTCTTGAAACTGAAAAGGACCTTAACTGTTCGTACAAATGGTTAAAGCAACAACTTTTGCTGAGTCCATGCAATATGGTTTTTGTTGAGAGAAAAAACAAAGCCTATCCATGTGTGTTGAGCTCTGACTGCGTCGTCCCTCTCACTGAACTGGAACACAACTTAACATTTCTTCACAAAGAAATGTGTTGCCCAGTGCAGCACTCATAGAGTTGATTGTAAGGCCTGGTTCATATTGAGGCTGCTCCTCCCCTATAGATCTCTCTGTGCTGACTTTAACAGTTTCTTCATCCTACCGATCAAGTTGCCTTTCGGAACCTATTGCGTTTAGACTGTACAACGATGATTCACATTTAATTACAGCTTCCGTATCAGATCTAATCAATTTATCTTTATTAGCCGCATACATACACACCAGCTTTAAAGATTGCTGTAATTAAATCTCGACCCAGATGTTTTAGCTAATTATGGAACTATGTCTTTCCTCACCATTCAATTTCGTAAAAAAGCCTTGAAAAATCTGTTGAAAACCAGTTATGTAACTAGAAGGGCACTTGGAGAGCACGTACCTCCGCTAAGGCTGACTGGCCACTTTATAATTATATGCATTTACATAAATTGAGATCTGGATCATTATGTGGATCTACAGCAAACTGGGTCTGTTTATAGCTAGCAGCACCCTAAGTAATGTAAGTAAACCCAAAGTAATCCTTTTAGTAATTTAGAATGTTGAAAAACAGATGTCTTTCTGCTGCATTTGATGCCATCAATCATAAGATGTTATTAAACTGATGACTGGAACATGTCATGACTTTAAAGTAACAGCACTAGGGCTGCTTCAATAATCATATTTAGGTCAAACACTGGGAACACTGTTTTCATTGGAGCCACTTTCTGTCAAAGGAATAGTCCAGATTAAAAAAACTGCTGACTGCGAGTTCAGTAGATTATCCAGGTCAACAAGGGACAAGGGGGTGGAGGCAGATATTTCCGAGACTGATATCTAATTACTAATCTAAAGCTCTCTGCATGGATAGACACCACGGAGGGTAATTAGGAACTATGCCTTTCATAATTTAGGTGAAACTACCTTTAAATGATGTGATATTTAGTGACACAAAATGTGAATTCAATTCATTTCCCAAACACTGCTCCAATTTACAGCGTGACTGCATATATGAGAAAACATTCCCCTGCCGGTGTCCCTGTACATCCAGCATTATGCACCTTGAAAGGGTATGTGGGCTTCACATGCACTGTGCTAAATGTCATTCAGCTTGGGAATTTGAACAATTTTCTGCTGCTGCAGCTGCAGCTCCCCATCCTCAGCCGACTAAAGAGAGTCGGTGCTGTTTTGACAAGATGCTCGGCTCGTATTGTTCCCTTTCAGACTTCCTTTTGAATTACCAGCACAGGGAATAATTCAAACAGCACAAAGTTAAGCATTTCTTTAGAACGCTGGGATGTGAGCGTTTGACTTGTTTTTGTTCAGTCTGTCCTGCCTGTGTGTGTGTGTGTGTGTGTGTGTGTGTGTGTGTGTGTGTGTGTGTGTGTGTGTGTGTGTGTGTGCAACAAATTCCAAACGTGCGTGCATGGACTTGCAGCAGGGTTTATTCACCAACCCAGCTTTTCATCGCTCTCCAATCACGTTGATGAAAAGAGTGCAGATGGATTGCTTAAAAGTGTCACTTCTTGCCTCTGATTTTTCTTTTGGATTTCTCCACCATCAATTAGTTGCTCTGTATTTTGTGGAATCTGTTCAGTAGCTCAAATTCAGCTCCTGGTGTATTCAACGAGAAGTCAGACCTAGAAGGACAACAAACCAACTCAAGCACCACTTTCTTCCGCAGTAAGTGGTGCTTGAAGTTTGCTCATTATCTGTGTCATGTCTGCGTTTGGAGTTTTGTGTCTGGTGAGACGTCTCCACTCGCAAATATGCAACAAGGCTTTTGTCTTTGCATCTTCAGTGTTTGCGTGAATCACGTTGTATGTCAAGATAAAGTCGAACATTTAACCTCAGGTTATTACAAGTGCAACAGCCTCGGTTTTACTGCTTTCTAAAAGCAAATCGACTCATCTTCAACAGTGGCTTCATTTGCAAATCTTGTATCTTTGTAAATATTGAATGCATGCAGCGTTGATAAGACCAGTTAGCATCAGAATTCCTCACACCAAGCTCTTTGCACATGAAGGTGCACGGAGTAGTTTAGCCATGTGCAGTTTAAATGATGGCCTTGCTGCCCTTAATTATCCTCATTAAACCTCCATTCTATGCATCTGCACAAATGTCAAATACACTATTCAAACAATTCCGCTCCCAGTGAATGTGAATAAAAGCTGCTTGGACATATATCCTACCTTTCACTTCTCTGCAGGATCTCATTCCCTTTCTTCCACAGGCTAATTGCTGGGGGCGAGGCCTGAGGCCTGCATTCGAGAGTGACTTCGCTGCCTGAGCGAGCTTTTAGCAAGGCCCTCAACGGACTTTTGGAGAAGCTGGGAGGTGAGGCTGTTTGTTGGGGGGGCAGAGAAAGGGTGCGAGATTAAAAAAATATAGGCAACATAAAGCTTTTCAGATCAGACATGCTATTCGGAGATGGACTCCTCTTCAGTGCTCAGTTCAATTTTATCAGAAATGCCCATTGGACCTACCTGCTACCCTTAAACAAAATACACACACTCACACATGCACACACACACACACACACACACAACCTGCAGAGGTGGCAGCCATTATCCATACTCATCATTACATTTTGTCAGCCACCATTTGGACCTAAGTGTCATCGTATGTATCAAGACAGCATTGAATTTCGCATCGAGTCAGTCAGATGGAAGTCATCAAAGCTTTGCAAATAAATCAATACCCCATCTACATGAGAAAGCATGCACAATGCAACAAAGCAAGGCGTTTGTAGTTTCCAAATCAATACGATGAAACGACTGCGAGTAAAATGAGACACTCCATCAGATTCATATTTTTGCTAACGGAGCCCATAGTGACATCAAATGAGGCTGCAGACTGATTGCTGAGGAGCAGGCTCCAGGTTTTTTTTATCTTATCTTAGGAGATGATCAAAAGCACAGACAGATAAGCAGCATAAAAGCACAGCGAGGGAGGCCATCTTACCTAACACCATTAGTTGGGCACTGGAATAAATAATGCCATGTTTGTTTTCAGCCACACACTGATACATCCCAGAGTCTGACACGTTTAGCGCTGCTATAGAAAGGGCCCCGTTTTCGATTTGCACCCGGCCCTGAGGAGGAAAGAGAAACAGTTATGCATATCCATTGCAAGGCCAGTCTATTATGTCCAAAGGCACAGCAGCAATTACTGGTGCACCATGACGGGAGGAGGACAGCAGGAGAGAGAAAAGGAAAAAAAAGCGCAAGGAGCCAAAGTGGCATTGTGGCGTATGTTCAGCTTGGAATGGGGGAAGAGATGAGGGGTGAGGGCGAGCTGAAAAACTGCGAACCTGCATCTTAGATACACAGAGAGGAAGCAATGTTGACAATAACACCAGCAGCAAAAAAAGTGATTTATTCTCTGGGGTTCAGTTGAAAATATAATATAATAAATGGCTTCGATAATTATGTTTTCTGATGATTTTGACCCACTGAGCTAGTTTGAGATCCTTAGTGCCGCAGAGGGAGATGTGGGCTCATCAAAATTGAAAACACTGGTAGGTGGACAGCATTAACTACTTGTGTATTAAAATACGTCCTGAATGTGTCCTGTGACCAGCTGTGAACGGATCTCACTTCCCTGCTCTACAAGCAAAACATCATGACTGTCATTTGTGCTCACAAAGACCAAATTATGTTGTTTTTACGTGTGTCAGAGTGTTGGCGTGAGAAAGAGAGAGAGAGAGAGAGAGAGAGAGAGAGATTTTATCAATTTAAAGTATTAATTATTATGTGGTGGTGGTGGTATTGACATTGTGGCTGTGGCCACAAACAAATAATTGTATGGACACCGAGAAGCGTAAAAATGCATTTGATTCATTTTGAAACTGTAGCGGGTCAAAGGGACGTTAGCTGAGTAGGCGGACCTTCATATACTGTATGGACGAGGACATATTTGTGTTCACACAGCAAAAGGAATGTGGCCACGTGTCCCAGACCACCTCTGACTGTGGTTTCTGTGATAGGATCTCAGGACATATTCAGAACACATTTGAGTGCGTTTAGACCTGAACTTAGCACATGTGATCAAATCGGGACAGATGTTACTACCAGGGTCTGCATGATGGAGAAAAAGGCGAGTTCTCGTGACCTTTTGTCATTCACACAAAGGTGACCACTGAACAATTAGGGTTTATTCCCATCCAACAGCGGAAATTAGCTACAATATAGCTAATGACAGTGTGTCTGTGTCTGTGACCGAACTGTCTCTCTGCAAAAATTACTGGGATTCATATAAATATCTTGTTCAAGTTTAAACATTTATAGCTCAGACAGTTTCCACCGACTTTGTGAAAAATACATGCTGCCTCTAAAATTGTGTCCAAACACTAAATCTTTTGTATTTGTATATATAACCTAGTTAGGAACAAAGTGCATGTTAAAGGCATTAAAATGCACGGAAAACCCATCAGGTCGGCCAGATCACATCTGGAGGTAGACTAGCTTGCACTGTGCCTGGATCTCAACCAGGTTTTAAAAACCATCTGTACAATTGTTCTTGAGGCAAAAAAATAAATCCACCCATCTGTCTCTTCCTGCAAGCTTAAGCAAATCTGGCAAAAGCTACAAGTCGAATCCGAGGCTGGTCAGTCCCTTGCAAAAGTGATTTAAGAATGACTGCAGATTACAATGGTGGGGAGAAGGAACCAAGATAATGTGGCAGATGGATTGGATGTCATCATTCAGATAAAGTTTTCCATCGGGGTGAGATAATGTGGATAATACACACATTCATCTTTACTCATTATGTGTCTCCCCACATACAGTATATTCAGGTCCCTCGTTGTACATTTCACCTGTTTGTACTACAACCAGAAACTGAACAGGTCTTCTTACCTCACCCAGCACCTGCTCCCCATTCTTCAACCAGCTGTAGGACGGTTTAGGCTTTCCATTGGCCTTACACTCCCAGAAGAGGTTTTCCTCGATGGACAAAGCCGTGTCCGTCATTGTCTGGAGCCAGTGAGGTTTAGCTTGAGGGAAATAAAAAGAGATTACCTTTTTAATTACACAGGCAGTGGATTAGTAAAGAGCAGTATCAGAAATCATAATGCTGTTAAAGCAGCCTCGCATTGAATCACCAAAGTTTAAACTTAACAAGTAGGATTAGAAACATAATGAAAAACACAGGTTTGTAAACAGAATTACATATTGACGGGGAGTTAATTGGAAATAATATTAACTCTTTACTTTACAAAGCCATCCTCCATGGCCCATCCTGCAATTTCATGGATTATTATATCTCTCACATTATAGACAAATAGGTTTTCTGTCCAGCAAATGAGATTCAAACTGCTGGTCATATGCACGTTTCCCATCCAAATGTGGAAATCTGTTACAGGAACACATTCATTTCTGCATTCACTCTCATTCAATTTGAAATGCTTCACTAACCATGGAATGAAATACGGCCCCGCGCCGCATTTTTGCCTCGTCGATTCTCTGCCATGCACTCGTACGTCCCCGCGTCTTCCTGCTGGAAATTAGGGATTTCAAGGATGGCGTTTGAATTCTTCATCTTGACTTTGCTGGGGAAAGGGACGCCGCTGGTTCTCCTCCAGCTTATTTCTGGGACGGGGCTACAAAAGAGGAACAAAAAGTTCCCATGACGGCAAATGTCAGTCGTTGTGATCAAAGTGTGATTAAGCACAAAACAAAAAGTTGTTGATGCAAAAGCCCGGGGAATTATTGTTCCCTACGAATCAAACTGCTATTGCTCAGACCTCAGACGCTCTTAAAAAAACTTTGATTTCTGCTCCCTTGTCTTTCCTTGCCCGAGTATGGATTGATGAATCAAAGAATGAGTAATGTTACGCTTTTGCATCCTTAAATCATCTTGAGTAGCACTAATTCATGCATGAATGAGCCTCCAGATTATGTCACATGCACACAATAGCGGCTGACTTACTTTCCCAGAGCGAAGCATTCCAGTTTCACTACCGATTCCTTCGCAGCTGGAACTGAGTCAGGAAAATGAACTTCTATTTTAGGTTCGTATTCACCCATTACTCCTGCAAAAAGGAGACAATAGATGGCAAGCTTTTTACATCAATGATTAACAGCACACATTACACATGCATTGGATCAAAGAGAGAGCAGTAACACAATGGGACAGCTATCACAAAAGTCTTGTGCTGAGCAAAAGTGACCACTGAAGGGCTGGGAGGGGAAATCAGAGGTGGCTTATAAATGATTCAGGGAACACATCAGGGTAAAGTCTTACTGAGCAGAGATTTATCACCTGTGGCAATGTGACTTCATTTATGACTTTATTTATATTCACATCACTAGAAGGGGGTCAAAGACGTTGTAAGATATATTAATATGCCCTTTACTATTACCAACCCAAAGTCTGGCAGCAAGAGCTGACCTGGGGTCCTGTGCATGTTTACAGATTTAAAAGTCACGGAAGACTTTGAAAAGCTTTGATCAGTCTGAGCATCAGTGAGTGTGCGGAACGTGCAGAATATGAAAATTGCATCTCCTTGAACAAAATATATCATCTAAATGCTTAGGTCGGACATTTTTGTGACATTTTCCGTAGGCATGTTTCTGATTGACTGATACATCACAATTCAAACTCTCACTTCACTCATGAAAGCGCTGACATTTTTACGTTTTATGCTTCCTTTGCCGGAAGACGGACAAAAGGGATTATTCACAACCTGGTAACCCCGAAGGTGCTCTGAGGAATGTGATGTGACACATCGATGACGTTTCCCGCAAATGTTAAATCACACATTTTTCAGGGCATAGTTAAGTAAAAGAAAGAGTTGGTTTAAAAAGTTGATTTTCAATCTTTTTCTTCAACAGAATTTTAAAGATGTGAGGCAGACTCGACCATCTTGTTGAAATATAATCAGTGAAACTCTGTTCAAAGAACTGTGATAAATAGAAACTCTTTTGATATGAGGTCGATTTTGAAGAGAGAGCAATTTTCAGATTAGAAGTAGCAACTTTATTTGTGCAGAAAACTCCATAATAATAATTCTTTGAGATGAGCAATAAACAGAAAAATTGAGTCTCAAACATTGTCCTGTCAAAATGCTTTCGGAATGCTTCAGTCTTTGCTTGGCCAAAAATTGTTCAATGGAAGAGGTAACACCACTTATAACTTTGTGAGGACAATTTTAAGCATAGACCCTACAAAGTGAAGACATTTTTGGAAAGTGAGGACATTTTGGCCAGTCCTCACTTCTTCAAAGGTCTGTTTGAAGGTTAAGACTTGGTTTTAGGATTAGGTTTAGGGTTAGGCATTTTGTTTGGGTGGTTAGGGTTAGGGGGTTAGGGGCTGGGGAATCCATTATGCCAATGAGTGTCCTAACTAAGACAGAAGTACACACTTTTTTGTGTGTGTGTGTGTGTGTGTGCGTGTGTGTGTGCGTGTGTGTGTGTGTGTGTGTGTGTGTGTGTGTGTGTGTGTGTGTGTGTGTGTGTGTTTGTGTGCGTTGGTGCAAATAAGACAGTCGAGAGAGGAGTAAGGAGGGGCTGAATGAATCAATGAGTTGTGCACAGATCCACTATGAATAAAGATTTTACCCAAATTAGAAATCATTATGTTGTGGTCAGTGTTTATATCGTGGCCACAAACAAATCAACCTATGGTCACTGAGAGCCATAAATACACGATTGATTCTGACATCAGCTGGGTAGGGCGGCCCCCTCATATGTGGCGAGTGTGGCCACATGCGTCCCAAACCACCTCCCAATGTGTTTTGAGGATTATTTCCAATACCTCTGTATTACTTTCTTTAAAAGAGTAATGGTGAATGATATTAAGCTAAAACACAGCATAGGTTACTGTTGGCTCTACAAACAAAGCCAAAACATTAGTGGATAGTAGGATGAACCAGTGGGTAATGGTGTAAAGATTCCCTGTGGCATTTACCATCACTTCTGAGGACCAGGGGTGTTGGAGAGCTGAGCACCTTCTCCCTCGTGACGGTGTTGTTCACCACACAGGTGTAGTTCCCAACATCTGAGGGCTCCACTTTAGTGATGTACAGACTCCCAGTCTCCTGAGAGATGAACCGACGACTGTCTTGTTGGACAAAGAACGGGTATTCGTTGAAGATCCATGCAAATGCCAGCTCTGGAAAGGATAACAGAACAATTTTATTGCAGTGCTGATCTACCATCACTGCTCATTCACTGACAGATTCCATTAACTTCAGACTTGAATTCACCGTAAGGTCAAGACCTTACAGGGTTATAGAGAGAAACCCAGCAGACAATTCAGCACATACTTGGCTTTGTCTGTGTCGTCTCTGTGGCTCGGATAGCTGGACCAAAAAGAAACCGACTTATGTGTGGCCTAAAAATGTTAGCATGCCATTTTCCTTCACTTATCTCAGTTTCCTTGGTAAGTGATACCAAGACATGGCAAGTGTAATAGTTATCAGTGCAGAATAAAAGGGAGACTTAAGGAAAGGGAGCGAAACAAAATGGATTACAGTGCGTCAGTGGCCCTCCCCTGACACATGGCCTCCTTTTTCCTGGGTCCCTGAGTGACTTAGTTCATGGGAGGCACGAGTGGAGGAAGGGATAGACAGATTGATGTACGGAAGTAGGAATATATTGTCATGCCCTTTTGCAAGTAGCAGGTCTACCATAAGAAAGGAGAGACCTGCCATGATGAATTACCATGTCATTTTGAGAAGTGCACGCTTCGCAGACTTGCAAGACTGAGGAGATGCGCCGTATAATCTTCCACTTTGGTGGTGAGGGGCTCGGAGTCAAAAGGTGTATGCAGTAACTGTCAAGCTTATCCGATGCCCCCCAAGGGAGCAAGCCTCTCTGCCTCGGCTGGGATCAAGCGTCCGAGCTCGGTGCAGCGACGCAGATACAAAGCTCATTCTGATTAGGCAAGCCGGAGCTACATAGTTCAGACTCAGCATAACCTCCATCTCAACTGTAATGCGAAGTGATAGAATTATTGTAAATGAATGGCTTTTATGAAACACAAAAAGGGACTGACGTGGCACAAAAAGGCCCTTTGAGTAAACAAATGTCTTTGTTGGAGAACAAAAGTCACACAAGAACAATTTACTATGATAATATTATATCAGAGTCATAGCCGAGAGATGTGACCATGAATGTGGTAGTGGAGGGGGAAAAAATCAGCTCAGTCTAGTTCAAGGTTATGTAGCACATCAATATTTTCTAAATTCAAGAGGGAAAGAGAAAAGAGGAAAGGGGAGAATAAAAGAGAGAAACAGGGAGAAACGGGGTGAGGAAGGGAAGAATGGGACGGCCGGCTCACCCTGCTTTACCTTCATTCACTTGAGAAAATGTGAGAAAACACAATAGTGCTACGGTTACTGCAGCCAACCGCGTATAAGCCTATGTCAGAGAGGCAAGCTGTCAAACTGCATTTCACACAGAGTACTCTGACCCATTATCCCATAGACCAGCTGTACACGGCACTGTTCTACAAACGCCTCCCTTGTGAAGGAAATTGGTCGTGCAAGCGACTGTATCAAGAGGGGGGACAAGTGAGGCAGCAGCCATTGTCCATATGTTCTCAGTTGTCTGCAGGGTGGTGGGGCTGAGCAGGCGGCATCTTTATCTCCTGTTCATAGAGTCTCAGTCGTAATGTACTTTTTTTTTACCATTAAAACAACTGAGGCATTTTTGGAATGTGTGACTTACGCAATTATAAGGCGACTGTCAGCAGCTGGTTATCCGCCTCCAAAATCAGCCTATTAGTGGACAGTATGTAACCCCCTGTAAGACTTGTTCCTATCTACATCTTGTTCCCTATAACATATTCTATGACATATACCATATTAATCAGAGATTTAATCTGGGCATAAAATGTGAGACTTTAAAAATGTTGTAGTTAAATTCCACCTGACTCTGTAAAAGTAAATCGTCTGAGATGTGAAGCCAGAGCTCACGATTTATGTGCTCACACTGCACGGTCAGATTGGCTGACACATCCTGACTGCTCCCACTGTGCGTTACTGTCGGCTCCTCCGGACCAGCTCCAGGCCGATGTTTGTGTCAAAGAAGGAGAAGTCGAAGTTTGTTTGCTAACAATGCCAACAAGGAAGAAAGGCACTACCTTGACCATATGTTCTCTTCCATGTGCTGAAACGTCCAACAAAGAAGCGTCGCCACATGGACACGCACGTGGCTTGGAAGACGTGAGTATTTTGGTTTGGCTATTTTGCAGAAAGACATCAAAATGTTTCAGACTACTAATTGACCACTAGCTACACCCTCTTTTTACTTACTCCCTCAGCAATTGCTTCCAGCCAGACGCAATGAGGGAAAAGATGCTGGGTTTGGGGAATAGAAGTGTAACTATGCTTTAACTGCGCAAGACCTTGAAGATGGCCGACCAACATTTCTGACATGCAGCGTCTGATTGCTCATCCCACCCCCTGAAAGACTCTAAAATAAGTTGCGCGTCTCAGAAAGCGGTTTGAAAAACTAGCTGAAATTCTATGCCCCGCTTTAGAGAAGTAAACATGCCAATATCGTCACCCATCTTTTCAGAGAGCCTGCAGTTTCCCACCCCGCTGTCACACTTTATGCTAAGCTCAGTTAACATGCTGATAATTGTAGAGTAGCGTCACATCTAATGGACAGCTCTGAGAGTGGTATCGATCTCCTCATTTGAATCTCAGCAAGAAAGAAAAGAATCATGTTTCCCAAAATATCAAACTATTCCTATTAGACCAATTTGATAGACACATTGCCTTCATTAGAAAAACGTTCAAGATAAGCGGGAAAAACACCCAGCTGAGGATCGACATAGTAACATTCTGTACAAACAACATAAGGCGAGAATTATTAGGAGCATCTGCGCACATAAATGGGTGTAAAGAGAGATTCATTTGGAGTAAAGGAGTAATCCCTTATCAAAGGTTGCCATGTGGAATGGGTAGAGGTAATTACTCTGAGTCAGGTGGAAATAGGAAACGATGGGCGCAGGCACAAAACTTACCTCCAGAATATGCCGGCGGTCCACAAAGCAGTACCACTCCCTGGCCCTCACGGACGTTGACAGCACTCCTTACAGCTTGGGTTTTGAACTGATCAAGATCTGATGAGTCAAGTAAGGTGAGAGTAGAAGTTAAACCAAACAGCATAGAACTAAATATTAGACATTCATAACGTATATTTTTAAATTGTCTATTTTGCCAAGGGTGTCTTACAAAAGGATATCTCTATCTCTATCTATCGGGGGACACATTCCCAAACTCCTTCCAGTGATGCACCCAAACATGTTTTTGATGTGATATGTTGAGCACTGGGAATTTAATAGGGCACCATTGATTGTCCTGGAACACCTCCTGATAGCCTCTGACACTTTCAAAGGCCTCTGGGGGTGATGAAATAGATGGACCCGACTTGGGGATGTTTCCCCGCAACACAACACTTAACACAAGGAAGAGATTAGGCAAAATTGGATAAAATGAGTGTGTGGGGGGGGAACGCTGCGCGCGGACTGAACAAACACGGGGGAGTGTGCATGACAAATGACAGTTTTCAGTGCCAGCAGCAATAAGTAACATCATTATTAAATGTGGTGTAATCTTGCACTTAAAAGCATTAGCTTCCCCATCAATACTCTCAGCACAATCTATCCCCCTGCAAATGAATGAACAGTTGCTGGCAGAAGAAAAAAACGGAACCTGGGATGATAAACCATCCCTGGCTTCATGACTGATGGAGGGAAGCTGCCGCAGTCCGCTCTGTACTCTGTCTGCACCCTCTGGCTAACAGCCTAGAGTAAGCCTTCCAAACACAAACAAAAGAAAGTCAGTGTGACCGATAAGGGAAATTAGGAGGAGGAAGATTATGGAGAGAAGTGGGACAGAGCGCTGGTAAGATTAATGAGCAGCTCTCTGATGACCGCAGCGGAATCAAACAGAGCCAAGTCACGGCAGGACACCAAGGAGGCCACAGGAGGAGATGGCCGACTTGAAATACAGACAGAGGCGATGTCCTTCTGATCTCTCCAGGCTGCTTTAGTAAATACAGAGTCCATCTCCTCAAGACATTTACTTACGAGAGTGGGGAGCGAGATGCGCACACGTGGTTGATGGGAAAAAAAGCCTGGCATAACAGCAGTTGATAATTATAACAGCAGTGGTTTTGGAAACGGTGGGAGGTGAAACAGGGAGCTACTAATAATTACTTAGTAAGCGAGGACAGGATGACTCCCTTTGCCCAGATCCCGGAAGAAAAAGGCACAGAGAAGGTTAGAGCTGTAGCTGGGCTCGGTGCTGGAGGGGATACACTTCTGTTTTCTCCGGCTTCTGTGCAGAAGAATAATGGGCTTCACTGGAGTGAACTGACCACACACTGTAACTCTGAGAGCTAGAGGCCAAACCCACTGTAGCTGCAGTGATTCCTTTGTAGGCAGAATCAGTCTCTGCCATATAAGAATAGGCGGCCTGGAGATTACAGAGAGTGACCATTACAGCTCGAAGATGATTGGTCTGGGCAGTGGCGCCACCACAGAGACATTTCCTGTTATATATTGCGTGCAGAGTTCCAGATTAAAGCTACGTTTACCTGCTCCAGCGGGATAACGACAAATCCTTCTCAATGTTGCTATTTTCAATAAATCAATCAATTAATCAATCAGATTATATTTGTCTAGCCCATATTCACAAATCACAATAAGCATGATAGGGCTTAACAAGCTGCGACACCCTTTGCCCTTAACTCTTGACAGGAGGAAGGAAAAACCTCAAAAGAAATCTGTAAATAAATAACATAAAACTGTAATCACATAAGCTCACAAAGGGAACATGATGACGTGACTACAGATTCCAACAGGGATCAAAGTGGTTGATGTGGTTATAATAAATTATAACCATATAACCACATCAAACAAATAATTACATGTCCCTTGATTATGTCAGTAATGTAGCATGTAGCAACACATGCATTAATTTAGCAATGTTTCAAGTCAAATATTAAATCCCTCCATATAGTTTTATATGTGCATCTACCAGCTCTTTCAAAGCGCTCCTCTACATTCACCAGCTATTTGCTAACTTTGTCTGTCAGCTGTTTCACGCTGAGCAGGTAGTGCACCGTGGGTTTGTCAGACGTTTTACACTGAGAACAGTTGCCTGCTGCAGCTGGAAACAAGGCAGATGAAAGTGGTAGGAATGAAAAAAACATTAGCTTTGTGGGCTGTAAAAAAAAAAGGAAAACAAAGAGTTGAAAGAAAAACTTTCTGTGGAGTCAAAGAGAACTGCAGAGCAGGGTGACACATTTTTTCTCTTTCCACTACAAGCAGACGTTTGACCCCCGTGTAAAAATATTGATGTCTGCAACTTTAGATCACATAATTTGGCGGAAAATCAAAAGCGAGGGAAAAGAATATATCGTTATTGCCCACCAAGGTGGGAGTTTGTCTAAGGCTCACCAAACGCTTCTCATTCGCTTTGAATAGGGTGGCGCCATGCGCTACCAAACTGTAATGGTCTTATAGCATTACGGCAATGTGTATGTGGGAGTCCAATGTGAATGACTCCCACCAGGCAGTTCCTCTTTCAGTTGCATTGATGTAAATGAGATTCCGCTCCATGTTGACATGACTGCATCACGTCATATCTGCAGGGTTGGCAGCTGCACATTAATGCTCCCAATCTCCTGTTCTACCACAGTATTAAAGGGCCAATAAAGCCCATTTTCCACTGGGAAAAAAAACCTCTCTCACCCACTAACATCTGGCTTTTGTCTGCAATGCCAATGGACAGCATCAACATTCATTTTTTTGCAATAGACACTGTTTTTTATCGGCTCATGTCATGTAAACATAGCACCCGGCTGAGCGTGTTAATTTCTTCTTTATTTTAGCAGTTGAGATACTGATGCTGGATTTTTTCCTGCGGGACGTTTTGATGTGCGGTTTAAGGTGTTGGGGTGTAAATTGCCATGACTGTTTGTGTTGTATTGAGACAGGTAGGTGACAGAGCTTTGCCGTTTCCAGCGTGTTTGTGACATCGAACATGACAAACTCCACTACTGGCAATGGGCAAGAAGTCAATCGCCTCACTTTTAGCGGGATTACCCGAAACCTGTGTGTCAAAAAATATTCCCCAAACCATGACACCACCACCAGTAATCTGCGCTGTTGACACAAGGCAGGTTAGGTCCATTGATTCATGCTGTTGAGAGTCATCAGACCAGGCTACATGTTTAAGGCTTCATCGTCCAGTATTTGTGAATCTGCGTCCACAGCACTCTCAGATTGCTGTTCCCATATTTCAGGAGTTGAAACTGATGTGGTCCTCTGCTGTTGTAGACCATCCACCTCATGTTCTAACATGTGAGATGATTTTCTGCTCACCCCTATGGGCGTTGCAACAGGGTAGGCAGAGTAGGCAATTGCAGAGAATGACTAATAATGTTCACGGCAATGACAATTGTGTAGGGTCCCCCAGCTCCATTTGCCTGGAGCCCCCAAAGTCCCTGCTCACCACAGCTGTAAGAAGTAGTGTTATCCGAGTTACCATGGCCTTTCTGTCAGCTCCAACCAGTCTGTTCGCCTCTGACCTCAATCATCAACAAGACCTTTCTGTCATTTTTGTGGCACCATTCTGATTAACCTCGAGAGACTGTTGTGTGTGAAAGTCCCAGGAGATCAGTAGTTTCAGAAACTCTCAAACCAGCTCCCCCATTTTCACTGAGATCATGTTTTTTCTCGAAGAACATTAACTGAAGCTCCTGACCTGTATCTACTTGAATTTGCGCATTTCACTGCTGGCACATGATTGGACAAATGCATGAATAAGTGTCCAGGTGTTCCTAGTACAGTCCTCGACAAGAGTATGTTGATGCTGCACATTCTTATTCTTATTTCACACATTATTTTGGTTGTTTTTAATTCACATATGAACTGTGTGAGGACGCGTTGGCTTATAGTGGGTGCAGCTGAATTCTGGAGGCTGAGCAGCAAAGAAGCACGCTATGTCTATCTTGGGGCAGTGGCCTCATTACACATACAAACAGAGTATCAGCCATGCTGATCTCCTGGACCTTCCTCACTGTGCAGTAGGCAAGGCAATAAATGTCAAGCAGCTCTGCTCCTCACCCGGTCCCCACAAGTGAGATTCATTGCTCAGCTATGGGGATAATGGCAGCCCATCTCCTGAGAGGAAGTGAAAGGCTCTCAATCCTTGGACATGATCAATAGTCAGCAGGCTTGATCAAGAGAGGAGAGGTGGCTCTGCAGTGCCTGTAAGGAAGGTAGAACCCCACCCCACAGCAACACTCTGCAACCTGCCTTTTGTCTCTTATGCTGCCGGGTGCTGCATGACAGCCTGTCACTGTCTGATGTGCCCACAATCTGCTGTAATATACATAAAGAGGTAACTGGTGATTAAAAAGATACAAACACCTCTTAAGCATTATTCGTGTTCATGTGCTTTAAAGTCTGGATCACAGGGGCTGGGCAAAATATGAGTCAATTTAAACCCAGCGTAGTTGCTGTCAGAGTTGGAACCACTAATGAGAATCAATGGAGTTGTAAGGCAGTCAGAAGCTGCCTCGCCCACTGTGTATGTTGCATTTGACATTTCATTCGATTACCATTTCCCTTCTATTCCCCTCTTAATCTATTCCCAGGCAATTTAAATGAGGAATATATATACACATATGTATAAATTTAAAAGTAAAAAAAAGAAAAGGTTTGGTCCACAAGCCTGTTCTGATGACAGGCTGAGACACAACAGATACAAAGAGATGCCAGAATGTCATAACTGTGTCAGAGCAGTGCCAGAAAGCTGTTAGCAATTGTAGGATCACTTACATGCAAATTGGAGGCTGGCTCTGCGGCTGAGGATGGAGCCCCATGTGTTGAAGGCCGTGCACTGGTACAGCCCGGTGTCTTGGTCCTTGTCCAGTTTGCTAATGATCAGGCTGCCCCCAGACATGTGACGCCGGTAGTCATTCCCCAGATCAATGAGTGTTCCGTTTAGTGACCATCTGGAAAAACGCAAACACAATCAGTAGCTGAACCCCACCCCCCCCCTGGAGATGCACGCCCGCAGTGTTTTTTTTTACAGAGATCAATTTGATTTGATCCTGCTGAGAAGATAAAAGGTGCCTAGTGGTGAGCAAGAGGTGAGTGTTATTAACAGAGACGAGTTAGGAAGGCGCAAAATACTACACAGCTCCCAGTTATCATCAGTTTGATTACATTTATGTATTTTTGCTTTTTTGCCATTAATTTTGGCAAGATTCCAAAAACTTGAGCAAATCCACTGTGGTGTACATTGATTTTCTCCTACTTGCATGGTGAAATGGATTTTATCTCATCTCATATTTTATAATTTAAGCTAAGGGGAACGAGTTATTTCTTTTTTTGTAAGGCTGCCATATCTGAACAAACACATTAAGAGATTCTGTTGCAGTTTGGAGGAAATGGTAGAAGGATATATCTCAAAAAAACCTGCTGACAGATTTCAATTACATTTGGAGGAAATTTAGACCACGAGCGAAGGAGCAAGTGTTTTTGTGCAGATAAGAATACAGGAAATTAGGCTTCATGCTAACACTGAGCTGCGGGAAACATAATAAGATCTTTTACTCAAGTAAAAAGAGTCACACAGCAATTAACAAGTGTTACTGGAGAAATTGTTGTTGGAGAAAATGTACTGAAAGTGTAATAAAAGTTTGTGTCAATCAGTGTCACATTATTGCCTCCGCTAAGGAAGGTTGTACAGAAACCAATTTTCTTGAAACCTGGTGGTGGGATGGGGTATGAGCCAAGGCAGAAATAATAAAGCTTTCGGATTTGATTAAGGGGGCGGATCAAGGCTTTCACAACATCTTTGTAAATTTCTCAAAAACAATGCAGAGATCTTTATAAAAAACATCTTGGTGCAGATCCGGATAATGATCTGGGTTTTCAGATACTGTACAGTAACAAAAAGAGTAAATTTGGGTTTTGAAATTCTTCATATTGATATGCGGCTATTGTATCTGTGTTTAGTGTAAGCTGTTGTAAGCTGTAAGCAGAAGAAATGTGTGTACACAGTGATAAAGTGGCCTTGGTGGCTGTAAGCTTTCTCCAAGTGCCCTTCTAGTTAAATACCGTACTGTTTTTTGGATTATTATTATGGATGCAAAAATATTTAAACTGTATTTTAATGTTGCAGCCGGCCGCAGTAGAGCTACTTTTACTAATTTGATATACTAGTGTTTTTTTTATTGACTAAACAATACTTTATATTTATATGCCTATATATACGTATGTACAGATCTTGAGTCCCTTTCCAGGACTACTAAGAGACTAAACTAAGATGGTGAACACAGTCAACACTATTTCGGCTAAATGTTAGCATCTCAGCTCAAAATACCACTGCACTGTGCTGGTGTAGATTCACGGTCTTGTTTTTATTTTTTCAACAATCCATTCACTGACTGTATGTGCAGTTTGATATGAATTTGAATCCCGAGTGCAGATTAAAAATGTCTTAACCTTTTGTGTTATTACCATTGCAAACATAAGGGATTGTGCAGCCTTGGCAGAGTTATGCTCTCTGTGAGTGATTTCTAATTAGTTTATGCCTTGTGCGTTTTCGTTTCTGAATTATTGCTTTGACACCTTCATATTGCATTGTCTACAGACCATTTCCCGCAAGGAAAAGGTCATGAGATAGTCGGTCATGCAAGCTGAGTTCAGGAAGTGACAGCTATTAATCATGGCTACCAACAGAAACACTGAACAATGTTCACGCCACACAATGAAAACACTTATATCTCCTTCTCTGAAATCTGGAGTGTGTCAGGCTTATGGCAGCTCTCAGCACTTGAAGGAGATGCAAAATGAGTGATACCTATGGGAGCAGGCAGGGTAGCAGAACTTTATCTCACAACATTAACGCAGATGAAAAATTACTTTTCCTTATAGAATCTGAAAAACAAAGCGTTATTGTTTTGCTATGTTTAAGTCTGCCGCAGCGATAAGACCGTGAAATGACAATGCCAATGCTAAGGAGGGGGGGAAAAAAAATCAATATCCTTTTTTTTTATTTCCACTCCCAGGCAAAGTAATAGGCAGTTAGAATGATGCTTCATGCAGTCTTAAAGCCAGTCATGGCTCTCCCTGGTTTCCTGCCTGACAGGCCAGAAAAGACAAAGCTGTGTTTCATCTTGTATCCTCCATTATTCATGTAACATTCTGCTCTGTGCCACTCTCTTAATCGGACTGATTTTGTAACACTTCAAGCAATAATACTACGTTGGGACGCTCTATACTACGTCATGACAAACTAGGGCTGGTCAATATGACTTCAAATCAATACCTTGATTACGATTAATGAACGATTATTTTACAACCCCCACAATGGGCTGCATCACTCGGCACATTACTCAGTGTCGGTCAACAAGAGACTCTGCTCCTCTGCTCATTTCTAATCACTCACACGTAGAGTTGATCTTTATAAAAACCTGCTGAATTCCTCATCCCTGTCGGACGTCATACAAACTGACCATCACATTTATTTGTTGAGTAATTAATCGACGATGTCGGATCATGAATCCGGATTGTTCCGGTCACTCTAACTCTGATGTCCTGGCTGTGCTGTGTCACGTCACGTCTTGTGTTGTTGTGTAGCAGTTCACCTGCATGCCCGCAAAGTGTTTGAGTGTTTTTCAATGTGTTTTAAATACGTGTCTCCTAAAGTTTAGAGCAAATCAAACAAACACAAAGTTAACTTCAAGTCCTGTACATGTTATACTTACAAGGATTATTGTTAAAGTGTAACATGAGTGCAGGTCAGCGGTGGATTGAGGAGGGAGGACATGCAGCAGGGTGATACTGAATGTAGCGGATACCCGACAGTTTGCGAATGCACACTTTGGGGGAAGTATTTGTCGGATAGAGGTTATAAATATTGGTTTCGATACATTTTTCGATTAATTGCCCAGCCCTATGACAAACCTCATGCATATGTGACCATTTCAATGAATACTCTCTCAAGTGCTTCCTCATGAGGTACCTGTATATCTCCAACTGAATTCTGAATCTCCTGAATATCTCCTCCTGTTGTGCAAAAGGAAGGTATATTGTATGTTCAAGAGTGAGGGGGTCAAATGGGAGAGGATGAGAAGCTAGTTACACTTGCAGCCCCCCAGCATGATTGAGGGGAGGCAGGTGGGTAGCTCGGGGAGATCACACCCCCCCCAGGGCAGACAGCTGGACGGGCGCAATGGTGTCTGTGCCCCGTCAACACAATCAGCAAAGCCACCTACCTCTGGCTGCTTTGAGACACTGATATTAGAGGACACGGAGGAGGCTGTCACCGCAGGTTCACAGAGATCAACAGGAGCAAATAGACTGCTGTCACATTGTCACAAGGGGTAAAATGCACAGCCTGATGATCCATAATGACGCCATCTGAACATCCAGATGCGGGCAAAATAATAAAACTACGCTTGCAATTTCTCCCAGAGTTACAGTGAGGGTTACGGAAAAGCAAATACCTACTAATTCCACAAACATCTGTCTGTCTATATGTGGAACGCATATCTCGCAAGCCTTTCATCCTATCGGCTTAACATTTGGCGTGTGTATTTTAAATTGCCAGTGGAAGTGCAGTGCTTAGTTTGGTGCGATGGAGTCACGTTCAATATTAAGGGAATTTTGAATAAACAGGTGAGTCTGTAGCAGTCAGTGGGGGCGGGGGTTGTGTGCCTTCGGTCAGCAGTGGTCGACAACTTGGTCAAGCTGCAGGATATTAGTTTATTCTTATTTCATCTGACTGACAAAGATATTCACAGCAGTCACTGGTGCTGTTCTATGTCCTGGCAACAACATTCATAAGATCACTTACTCTGTAGCAAGATGTCTTCAAAGTAAAAGCGCAAAATTGTTTTTGTTGCTGTAATGCTAGTGGTGAATTCAAGAGCTTTTATTCAGAAGAGTTGTTAACTTGGGTATGAAGATTGCGTCAATTAACAGACCGAAGAGACAGAAGTAATTTAAACTTATACACAAGCCTCACTCGTGAACAGTATGAAAGTAAATTCTGTTTCATTTTATGAAAAACATCGACTATAAAATCTTCATTGCAGATGAACCAGAGAGGATGAACACAAAGTTTTCTAACTTCACTCTGCACCATAGACTGTTCAAAAAAAGCTCTGCACACAAAGTCCAGCTCACAAACAATAAAAAGTGACAGTTTATTGTAGAACTGTTTGAGGAGGACTTACTAATGACAAGGAATAATTCTGAAGTAGCTCCAGAGCTTTAACACAGGACAAGAGATCAGTCCATTCCAAACAGGCAGGTTCAGAACAGGCACTGGAAGAGTATTATAACATTTTACACATTTAATGGACAACTTAAAGGACAATTTCCCCACCAGGTTTAAACTACACAGTTTTTATTTAATTAAGACAAATAGGATAAATATTAGTCTCAGTCCCTGCTGCAGCTCTTCTCTGTGCCTGACCTTCTACACCTACCATCTCACTGTGCAGGAAGTTCTATGAAGAGAACTGTGTGTTGCTAAATGGGGTCAACAAAACACAGGACTTACACAACATTCATTTCCCAGGTGAAACCAAGATTCAGCAATGACTGTTCCAATACCTACAATGTGCGTTTATTACTGTTGTCATGACAACAAAGATCTTTTACCCTTAAAGGATTGCTAATTTTAACTTAAACTATAGTCATTACCTACAACTAACCAAGTATATTTCTTTCCATAAAACTAACAAAACAATACCAACTGTGACTGCCTTAATCATCAGTACAAATGTACTGCCTGTTTATAATTGTTACCATGACGTACTATTGTTACTGGTAAGCTCCTATTGGTCGTGACAAAGGATCAGGACATGTGACCTATGATCGTTTAAATTGGAGGACTTGGTGAAAAGTTTGTAGATAATCTATAATTATAACAAACCACCACGTACGCAGTTATAAATATTTTAAATTGAATAGAGGAAAGTTTCTCAATATTGTAAGTCAGAATCTTAAAGAGTCTGATGAATTACATATCTCAAAGTCTGACTCCCGCAGCTTATCACACCCACTCAAACTCTTCTTTGTTCATCAAAATTACATTATTCCTCATTTCATGGCTGGAACCCATCAGGTTTGAGTTTGGTCATGTTGGCTGGGCTATCAAGTTGATGTTCCTACAGTGCACGCGGCTGTAATCGCAAAAAAACATCACGCTCGGGGTCAGAATGCCTTTCAGGCTCAGGTCGAGCTTGGTCGGGTTATGATAGAAAGTCTTCAGGATGAGCTGAACTACAGTCGGAGCCCTCACCGGGTACCGAGCCCCACCCACAAGTAAACCTTGGCTGTCTGAATCTGTTTTCTCAGAATGTTTGTTTACTGCAATGTTAGGACACGGTCACACATACACAAATGCAGGCTGGTCTAAGTTCACTAAAGTTGAAGTCCATGAAAGACCAAACTGCGGATTTGCAGGATGTTTACTTCACCTCTCACTTGCACAGCTTGGAAGTGGACGGGAGGCTCTCCATTTGGATATGTGGGACTGAGCCCTTAGAATGGAAATACTTGCTGAGTCGTTGACTGTTTATTGTGCTCAAAGTGTATCTATTATAATATAAAAGGCGCAAGGGGGACATGTTAACATGTTTGAAAACCTGATTTTCAACACAGGGGGTAGATCTTACACAAGCAAATTATTTATAACCACTAATAATGCCATTAGCTACAATGTATAACCTATTTACAAGATGTACCTTACTGGAAATTGGTACCAATAAGTCTTCATTAATAACTATTGATTTTACACCACTTTTTGGAAACATTAGAGTCCGGTATACAGGGTATAATAATTCTTACTAGGCATACTGTCTTGTCAGACACATGATATGAATGTTTCTCTTCTCAATACAGTAAATTATTTATAGCGCTGAACATTCTTTCCTGTTCTATAACCCGGGGGTTCACATCCAGCATGTCAGGACACCCTGAGGGGTCCCAAGACAAATCTGGGAGGTGACAAAATAATTCCAATGATAAGAAATGAAAAATATATAATCCTGTTACACAAAATAGCTTATTCTGATTTATTCTTGCCCCCCTGCCCCATATGATTCCTTCTAAAACTCAGCCCACTACAGTAAAACTGGGGAATCAGGCAGAGCAAGGGGTCTAAATGTTAGCGCAGCCCAAACGGACACACACTGGATACAACAGCATATCAGGCCGTAGAGCAGCTCACAGTAAGTCTGATATGCAGAGTCCAGGAGAACGGCCCTGTTTGCTGTGGTGTGCTGCAGGCGCGTGCTGGTCTGAGCATGCTCTGAATGAACTCCCTGTGACCTTGAGGTCCACATCAATTTTGCATGAGGTCTCCTCATCAAATAGACTGGGGATTGTACTGCAGCAGCGGCTCACCTGGCTTTGCTTGAGGCCAGACACCCACAGAGACAGCAGTGACCACACAGACCACATACTGCTCGCACACACACACACACACACACACACACACACACACACACACACACACACACACACACACACACACACACACACACACCCTCAGAGCTTTAGAGCTGATAATGGAAATTCAACTGCTGACCAGGGTACCATCTACAATTATGTTTAGTAGGTTATTGCTGCTGCTTTTTAATAAATTGATGTTCATTTGGCTTGAAAGCCCAATGTGACACAATAAATATTGTCTAAACTACCCTGTGTCAGCGTGAGTGCTTCTGCGTGCCCGTGTGTGTGCGCGTGTGTCACCTTTAAAATCCCTGTGGATATAGGCCTATTAACAAATACAGCACAGTATCTACACACTACACATGCGCAAATCTGCTCTGATGACATCAGAATCCACACGTATGCTTGACTCATCCGCCCCTCACCCAACCAGTGAAATATATTTTACCAATTTAGAGACCAGCACCCGCATGAACATTCCACTCCACCTCTACTGGTGATAATATGGTAACATATTACACCTAAGAAGGCTGGTTTTAATTAAATTCACATTTATTTAAAGTAAAGTTCTTGTTTTTTTTTGAAAAATTGAAATGGTAACAGGCATTTGCATAATTATGGAGCCCCTCTGCTGACTTCCATTATCCTTCCCTTTAAGGAGAGTGGGCCCCGTGCAGCAGTGTTGTGTCGTTTCGGTGAGGGCTGACTGTGCAAGTCTCAGAGAGAGAGAGGGGAGAGAGAGAGGGGAGAGGGAGAGGGAGAGGGAGGCTTTCACAAGGTAAATCTGTAAACTATCTCCCTTTGCATTGTTTATTTTTTCATAGGTTAAACTTACTTATAGGGAAGGATAAAAGTAAGAAAGCAATGTCTGTTTATTCCGCCGCTAACACAACCAGTACATCTCAATCTGTCCCCGTTATCAGATACGCCACTAAAATGGCGAAATGGCCAAATGCGCACAGACACGCTCCCTGCGCACCAGACTTTTGACTGCACTTTGCACGGTGCAATAAACAGGGCCCTATGTTTCATTTACTAGTATTCTACACATTAATGATGTATGATGCCTATTTCACCCACTGAACCCATCCGCTATTAACCAGAAATGTTTTTAAGACCCTACCCACCCGACCCGCGGATCAACCGCAAGTCTGCGGTCGCGTCACTACGACGCACAGGCACTAGCATTTGTCAACAGACACAATTATAATTTCAATCTATAGTGTGTATATTATGTTTTGTATCAAATTAAAAGTAGAGGAAGTAAATGTATATTCATCAACATATGCCTTATATCTGCCTTCTAGAAAAGCTGTTTATTCAGACCACAGACATAGAATAATTATAATTATCATTATTATTTTTATTAATATGATTACTATTGTAATAATACTTGTATTTATCATGTATACAGGCATGTGAATATCTAGATTTCTCAATGTTCCATGTAAACACGATATCCAGAATATGATCATTACTGGGATGTGCCTCGTAACCGGGAAACTAGTGAAATAAAGATCAGCTGTTTTTCTTTCTGTTACATGAGCACAGACACCAACCGGGGGAACTTTTTTTCCTTCCTCCTTTCCAATCACCGCAGTGCCCTTGATCCTGTGTTACAGCAGATTCATAGTAAACACAGTGACAGGTGTATTCATAAAGCTGGGCTCTGAGCCCTGCAGTGCGCTCTGGCGCTACAGCGGACTATTTGTCAACCGCAGAACTGTCAGGGTTCCCGAGCGTACATTTGCCGTGTCACCAAGTGGGCGACGTGAAGGTGAAGAGGAGCATCCGAGTGTTGAAAACAAAATCATCCGGTACTGTGCTAACGAGTGACCTGAACTCACAGAGGTTATTCTAAGCATGAAGACATGAAGTGGTCTGAGTTCTCATTTCATCACATCTGCTGTCTGCGCTGTAATATTTAAATCAACTACAAATTATTTTCAACTAATACAGATATTCTCCACTTTCATATCTTTTTTAAATTTCAGTATTCAAATCAAGATTGTTCACTTAATTACAGACGCAATTATGTGAGAAGAATTGTTCATTTAGTTTTTAGTTTGAACTTTCCATCTTCCTTGCTTTCTCCATTTAGTGGCTAATGAGATTTTTCCTCGTGTGATCACTGTGAAGTCTGTAAAGCTGTGACTCTTCTAATTGACGATCCAACATTGACACAGCTACTCATAATGATTAATGCCAATTAAAGGACGAGGATTGTGATACTGTATAATTTTTCTTACTGTCAATACGTTCCATGAAAAGAACAATGGATTGTTGGCGCTGTTCTGTGTTGCCAAACTCTGATATGTCTTATTCCTCTGAGCCATTGAGCTCCGTAGTTGTCCAAAACTATTAAAAACACATCAGCGAGCGACAATGTGGCACTGGCTGACATGTCTCTTTATTTCCATTAACACGGCCGCTGTCATTTGTTCTAAATCGATACCAAATTTGCAGTCCTGATGCTGCAAATACCCACTAGCTCACTAAATGTGTATTACTCCAGAGCAGAAAAAAGTCAGTAATTGATCCACTATTTCATCACATTTGAGTTACAGCTGATAAAAACTGCAGCCGCTGCAATGTTTTAGGAAACTACTGAGCCACTCTTTTACAAATGAAGTTCTATATTCGGGAACTGGTTCTGAAGATTCCCATCTTCAGTAAGAACCAATAGGTTTTGGGCTGAGAGAAATCATCACATTTCATTTAGCTGACGCTTTCATCCAAAGCGACTTACAATAGGTGCATCAACCATGAGGGTACAAACCCAGAACAACAAGAATCAAGAAAGTACAATTTATCCAAGAAAGCCAAACTACAAAGTGCTATACGTAAGTGCCATTTAAGTGCTAATAAATTGTTAGTTTAAACTTTTATTCAAGGTATAGTCGGATCAGATAGTATTTAGAGATGGACTGGTGCTTTATTAGTTTCGGTCATATTTGCTGATAGTGACAAAGCATTGAATAATCAGCCTTATTCTTTAAGCTCTTTCCCATTCTCCTAAATAATAAATAACACTAAAGATAATATACACTTTGCATTATAACATTGTAAAGATCTTCAACTGGGATTTTTGACGTAGACTCCAGAGGTGAAATATTTGTTTTGTATAAATAGTAGTGTAGCACTAAATAACAAACTATGTCTGACAAAACACCATACTTCATGTATCTGGTATAACTTCACATTAAACTGTGCTCCACTAAACAGCAGCAGACTATGACATTGTATTCATTTGGCCACACTGACAAACTGCTCCATATAATATGATGGAACCAGGTCATATCATCGCTAATAATATAAACTTTGCAAAATATAATGATTTATTAATGTTGTGATTTCAACACTGTTGGATATGGAGAGAAGCTGAAGCACCCAGTTCTACGTGAACTGACAGCCTCGGCTTGAGTGTGGTCACATATTTGCTGATAGTCACAAAAATATAGAATAATGAGCCTTATCCTTGAGGCTGTTTATGTACTTTTGCTATATTTATCACTATGAAGATACAATACACTTAACATAATGGTACAGTAAAGATTTCTCACAGAAATGTATGACATGGGCATATTTGAACTGTCTAAAACCTTCATTTTGTATAAAGGAGTAGTGTAGAGTAATGAATATCTATATTCTGCTGTATTGCAGCTGTACTGGAAACCTATGACACTTATAAAAGATAATGATACATTTGTAATAATAATAATTTTAACCTTGTAAAATATTATGATTTTTGAATGTTGTGATTTCCACACTGTAGGATAAGGAGAAAAGTTGAAACCCTCAGTTCTAAGTGAACTGCCATCCTCAACGCTACAAGCCTATTTGCCTCCTCCCTCTGGAGGGTTAGAATCATATTTTCTGACAAATTTAATATTGGGTGGCCCAATTCTCTGTATGGATATAAAACCAAATGAATGATTTTTTTTCTTAATTGCAGCAGTAACTAAGAAAATTAAGTGGGCAGCTCTGAATGTAATACCCTCTCGCTTGGCATTTCTAATTAAACAAACAGTGTTCGTTGCAGGGTGTAGGCCCGTGCATGGTTTGCAGACTCTGGAAAATCACAGCATGACCACTTCCTAAAGGCATTTTTTTCTGGTCTGCTCAGGACATTTTGAGGTTCTAATTACAGGGTTAGTGAAATAAATTGCCATGAATTTATGCTCTCTATTTTATCACCAGGACAAAAAAAAAAATCCTCTCCTTGCCTGAAGGGAAACAATTCAAGGACGATCAGTGTCAGAAAAACTGATGCAGCCCAAATAAAGCAAAAAAAAAAAGAACTCCTTGCTCAAAGTGAAATTAGGGACAAGAATCTAGTGTCTTTAAAAGCAATGTCAAGCCACAGTGTTAAGCGATTGCTCACTCAAACATCAGTTCTTCCTTTTAAACCTGGTTTCATATTTTGTTTTCGTATTCATGGAACTGATTCCAAAACACCACTGACCTAAATGACCATCACCAATGTGAGATACAGCAGAATGCTGTTTTGAAGCTGAGTGCTCAAAAACTACATTAGTAAAGCACTTTAAAAAAAAACATTCAGAATAAGAAAGCAACCAGACAAGGCTCACGAGAAAAGCAGGATGATATTTCTTGAAATCAGAGAAATAGAAGGGGCAGTCATTTTACTTTTATCATTAGGTCTCTTCAAGACATAATATCGATTTATCTTCATTCAAATCTTATAAGATAATTATTATTGAACAAATACTGGATTATATATTTGGAAATAAAAAAAACAATAGGCAAATAGCTATTAGAGTTAAATATGGTAAAAGTGCAATTCCTTAAGTAACTATCTCATGTTTGCACATCCAGCATTAGCAGACCAGCAACCTGACAATATTGTTTTTAGCTTTGTTTTGGTCTCGGCCCATTTCTGACAGATAAAACTGACATGTTAGCTGCTAAATGTTTTATACAGTTTATATTTGTCACTGGGTTTTACAATTGCATCATCTAATGTTTATAGTGTTGTAATTAGTTATTTTTGTATTGAGTTCCTTATTTATTTAAATGTACTTTATTTAAACCTCTATGACATTGCTCTTATTGAATGGCATAGCTGAGCTGACCTGTCCTTCTCGTCAAATACGTGACAAATAAAACTTGTAGTACCTTGAAATACTGTCCATTTATGAGAGTCTTTTGTGTCCTTTATGAACAACTGCCCTCTGCTGTCGGACACTCAGTTGATTGAAAGCGGTGAAACTAAACCAAAGCCCTTAAGTGAATGTTCCTGGATATAAAACCAAAAGCAGTCTATTTGATCCATTGATCAATTATTTATGTAACATATTAATAAGTGTAGTTTTAATATGAGGATAACACGTTACACTCTCATAGCAATGATCTCTGCATAGCTGCTCTTGAAAGATTACGTCAGACCTGTGCTCACTCAGGTCAGGAAAAAGTTGCAGATCCTCCGAACAACAAGACCATGTCTCACCGCTGCTTTACCACCAGAAGGAGCCGGAAAGAGAAAACCTCTTCGGCAACACAAGTGATGTTAGAATGCTCTAAGTTGCAGATGAAATAATACAAGTGATGGTTTTGGCTTCATCCTGGGATAGCTCGGGTTGCACAACAAGTATAATGATACCCCCCGCTGCTGTGCCTGGACCATGTTTTCAGCGCAGACACATTATGGGAAATGTAAGCATTTGGCAGAATGTCACTCACAAGGTTATTGCCTCTGTCCCCTGCTTGCTGTGCATCTACATGGTGCTGACCAAGCTCCGAAACACAATCTACCACAAAAAAAAAAAAAAACACAGCCAGCTGCCATTTTCAGGCGGGCTCCCTGTACCGCCAGGGAATTGCCAAGAAGATATCAAAGGATCTGTGGTGCAAATTAGTTGCTGGAATCTCCTTTTCTCCAGCTAATGATTTCTTAAGCCGCGCACCATATTATAAATCATCAGCTTCATCCGTACAGTGGCTTAAATCTTATCATTAATAAAGTTAACCTCGCTCATATCAGAGGTGTTGGCATATTCATCAACCACAGTGGCAGCTCCCTGACTCTTACCCTACATCATAGCTGGGGCTGAAAATAGATAGGCTTTTTTCATTTAGAAATGGATGCTCAATTAAGCAGTCACTCTTTGAAGTAGGTCTTTTTGTTGAATGGTGCATAACTGGTGCCCCAAAAAAGCGTTCTTTAACAAATCAATAGCAATCAACGTTATCGGTACCCTCTTTGATTTCCGCGGGAGCAGCAATCAAGATTCAAAAGCAATTAAGCAGCGATGGATTTTCACCATGTGATGGGAATATGGAGCCAAAGCAGAGAGACAGTTGAGCTTATGCACGTGGGTAATGTAACATGAACGTGGTCATTTACCTGTACTGCAGATGAGGACCCCCTTCTGCCTCACACGTGATGGTAGCCTGCTGGTCTGGGGAGTTGATTGGTAAAATGAGGTCACTTGGCTCCGTCCTCCATCTTGGCCCTTGAAATATGACATCCTCTGTACAGACTAGGGAAAGGGGAGAAAATCTATTGCAGTACAAGCCAGAAAAATTGTCTCTTTGACCTTAAGAGAAAATAGTGGATGGATTTGGCGAAAGCATAGATACTGTGAGGACAAATAGTTAATCTTGCTGAAATAGTGGAACTTTCTGACAGTCTATATTACTTTTTCAATACACAGTATGTTGTCTCCTATTCCCTGAGCACTGTGGATTTTTCCAAAGAAAATCAAAGGAATACATTTCCCATGATGTGTTGTGTACGTTATTTGCTTACCTTTCTATAAGGTGAAGTACATTCCATGTATCATTGTTAGGCTGCTAACAGTTAATGCTGACATATTTGGCATCATTTTTACTGTATGCTGGTGCATTTTTCTGATGAACCTAACACAAGAGAAAATACACTGACCAATGTAATTGAGTGTATTTTGTCGAAATTTTGTAAATAAAAAATACTGATAAGTTATGCACTGCTTTTATTATTGTATAATATATAATATATATTGGAGGTGTACCCCCTGCAGTAGATTTTGTAGTCGAATGCTAATATTAATCGATTATATAGACTATCAAGCCCCATTTGGTGGTTTTGGCTGGATATTCATGGTAAGAGCAACCTTCACGTAATACAGTAAACAAGCCAAGTTATCTGTCCGAGCTAACGTGTGCTAACTGTGCCACTAATGGATCATAAATAGGCAACATTTTTGCCTAAACAGATATCTAATAAAAAGTAGTATACCATATTAAATTGCTATGAGCTGTCGATTCACCACTTCTAAGCAGAGGGCAGAAGATACTGTGAGCCTGACCACGCAGTTTTCCTCTCTTCCTCTGGGCAGCTGCCTCTGTCTCATTCAGACTCACCTGTGTCCCGGTGTGCAGCTGCCTGTACCTGTCGCAAACATCTTCACCAACGACTTGACGTAGTGGAATGACTTTACCCCGGAGAGCAACGTGAAAGCTAGGAGCGCTCACTCAGCAGCTACTTCTGGGGATTGAAACGTCCCCTGAAGTACACTGCAGTGACCAAAACAACAACAAACAAAACGGATACTAGAATCCTTGTCGAGTGAGGGTCCCTGACTGATGGTTTAAATCTGAGGCTTCTTAAGGGCCACAGTGTAAATATTAAGCTTTGGGTTTCTCTGTATCCCAACCTGGTGGCGGAAAAGCTACAATACGCTTCTGCTGCTGCTGTTGTCAGCTGTTCTCACCGGCTACGGTCCAGCTGTGGTTCTGCAGCGGACCTGCTACTGCCAGCGCTATGTTTTTACAAAGGGTTTGCCTTGAAAATGGCCATAACCCTAACCATAGCCCTAACCCCAAGCATTTAACTTCAGTAGAAGCAAAGAAAAAAGCTAAACAGAGTAAAAAGATTATATTTCTCACAATGTTTCTTCTAGACTGAGTAATTCATGTTAATTTAACTTGTAGCAATAGCAAAACATTACAAATCTGGCACATCAAGATAAGTGTGGTCTTCAGTAATAATTACTTGCCAGGATCAAGAGCTTAATAATAGAAATTAACAGTTGAACTAACACTTGTGCTGAGTTGACGACTCATGTAACAAAAAGGCAGTTTTTAAATATTTCCTCCACAAGTAATGATTCCCTATAAGTGCCAGGTTTGATAAATAGAGCAGAGTGCTCTATTTCCAGAACATCTATGTCATACTACACATGCACCAGTTAATTGATGCCATAAGGATGTGCTCATCTGCCGGCAGCTTAAAAGGAAAGGATGCGTAACACAATCTGGTACTAAATGAAAGCAGAGTCAACAGACGGCCAGAGTAGGCCTAATTAATATCCTACTGCTAACAGATTGCAGCATGTGGCTAGCAGCTCTACACGTGGGTTTAACCAGTAAAAACATGTCAACAAATTAGCCTTTACTTCACTTTGACGGGTTGAGAAAAAAAGATTTGCAACTCTTAGTGTTTGTTCAGGGACACTGAGAAGTTTACATTTGCTTGAACCTAAACAAGAGGAAACCAAGGTTAAATTTAGGAAACAACAGTCACATTTTAAAAGACTGGTGCAGAATGGTCTATTAATAAATGGTCACACAGCTGCTACCACATCAAACTCATTCACCTTTGGTTTTAACAGCCTCTCCCTAATGTGAATTTAAATAAAATGTCACGCAAGCTAACATCTGAGGTGTCAGTTTACTTTGTGCAGGTCCCAGAATATAGAGTCAGACAAGATGTCTCTTCAGATATCATAATGATTGCTATCAGCTCAAGTGAATAACAATGAGCACCTATAGGCAGCGACCAAGGCCCTGTTAAAAACACTTGTCTGCTCGGAAGGTGAAGCTGCTTGGATCTCGCTCCCACGAGCGCCAGGCGTGAATTACCCATGAGCCAATTTGAATAACATTCATTGGGATTTACAATGTCATTTGAACACGAGTTGACATTCTGGTGCAGTGTCAGTGCTTCTCTTGCTCAAATCCCAGGTGGTCACACAAGGGCAGAGTGAGGCGCGGTGGCAAGTAGATTGTGCCAAAATGCAGGGCTGGATTCATTGCATGGATCCTGATAATGATCTGGACCGGTCATAAACAGGAATAGGATTGGACTCCCAGTCAGTGCACTGTCAACGTGCTGCAGGACTCTGGGGAGCGGTGAAGGACATCGCGCTGGAACGCTGTACATGTAATGACTGCAACTTAATCAGTGTAACCTTTTTGGTCAGGAAGATTATCTGAGGTTATTTACATCTGTTCTGATTATGTCTCTTCCTCACTAATAGATACAACTCTGTGTATAAACACTGCTCATTGACAAAGCTACTTCTAACCTCTAACCTTAGAGAGATGCTAGTTAGTCTATGATTGTGGAATAACACATTAATATGCATTGAAATGCAAATGTATTAGGAGAGATGCTGTTTTGACATAAAGTGCAGTGAAACTCAAATAAAGTATTTGTTAAAATATCTTACCTGCAACGCATCCAGTGATTGATAGCAGAACAATTTGTTTCCATGGTAGCATCATCTTTAGTTGCCGAGGGCTAATAGGACTCTCATCCAATTGCTTGTGAATGGGTTGCTCTCCCTTGAATTCAAGAACTTTAATCTGAAAGGAAAGTAATTATGGATGTGATTAAAATACGACATTTTGATCAAAATATGACAAGCATTCAACAGGAAAACATGATTATAGCACTGCTAAGTTACATAATTGGTTCTTTTTATTTTGAGGTAACTACAAGAGGAGGAAGTGAGAAACGACGGGGGGAAAAAACGCAGCAGACAAAAACCTGCGGATACAAGCCGGCGGTGCGACGTTCAGGTGGCACAGAAGAAGAAACAGCTGCTAAATGGGTGTTTTCTTTTACTGTGTGTGTTGCTCATCCTGCCTAACAAGCTCCATTCGGCAGCTTTAAAGAGAAGAGAGGAAGGAAATGATTGACCTCAAAAGATACTTCTCTCTCCCTCTTTGACTATTAATAGGAGCTGGCAGAGAGTGTACCACCACTCCACAAAATGCCACTTCACACTTTAACAAAGGGTTTGGTGGATGACTGATGAATGTAAGCAAACTGACTGTTTTCATTTTTTCTATACATCTTTCATATTCTCTTAGATCAACAAGAAGGCCACGAACTAAAACAATAAAAATGCCAGATTTCACTATCAGCTATTAGTGTTGAATGAGAATGCACACTGTAAGAGAATAGAAATCTGCCAACTTCCATTTCCACTGAGGTAGTTATCCATATAAAGGGGCAATCCAACAATTTTACACATTAAGATTAAGTTTGCATGTCATGGAGAGTAACTACTCAGCCTGTGAAATCAGCTGGAAGCTTTGTCAAACCTGTGACAATGACTCTGACTGTGTCATTAGCATTAATGCCACCAGCAGAATACAGTGTGTAAGGCATTACAGTACTGTGATTAAAAAGGGTGTAGGCGGCCACATTTTGAATTTTACTAATTACACTGCAGCTACTTATCTTAGTAATGCCCTAACTTTGACATTTTTGGGGTGGGCTTGTGTAACCAGGCACTGGACAGTTGATGTCATATTGTGAGGCTGTTCAAGGCCAAGCAGGGGGGGGGAAGTATATTTAGCTTCTGCAATAAGAGAGGAATATGATAAGGTATACATTTTCAAAGTTTTTTTTTACATTGTGAGTCTTTGTTGCTGACCAGCAAGATTCTGGTGAGCCTGGAGTTGGAGGGTGCATGAACTTGCAACATATGCTACATGCAGTGCTAAGAAGACGGTCTGGCACTAATCATCAGTTAATATTTAGGATGTCCTTTTTAATTTAAAAGTCGAACTGGCATTAAATCTGATCAAACTAATCTTAGTTTAGACACAAAGACTGTATATAAAGATGGACAACCTGTCTCCAGCTCCTCCCACTATTCAGAAGTGAATGAATCAATCATGTTTTTTTTGTATAGCCCATTTTCACAAATAACAATTTGCCACATAGGTCTCGCCGTCCTCTGCTCTTTACACTCAACTAGAGTGAGGAAAAACCTGGATATACGAACGCTGCCATCTTACGCCGAAGATGCCATTTTGAGTCAGAATCATGACTTTTCACAAGTTGTATTGCATCAAATAACAAATTCAAACAAACGTAATGGAAATTTTTACATTTATATAAGTCAGTGTGAAATGTGAACTAAAATGACAAAAATATCTTGGTACAATTTTTATTTCAGGTTAATTTTAACATTTTTTGTTTGGTCAATGTCCTATCCACTACCATGGTGGAAACAAAGTTTATGAACCATACTTCAGCAAGCCACCAGGAGGCACTCAACATGCTTTGGCTCCACTTTAGAGAGCTGTCATGTCATCCATCTTTATATAGTCTAGAGTCTCTAGACACTGTGAATGAATTCTTCTATTCTTCTGAAGAGAAGACTTGTGTATGGTGGTGAGGATGTTAGCATACTTTATAAAATGCAACTAACTGACAGTTATAATGTTAGCTTGCCACCAAAGTGAGGCAGAACAGGCACTGCAAATACATAGAGCAAATATAACATTAAGAAGTTCAAATTATTTCAACTAATTTAAATATTGAAAAAGTGACGACAACCCTGTTAAATACTCCCGAACTATAGACTGGCTTCTTTCTATAGTGAAGGAATGTGGAGGAAGGCACAGAGCTGTTGACCGAGCTGAGGTCAGGTTAGGAATAAAGTGTCTTCATTACTTAAGCAGATGAGTGATTACTAGGGATATGGAACTCCATCAGTGATGCTTATTAGAAGCACATCTTAATGTATCGCCAACCATTCAAAAATCTACTTTAAAGATACATCTGAAGCTCCTACCAAATACATATGATACAATTCATCTATATTATGATGCGAATGTGATTTGACACCATTTCAGTCAACACAAAGGGATTTTACCATGATATGATTTGATCCAAAAGACTATGATGCAATGCAGTCTAAACTGGTACTGATTGATTGATTTATATTTTTTTAGGTTCTTCCTAAAACAGACAGCAAATCCTAGATTAAACCCCAAAAAATTGTTTTACTTCACATATATGTTTCTCGAGTACTGCAGCTCAGTAAGCTTCACATTTATGCTCTTTCTTTTTGACTTCTAAAACAACTCTTGGCCCTTTCACAAACCTTTTCACAAGTTCTTTGTTGAGCCAAAAATAAAGAAGTCTTTGACAAAAGATAAAACAAAAGCAGGCCTGGACTTTGCCTTAGACCGCTCATTCTTTCCAGCAAACCATAGGGAAATGTGAAATAATACGTAATGAGTAATTAATTAAACATTTAAAGGACCTATTAAGGGTTATGATAGAAAGAATGTGTTACAGTTGAAAAGCATTATGGGAATTGTGTAACACAGCGATTTAGGAGTTAGACCTAAAAAAGGAACTACAAGTCAGGACGTCTCAATCTCTGTTGCATGGATTTGATCTATAAAAATCTCATTATCACATCATATATAATTTCCATATAATTCCTTCATTATCTCTCTCTGTCATAAACCAGTATTGGCAATGCACTGGCCTATGATGACCAGCAAAAGAAAACTATTAAACTTTTGTCTGGCATTTTGCTCAACATTCTTCATATCAAAACATAATGATTATACGCTTGATAGATTTGATCCACATCACTCACTTCACATACCTGTCATTATCACAGGGAATGATTTGCTCCATCAGATATCCCATCTACCCACTGATCAATGACCTAAATGGCCATTAAAACTTTTCTACTGTGGAAGTGGAACCGGGAGCAGTAAGACTGTAATTGCAGTATCAGTGGCACAGGAGGGGCTTTGCTCAAGCTATGACCTACATCACAGTAAGTGGAAAGTGATACGCCTCTCAGGATTAAGAATTCAACCCAGCCCCTCATCCTTACAAGACAACCCTGTTGTGCGGATTAACCCAAGGGCTATCTTTGGAATTCTTGAAACGGACCTAAATACTAACCACTCGCTTGTTTTGCTAACATGTAACTAGAGGATCAGGGCAGTGATTTCCAAAGCATGGCTACATAATCTGGGAAGCGCAGGGAGGAAATCGTCCCATTGGCCTGATCATAACTTATTGGCCAGTGTCGACTCGACTGTGCCGGTGCCAGTAATTGTTCCTCATCTCATGCAGTTGCAGACGCAGCGAGATCCGGAGTGGATTTCCTTGTGTCTTTCAAAATTTAGGGGATGCTTTGTCACTCTAAAAACCCATCACGTTGGATTACACAGTGTGAGATTCTAGTAGAGCCCCCCCCCCAAAAAAAATGTGTGCTGCATTTTTCACTGTGAGTACAGTATTAACTTCCATCCTCTTTCCGGAGGATCCGACTTCGTCATCTCAACCCGTCAGTCCGAAAAGCCTCCAGATTGTGAGAGGAAAAGCTCCACGAAAAAAGACTTTCTTTGCGAGTTGAGTTTTACACAGCTCACGGAACAGTGTCTCTGCTGAAATGATGGATGTTTGTCCCTGAGCACAGCTTCATTCTGCAGCCTGTAAAACCTGCAGTGACATTTTCATTCCAGAGCGTTTTCTTTGTGTATTTATTTCTGAATTAATCGTTCATTAAAAGGCGCAGTATTTGCCAGTGTTTCCAGCCATTTTGCATGGAGGATGTGTCACCATGACTTGAGAAATCTCATTTTCAGTGGCCCTCTGAGGAGAGCTTAAGGGTCTCCGGGTGCTCCAATAGCCATTTCATGCAGTTAAAACGTATAATTCTGGGGAAAACACAGAGCAGATGTCTTGAAATGTTTTGACCTTCAAGGAGCTGCCATTGTCGAACCGTGCCGACACTTTAGCAAATCCAAAAGACAAACTTTTCCCTGGACACAGAAATCACAGAAAACAACTCCCTCCGGGCTTTTTTTTGCCATCGAGGTGAGGAGGCATTTTCTGTCTTGGACTTTCGCAACTGAGCAAAAGATTGCTCTGCCAAATGTAATGAGGCATCACTCTCCCCTCTCCTCCACAGAAGCTAAACCTAATGGAAATCATTGGCTAAACACATTCCAGAGTAAATGAGACGACTTCTTGGTTAGTGGGGCTGTTGTTTGGCACATAATTGATAGGAAAGGTGGTTAAAGGCATCCATTTCCCCCCCCGAGGGCAGCATAATTGCAAAAAGAATCTGATAAAGGAGGGAAGGAAAGGAGAGAGCTGCTATCATAAGGGTGTTCCTGCTCACGGTCTTTATTCAGATCACACGCGGGCATCGGCAACACAGAGCTTGGAGATCCACCTCCCAGATCATGCCAAGAAAGAAAAAAATCCAGTCTGTCAAAACTGAACGCCAGTGGCACAGCAGGTATGAATTCACTACAGTCTGTGATGCATTCATTTCCATTTAGTGATTGTCTTTATGACTATCTGCAGCCATATCCATTAAGTCATTCAGAGAGAGAACCTGGGAGACAAGGATCCGCCACCAGGGACAGACTCAATCTCAATGAACAGCTGCTCTGCGCTTTTGTCAGCGAACAAGGAATTCACAATCAACTGTGCACTGATACCTCCTAATTTACTCCGAATGACTGAAGACCTGCACAAGTCAATTTTGCGCGAGGCAGGGAGAGTAAAAATAAATAAAATAAACGAATAAGGTGAGTAACAAATGAACGCAGAGCTTAACTGCGTCTGTGATTCACAGCTTAGGTCGCAGCCGAAATACTTGCAAAATGAAACGCGAGGAAGCAAAGAATGAGGAGTAATTGTTTGGCACTGATTGTGCCATAACACTGCATTAGGCCTCTCTGAAGGTGAGTGAATGAGCAATGCTTCCCATGGCAAATAATGCATTAAGGGTTGCGAGAAAAAAAGGCATTTCATGTAATTGCCCCGCTTCAAACCCAATCCCAACAGCTGCTACTTTAACATTCATGAAAGAATTGGATAAATGCAATTTTGTCTCTCGAGATGTTTCTTCCATTTCATTATGAGCAAGAGCCTTGCAGGCTAGAAAAAAAACGAAGTAGCCACATAACCTGCGAAAGACGTGTCACGCTGTGCACGTCTGAATAAGACAGTATGATTAGAGCAGTGACTAAGGTCAGGTTTGGATGCTGGAAGACAAAATATGAGAGGGAGCGGCACATGCGTAAAATACAGTATGTCTACTCATGAAAAGCACAGACACCACAATTAATTAGCTTTTTATACAAAGTACATAAAAACTGTAATTTCACATTTTGTCATATTTAACTGTTTACCACAGTCTATAGCCAAACATCTGGACAGGAGCTCTCTGCAGACATCATACAGATGTGTATTTTCATGCGAAAAAATCAATGAATCCCTGGAAGACAGCAGGACGCCCCCAGTGACTCCCTCTGCGATGTTAAACACGGCTGCATCCCTCAGCTGCTGCCTAACGCAGGGGCAGGAGAGTAAGTGCACTTAAAAGAGCGGGGGAGCAGCGATCCATTTCTCAACCCCCATCATCAGCCACGCACATCCCCAGACCCACATCCCCGATACAGCCGCAAACACATGACTGGAGGTCAAGGATGAGGAGCAGCAGACACTCAGGAAGCCTCTTTACATTTTCTTGTTTTCCTCCCCTCTGCCATTCAATCCAATTCCGAGCCTTTTCCAAAGAAGAAACTGTGCAGTACAATGCAATTTCCACTCTGCATCAATCAAAAGGGGTTTTCAACAGTACAAACTCATCCACATGCTGGTTGTTGCCTTGTTATAGGATAATTCACTGCCTGACTTCAAAAGATGTGTTCCACCTCTCATTTGGCTAATATGTGCAAAGGATCTATAAATAAACATGAATAGAAGGGGGGGGGGACGATTAAAATCCCAGATGAATACCAGGATACTTTGTAGATGAAGCAGTCTGAGCGTTTCTCTCTCATTGTTCTATCTTTGTACAGTCTGCGTGGAAGGAAAAAGAAGACGAGAGACCGCTGGTGGCCAAATATTTGGCTTTCCAGAAAAAAAAGTGAGCTGTTAATTTCTTTTAATGACACTCCCCAGTAGGCTGCAACTGTCATAATCCTGTGAGGGTCTTTAGTGGGGGGGGGGGAAGCTGCACAAATATCAGAATGGTATAACGTTAGAGGTCATTTAGACACAATTAAATGACCATTAAGAAAATCCACATGAGCTCAGGCCCCTGCTCCCTCTGCAGAGACTCTGATAATTGCCCTAAAACAAGTTGGAGAGAGAGAGGGGGGGATCCTGATGCTGTTGCTCTGTGTGGCTGAGCAGAGCAGCACCATATGGACTTCGTCCTAGACGAGGGAAATGAGCCCCAACAGTAGAAATCCCAGTAGGACCGTGCAAACCATTTGAGGCTCGACTAGAAACGCACTCATCAGCATCGTGCACGTGTGACCACTGGCATGACGCACACTGTGCCTCTGTGCACCCTTTGGGAGAATACGATAAAGACATCTCCCCACGGGGATGAGGCTTATTCTAATTTATTTTATTTCATCCTGTGTTAAATTAAGTCATAGTGGGGTTTTTTCTCTCTCTCTTTGCAAAGCACATGCAGCAAACTTAACGGAACACACATGAAAAATCCAGGAAAATAACGCGCAGGAGTGCGTGACCATTGGCTGAGCGGACACTTACTTGTTCTACGGGATGCGCTGTTTTTTCCTCTTCATGAAACTGCTCTGATTGTAAATCCCACTCTCCTCTGCAGACGTGTGAGACCTGGACCTAGTGAGCGGGGAACATCTCCCACCGCAACTCTTGCCTTTTCGGGAGCCAGAGGAGAGGAAGAGGAGATTGGCTCTGTGCTCCGGCTCCAGCGTTCGCGCTCCTCTGCACTTAATTTCTGCTCCTTCCAAGTGCGTCTTCTTTAAAAAATATATATATAAAACACTGCCTCGGTAAATTCCACAATAAGAAAGAGTGTCTGTGCTGTGCTGGTTTTCGCGGGGCGACGAGGCGCGCTCACACCGGGACGTTTCCTCGACCTCCTCGGATTACTCTCCTCCACCAAGACGCTGCCAAGACGCGCGGAGAGGACGAGCACAGCGGTGCCTCTGAGCGGAGACTCAACATTGTGCGCATCCCCGGGCTCTTTTCTCTTTCTGCGCAGGAAAGAAGCGCCCACTGGTGACGCGTGAAAACACCCATCGCATGCACAGTAATGCGCCACCAGCCTATGGGCACCTGCCATTCCTCCGCCTTCGGTGCGTGCACGTTTGATCGTGAGGATGAGCAGAGATCAAGAAGACATTTCTCACATTTATTGTAAATGAACCCAGTTGGATTAAGGAACTGAGCCTTGGTTCAACATTTAAAAAATGCACTCAATTTTAACGACACAAAATATGTCAGTGAGAGGTTTTTCAAGAATATTTGTGGTTTAGGGAATTTGCAGTAGATTTGGGGAATTTAGGCAGAAGAGAAGATGGATTCTTTCAACAAAAAAAAATAATAAAGAGAGAAAAAGTGATGTGCATTAGTGAAACTGGCCCCTGAGAGGTTTTTTATGAGGCTTTTATTCACCCAATCAGAACATCAAGAAGCCTCTTCATCGGAGTACAGAGCCCACATACACAGACAGAGGCTTTTTAACAGGGTGAGAGGTTTTCATGCTGAAACACTGCTGCACTAAGTAGCCTGTAGTGGAGGACCACACAGACACACAGGTGCTTCAGTGCTTTTTGCTCTATAAATACGGTGTCACCTAATTTCACTTTCATTGTTTTCATGATGCAACCTTCTGAAATCATGCAGCGCTTTTGTGGAGTTCATTTCTTCTTCAGTCTAAACTCTGTAAGGGGATTCCATCACATGCTTATTATAAACACAGTTTCTTGTTACTACAATCACCTGGAGACTGGATTGTTTGTCATGGGCGAGCAAATGAGACAATATGCCCCAAGAATGACCCGCGAGCTTAGAACTTTGTTTAAAGCTGCACTAACATATTTTGTGTGTTAGCAGTGCATGGAATTTCTGTAGGCTATGTAAACAGAGTAGTGACAAACCAAGAGAGAACTCACTGGCTCTGCTTTCTTTCACCTCTACAGACCATTTTAGCATCTTTCAGCATTGTTTTTGTGTTTTGATTTACTCACCAGCAGGTAGAGCAGTAGTTAGAGTGTAATTTTAAAATCTTATGTTATTAGCTTTAATCCTCTTGGATTTAAAAATTGTTTTGTCTAGGCCTAAATTGGCATCGGAAGTGCACAAACCTCAGCCAAGGGCAAACAATCTGACACACGTTTGTCAAATTGTGATTGTTATTATTTTTAATCTGCACAAAATCATACAAACTCATTTATCTCAAAACCATAAATGTGTTTCACGTTTTACAACCAGATTCAAACATTATTTCTTGAGAAATTGAAAAAAAAAGGGAAAGGAAATGCAGAAAATCTCATCATACTAAGGAGAGTGAAATAAATAAATCCTGGATCCACAACAAAAGTTTATATGTTCCCTTCACCAAGTTTGGTGGATATTGGTTTAGTATTGTGTGTAATCCTGCCAGTGAATGAACAAACAAACAGGTGTATAGGTGAAACCACAACCTCCTTGGAGGAGGTAATAACTGGACTGGTGCTGATGTTGAGGAGGTAAGGCAACGAAAAACAAAAAGAAAGACAAGATTTACCTTTAGATTTAAAACCTCTTACACCTTCTTTGTATATACAGGGTTTGTATCTTTAAGTTTCCAAGGCTTCTACTTTTGAGTAGCACTTAATCCAGCAAATTAAACATGATTCCATTGAAGTCTGATGTGTAACTTTCATTTCTAAAGTTCAGTAACACTGACACATCTTCCTCAGCAGAGTCTTATTGGTATCAGTGGCTTCTGCCCATTTTATCCACAGCAATCTTTTGGATGGCAGCACACTTATGAATAATTTTATAGTGACAGTAATTTTCGTGTTGTCAGCCAGTGTGAGAGGGTCTGTGTTGCTTTTTTTGTTAAAAATGGAAATCTAATTTTTCCAAACTCTTCAGAAGCTGTGCCAGCGATTCTCTTTCAAGTTGAATGAAGCATCGACGCTCTGTTATCAAGGAAAAAAGAAATGAAATAAAATAAATAGGCAAAGAGGAGAGCGAGGGCAGCCACACGTTTCAGCAGTTGTCACTCATCACATAAACAAATCTCCCTATCACTGCATAGATAATTGCTGTTAGTTTTATCTGGTGCAATCCATTTGATTGAGTAAAATATTAAAATGATGGAGTTATGAATATTTAATGTCGCTGGGCGCAGGAGAACTCCTGGGGGTGTTCAGAGGGAGACTGATGGAAAATACAGAGGAGGTGAAATGCCATTAATTAAGGTCATTTGGTATCTTATTGGCTTAGCAGAGGTGTGTCGGAGTGGGGGGTTGTCTCGGGTAAAATGACAGATCAAGGTCAGCAGAGATCTGGAGCAGCTGCATACATGGGTAATGCAGAGAATCCACCTTCATCCACAGGTAACCAGGGGGATGAAATAAATAATTTAACTAATAGTAACTATCCTGGGCAAGCATCCATTTCAGAGAGCACTGGTCCCGCTAAATCTTCTTGTAGCAAGATGCTGCAGGTCGAGCAGGTCCAGTGCCCCTTTCTAGTGGAATCTGAACTCTGACCCTCATGTGGAGGAGGCCAAAAGAAGACAAGGGCCAGTTCACAATTCAATGTTGATGTTATTTTGCAACTAGTGTAGTGCCTGTTGAAAACCTGCCTGTTTGGAATCAATAACATCAGAATTATTCCTTGTCATTAGAGAGTGCTGCTCAAACAGTTTCACAAGATACTGTCACTTTCTATTGTATGTGTCTATGGTGCAGACTGAAGTTAGAGAACTGTGTGTTCGCTCTACCTGGTTTATTTACAATGACATTTTTTTGTTAATGTTTTTCATAAAAGGAAACAAGACATGTCGGCTATTTAACGGGTTGTTAAGTAATTGACACAATCTTTCAAAATAAAAGCTTAGTGAATCCACCTAATATGAAGCAAAGCAGCAAAAAAAACGAACATTGTGTTTTTACGATGAAGACAAAGCAGAAAGTGATTGTGTTAAATGAGGTTTCCATGACAGACATCAGCACCTATGCAGTGTGTAAATTATCAAAACATATTGCCCGCCCCCACTGACTGCTACAATTGGTCGCCTGTTTATTCAAATTTTATCAATATTGATTTTGTCCCATGCCCAACTCGCACCATATTCAGCACTCAAATTCCCAGGACTTCTAAGAATACACATGCCAAGTGTGAAGCAACTAAGTTGAAGAGTTTGCGAGATATACGTTCCACATACAGGCAAACAGATGCATGTCGAATTAGTAGGCCGATTTTCCATTGCATCTCAACTGCAAATACGTATTACTTACTGAAATGGACATCGTCTCCATATGATCCGCATGTGGCCCCATTTTACAAAGTATGGCTTCGCATCAGATTTCACATTTGGAAGACAACAGCTTGCTTTTCTCTCTATTATTTACACGCCTATGGGTTTTCAGCATGCCATGTATAATCATTTTTAGAATGATATAGGCTGTGGCTACTCTAAAATATCATCAGTTGTTTCTATAGCATACAAGATCTGGGTTGGTGAAAACTTCAAAGTGAATGCCGAAGTGTCCAGTCCGCTCAGTCCACACTGAGACTGATGTTTGCTGAGCAGTCTCTCCGGGGGACCAGCTGTCCTGTCCAGCAGCACAGACCCTGAGAGCCACTGTTTTCACCGGACTGACTGATGTCAGAATTTTACTGGAGAGATATATTTTTCCGTCAGCCTCCATGAGGACTAAACACGAGAGAAAGTGCATTTCTTTTCATGCATTAATGCATTGATTTTACTTTCCCTGCCATTTGTTGCTGGTGTGAAAATCCATATGGTGTATTGAGAAAGCTCACCGCCGCACTGGGAGCCCTGATCAATCATTATATAGCATACTGTTAATAGGTTCACAACATACAGTGTAAACAGCAGGAGGATTCTGTCATTGGATCAACAGACCTGGAGCATATGAAATATGTCCTCGGGTTCAAAGAACCATGTTGAGAGATCATTGAATGACGACTCAGTACATGTACAGAAATATGTTGAGCATAAAGCAAACAAACCAAAAAGAAACAGCTGAAATGTATTGATTTCTATTGCTACCCCACCGGGGGTTCCCATCATGCTTTGAGAGTGTAACATTGTCCCAGTTCTCACACTTTCAGTCTAAAGTGTGTGTTTGTGTTCCCCCAAGTAGAAGGCAAATGTGTCACATGTCTTAAAAAGGGCGCATTATACACACAGTGTACTTCAGCCCCCTTGTGATACTTGTCCTAATAATGTGCTAAAGCCAATAGGTGATGTTTCCTTATCTTCCTCTCCCAACTAATGTATGTTTTTATATATGTGTATTTAAGTAACATGTCAAAACTTTCAGCCAACTGTCCTTATTGAGGCAGGGTTTTCTCATGTTTCTGATTACATGACTGCTTGGAACATTTTACAGTCTAAATTATGACAATGAACATTGTGCAAAATAGAAAGAGAACAGAGCCTTAAGTAGTCAGTCAGTCAATTAGATGTCTATCGATTGCTGCTGTATATAGATTGATTTTTAAACTTGGAGAATTGTTTGTTCATTTTAAATGGTTCTCATTATTGCCTCATTACCCAACAAACAGTATTGGTTTTCACCACTCTGGCTCTATGTATTTGTGTGTGTGTGTGTGGGTGTATGTGTGTGTGCCTGTTTCATGTCCTGCGGAGGAATCGGGGTCCGGACTTTCTCTACGCAGTTTGCCTTTCACACATGAACGTGGCAGCGGGAGGTTCTCTGCTCAGACACGTTCACAACAACAAACAACACATTCTCCGCAGGGTTCAGGTGAGGGCTGGGGCAGCAAAGGTAGGAAGTGGCATATTAATATTAAACATACTTTGTTTACAGCTCATCCACACTGACATAGGCTCTTATCACCACAAAGCCTCTTGACTTCTTTGTCTGTGTTTTCTACATGTGTGACACCGTTTTTTCATCCAGAAGGGGATCCCGTGCCGTGTGCTTACATTGACTTCTGCAGACGTTATACTAGGGGGCCAGAAAGGCCAGGAGAAACTAAGGAGGCTCTCACCCGGACATTTGCATTCGCATATACACCTCATGCAGAGAAAATGTAGAGGATCACCGCAGTTCAGCCCATGTCTGAAAGCAGTTTTGGTGTGAATATTACGAGGGACTTTATCTCCAGATGATACATTTTTGGAGATGAGCTGCCACGGCTGTGGGAGACGAGTGACTGTGCACAGCGAAAGCATTGTCTACAGAGTTTATTCTAAAATCATGCCTGCCTGCTGAAGATGGTAACATTTTTATGGATGGCCACCAGCCACTGACATCTGACTGTGACAGACTTTTAGTGTGTTTGTGTGGGGAGAGGGAGCATGAGACAGTGTCCTCCTTTTCTTTTCAATGCTATTAAGTTTCAACTTTAAAAAATACAGTGCGAATCCCATAATTTAGCTGTCAGCATTTAACTAGGTGCTCACCTGCACACAAAAACTCTCAATGTGCACACACAGCCGTCTCTCAGATAGCGGATGGAAGGTTATTAAGCAGGAATGGAGTTTGTTAAAGGTGATGGCATCCCTCTCATCGCAGTACTCAGAGCTACTGTACTATACATCACAATTCACTACACCTTACAACAACTTATAGGTGTATTCGCAGTAACACATATTTAAGTATGAAAATAACCTACACACATGAAGAGGCAGACATGCATGGATTATTATCATCAAGAATATACAAAAACTGCACAATTACAGCAGAGCCTCCGCAGACGGTTTCCATCAAATGTTGACATCTATCTTTCTTAATGAGACTGATGAGAACAAAAGTGCACATGTGAGGATTTCATTAGATATTATATTGCAATTTCATCAGTGCCAATGAAAAACATACTTATTTCCTAAGTGTTACCTGAGACAGGAACCTTTCAAAATAATACAATATACAACAGTAGTTGCTGATTTAATGTATAACTCCCAGCATGCTCCTTAATGTGCTTTTGTTTTTTGCTGTCATTAACTGTAATTCTGTATATTTTATTCAACATCTTTTCTCTGTAAGTTAAAATGTAAAAAAACAAGAGCACATTTAAGCTTGAGTGAGACATATAATTACATTGGAATGAGTGGCAGGAAGTCTTCATTAACCCCCTGTGCTTCAATGATCCTCTTGCGTCTTGTGCCTGTGCATACATCACACAAGTCACACTTGATTATTGCAGGCAATATCAGAACCCATTCTTTCAACCGTATGATGAATCATGTTATATAGATCTATGGCAAAGGCTATGCTCAATGATTCTAATGCCAGACTGAAAGTTATAAGCAGAATGTATTGAGTGATTTCTAAGAGGGTTTATCCTGAGTCGGCTTTGGAGAAAAAGGGATCAGTGGAAATCACTGAAGATGAGAAGAAGGGGTGTGATGTCGGAGCCATGTGTTTCTAACTGCTGTAGTGTCGAGAGGAGCTGTTGCACCAAACTGTAAAAATTCTTAAAAAGCCATATGGTGGCATAAACTTATGCAAATCAGTATACAGGAATAAAAAGAACTCCTAAAAAAGAGGTCACGAGGCTGGGAAGCTTTAGGCTTGCTACCACAGCTCTGAATGTTGAGCTGCTCTGTGGCTGAATGGCTTCTCTGACCCCCACCCCCCTGAGCAGGGAGTGTGCAAGGAAAGAAAATTGTTGTCTAATTATTAGAGACTCATGCTACTTTGCACTTTCTCACTCTTTTCGTACTTGGGCTTTAACTTGTTCCTCTGAAAGGACAATGTGTGCGGAGAGAGGTCAGAGAAAAAAGAAAACCAAGTGGAAAGTGATCAGAAAGATGAAAAGCACCTAGAGGTGCACAGTGCTTCCCAAGGAGATGTACAGCTTTGACTGAGAGACTGGTGATTGTTTTTTTAAGCTCCGGGCTTGGCAGCACACAGCACACTGCTCCCATTGTTGTTACTGCCAGTTCTCTAAATTTGGAGGTATAACAACATCCACTGGCGAGAATAACACTTTGTTTCATTGGTGCACTTTTGGTCCGCACTGCAAAGGCAAACCAAGAGATGTTGGTAACACCTCAGTGTAAACTTGTACAGGGTGAAAAATCTAAAGCAAAAACCAAAAAGAAAGCTGTGTTTTTACATGTTGTATGGTGTTTCCTATTCAATGCAAAGGATACGGACAATGCATGTACGTCTATGCTTTTATATTTTTATTTTATGAATGTATTTTTATACACTCAAACCATGACAATAATGAATGAGTACTCAAATATGAGTCTGTGTATGACGTGTCAGATAAATGCAATAAACAATGGCTTAAATATCTACATTACATGCACTTAAATTTAAGACTTCATGTTTAACAGACAGACAAAAAGAAAGGAGGAGAATTGACATATTGCAGATCAGGAAGTATGGGACAGCTGAACTTAAGTGTTTGTGGACACTTTAAATGCTAAAATTGGGTCATATTCATCCCTGGTGACAATTACAATTTGGGCTTTAACATCAAAACCCCGATATTTCACACAGCAAACAAAACACTGACACTTAAAAGTCTACAACAGCAACAACAACAAGGAATTGAAACCATTTTAGTGTAAAATATGCAAAATTGTCCCAAGTATACCCTGCTGCCTGTTCACAGCATCAGAAATATTGACAAAGACTAAAAAAGGGTTCATTTTCATTTTCAACTTCAAAAATGAAAACAGGAAGCTACTTTTTATTATTTTACATTCTGTTGGACAGTATATTTGGTCAGCTCGTTATTTCTTTAGTTTGTAAAATAAATATTTACTAAAGTATCTTGTCTGCACCTTGGCTGTCCCTCCCTCCTGTGTGTGTGTGTGTGTGTGTGTGTGTGTGTGTGTGTGTGTGTGTGTGTGTGTGTGTGTGTGTGTGTGTGTATGTGAATTAAAGGAATAGTTCACCCAAAAGTGATAATTCACTCATTATCTACTCACCACTTTGCCGATGGAGGGGTGGGTGAAGTGTTTGAGTCCACAAAACACTTCTGGAGTTTCAGGGACAAACAGTGTAGCAGCCGAATCCAATACAACTGAAGATATTAGTGACCTACCTTCGGACCAAAATAAACAACAGGAAAAAAACATAATATGCCTCCATACTGCTAGTGTGGTGTCATCCAAGTGTCTGCAAGCCCCGACATATTTGCTTCAAACATGGTGTAAATGAAGCCATTTCGAGTCAATATGAATGTTGGGGCTTGCAGACACTGGGATGACACCACAGGAGAAATATGTGGGCCAAGGCCATGTAGGGAGACTTCCAGTGTATTGTGACGACACAGTACACAGGAAGCTCATTCCAGTCACTCAAGCATGACGTTTCTGACTTAGAGGAACCATAACAAAACGCGTGAGTGGTTTTTTTCCAGAGTTTTTGGGTTGGTAGACATGCCAGATACCCACATTAACGTGTAGAAGCACTAACAAAGTGGAATTTTCATGATATGTCCTCTTTAAGGTTTAAATGAATTCTGCATGCAGTGGCATGCTTGGGATGAATGAGTGTGATTGGTATGGCAGGTTTGGACAAGGGCATGCCCACTGGGCTTCACCCACAACTACATCGCCATGCCATGCCACTTCAAGTGGTACGCCACGCCAACCGTTACAACCATGTCAGAAATATTCTATGACTGAATCCTGTGAAGTCCCCGCAAACCTTAATTATAACTTTCATTTTACTTTGATCTCTTGTCTCAGCTCATAACATACAGCTGTCAAATAAACTAGCCCTTTCATCTGAATTGGACAAAGCCAGAGAAGCAAGTCAAATAAATTAAGGGTGACCAGTGGGGGGCCATCAGTGGTATTGGTGGGTGATTGTACAGTTGAAGCTGCAGTAAACCAACCTACCTCTACATCTACAGACACACTGAGGGTTTGCAGTTCTACAGATTCTACAGATGAAATACTGGTTATAAATAAATAACAAGCAAGGTGGGAAACTCAATGCGTAATACAACACTGAGAACAAGATCAATTGGATCACACTACCCATAGCTACATAGTAGTTACTAGTACATTATTACATGAGTACTCAGTAATCATGGGTCAGACAGCACCCATCTTCCAACTTGGCCTTCATTTTATTCCAAACACACCTGTAACAGCATCTGGCACAGCTGTGTGACAACATCTCTCCACAGACACACAGACGGACAGACAGTAGCTGTACTCAAAAATACCTCTGTATTAGTTCCCACTAGAGCAGGTGTCTCCTCGACCATGATTTGCCACACACACACACACAAGGTGAAACAATATCTGTCACGGCCGGTAATAAATAAAATAAAATGGGGAGTTGGCACTGTTTTGATTTTTCACTTATGTGAGAAACATTGTTATTGATTTGACAGCTTGGGGTTTTAAATCATTTAGTGAGTGTTTGTGTGACCTTTCTTTGTTCAGACCAGCACAGTCCTGAAAGTTAAAACAGTAGCTTGGTGTGAATGTTCGCCCCTGCACTGCCCACCTGTATGGAATCTATCTATCTATGCTGCACTTGTCTGCACCCTGCTCCCGTGTTTTTCTTTTCTTTTTCAGTTTACTTCTCCATCTCCATGTGCAGAGCAGATTATTTGAGAAGGGGCCACAATCTTACTCCTCTACTTATAATGTGTTTTGTATTTATATGGACTGATTAAGAGACAATGGGTCCCTGGGTATCTACAGACACATAAAAGCTGCCCACAACTCCCACATAAGGTCAAGACCCACAGATAGAAAGAAACACAGGTCATTCTGTGTTTCTTAGTGGCTGCTTTGTGTCCAATCGTACTCGATGTGTGTCTCTTGGTAGCTCTGATATTTTCGATATAATTTTTTTTTAATCTTTGTGTCTCTTTTTGGTATTTTTCTTTAATTGTTTTAGTATTTTTGTATTTTTTTGTCAAATTCTACTCATTGTGTTTATCTCTTTAGTGTTTTTGCATCCAGAGACTTGAAAAACAGTTCTAGAGTCCCCTCGTCCCCTCGTCCCTTCCTCATTTTTCTCTTCTCATCACTCAAGGTCAGGTCTAGGATAGTTAAATTACAAACACTCACCTACAGACATTCCTAGTCTGTAACATCATGCAAAGCTTCAGGCCCATGCGACACTGAACTACTCGGGCCCCAGGGTGTGTGCCCTCTAGGAATGATCAATAATCTGTCCATGTTTGTGTAACACAGATTGACTGTAAGTGCATCAGCTCTATCGGCTCTGACTGATGCACCATGATTTATTATTGGTAATTAGGCCACAGTGAACCTGAAACCCACCAGGATTTGTCCTATTCATCATTACCAATCCACTGGCAAGACACTGCAAGCTATTTCTCTAGTTGCTGTTTTGCAACATATTGGGTAAGGTTTCAGCATTAGCATTGTCTACGCTGTGATGTCTGCTCAACAAGTACCCTGATAAACAGAAAGCGACTGTCAGGATGTGAACTTAATACTGAAATGTTCGGGAGTGATGTGATGTGAGTGTCTTGTTTCAGGCTGAGACAAGGGTTTGACAGCTGTTTCGTCACATTCTGCAGTACCTCTCATTGGGACATGTCTCAAGAAAACCCAGTTTGGTGTTGCACCATCCTCAATGCTCACATCGAGTTTCCACACACAACAACCACTAGCCACTGCTTTCAGTGGTTTGAGAATCTGTTGATATTTGATTCGTATTATTCCAGTTTGCATAAACTTTTAGTGGCATCTACTGCTTGAGGTATTGGGCCACTTGTTAAACCCTGTTAAACACTGTTTGTTTTACTGTCTTTTCAAGTGCAGCTGAATATTTTCGTCTGTGCATTTGATGTTGTGAGTAACCTCCGCCTCACCTAAATTGTTAGTTGTCATTTTCCTAAGTGAATAAAATTGAAAGCTTTATATTTTGGGCTGAGCACTTGGCTGAGCCTGGTGACGTTTATCATTTCAAAAGCAAGCAGGGGTATTTCTGTAATACTTAAGGAGACGGCTCCAGACCTAATTGGTTTGACATGGCCGTTTGCGTTCTTGCACCTTGAGTTAGACGAGAAGATTGATTCCACCCAGAATTTCAATGTGCTAAATATCAAACAGCCACCTGCAGATACTTAGTTTAGCTGCAAGCCAGAACATCCAAAGTTCACCGAATGGCACTTTATCTAATTTGTTTCATCTGTACAACTACACAAGTAAGAAAAAACTATTTGTGGTGTTGCGAGGGAGTTAGATTAAGAATTTCTCTCTGGCGGTAAGTGACTTCCTGCAGGCATCATAATCACCTGTATTTTTCCTACTGGGACTCATCAACATTTCTGCCATAAAAAAAAAAGCCTATTTTGAGTCTTTAAGTGCGTTCACAATGCAACATGTAGCACATGGTTGTGATTCTAATAACAGGAACAAGTTGCAATCAGTCTAAATCGTCACCATTACTGGCGAAACAACCTATTTTATGTCCATATTTGTAACGAATGGGGGCAGAGGAAGCTGTGGCTGTTGTTATGATAATATAATATATATATCATATTTTTTTTCCAATCATTTTATTTTTAGTAATGTTCTGAATTTCTTTTTTGGTTAGTGCACAGAATTTTATTTGAGACACTACCCTGTCGAAATTCATGAACACCAGAAGTAAATATTTTGTGTAGTAAAAGCGGAATTAAAAAGAGACAGTGTGAATATATTTAGTTACATGAATCCACTTTGTGAGAAAAAAGGTCCACACTTGTTAAATGTAGTTCCAGTCCTTTTAAATAGAATGAACTGGGATATCTGGAACATTACAGTCCCTACATCTGATCATCTTGGTCAGTGAATCTTATTTTACGGCTGCAGGGTCTGTCTTGCAATACAATCAAGCAAGCATGGTGGCTAGCAGCTATAGTTTGCATGGCTAGTATTGTAGCCATGTAATATTGTGCTAGCCCATATATTACGATATATTATATTATGATGTAGCCAAGCCGCTGTGTTTCTGGTTCAACAGCACCATGGTGGTGTTGTGCCATAATGCATCAAACGTGATACCATAAAATGGTGTGCCTTTCGGCATTCAATAAATTTGGTTATCAAGATAAAAATATTAAATATTAATATTTTATTATTAATATTAAATAATAACTTTAATTGATTAAAGGGCACCACCCTTCAAAGGAAGGGAAAAGATAGCCAATTTATTGATTAAGTCTCATAAAGGTTCTAACTACAAATTTGGAACTCTGATTAACAATTAAATTAATAACTATAACCAAAATTACCATATAGATAGTTAGCTAAGTTGAAAGATATGGGGTTCTTGACAGTGTAGAGGTTGGCGAAATTCACTTATGCAACATTAATGGAAAAACATTTGCGAAAGAAAAACATTTATTATGAATATAATAAAGTATAAAAACACAAATTACTAACGGTCTAATTGCTAAACAAAGATAGGTATGTGTGTATACATGTGTGTGTGTCTGTGTGAGTCAGCGTGCTTTCAAGATGGTGGCTGGCCAAAGAGATAACACCCGTCCCCCACCTATTGGAATGTTTACGACCTGTAGAGCTAATGAGGTGAAGAGTTATGCGTGTGTCTGTGTTGGTGCCAAATTAGAGGAAGTTACTAGATTGGATGCAACGAAAGACTGTGAAGAGCATAACAGACTAACATTACTTTCTCAATAACTTGTACCCAAAATATCACAACACCACAAATCAAACTTATAAACCTCACACAGAATCGAATAAACAGTCTTGCTTAGCCTAGTATAATTATTAAGCCCAGATGTGTTACCAGTCCGTGGAAAGGGGAAAACGGAAGTTGCTGTGCAGTTCGCAGTTTTGTGTCGTCTTGCTGGTTCCTGTTGAGTTCAGTTCAGTTGCTGGCTGAAGTTTGCAAGCAGGACATCGAGTCGCTGCTAGGACGTTGGTACAGCTTGGAGGGCGAGGAGGTTTCCTTGGTGAGATGAGCTGGAAGCTGCACCTTTGTGCTCCTCTCGAAGAGTTGGATGGGAAGAGAAGATGTGAGCTGGAGAAGAGGCTCCACAGCCTTCCCTCCTGTAGAAGGATTGTAGGAAGAGGCAGGAACTGGCTCGACAGCCTTCTCTCCTTGGAGGGAGTGAAGAAAGAGCGACCTGGCTCGACAGCCTTCTCTCCTTGGAGGGAATGTAGAAAGAGAGAGAAGAAGCTGGAGAACCTAGCTTATATTGGCCCGGTGACCTCACAGGTCATGGGGTCCAGAGTGACCAATGGGAGTTGAAACCTGTGTCCCTGGGGGGGGTTTCCACCCCTCTGTGTGAAGTTGATGCCCTCTTGGACATTGAGTTCCTTGCTCTAGTTTTTAATGGCCCCTGGGAGACGGAGTCCTGGAGGGACATGCTGCTTCAGGCTTTGATGGCACATGTAGGCCGAAGTGTGGTTTCACACAAAACCATGGCCCAACAGTGGGCAGGTGGAACGAGTGTCGTTGTCACTGACAGTCACAGCTGGAGCCATCTCGCTTTACAAACATGGGGAGTGTCAACAGTTTCACTGGAAGGCACCAACATGAAATTGGGCCTGCTCCAAAACCAAGGAGGAGAGAAGGTAGAATCACAACGTGGAAGAAGTGGGACTTCATTTCTCCACTTTATCTTTCCAGAGAAAACACTACTGCTGCTTTATTAATGTTTAAAGTCCTCTAGGCTATGTGGGCTAACCTTAAAAGATGTGACCAAGTCGAAAGAACATGAGGCACATGTGACTTGCTACCCTATTTTTAATCATTCGGAAAAATATGCCCTGCCAAACTGTAAAATCACACTACACTGTACAAACAGCTTAATTGTCATTAATTATTCATCACTACTAAGCCAACAATTGCCCATTGCTGGAACATGTCCTAGTCATGCAAATTTAATATACTAACATGTGCACAATGCAGTGGTGGCTTTAGAAACCTGATCCTGAACCTCTTTGAACAATAAAAAGGAGAAAGCGAATCAATGTCTATGAAGACACACTGTCTGTCAATGAAAGACGTAAACTCTCTGGCTGATTTAGCTGCACTCGGTGATAAGGCTTTTAGAAGCTGCACCGGCAGAGTGAATTCATATCGGTTCTTTGATGCCCCCAGGAAGCATGGATATATTAATTAGTTTAATTACACATTAAAATTACTCATTATTTTTTATGACATTACAGTATCTTTGAGAGCACGGGCGAAAAATGCTGCATCAAACAAAATGTGTCCTTGCGTACTTTCTCAAAGTATCCAAAACAAAAGCGAGCCTACTCATTACTGATGCATGAACGTGTACATCACTTTAATGTTGCAGCTGGGGAAGGCGGGGCTGATCTTAACTACCATCCATACCGCTGAGTATATAGCAAGTGACTTCCACTGATCTTGTCTTACTCTATCATCACCTACAATTTTTAAATGGTTTGGTCAATGGTTTTGTATACAAAACCATTGTATTTATATACAAATCCAAATCTCTTTACAGTACAGTTTTACAGTCACCCATTCACACACACATTCATACAGTGCATCTATTAGCAGCACTTTGTTGTTCTATGAGGGGCAATTCAGGGTTCAGCATCTTGCCCAAGGACACTTCGGCATGCAGATGGGGAAGACTGGGGATCAAACTGCCGACCTTCAGGTTGGAGGACGACCGCTCTACCCCTCAGCCACAGCCGCCCGTTCATGGAAGCTTTTAACAGTTTTTTTCTTTTTGTCCCTTTATTGACACATGTAAAGCGTCCTTGGGTCTCTTGAAAGGCGCTATAGAAATTCAAGTTATTATTCTTATTATGAAACGGTCTTATTTTAATTTTGCTGCCTCTTTATGACATAAATACAGCAAATTAGACAATCAGGGAGGAAATTGTGACCAGAGTCTGTGGTGCAGAGTGAAGTTAGAAAACTTTGTGTTCAACCTACCTGGTTTAATTGTGATGACGATTTTACTGCCAATGGTTTTCATAAAATGACCCTGAATTTGCTTTATTAACGTTCTTACTGTTTTAATGACTTACTGCTGTTGTTTTTTTCATACATTGCAATTTCATAGCTCTTTTAAAAAAGCGACACAATCTTTGGACCTGTACTTTTACTATATAGACAAATTGCTAAAGGGAATGATCCTTCTTCTCATTCACATTTTATTAATATCAAACATGTCCCGTGTCAAACTTACACTAAATTTGACACTGCACTATCCTGGGCCATAAAGAATACACATGCCATACACAATTAGCAGTAGTTTTATTTGGTAAACCACACATCAAACATGTGGGATTCAATTCGTACCTTTCCTGTGCTATGCCGGCTACTTGTACATGGTACACCCCACCCCCCCTCAAAGTATAAGTGGTATTAATAATGGATGGATTCTTACATACCAAATACGATACTATATCTTTCTTTGTGGGGAATAAACTTAAAATATTTCTGTTCCAACAACTGTAGTTTACAGCAAGTACACAGCAGAGACAAGTTGAGTGTATTCTCATTCTCAGCTTTCAGACTGGGAATATAGTCAAGGTTCAGCTTTGATTCAGTTATACTGCTGCTTTCACTGACCTGAGCGTGAACTTCAGCAACATTTTATGACCACTGAACTCGCGAAGTGCTGCAGAGGCATGCTGATCAAACGCCACATCCCCATTCCATGCAAAAGACAGCGAAGAATAGACAGAAAGGGGGCTAGGAGGTTATATAAGGAGGATAGGGATGCATAAAGATGCAGATAAAAAGTGAACAAATTAGACTGACTGGAAAACATTAGCCATTATGCACTTCCAAGCAGCCTCGGACAATCTAATTCACTGCGGGCAGACACTGGGCAGGGGAAATTTTAAAGATGGAATGTAGAGAGAAAATACATTTCAGAAAAGTTTGAGCAAAAAGCCTTTAACTCAGAAAGTTGGAGATTTAAAATCCGACATGTCAAATTACATCATTATGGGCAGCACATTGAACTTCTGTACAGACAGTTTTCACTATATCTGGGATAGAGGTGTCTTTTCGCAGCGGCTCATTTCATCTGCTGCCTCTCCCCTGGGTTACGCTCTTTCTGCACACTTGCATATTTTAATATATAGACAGACATTTTTTTATCACATTTGGGACTAATCTTTTCATTCCTGCACCCTGACATCAATAAATGAGTGAATTTGATAAGTGTCTTGTTTTGGCTGCTTTTTTTTTTAGAGGCACGGATAAACAGACTGGGAAACTTGGTGAAAACAGCCAATATGTTTACTGGTGGGAGTAAGTCTGTAAGGGGCCAGGGTGGTGGTGAGGAAAGCTAATGCTGCTCACTCCTGCACCGGCAGCCCCTGGGCACCAATTTAGGCCTTGATACAGAACTAAAAAGAACGTTGCAGTCCTCTTTATTTTGAACATGCAGGGATGTGGATTCCTCTGCTTGTTTAAAGTATGTGGTATTTTACATTAATGAGTGATGAACAAGTCTTTTTTTATGTTGCTGACTCATATTTGGTCCTTTTTATTATTTACAGTGTGGTTTTTTTATGCTCATGTGTGCTGTAAAGTTTAGACTCACTTTGCAGGAAATTGAAGTCTCATTATATGAGCACAGCCTTGTCATATGTTAATCAAACTGGTGTTCAGGCAATGATGGATCATGTTTAAATTATGACTATAGCATAGGAAAAGTACCACATTGAAATGGATGTTTATTTCCATGAATGGAAAGGAAGCGCAGAGACCACTTAAGGAGAAATATCAATGGCGCATGAAGCGGCGAGCCTCTCAGTCACCACACATGGCCTTTTCTGAACACCGATGTTCAGAGACTGCGCTGTGAAAGATTCTGAGAGAGAACCAGCGCTGCTATTCATCCTAATTCACCAGGAAGGAAGGATCCCAAGGACATTAATTGGTATGATTCACTCCTGCGACAGGCACAGTAAGCAGCTGTGTTTCCACATGGGGAGTGCGACTGCGGCCACGCGCAGCTGTTTGTCTTCACCTGCGCAAGTTTTGAAGGTTGAGCCGCGACTATGAAGCTGTTCCCGTTGTTCGGTCACACGGGCCCGCCGAGCTGGGGCCTTTGTTCCCTGGCAGCACTCCACCCCAACAAACCGCTGCCAGAGGAACTGTGTCATGCCCCTCTCAGTTTGGTGTGTAGACATGCGAACGCAGCGAATAATCCATTCCATTTGATAGCTTCCTGGCATGAGTTTGAGTGGCTGTCACGGCAACTTAAGAACAGATTTGCTGTCAAAACTGAAGTATTATATCACCACCCATCTATTAGGGCACATGCGCACCCCCCGGGCCGTACAGCTCTCAGTAAGCTGAGAATAGCTATTTATCCACGATCTCTGCCTGGCTCGTTATGTGTAGCTTCAGCAAAATGAAAGTTGGAAAAACAAGAATTCAAAGAGTAACTTTCGAGAACCCAATGAATCACTCTCCTGTACGGAGAAGAAGTCGGCAGCCTTCGAACACAATGGCAATTAAATTACCTTGTTTTTAATCAGTCACTGAAAAATCCCTAGAAGAAGTACCATTCGGGTGTCCAACTGTGGGAGGAGGGAAACAGAAAAACTGATCAGAAAGTCATTATAACATTTTCCTCTAGCAAAGCTGATCAAGGCCAAAGTCAGCCAAGACAATATTGCACAGGGGGGCACAAAGGACCAATCTAATTAATTATTCCTTCTGCCGCTGGGTTTGTGAGTGATGTAGAAACCTGGCTGCCATTGTTAGAAGACACAGGGTGGCTGTCAGGGTCGACCGTCGGGGTTAACACGTGAACAGCACCAGTCTCCGAACACAAACCACAGGCTGCAACAGGAAATTCTAGCATTCCTCACGAGACTGGACCTCCAGCCCGGTCCACTCTCAACCCTCAACACAGGTACAGGTTATAACCATCACAACAACATTAATCTCAGTAACAGTAGGCTAATGGAATGGCTGACCGTGCTGGTTACAGCACATTTATCAGCCAAGAAACCACATGGAACTAACAAGGACCCAAAGCCATGAGATCAACTGCTAAATGGTTTGGGCTCAGCAGTGATTACTGAAGTATTCAATTATGCAATTCATCAAGAGATAACCAGAGGCTCTGACAGACGACAGTGTCAAAATGCTCAAATAACAGCACCAACGAAACTCATGTTACAATAACATCAATGCAATCCATCAATACACAAACATATAAACTACATTCAACTAAAGCTCCGCAAAACTGCGCTGTGGCAATCAAACCTCCACAGCTCTTCGGTTGGATTAGCAGCCCTCTTCCGTGACTCCTCGCTCCGAGGCCTCTGGAGGTCCACTGCTGTTAGTTAAAATCAGAACGAGCTTCTCAGCACGACGCTGGCACGGCCCCAGTCGTCCTCGATTAGCTGCCACACAACTCGTCTCCTCTGTGGTTTCTGAGGTTACAGAGTCTCCGAGAAATACGGTGAGTCAGGAGACAGTGAACACGCTGTCATCGTTGAGTTCTCTCAGCAGGCGTCTTCACTCCTTTGTCCTTGTCTCTGCCTCTCATAGCACATGATGCTCTGATGAGGGAACACATTTATCAGGATTAGTCAGATGTTTATTGCTCAAAATCCCATCAACCAGATAGCATTGACTCAACTAGGGTAACTAGTCTTGTTTTACCGGCTGTGGTATATCAATTTGTAATTTACAGTAGGAATAATAATAATATCCACAACTCAGCAAGAAATGTTTCCATTTCCACAGACAGTATAATGCCAATTGAAGTCAAATTACAACCTAAAACAGAATCAAATCAAGTGTTAACATAGAAATCCAACAAAACAAAAACTCTTTTGATAATTGTTCATTCTATTGAGATCCAACTATGGTACAACTTATTTCACTGTTGATTAAAGGTGCAATACTAAATAGTTAGCTTGTTATCCCACATCTTTGCAAATCTATGGCAAATGTTGTTTCTTTCATGTCATCAAAAAAAAAGCTAAACGTCAATTAGAAAGTAATAAACACGATCTAAATAATTTACACATTTTATATTTAGACTTTAAAACCAGCATCTTTACAAATACTCAACAAATTTCAATAATACAAAAATAGATCTTTTTATTTAGTTTTTCTTAACATTTCCCGAACATCAGCAGGGAAGAAAAGAGTTCTTGCTCTTCAGCACAATTTAGCACAACACCGTTTACAAACAGCTTTACAACATCTTGCACCGGCAAGTATGTTTTGAAGGAAACTTGGTGCTGCTCATTACGTAACCATCATCCATTCCTAAGAATTTCATTCACTTGAAAGAAAAACATTTACATTTGATGGTCTCTCTGTACTTGGGGGAACAAATTTGTGTGATGTAATCATAACATCTAGGAAAGAGGGATGAGCTTACTCCAACACATTTGATGCTGCTGTATTAAAGTTGCATGAAATTAATGTAGATTAGTAATTATATTACTGCATTTTACCTTCACCATCTCAATGGGCATTTTGTGTAACTGGTAGTTGCTCTATGCAAATAGTTATATGAGTATCTCAGTATTACACTCCAATACACACATACAATACATTTAAATAAGCCCGATAACATGTGGAAATATAGATGGTATACAATAAATCCAACTATGAACAGCAGATTACAGTGTGAGCCATTTGTGAGGATTTCATGGTAGCAGGTACAATAAGGCACGGTGCTCATAATTCAGTTTGATGTTGCACTTTCAGGTGGAGGATGAAAGTCTCCTGCTATAGACGGTTGGGTGTTAAAGTCCTACTCACCTCCATTCACAAGCACAACTTCAATACCAGGTGATTCAGTTACTTTGTGTTATTACTTTCCTTTAATGCCATTTTTTGCTGACGACTCATTAAATGTTGATTGACGACAGCCACAGAAATTATTGGTAAATTGTAGGGGGAAAAAAAGGTTTGGTTTATGGCGGAAGGCTTAGAGAATCTAAGGTAAGCCCTAAGAAACTGAACTCCACATTACCTTTCTCTCTACTACATGACATAGAAAACACATTCTTTAGACTATTGCTGGTCAAACTGTTATTGTGTGTTTAAATGTGCTTCTTCCCTGAGATCCTGATCCACCAGAGGACCTGGAGGAGTTTATGACCGAGGGGTTAACAGGTCAAAGAGGATTTTGCCCCACGGCAAAACAATTAAATTTGTGGATGAACAGAAATCTGCAACAAATAGTTTGCAGACTGAGCTGAACCAGCTTATGTGAAGATACACCACTGTTTCCGTCACAGGTTGATTTTATCCTTCAGCTACAGGAGATCTGTATTTGCCTCCTTTTAAGGCACCTGATTGTAGTTCACAGCAGGTCCAGTTACACAGTAAAATCACTGAGGCGACTTCTGAAAAGGTTGAGTGCACTAATAGTATTTAAAGTGCAGACTGCAGGGTAGGCAGCAGCAATCCAAAAAAGAACATGCTGCTGATATGCAATGAGGCCTGCAGTCATGACAACTGATGCAACAATCCGGGCATCTAGGTGACAATTGCGCACAAAAAAACATGCACAACCCATTTCTCGTACAGGCAAACATATGATTCAAAACTTAGTCTCTTCTTATTATCTCTTCTCAATAAAAGTGAGCAACTGCCAGATAGTGAGTCCAACATGTGTGCAGGAACCAGTCAGACTATAGTGAGCCAGCAAAGTTATTTTTGTCAAGGATGAGGTGGCATCTGTTACATTTTTTGGCATTTTTGTTGTCTTTGGGAAGGTTTTTCTTTTTCGCCATCCTTTTGTGCCACAGACTTCAAGAATGAAGACTAACTGGTCGGTTTGGCAAATGCTGAGCCTTTCTATTGATCCATCCAGATTGTGTCCCCATGCTGTGGAAGAGACCGTCCAAGAGGAAAGAAGAGATTTATACATGATGCTTATCAACCCGCAGAATATGGAGGGTTCTCCTCACAACTCAGGTTTTAGTAATTATACAGTTGATGGTGAATTGAAGCCAGTTTGCAGATGTAACTGTTTCATATTGGATCAATCAGTGGAGAATCTGCCAGCTTGAGGTGTCAGTGCTTCAATTTTACACATAAAAATAAAAAATCATTTTTTAAATCATGGAAGATAGTGATCCACAGAAATGCAGGTGAAGGCCGCAGGGCAACATTAATTGCAAATGTATGGTTGGCAAACAAATTCCTCAAAAATGTCCTTGTACCACAGAGTGAAAACACAGGAGGTTAACAATGTCCTTGATGTTGCTTCAGTTCTCTATTATACGGTTTCACTTGTTTTACTCATTCAAGTCTGAGCACTTTTCTTTTACCTGTAAACATTTTTCAATGCAAAATGCAGGGAAATAGAGGTAAGACTTGCAAGAAAAGGTTCTAGGCAGAAATTAAATCGGGGATGTTGTGTTTTTTTAAGTGCATCTGAACTTCTCAGCTGCCAGATGACCTCACAGCAGTGCTGCATTTTGATGTGCTAATGGTGTTGCTGCTACTTTTTGAACTGCAGGTAAGACAATGCTTTAAACCTGTGGTTCTTAAACTAGGGGTCAAGTCCCCCTGGAGTGTCGCAAGACAGACAAAGATGGTCGCAGGATAATTTTAAAAAATCGAATACAATTTAGAATTAATTCTCAAGAATCATATTTGAGCCATAATCGTTCCGAACCTAGAACATAGATGAATACAAAATAAGACCATACAAATAGTGATCATCCTTAGATTTTCTTTGTCTTCGTTTGACCCTTGAGGTGAATATGACAGAGAAGTGACAGCCCGAGCAGAAGGTCAGTTCACAGCACCACAGGAAACATTGTAACATGTGCACGTAGGGGAATTTGTAGTGAACTAACTCAAATCAATATCTTTTGGAATAACGTTGGTCTCTTGCACTGTTATGTTGGGGGTCATGAGCTGAGAAGTTTGGCATCCTCTGTTTTAGACCACTGAATCATTGCACATCTCTGACTTGCTCAATAATTCATGGTGTTGTTCGCTTGCTGGCTAGTTCTGCCATTTAGAGAAACAGTGCAATTAGAGATTCATATTTGCAGTGAGGAAAGGAGACGCCATTTTTATTCAAAGCTTCTAAAATCCATGAGAAAATGCATTGAATGTAATTAACACGTTGTGCATGAAGTCTGATTATTAAGCCACTGATGCCTTAAGATACACTCAAATGACTCTTTCAGGCATTAAAGTTAAAAAACATTGAGTCTATTTAAAACCAACCATCCCACATGCCAGGACATATTTTTTGTGTGATTCGTGTGTAGTCAACTGTGTAGAGCCAGTAAAACACATAAACGCATGTAATTGTGCAGGAATTACAAGAAACTGTTCATGTCTATTGGACTTTCATTAGCTGCCGCATTGCAATAGAGAATGTACATGGCTGGAGTTCATTTATATACATATTGTTGATATTTACAACATATAAACTGTTAAAACTTCCAACCTCTCCCTTTAAAAAGCAGTTAGATCACATTGACCATTGGCCAGTAATGTCAACTGTGGCCACTTCCCTCCAGAGCTAACATTCAAGTGCTATAACCTGCTGTCCCTCACCACTTCCCAGTATAAAACACATGCAAGTAAATGGTGCAGTAGCTAAGACCACTTACAGACAATGTAATGAAGTTAGACATTCATCCATGGTCCAGTTTTTCTTTTTAATTACTGCCATGCTGTTGATGAAATATGAAAGGTGCATCCCCCACTCCATGTCTGAAGCCAACTTTCAACTTCAAGTGTTTAATCTCACTTTTGCATTTTTTACATATGTGTCTCACTTCAAGGAAGTGTTGCAACCAATGCTAATGCCTAGAGACGCAGAGTTATAAACATATCAGAGTCTCAGATGTATCCTTTCAATAGAGATTTACTGAGGTGAGACTACAGATGCTTTGAGGTGTAAATCCTGTCTCTGCAAACTTGGTGCCTTCCTTTTAAAGAAGTGTATTGCGGCATTGGCCACGATAGTAAAGGCTCTACAGCACCTTATCCCTGGGACTCAACCATCCATCCTACCTGAAAGATGTCAAAATGCAGGCAGTGCATCATTAGTCCTGGAGAGAGGAGGTGGATAAAACTTATCATCAATGCACCATTAACCTTTAATGAACTGGTGCTACATTTTCAAGACAAAGCTGTTCCGAGACTCCCCTTCCCACAGGAGGTCGATTTTCCTCTCGCCAGGCTGTGCTTGTCAACAGGAATTTCATCTGACACTGCATCAGTAAAGAGCCGGTTTAGGACGCGGGGAAGAAAATGTACCTGCGTTCACACTGTTTGTTAAGTTGTGTTCATATCCACGCTGTGGTGTCGGAATATAAGAGGCTGATTCAAACCTCAGAGGGATCATATGGTGATTTACGGCGCGCTCCATGCTGGGCTGCACTCATCAATAGAGGCATTCTGTCTTGTTGTAATAGCGGTTGTTGATGTTGATGAGGTATTATTTTTCACACAAAACGCTCCCACATGCTGACTATTTCTATGCTAATTATGTTTGGCTCATTTTCGATGTCTCTGTCGCAGTGGGTCGGCTCCGCTCACGGTGCCACTGTGAAAGCAGAACCTGTACAGTTCCCACCCCTTCTCCTCACAGCACGAGGTGACCCTCCACTTCAAGTTCGCCCCCGGGAACGGCGAAAAGCCACAGTCATGCTTTGTCATGCTTTGAAGGTAGCGTGCAGTACCTGGCTTGAATGTGCATATGTTGGGAAACTCAGTAAAGTCATCTCCCAACGTTAGAAAGGATGTGGTGTGAACACGCTGTAATTAAATTGGCCCTGCTAGTGTTTTCTTTGAAAAGTGCTATAAAAACCGACTCCTGTGTCATTAGTGAGCGAGTAGCACACTGACATTTGGCCTTTGGAAATTAGCAACAAGCTGAGGAGAAACTGTAATGCGTTAATCTTATTTACCCACAACACTGGGGATTCTCATTGGCTCTAATAAACAGGATTTGAGGATCCAATATTAGTTTCAGCGATTATTTTTTATTGCTTCTGCCTACATACAGTGATAAATAATGTGTAATGACACAATGAGTTTCCCCCTAATTTCCCACGATTCTCTTAACTCAGTTTCTGCGGGCCCAGTAACAGATGTCCACAGGCATGTGGGGGCTCCATTTTGGGAGCCCCGCTAAAAGGGCTGATGTAACTGCAACCAGGTAATTTGTAAAGAGGCTTGCTACATCTGTTGCTCTCTTGGCTATCCTTGACCTAGTGACTCTTGACTTGCACTAGTGGGCCCTTGAGAGGATGACTATAACAAGCAGGAGACGACATGACTGCAAGGTCTCATGTGTTCTTGTTTGTCTGGATGATTTTTGACATGCTAAAGCATTGGGGCGGCACGGTGGTGCAGTGAGCTCCCAGTACAGACCCTGGGTCTCTCTGTGTGGAGTTTGCCTGATCCCTCTGTATTTGCGTGGGTTTTCTCTGGGTACTCTGGCTTCCTCCCACAATTTCAAAGGCATTCAAACATGGGTTTGGTTAATTGGAGACTCTAATTAGAACAATAGTTGTTTGTCTCAGGATGTTGGTCCTGTGATATACCGGTGACATGTCCGGGTTGTACCCTGCCAGACATCCAATGTCAGCTGGGATTAGCTCCAGCTCCCCACCACTATCCTCAAAGGATAAGCAGTATAGAATGTGGATGGATGGATAATACAGCATATAACATAACAGTGGTGCAAGCACAGACACGCTATAAAGTCAGCAAACTGGTTCGGTGACAGAAATATTTGGCAAAAAAATTGCTCACACAAGGTTTTTCTAACAATAGCATTAGCATTTATGTATAAACTTTGTCTTTTCCACCTGCCATGCTGTTTTGATCACCGAAAACTCTGGTGTCAGGAAATGCTACGCTACACAAGATACTTGACAATAGCAAGTCTCTCCTCAGAGCTATTTGCAGTATGGCGCTGGCTGCATACAGTTTTATTCAGAGCATATTGGCACGCATTGCATTTGTCTGTAACTGTACAAAAAACAACTTTGTTTAATATGGAAATAAATAAATAAACATAACATAACATAGCAAATTAATGTGTAAATCATTCAAGTTATTTTTTTGAAATGTACTGAAGCAGAGAGAAAACGTTTTTCGGTTTGTTTCCATACGTACAGCTGTGTGCGTGGTGGCTTACTGCAGCATTAGGTCAGGCACACTGCTCTTTTTGTGTCTGCTGCAGCCCCCTCAGTCACCACCGCGCACTGGTTAAGCTGAGGCTGATTCCAGTCTCTGTGAATGAGTAGATAGGGAGGTGAGTCGCATATCTCCATCCTGACAGGCTCAACACACCCCCACCTCCTGGGACTCCACACCAATCATCCCAGATAGCACACGGCTCGCTTCTCCCCTCATGCACTCAGGCACAGGGCAAACACACACGCACAGACACACACTCACACACATACGCTACCACTCGGTGAGACCCGGCACTCGCCTTTTTATTTAAATGCGATAAATATTTAATTTGTGAACGTGTTGTGAAAGATCACACGAGCACGCACAAAGGACCCTCAGCTGAATATGCAACACTCTGATAAATATTTCAGTACTCCATTTCCCAAACCCCCGGTTGACTCACCAGGAACCTGGAGCTGATCCTGGCGAGAATTAAACATGTTTTCTTTGTAATATTTATTCTTTAAAAACAGCCATGTGCTTTGCTGATTCGCTGACTTCAAGAGGTTACTGTGTCGGGGCCCGATCCGGGGTCCATTTAAGGAGGCTCTCTTTAGTGACATAATATCTCTGCAGCTCTCCCCCATCTAGGTTAGTAGCACAAGACTAATAACACCAATAATCCTCCCACTAGCATAATATCCCCCCACCGCCTCACTGCACCGATGAATAGTATCACACGCCGTAACCTGTGCCTCGCTCTTTTTTCCCCCACGCACAAAACCTGCTGTATAACCATCGCACTACTCTCTGTAATTAATTTACGTTTCCTACAGAGCGACCTGAAAGTCTGAGGTTACTTTTAAATGAAAGCAATCTAATGCTAACTCCAGGGGCTTTATTTGTTTAATGTCTGAGTTTCACATTTATTTCTCCACAGGGTGCGTAATGGAACAACTTGGATCTCGCAACCAACATAAACCACAAGTTCACCTCTCCATGTAAAGAGACATTTCATTTTTAGAGACCAGAAACAGGCCAGTAAATAAAGAACACCAGGGAGGTCCTCATCTACACAGCCTCACTGCACTTAGGAGATTTAAATTAAAAAAACAAACAAAAAACACGGCAGTATTAATTTGGGGTTGGTGAAATGTCCCGTGTCCGTCTGGAGTGGTGGTCTTCCTCGTATGAGAGAAATTCATCAATAAAGCAATTGTTTAAGCTCCCAGTAGGCTCCAGCGCGGCCTGTAAAATTTATGAGCAGCAGTACAAACAGACAGTGGATGGATCGAAAAGGGTCCCGGAGGCAGCCGGAAGAGAGTCCTTAGCAATAACAACACAATCAATCACATCCAGCACACGTCACATCCAACCCCGGGCTCCCCAGCAGTGCATTCAAAACATATTCCCACATTCGCATGATCGCAGCTCTGTCATCATATCGCACTGTGCGAGAGCGTCTGTTTTTATTATATGGACGAGGGTTTGTGGAGCCATGCAATCTTCATATGCTAATATTTATCTGTCTATCTGGAGGTTGTTCAAGAACAGGCGGTATAGCTGTTGTGTAATTACATTTTGTGTGACAGCCTGCCAATGCTCGGTATTTTACAAGTTCTACTTATTTGAACACGCAATATGGGCTTTTATTTTTGTTATTGACTTTTGATATTAGTTTGATGTGTTGTGGGAAGCCTATAGCCCGACTGTAATCTACAAATGTGCTTTATTGACTGCTATGGCAACATAGTGGGATGGGGTTGGGTTCAATTGTGCAATTTTAACATGGCCACCAAGAGTCGACATTGTTTTCTTTTATTTATGACCATGACCTTATTCTTTAAACATGCATTATTTTCACAGTGGTTCAAACAAATATGTGTAATGTTAAAAATGTCGCTCACAAGGACACACAAAGAATTATTCTCTACTGGACGTTCCCTCAATACTACAGAGCATTTTAACGTCTTTTACCTCGTTGTTTTGTCAAATTTGGCTCCAAAGTCACTGCTCTCACCAGCCTCTGTCACGTAGCTGTTCTAAGTGAAAACTAATAACTAATATCTACTAATAACAAACAAATAAACCCAATGGACTCTTCTTGCTCGGCACCAAATGACAGTCGGACAAAGTTTAGCCAATATTTCCCTCAAGCTGGTGTATGGGACCTTGACACAGCTGCAATAACTACTGTGCCAACTCAAAGTGACGTCACCAGCATATATCCTGACATATCCAGGATATTTCATCTTCATATTTGTACAGTGAGAGGAAGTGTTGGTGTGTCATTCATCTGCATGTACACTCATTGGTCACATAGCAAGATACATCTGTATGACCTCAGCTTCCGAAGGCACATCTATATACTGTAGGTTTCTCCACATGCAGTTAAACACTATATTTTCTGTTCACCCCGAGAGCATCTGATACAGAAATGCAGCAAACTGCCACTTACAGCCTATTATAGCACTTAAACATGTCTCAAACTGAATGTAATCATTTCCCCTAATGTCCACCATCCCTCGGTGCACTTGTTAAACTTCCGGGGTCTCTCTGTTCACAGTGTGCCCGTTTGGAGAGACACATGGAGGGCAGATCTGCCTCTGGCATCCTCACAGCATCGTCCAAGAATGTGCTCATTATTCTTCCCATACAACAAGTTGCGAGGCGCAGCATCAGATTGACGGGAGCGGACAACAATTTTAGCCTGCAGAGCTGAGGCCACACAGCCCTCTGATCTATGCACATGAATTTACTGGGAAAGCTGAAATAGAGAAAGAGCTCAGCAATTTGAGCTGGATGGCAGGAAAATAAGAATGGAGGAGCAGGCGCGGGCTTTGCTGCGTGCGCTGCAGAGCTGTCTCATTCCGCAGCAAAAGTGAGGAGATGGAGGGAAGAGATGCTGGAGCGAACAAAATGATAGATCTATATAAGCACTTGTAAAGGAAACCACATACCGTGCTGCACCTCATTGCTTTGCCATTATTCATCTCTGTTTTGAAAGATTAGCCTGGTGCCATTCCTCTGTATCTTTTGCAGTGCATACAAATCACAACTGGGTCTGTTGTATTAATCATTTGACATTGTTCTTCAGATATGAATTTTATTATCACGCACGGCCCCAGCGATATGCTCACTCCAAACCTGACATCATTCCTGAAAAATTAAACAGCTGTGAATCTTTTTTTTCCCCCGGAGCTAAATCTCTTTCACTGATATGTTCATGATGCTCGCATGCTGTGTTACGTTATCAGGGAAGATTTATTTTAGCATTTGAATATGACTGCCTCAACAGGCATATTTGAATAAAAATGCCTGCCCGCAATGATTCACAAGCACGACAACGAGCTCAGGTTTTTTCTTTTTTGCTGTGGGATTTTTTTCAACTGTCACACCCACGCCAAACTCCCAAGTAGGCTACGTAAACATCTCAGAGCCTTAGCGCCTCTGATCAAATGTTGGTATCCAACATCGCAGAGTTGTCAGTGTTCATGGCGCTTTCTTCGCAAGGGTTCGATGACATAAATCACAGGCTTCTTCCGTGTAGAGCCGTTTCCGTTTTTTAAGTGATACAAATTATAGCTCACTCAAAGTGGTGTTCACGGGCAAAGTATAAATGAGAGAGTTGACTTCTTGTAATAAGCAACAGTCTATAGTAGCAGCTGGTTAAGGAGCGACTTGCGAGATTCATTTAACACATTTTAAATGAACGCTTTGAAAAGTTGCACGTTGTTCAACAAGCTATAATTGCAAGCCCAAAATAAGTGGGCTGTTTGAGGAATAACCTGGAGAAATGCTTGTATGTAAAAAAGCTTATGTATATTACACGGTTCTTGCATACTTTTTTTTTCATAAATGTAATGCTTTTTAAGACCTTTCTAAAACCTTAATAAATGTAGTTTAAGACCCCAACAAATTTCAAAACTATTTCTATTAATAAGCTAAATAAGCTACCAGTATAATAACATTGAATTTGCACTCGTTTGATTATGTTAAGAAACTACGCTGTTGAATGGTTCACACACTACAACTGACATGTAGAGACATTACTCTCAGGCATCACAGGCCTCATTGCAATTCCATAGCTGACCACTGATTTGCAAGACTGGGACTTGTGTGGGCTTGTGTCGTGCTCTGCCCACATGGATACTTAACATTCAGCGTGGAAGAAATCAACACCCATCGGTGTTTCGTGATTAGAAACACAAAACTGGCAGTTTCTCAGTATTATAGTTTTAAAGATGATTTTATGGTAGGATGCGTGACAGTTTTCCCATCAGCCATAAATGCACCACCTGCAAATGTAATACTTTGGAGCAAAGAATTTATGGACAGTTTAAGACATTTTAAGACCGTAGTTACGTTGATTTTATTTTAAGACTTTTTAAGGAGCTGCGGGACTACTGTATAGTCACTCTAGCTTTAGCATTTGACAGTGTTTCATCGAGGTACATTATGAATTCCAGACTGTCTGGGTATCAAATCCACACTTTTCCAATCCGAGGAGGAAAGGTGCCACCTTCGGTGCCTGGTTGCACTGAGCTCCACTGCTGCACGTGAACCACTTTGAAAAGTCCCTCCGTCTCATTTATCTCACTCTCTCTCAGTTGGCCATCTGCTCTCCATCTCGGTCACTCTCACCCCCCTGCAGTCTAACACTGTAATCGTAGTGTGGAGTTTTGTCCGGGCGATGCGAGATGTGACTGACCCAGAGAGTCGATCCTCACACATTAGTTCCTGTTGTTCCTACTCCAGGCCCCCCTCTAAGAAGTTACAGTTACAGGCAATTGGTCTGCCTCAGCAAACATTGAGAGAGAAGTGACACACATGTTGTTGTTCTCTTTTCCTTTAATGATTGCTTTGCTATGCGTTAGTGAGTTTTTATCTCATTTTAAATTCTATGTTTTGTCAGTCAACTGTGAAGCACTTTGAATTGCATTCGATTGATTTCAAAGGTGATTATGGTCCAGCTTTTAAAATGAACTAAAACATCTATCTTTTGTATGCCCTTGTTACCAGTACGTAAACTATGCTATCAATAAAAAACAGAGAAGGTTACTTGTAAGCAAAACTGCGGCGATCAGATAATCACTACTGACACATCTGCAAACCAGCGAATGGAGGCATTCTCAGTTCTTTACTGTAGAGGAGATAATAACCAACAAAGATGAGCCTGTTAACAGAAACAGGCTCATCTACCAATGAGACTCTACAGTGACAACAATCTGCCAACATGGCCACCAAAGTGAGGCCGCAGAGACACCACCAATGAGTGGAGCAACAGCTACAACCTCACCTGACCTGTTTGCAGCCCACTCCTCCTCAGGACCCTCAGCAGGAGCTTCTAAAAGCGATAGTGACATTGTTCTGTGAGAGGCTTTTCACGACGGAGCCACGATACGAAAGTCAAGTCTCCACGTGGGTTGCATTCAAATTTGATTCCAGCAGATTATGTGTTCGTTTGAATTTGGTGGAACTTGACTTTCTCAAAGGCGACAGCCCTGGTAATGATGTGATAGCAGACGTTACAGCATCGTGAAAGGGAAACAACAGCATTATTGTTGCACCTGTCCCGTTCTCTGCTGCTTTACCTCACACAACTCACTTTCAGCTAAGCACCCAGTTCGCCTGCTTCCATTCCCTTGGATGTCACACAGGCTGTGGTCCGCCATGTGTGTGGGAACCAGCTCCTTTTTCAGCCTCATCAGTGTCAAAGCCCCTCGTTATGACCCACATAGAACTTTTGAAATGATCAAAGAAGAATTTGTCACTGTGATCTATTAGGATAGATATTTTTCAAAGTCAATTCCAACATCATTTTGAAACAAGTGGAGGACGCCATCCTCAAATTTCATATTAAAGAAATGGTATATAGTCGTATGACGGAAAAAAGTTCTGTTACCCCACATGCACCCGACCATATTCAAAGAGTAATTTCCAATTTATTCCAACTTGGATCTTATTTTATTAGGTTTAATAGGCTTTCATTCCTACTGATAACTAGAGTGGCACTCACTAATGCACAAGCTGCCAAGGTCCAACAGTCCCCTTCAATTCAATCAAGCTGCACCAAATTGCAGACACTCATTGATATCAGTCCCCTAGATATGACAGATTTTTGCAAATGTCGCACTGTAATAAAAAATTCCTGCATCTGCCTCTTTGTCCAGATCCTCCACAAAATGTTATTGGTTCTTTGTTGGCCCATGTGCCATCCTCCCACCGTGTTCTGTGGAAATGCGTTCAGTAGTTTTTGCGTAATCCTACTGACAAACAAACAATCCAACCAACCAACAGACAGGGATGAAAACATAACCTCCTTGGCAAAGGTAAATATTTCATTTTGACCCAGAAGGATTTTAAGTGTATGGGGGGGGATACATTCAGTCCATTTACCCCCCCTTGATAAAACTCCAACCTTTTGCCTTAGAAGCAAGTTGCTTCCACGTGCACCTTTCTGTCAACCTTGCATGAGCACGGCCCAAGGCTGGGAATGGTACTCACCCAGACACTGTTTCTTTGTAACATGACTGACACCTTGGAGACGAGCACGCAGCACTGCACGTCTCATCGCTGCTGTTAGACAGACCAATGCCTGCGAGATGGAGGAGGTGGCCTTGGCTGATTTCTACAGAAAGTGATTGACTGAAATCACTCGGCTCTATATGAACACTGTGTTCTGTCTGCAACGGGAGGAAAAAAAACTTAACTAGCACCAAAATCAAATAATTTGTGTCAAAAAGAGAAAGAGATGGACAGAAATTATACAAGTACCACACTGAATTGAGGACACAGTGGAGCTTTAGCTTTGCAATTTTGAATCTAAAAGACATTGACTTGGAACGAGGTGCCTTAAAACTCTTTGTATGCCAGTGCAGTTTAAATTCCAAACTAACCCTTCTTCTCCTGTTTTAAATGTTTGTGCTGTAAGTAGTCAGCACATTTTCCTCTTTTAAACTAAAGTTACATTTTAAATTAGAAAAACAAAAGCAATCTTGTAGGAAAAGCTTTTTGTCCCCTCTATGCTTTTAAAGGCATTAAGGGCTGCAACCAAAAGCCTTCATGAAAAATTGATTGCCCGTGGGAAATAATAACACTTAAAACTGCAAAAACCCTGAAAAGTAGCCAAGGCTTGCTCAGTTTATAAATAGACTATTCACCATGGAAGACAAGTGGAAAATTACACCTGAATGCAAACTGTGCTCTTTTTTCCCCCTCCTTCGTACAAAAGAGGCATTCAGGGGATGATAGCAGGCCACTAAACAGAATGTTTTTTGGGAGGGTTGTTTCTCAGGGAAGAGGGGGAATAAAACCCTTGATATTTTTCAATCAATTCTTTTTTCTGAGTAATGATTTAGCTGAAATAAATAATGAGAGGTGGGAATTGGAGCTCTCTATTGCAATTAGTCATTTCATTTCTAAATATAATTTGGCTTAGTTGAAATGCCATGGCTGTGATTTCACAGTGTCTGTCTCCAAAGGTCAATGTAAAGGTTTTCTGTTCTCTTCTCTTCTCTTCTTTTCTTTTCTCTTCTCCTTCACAGTTATTTTTTTCACAATTACAAGTTAACACCCACTGCGCCCTGTGAAATACCACCATATTGCTGGGGGATTCTGGCGCTCTATCTACAGTTGCATCTTTAAGGCAGCCCACAGAGCAACAACATTGTTTTGGTTGCATGCATACATACGTTAAATTCCCATATGGCACAGAGGGGACGTGCCTGAGTCAGGGAGCTGACAGGTAATGTAGTAATGATAAATGCCAAGGGCAAACTCAGAGTAGGAGTGCAAAAGTGCATGATGCAAAAACAGGATATCACATAGTTGCAAAAGCTGTTTTTTTGGGGGGGGCCTAATTGAAGCTGAAATTAGGCTTTTTATCCATTTCAAGCAGCAACAAAAGCTGACAGATACAATTCCTTCCTTCCACAGAAACACCCTCTGGGATCTAAAGAAAGTGCAATCTTAAAAGAAAAAACATCTCATCTTTGTGAATCTTCTCTATGACTTTGGTATTTGTGGTTTCCGATCCTAACGCAGGCAATTCTGAGAAGCATTTCTTTTCAGAAACAAGCTCACAATGAGACCATTAGAGTTTCTCGCCGTATTCTGCTATTGTAGCGCCATCAGAGCAGCACTGGGGGGATTACATGGTTTTGCAGTCTCAGATGGTTGCTCTGAGAAACAATTATCTGATTGCAACTTGAGGCTAAAGGATAAAGGGGTGTTCAATCTCCACAGGGGCCTGTTGTAAAGCAATACCAGGAGCAAACTCCCCACCGCAGAGGCAATGTACACAGCAAACCCGTCATATTGTAGCAGCATATACCTGATAAACTCTGTGAGCGTGGCCAGTAATCTGCTGTAAACTGCTAATGGCTGCTCCAAAGGACTCTGGCTATAAGGTCAGTAAGAAAAGGACCCAAATCCTTTCTCACAGTAGGATATGAGTTTAATTCTACAAGAAGTGAAAGTTTTGTCCACCTCTTAAAGGGGACCTATGATGAAAAAACTCACTTTTTCAGTGTTTGTGCCCATGATACACAAACCGTAACAAGAAAGAACCTGTTTTGTTTTTTCCTGGCCTGACTTTATTAGAAAACATGTGGTTTGAAAAGCAGCTCGTCCTCCTCTTCCATATTTGAAAAGATACTGCACACTTACATGTGTTTTGTGCTGTAAACTACGTGACATGACTTCGATGAAATACATCCATACTGGTTTTAATATCACATTTATGAGCAAATCTATAAAGAAATCTACATTTATGTGTTGAACATGGCTCATAAGGAATCCTAGTGTTTCCAGCCCACTTAGACTTAGTCTCAGTCTTAGCAGTCTCATGCAGTGGGATGCTTCCACGTCATGAAGGCCTGTACTTCATTTGACAATGCTGTCGCAACCGTGCGTGTGATGCTACCGGAGCTGACACTCATAGCTACACGTCCTAGACAATTAATTGATATGTCGTGTGTATGTGTGTTTACGATGTCTGTGTGAGGAAGAGGGGTGTGTGTGTGTGGGGGGGGGTAAGTACACCTTTAAATAACAGGCACATTAGAAATACACCCCCATGCACAGCTCCACGGCCTGAGAACCACGTCTGACTCCAAATGAGGCACGTTGCAGATCTTCACCTTTACATGGATTTCCAGTGTTGGTGCAGGTTGTTGTATTAAAATTTAATCAATGTTCATCATGTTTTTTTTTGTTGCTGGGAAGTGGGCTGCAGGCTCACACGTGATTAGCACTTTGGCAGACACACAAATGAGTTCTCTTTGTGCCAATGCACTGAGGCTGGATGCAAAAGGATATGAACACAGACCCAGGCTTATTGACTTCACTGTGTTGTCCTGCACAACCTTACGTGCACAAAAATAGAGATAAAGTCGTGCCAGCTGATAACATACTTTATTTATTCTTTAGCTTTTATTAGATCACTCTCAAATCTCAATAACGCTAACCTTTGTAACTAGCTAGACATATGCATGGAAAGCAGGGATTGTTGTTTGGCATCTAAAATTCACGGCTGCCCACTGCACACGTGCTGTGCGGTCCAATGGTGCGCAGAGGGTGTCATCGTCTCATCTTTTAGGATACAAATTGCTATTCATCATTTTGACAATAATTTCCAATTAGGATCTCATTTGGAGACATGCCGATTGCTTGTATATAAACAACTGATTACTAAAAAAAAAAAATCAATTGCAACAATCCAGCGCCTGCAAAAAAGTGTGGGGCTTGAAAACAGTTTGATACCAGGCACGAGAGAGTACAAATAGCAATTACCAGGCTCACTGATTTGTGACAGACTTTAACAAGATTTAGGACGGGAAAGGACAGATCCAGCACTATTGTGATTTTCACGTCTTTGCCGAGGCCAAGGATCACAACCGAAAAAACAAACAGCTCCTCCTGTCAGCGAAGTTAGATAAGAATAAAAACAACTGCATAATCCTCTGACCCGTCAAAGTCATGTTGATATGTGTCATACGGAAGCAACCAAACACTATAACCCTATTCTATAATTAGCCAATTATTTAATTATAATTAACTAATTACTTTCCTGTAATTAATTAACATCTAAATTTGAAATTATTGAACCTCCTCCCATTTTATAGTCCCATTAATCATGGCCGCCAGTCTACCAATCACTCTCTTGGCAGCGTTAATTGCTGAACAGTAATGAAGCCACAGTGGTCCTATGAGAAGAAGAGTGAGCTGTGATTGATTAACAGTTAAAGGATCATTGATTTACTGGTCTCTGGGTCCTGAGTTAGCACCAGGATGTCCAGGCTCCAGCTCTGAGTGCTTCAACACACATGTGCTGACATACTACACACATGTCATCCTGTTGTGTAGCCGGTGAGTGTCGATGCCCAGATCCCAGCCCCATCAACCATCTGACTGAACTCACTGAACCATTAGAACACAGATTCCTGTCGAAAAGGTTTAGAACCTCCATTTAAGAATAAACGCTGCTTACTACTCTGTAGTATGTTAAATCTGCTATACTCCATATTTTGTTATTTACAGTTGATCAAAAATGTATTTGTGAAGGGGGCTGATAAGTGGCTTTCAGAGAAGCCCTATTTTCCATTGGCACTACTTTAACATGACATATACAAGCACACATTTATATATAAGTGCACTGCAGCTTGGTCAATTGCAGGATATCGCAAAGGCTGTTTTTGTGTGTCTCTCTCCATGGCATCACTTTCCTGCTCTTTCCCTTCTGTCTGACAGACACTGAAATTATGCAGGCATCTGCGTCTGTCTGCACGACCTACACACAACAAACACACTGTGCACATACTCAGTGATGGGACGTTCGAGAGGTGATGTGATGTTAAAACATGTGATGTGAGGCCAGCGAATGGACACAGACCGAAGGGACACAGCATCAACCTACTAATTCCACAAACGTCTGTCTCTCAATTGCTTGACAAAGGGCAGTGCCTAGTTCTGTGTAAGACACGCTGCTCAACATTAATGAAAATTGAATAAACAGGCAACAGCGCTCTGTAGCTGTCAATGGGGAAAGTGTGTGTTCAGTCTGTGGACGGAGTTGAACAGTCTCCTTTTACATCCTCAGATAAACTATGGTAGTGGTCGGTAAGTGGATCAAACCGCAGGTCACAATCTGTGCCAGATCATTTTGATAATTTGATTATTTTTATTACACCATATCAGACTGACACAGACACAGTAGGATTCACTTTTACATCATCAGCCAATTTTTCTCCTTGTTTTGTTGCTGCAATGCTTCACGCTGAAAAACACTGACCTCTAAATCTTTCCTGCAGATAAACCAGGTAGGATGAACACAAAGTTTTCTCTGCAGCTGATAATGACAGTATATTGTAGAACTGTTTGAGGAGGAGTCACTAATGACAAGGAATGTGGTGGAGACATATGTTTATCTTGTATGGAAAATCTATTTCCATAGCCTGTCACAATAATGGGCTCCCCTCAAATATCTAGAAGTAAACTCTCAGGGGAGCTCATGTTGTTTTTCAGAGGAGCCAAACTCCCTTAGCTCCTCTGTAGTTCAAATCTTGGGTTTGATCATGGCGATGAATCCACATCATCACCAAACTCTGCAGCTCCCTTTTAAATTCATGGTTTTGTTTTTACGGCGTGCAACTTTAATGTGAGGCTTCACTCTCATCAGCATCCTTTGCCTGCCACAGTTGGTAGCTGTTTTCGACTCACTGTACACCACCTGCTCGGCAATACAACTTACAGCCACACAGCTGACACACAAAGTTTAAGACCGGAGAGAACAAAGTGCAACGTTAAGCTGCTAATGAGGCTGCCATCTCCCGCTGGAGCTGGAGGGGGAGCAAAGACGGAGCTAAAAGGAAGGAGTGAACAATAGACTTGCAATGATCAAGAAACAAAATGTCCAAACGAATGCTAATATTGTTCTGTGGACGTGATGGGTCAGTGTTGTGTTCACAGCTTGTTTCCATGGCCTCCCAGTTGCCAAGGAATTTGACTTAAAGGTATACAATTGCATTGTGGTTATTCGGAACAACCATACAGTGACAGTGTGGTAAACGTAAGGTCATTATAATACGTGACTGGTGAGAGAAAGATCATGTTGATGGTTAAAATCAAAGTCATCACTGATTATAAATGAGAAACCTATGGAATGGTGTGATATGAATGTAATTCCTCTGCTATGCTGCACATATTCCCAAAGGAGCAGTATTATGTGGTAATGTAAACTAATCTAATCATAATGCTGCTCCTGATCTGCTTGGTTGGCTTGAGAACAATGCATGTTAGGCTTGCTATAGCAGCGCCACCGTGTAATGCCTCAGTCAGGGAACAAATGCCAGGATGGTGGGTGATGGTGGATTCAGATTTTGGAACTGCACTAGGATCAGTGAAAAGCAGAAAGCCCTTTTTTTTTTTTTAAATCGAAAGTCTGACAGAGACAAAATTGCCACAAATGCGGCATCTACTGGTCATTTTGTTGAGCGGAGCTGCGGAAATGTGTTGTTGCAGCCTCGGGGCAAATTCATTCGAAATGCAATTGTTTTAAACAAACAGTGACTAAATGACTGTCACCTCCAATGAGTTTAATTTGATTTTAGCATGAATTTATTATTTGAGCATGAATAAAAAACCAAAACAGCTGCTTTTTGAGGAGGATTGTGTCGTGATCATGGCATTCTTTATAATTATGGTAAGTAAGCCACAGTTTGCCAAGACACAGATGAAGAACAGCTAATTAACAAAATCAGAAAATGCCAGGAGGTGCCACAGTGTGTCTCAGAGGTTCGCACTGTTGCCCCCTAGCGTGAGGCGCCTCGGCTCAACTCCCAGCCCAGTGGCCCTTTGTGTGTGTGCTATTCAAGTTGCCACTGGATTCTCCTGATTTCACCCAGGGCATGCTGGGAAAGGCTCCAGCCTCATGTAACCCCGTAGAGGAATATGGGAGCAGAGAAAATGGCTGGATGGATGGATACGCTCCCTTTTTATATCTATGCACATCTATATCTAAACTGGGGTAAAAGCAAGTCTGATGTATGAATAAAACATTATCAACATACAGTAGATAAAACTGCCCTTCAAACCTGTTTATAGACCAGTGAATCAATGCAATAACAATTGCATACCGTCCTCTCCTGCCAGATGCCGTGTGTCGTCCTGGAAGCCTCAAACTACGTGTCATTCGCTGCATCCATGCATTAATGTAACAAGTCAAAAATGCTCACTTCTCACAGATTTCAATGTGTATTTGGCATCTAGTTTGAAAATCGCTGTCATTTTGGAGATGCGCTTTTGCAAATTTGTATTTGTTGCCTCCAAGTCTCCCAGGCTTACCATACTTTTGACAGAAGAGGCCCTCTGCCATTCAGCCCTATGGCACACTGTCAGGTGAACACACAACAGTATCAATCAATATCATATTTCACTCTGAGACATAAAGCGTTTTGTTGTACACTGTCATGCATTGCTTCTGCAGAGCCCTTTGTATAATACATCAACGCTCCCTGGCAGCACAAACCGAGAGCAAAACCAACAAAATAAATATTTTACCTGTTATGTGACAGTGTGCAATGCATCAAGTTCTTCTGTGTGCCCAAAGGATAATAAGTCAGGGGAGAATTATTAGTGAGCGGCCACAAGGTGGGTGAGGTGGGAGGGACCTGGTGCTGCTGGGTAATGATATTTCTCATCTGGCATCTCAGTCAGCGGGGCCACATGAGTTGGGGCACTCGCCAAATCTCCAAGCACAACAACTTGGGCTTGTCTGGCACATTGAGCTCTCTGCGTGTGCAGACCTCACTGATAAAGGTATCAGACCTTTCTCACAGCACACATTTTGACTCCTTATGGAGCGTAGGTGCAGCTAATAATATAAAAGATTCCAATCCATAGACCATTGGTTGGAAACGGGCTGACGGCAATAATATCTGGTAGGTAACTCTGATAGTTTGATTGTATTTCACAATATCGGACTTTCTCAGTGCTGCAGGTGCTGATCTTTGTCATGGAAGCAACATTCACAGAATCACTTCCTCTTTTACATATTTTACAATGTAAGATTGTGAAAGTGTTTATTTTTTTTAATTTTTGCTCCAATGCTTTATTGCTTTATTTTGAGTTCTGCACTTGGATCTGAAGATAGTGTTCCTTGCGAAACAGACCTTGGTAATAACCAAAATTCAATGTGTGATATGAAAACATACAGTATGAGCTATAAGCTATATAAGCCACACAGGTGAACAGTAACAAAGCAAATTCAGTTTTATTTTGAGACAAAAAATGTTTTAATTTTCTTTGTTTTCACTGTCAACGTTCCGATTTGTATTTTATGATACAGACATTTTCTCTTGACTAGCTAGCTACTTTGTTTAGCTAAGTTCTGCACAGACAATGGCACAAGTTCAGCATGCTATCAATAAACAAGTTACAATGGTAGTTTTATGTGAGGAGGGGACACTAATGCCAACAAACACCACTAAAGTAAGCTTTGTCAAATAAGCTAACATCTGTAGTTATTTTTGTTTACACAATTGTGCACACCACCATTTGACGAAGGTGGAGCAGCTCATTAAGAATTCGGTAACAGTCTCTCGCCAATTCCAGGCACATTTTGATACTTCTTGAATTAGCCTTTGATTATTTTGGGAAGTGCCTGAAACCTGTGTTCTCTCGGATGACCAGCAGAGGACGACTCCACCCGTTGCAAAAATAAGTCAATTACTATTGTATCTATGAGAAAATGACCTCAGTTCCCACTTGATTTAAAACATCAGTAAACATTTTCCATGCAGGGTTTATGTTCTAAATCGCTAGATTCAAGTCTTCAATACATCATGATGTTCACTTTGTAAATTTTGGTTTATTTTACTCTAATTATTTACAGTAAAATAAATGACAAACCTCCAAATTATCCAGGATAACTGAAAAAACCTGTGTGGGTAGTAAAATAATAACCATAAAAGAATAGAATCTTCCTTTAGCAGCTTGACTAGTGGGCTGCAGTTGCTGGCCCCACTGATATCAAAGGCTGACTCCCACATATTAGCCAGGGGCTTTGTGTTGGTCTTATTCTCATCTTTAAAATGTAAATATCTTTTTACTTTTCTTTTTGTCACTCAGGATATTTTCAAACTAATGTGATGCCATGTGTATATTTGGCCTTTAATTTGTGACAATCTGTTTGCTACAGTATCCTGAATCAAACTGTCACAAAATCCAGATTCAGCCTCTAAACACAGGTGCTGCTCCACATGACTGCACCGAGCACCTACTCTAAGACGTAAGAGTAACTGCGACTTTCCTGCTCGGGGAGTATTTGTTCTTGATGAGTCATTCTGAATCAGCATACATGGAACCGCGATTAATACAAAGATACCTGTACAGCGGAACTTGCGTCTTTAAGAGAATATCTGGGCATGTGCTCAAAGCAAACCCATTTTCACATTGCACCAGTTTGAGGTCACAGGGAGCATCGCTGTAAGAGCTGTGAGCCTGTAGATTTGTTCACACATGCACACCAAAAAAACTCCACAGCGACACCTTCTCAGAGTGCATCCTCTCCGAGCTCATGGAAGTTGTGAAGTTCACACACACTCGTTTTCAGCTCGAGTGCTGGAGCGACCATACAACCAAACATATTCAAACCCAGATGCCCAGATGGTTCGCTGCAGATTTAAATTTCCTCGTGTTCATGGCTGGTTAGTTAGAAAAACACATTTTATCATGTTTAATAGTGTTCTCAGATGAATTAGAGTTGCAACATGTGGCACAGTGAGAAAAGCACACTTCAACCCCTTTCAACTGCTGCATCTTGTTTCATGTAGTTTGGACAACTTACAATCGTTGGTTACTTGAATCTTTCATTGAGTGGGTGTTAAGACAAGTTAACCAGAGTAATCTCACTACGTTCATGCCATAACAGTGGAGACTTGTGTAAATGCCAGAAATAGACAAATACTTTCAATAACATCACAAACATATGTATTATATCAATTTAAAAGGTTTATTGTTTATTGTTTGTTGTCATTTTGTATTATAACCTACTATATAAATATCTATTTGATTCTGCTACACATATGACTGCTGTGGAATTGGCACTGCTACATCTGTATACTGTCCACGCTTGATTGAAAAGCAAGATGCAAACTGAAAAACCAAGTGCCCTGTCTCTTCATCGCTGCTGAACCTCACCTGTATCTTCCAGGAATTACATGTTTTTGTTGCTGTGGTACGATTCCTGGACCCATGGCACATACACAAACCAAAGTGTTGAAAGAAAAAGCAGGAACAAATCAACACGTTGTGGTTTTACAAGGGCTCATGTGCCAGACTGTTTCTTGGCTGGGAGCAGTAACTTCCTGCACAGAGCATCAAACGTGCTCCATGCACACACTCACACGAGGGACACGAGCTACCTTCAATCTGCACCTACACCTACACTGACACTCACCCCAGCCACCCACCAGATGCTTCAGTTGGAGAAAAGAAAAAACACACTGAGCGAGAACTCGAAGAACATTTTCCTCCAGGCCCTCTTCCTTTTTTTTTGTTGAAAGGTTTTGTTCTTCATTAACACTTTAATTCAGCCTTTAGTGACTAAGCTGCCTTTGTGTGCTTTCCTGCTTGAACAATGAAGACCTCCACTGCTTTTGTTTTAAATAAATGTGAGATATCATACATTATGCAGCCGAAACTGGATCTGTACAGCTGTTCGACATCACCCTGGACACTGAGACCGCCACCAAATTAATATGAAATCTGCCTTCCATTATGAATGAGGGGCCAGGTGTGCCTCATTAAATCTCCAAAGCTTGTGCACACATACGCACACACACACACAGGCACACACAGGCACACACAGGCACACACACACACCAACACCAGATCGGGTACGGTGTGAAGTGCGTGCTGCCCTTGACGAGCGGGTGACAGGTACAGACAGAGGCAGGGAGAGGACTCAGTGAAAATCAGAACATCCAGCCAGTCACTGCTCTCTCACTATTAAACTGTAGAAGCAGAGGATTCATTTATGGACATTAATTATTGCTGTTCTCTAACTGCACACTTCAGGAGGCCAGTTTGATCTCGGTGTGGCTGCAGTGAGATATTTGAGGAAACAGCTGTCAAATAAATCATGCTGTACATGCAGACAGGATACTATTAAGTAATTACAGTGCATTAGACGCCAGCAAAGTTAAAGGACTACCGCGCTCACTACTGTTCAAGATCTGCGGTCTCCTACTGCTGCTTCATTCGTGGCAGGCGCCTGCTCTGTCACATGGAGTGGACCGGGACATATTGTGCATTGTCTGTCTTTCCATCTGGAAGAGCAACTTTTGAATTCACCAGTGGGACCTGCAGCAACAGAAGCCAGATGATTCGGGATGATTCAAAGCCCAGCTGCTTGTATCCTTCGGAGCGGCTGACTGAGCTGTGGGAGCACAGCTCCAGCTCACATAGTCCACCATCTGCCACGCTGGAGGAACCACTTCAGAGAGCTGGCCGAGGCCCAGTGCAAGCCCGGAGCCCTGCCCAGCTCGTCCCTCCCGCCCCGGGGCCCTCATCTGAAGTTGTCAGGCCGACCCCTCGGTGGCACGGTGCCAACCGGGCTGCAGGGATCGCCGCTGAAAATAGCCCACCGATTCATCACAGTAGCACGCCAGCAGCGTTTGTGCTGCATAGGCACTTCTCTTAATTTTGGTGTCTTTTTCAGAGTGACCCAGAGAGACCGCTGACAACTTCAGTAATACCATTATTAGAGGCCAAAGCTGTAGACCTCTGTGAGGGCACTTAAAAGCTGCAGCATCCGTAGATACTGGTGGTCTTAACTAACGGATATATCACTGTAGAGCCTTTAGCATCTGCAGCCTTGGTGATGTGATGCCCATCTTTGGATGAAGGTCAGGACCTCGGCACCGTGCAGCCAGAAAGACGACAGCCAGACTTTTCCAGACATATCAGACTCCGTCAGCTTGACCCCAGGCTGCAGCTGTTGCTCCTCCTGCTTCACTTAGCCAGAGAAGCTGTGTGCCAGGAATCCTCTGCATCATCAGCAGCTCATCAGAGTTTTTATGGTACCCTGATTAGAGCCCTGCCCAGACGTCATGGACCCCGCAGCTCCAGAGCTGAAGGTAATCAAGCAGCTCCAAAAGAAAAGCTACAGAGCAAATATCAGAGACAACAGTGGAGTTTCACTACAGCACAAAGTGGTACGTTTCAATCAACCAAACAACAAATTTGTAGAGCCAATATTCACAAATCACAATTAGTCTCATAGGGCTTAACAAGGTGTAACATCCTCTGTCCTTAACCCTCGACAACAGTGAGGAAAAACTACAAAAAAAAACTTTATCAGAGAAGAAAAATGTAGAAGTCTGAGAGAGGGTCACAAGTGAGGGATTCTTCTCCCAGGACGGACAGAAGTGCAAACCGATGCTGCGTGTAGCAGAGCACATCAACAACACAATATTTACAACATTCATGAGAAAAGACAGTAAATGAATACATTTGTAAATGTAGTTTACAAATGCGTTAATGTTTTGTATTAAGTATTTATACAAAAGAAAAAATCTGAAAATTGTAATTGTAAAGATAGCTGTATTGCCAATAATGGTATTATATGTGAGTAGGTATATTGTATATCTAAACAATCCAGTTGTCATCATACTCCACAAGGACTCAGGGGAAAAAGTCTAATCAGTAATATGTATTGATGAGACATTAATGTGATAAAGAGGAAGAGGAGGAAAGAGAAGCTCCATGTGTCATGTGTCCCCCGCCACAAGTGTATCATCACTATATTTTTATTTTATTTTTTATTTAAAATGTAGCTGCTAAACACTTGAAAATCCTGCACATGAGGTCAGAAACCAAATGTATCATCTTTATCAGGAGATGCATTTTCATTAATTGGACTATATATATATATATATAAAAACCACTGTGTGTTGGTGTATGATTGAACTCAGAAAACAGTGTTCATTCAGGACCGCATGAAATACACTACAAACACAGTCAGTCCAACTCCTGTAATACATCTCTATACATTGTCTGATACTATTCCTGTAGAGTGGAGACAAGAAGCGTGCTGTTAGACCCCCCTCCGCCAGCGAGTGGATGAGTTCCTGCCCCTACACTTCACTCATCTTGATGAGCTGTCTGCCTTGAAACAGCGGCCGGCCTACTGAGGTAACCTGCACCGGCACAGGAGATGAAAAGGAAGCAGATGAAGAGCAGTTTGTGCGTTTCTTTCTGTTTCTCCGTATTGTTGATGTGTGTTGACGTCTTTGTGTTGAGGCCGTCCTGAAAGCAACAGCCCTGATGTATCGCAGCCTCATCATGTGTGCTGCACTTGGATGTTTAAAGCACCTGTTCTCGGAGGTCATTGTTTTACATTCGGATTACATCAAATCAGATTGTGATTAGAGATGAAAAGTCCCTCATTTCTTACTCATAACAAGACAAACACGATGTGAATGAAGGCGTGGGCAGAAGATGTTCCATTTGCTTGATCATTCAGGATAAAGATCCAGGGCCCAGTCACGTGTTGCCTCAGACACATGAACGGATCATAAAAACAGATTTTATTAATTCAATTCAATTTTATTTGTATAGCACCAAATCATAATGTACATTATCTTAAGGCACTTTACATTGAAGGTCAGGACCTTTAACATTTTTTATAGAGAAACCCAACAGTTCCCACAATGAGCAGCACTTTGGTGACTGTGGAGAGGAAAAACTCCCTCGGGAAAACTCTATAAAGTAATATTATACATCATATTACAAATATTTGAGATCACTGTATTACTGGAATACTGATTTCAACTTACAATATGTGACTATGGCAACTAGGTGTCTCTAAATCAAAACTTAAACAAAAGACCCAGTTTGATGATGTCATGAAACAGCATGGGATCATGCCAAAATGTACCTAGCGCAACTATACAAAATCATGGTGCAAATCACTGATAAGTTAATGTATCAAAGTTTTATTTTTTAAGGTTACGAAGCAAACAGCAATAAATAATCGTGATCCATTACGGGGGGTCAATACCAACAATTGAAGAGAAAGAACAGCCAGCTTGCTAACTGGCTAAATAGCTAGCATTGTGCTTGGCTGTTAAAGCAGAGATGAGCAAAGCCTCGGGTGAAGCAAATGAAACAACGATGATAACAATAGGGATTTCTCTGTGTTTGAACGTTATTTGGTTCTGTATCTTGAGTTGAATAAATGTTACTTTGCTGTGAAATAAAGATAAAGTCACATTTCCCCCACTGCCCACTTCATTGAGACATTTCTTAGAAAAAAGATGATCATCAAAACTTAGAAGTGCTGACCAATATTTTATGCAATTCTCCCTTTAAATACATATGCAAAGGCGTGAGACATGCACTGTGCTTTGATAAATACAGCACATTTTTGGTGAGAAGAGTCATCTTCCTACACCAGCAGACACTGCAGAAGCATTTTTGCAAGGGACTTTGGGGAACCCAGGGCAAAAGGTAGATATAGATAAATCTATTATCTTTTATTATCAAAATTATAAACAAAATGCATACAGTTTAAATAAAAGTGAAGAAATGAAATGTATGTGCAAACCCCAACCTCCATCCCAGGAACATCATACACACTCATTTAAACGTTCTTGTACTGTAATATGTCATAGCTTTTTGCAGAAAGCAAGGTACATGGGGCCTGGTTAGGGCGTTTCTGACCATGGAAGTGATGCAGTCACCTGCACATAGAATGTTAGGAGGTTTCCCCAGTATTGACTGTTAGAGTAACAGTGGGTGTGGTGTGGAGGTGACTGAGGCGAACACCTCCAGTGGCACAGGGGGAGTGATTAGCACAGCTGACTCCAGTTTGCACTGTTATCACTCCCCTGTTTAAATGTGGCAGTGTGACTGAACATGAGAGGAGCTGCCACCGAGAGAAACTGAGAGAGGAGTCTATCCTGTGCAGGACAGAAGTCGGGCTGTGTATACGACAACTTGCTTTAACTTACTTGTATTTATGTTAGCGGTAAATGTTGTTATTGGGCGAGCGGCTGTCATACACTCGGAGACCCATGGTGGCAGGTGTAGGTTTTGTCGTTGGCGTAAACTGACAAATTTGGTGGCGCCCCTCTCAGCGATCGCCTGCGCCTCTGAGACACTCTGCATCTTTTTTATTAATCTTGCACATTGTGTGAACCTAGACTGTACCTTTGAGTGGTAAAGACTGGGTGCAACATGTCTGCCTACTCTGAATGGGAACCGTCAGTTTTTACTCAATGACAATTCCAATAAAGCTCATTGAGAAAAGCAGACTGCATCCTCACCTACAAAATGGCAGTGTAAATTTACAAGGGGAAAGAAATATGGAGCCACAGATGGCAGGAAGATGCAAGTAACATGGTGCATCTGTTCATTCAAGCTCGGTTTTATGTCACAGCAGTATAGATTTTAGTTTTATTTTAGAGGGGAGGACAGCCAGGATCCGAACCCCTCATCAGAGAGCCAGATCGTTCATTGGTCAAGCATATAGTCAGGCATTGTGACCTGTATCAAACTGCAAATCAAAGGACAACTGACCTGATAGGATAGTTGGTCTGATTCTGAAATTTGACATGGGTAACCGGTTTAGTTGAACCACAGTGTCTGTCCCGTTTAATATATATATATATATATATATAACAACCGCAAAGTCATTTGTTAGTTTGGAAAAAAGAACAGCAGTCCTATTATGTATGATCATTGTTACTCAGTGATGCTGGCAAACGAAGAAGAAAAGACATGAACAAAAACACTTGGAGAGCAACAATGGCAGAAAACAATGGTGTGAATGTTTTGAGATCAGGCTTTGAAGCGGTACAAAGACATTGTCGTCATAGTTGCCCAGACTCCCCATATTTATAAGTTTCTTTAGGATATAATTCATGTATTTTGCCTTTAATCAATGCCGAGGAAGCAATATGCCATTTTTTGTAGCACCCTAAAAAATACTGTTTTATGTCTTTTTTAAATTGTCTTCACTGTTTTGTGTCTTCTTTAAATTGTGTTGTTTTTATAACTGGACACTGCTTGTTAGTGGCCTAATAGTTTGACATAACTGTGATCGTTAGATGGAACCAAAATCTTTTGGTTCCATCTAAAAAATGAAGAAGCTTGCTATAAAAAAGAGAAACTTTTGATTCATCTCTGTTCTGCTTTTCATCACATGTAGAACTATTGTTGCCTTCAAGGAACATCACTTTTTCATGCTAAAGAAGCATAGGTTTACAGTGTATTTGATCCTCACAGTCAGACTTCTCAATTTATTCCAAACCTAAAAATAAGCAGTGTTAAAGGAGCCTCGGACCACGGTCTGGACCAACAGACCAACATTTAGTCTGACCAAAAGAGTTGCTCTCGCTCCAGATCAAACTGAGCCATGGTTTGAAAAACATTTTTTTCAGGGTTGTTTGTACTTTTGGACAAATTGCAGAAGGTTGAGAAAGCATTAAACAAAAGAAGTAGAAGCGGCTCGCAGGATTGCTTGTAGCCTTCGCCTCTGACTCTTTGTTGGATCGCAGAGGGCGTTCATTTTGCGAGTATCAAAATTATATTTCCATGGAAACAAAATTAACAAAGTGAACCGGTCCCTTAATTTTCTCCATTCAAACCGAAATTTTACTACCTTACCTCATAGGTAATGATGACCGGACATACATTTGTCATTAAAAAGAAAAATATTTTGAGCTCACTTTATCACAACGTGAAAACAAAACTAAATGGATCAAGTGTAAACAATGTAACAAAGACATTGTTCTGACTTTCAGGTGTGAACACTGAGAGGTTCTAGAACCAAATCAGGATGTCCTGTAAATTAAAAAAAACACATCAGTACAATCAGGTAGGCTTGTCTTTGACATCATCCTTTAAAGATGCTACCTTTATACAGAGCTCACACATACACGTTGGACGCTTTCACTGAAACTCTACTCATTCACTCTCTAGAGGGTGACGTTGTTACTTGCCGAGCTGTGTTGTCGTGCAGTTGTTGCTGGTGCTGTGTCGGTAGAAGTTGAACACTATGGCAACAGAGAAACCAGCCGATCAAATTGTGTTTAAACAAATATTCAAGCGCAGACTAATGCAAACAAGTGTTTGTTCATCTGTTGGTGGGCTTATATTCCTGTGTACTTTTGTTTAGCATTATATGGACAGTTAGCATGGCAAATTAGCACAAAAACAAGCTACGTTGTGTGTCCCGTGCATGTAACAGTGATTGTTCATCTTTATTACTATTGAACCGGCACCAAGCGTTAGGTACGCTCACCGTCAAGCATCAACACAGTGCATATCAGTCTGCGTCTGGCATTAGAGAGTGGAGCTGAAACAGTTGTATTAAGTATCAACACCTGAGTACTTCCTGAACACAATACATTGGAGAGGATGTAAGATATGCAGTCTCAGATCCTGTTGGATTTTTGCATGCAGATTGGATATATCCACACACAAAATCAAACGCACATGAGAAGCAGAGCTACACGCCGATGGAGACATCTGGGGCAAAACCCTTAATAGAGTGAAGTCTTGCTCTATTAATTCCAGAGTGCAACTTCAATCCAATTTAAAATAATATACAGACTCCATTACGCTAAAGTTAGACGGCACAACATTTTCCCTGCACTTTGTGAGACAGGTGTCAGGGGACAGTAGGACACCGGCGCTCATCATTTTTTTTGGACATGATCAAAACACTCTGCTGTTTCATGTTTCAATTTCTGATGTATTTAAAAGCAGTTTACCTCCGGACCCTGAAAAAGCATTACTTTGGTGCTCTTCTCGGGTGCAGAACTTGGACCCTAACATCAGCACAGCGTCAGTGTGTGGCTTGGTAATTGCCAAGGAATGTATTTTTGATACTGTGGAAATCTGAGTCTATCCCTCACTCTGAATCGAGATCCATACTGCAATATATGAATAAGGAACAGAACTCTACCAATGTGTAGTGTGTGTTTTATGCGTTTTTGTTGTCTTGTATTGTTCTGTCGTGATTTTGTTGCGGCCCCTCTTGTCTTTTCCCCTCTTATGTGCAGGACTGGGTTGGTAAGATGTGGTTGTGCAGTGGAATGTGGCACCTGCCTTGGATTTGTCCTCTGTTTACATGGTTGCAGTCTGTTTACTCTGCTATCGAAACTGGAAATTACAAATAATCAGTTTAAAAAATGATAATGTCAGCCGAGCTTGTTTGCCACACACACACTGACACACACACACACACTCCTGATTGCATCTTAGAAGGAATACTTAAACATTGTTCTGCATGTTGTGTGATTGTGCCGCAGCTGTCAACATGACTTTGAGTGTAGGCAATTTACAGGACGAGTAGAATAAAGGAATAATTACTATCGTAAAAGCAGGGATGCATTTTGTCCTCCTAACTACGGCGGCTAATGTGTAAACAACAACACGAGCACTATCATAAATTCAATCAATGAGGATTTCTTCATTGAAAGTGAGATATTAATTTCACTCTGGGCTGCATCTGTGCTCACTCTCTAATTATACACTGTGCAGCGTGTATGAGCAGGAGTGCTGCTGCTGCTGGATGTCTTAACTGAGCCCTTTAAAAAACATGAGCCAGACTTCATTCAAATGATGACAGTTTGTTTTGACAAACACATCTGCCGGTGAGTATTACCACCACATCTCTTCCCACCTTTTACCTACATGTCAATCAATCACATTTTATTTGTATAGCCCATATTCACAAATCACAATTTGTCTCATAGGGCTTTAACATGGTGTGACATCCTCTGCCCTTAACCCTCAACAAGAGTAAGGAAAAACTACCTAAAAACCCTTTTAACAGGGAAAAAAGAAGGTAGAAACCTCAGAGAGAGCCACATGTGAGGGATCCCTCTCCCAGGACGGACAGAAGTGCAATGGATGTCAAGTGTAAAGGAGAATGTCTGTCTCAAACGGCAGAAATGTAATTAACGTCCAGAACTAATGTTCATCGCACATGTCTAACTCGTCACTTCCCTGTCTTATTTACTGTGTATGAAAAGTTGTGTTAAAAAAACCTGGACTTTAAGATGAAAGGCTCTGTTGTCTCTGAACACTTCACTTCACTCTTAAACGTTAAACCAGGTACATCACATTTACTTTTTATTTATATTTAAATATTACACTTTATGTGGGACAGTGTTTTATTTCAGCTGCACAAATGAACAAAAGTTCGATCACATCGCGTGTCCTCAATAATGTGAAACCTGCGGCCACAGAGACAAAATGGATGCACACTACTGCTACACAACACTTTCTACACTTGTTCTTTATATTTGAGCATCAGGACTTTGAACTCAAACAATACAGGAGTGAGGATTAGGCAATGAAAAGATCAAATGTTTTGCCAAACTAAATAAGTTACTACAGATCGTGATCTTTGGTCTGCACTAACATTTCATTAGAGGCCCCACATTTAGAAACTCTCTGCCCATTGAACCCAGACACACTTCTTTACTTTCATTTCTTTTCAAATCTCCGTTTGAAAGCTCTTGGGAATGTTTGATTTGCGTTTTTTTATTTAGTTGTGTAGTTTTCATTTTATATTTGCTTTAGTAATTTTTACTTTATCTCTTATGTGGCCAATGTCCTTAGACAACTGCCTTGTCCGGTTTATGTATTTGTTTTGTTTTACTTCTTGTTGCTAAGCACTTTGTAACATTAAGACAAGTGTTGAATAAAGTTATTATTATATTGGGATTATTATTATTATGATTATTATTATTTCAGAGTTCACAGTTTGCCTTGAAAACAGTTGTCAGAAAGATTCTCAAATTTTCCAGAAAAAGTTGAGGACTCCTTCAGTAACAGTTTCCAAGTGGAGCATTGGAGTTGGAAATAAGGTTTTAGAGTTGCTAAGGTCAAGAATGAACTTTGGAACTAAACTTTTAAGGCAACACGGGCAAGTAGTTTAAAATACTGTAAACTTGACTGAAACAGCAGCTGTATGCCTCAAATCTGCTGCAACATTTAAAAACTGTAGTTGAAAATTATGATGATATTTAATGGGCAGTGATATTCAAGTCCCAATCAAACCATTATAACACACGATACACAGCTCAGATACACTCAAATTCATTTCCCTTTAATGCCCCAACCGACACTTATTTTAACATATAATCATATCAAAACTGGTTTGTTGTTAAGATGTAGTTGCTTGATTATAACACAAGATGAATTTAAATCCTTAATTATATGAAAACATCTCAAAACAGTTCTACAACATACTGTCACTTTTAGTGTCTATGGTGCAGAGTAAACTTTGGTTTCATCCTACCTGGTTTATCTTCAATGAAAATTATATAGTCTGTGTTTTTCATAAAATGAAACTGGATTTGCTTATGATTTACTGAACTGCTGTTATTTTTCCATAGATTACATGTTGGCTATTTCAGAGGTCTGTTAAGCAACCGTCACAATATTCAGCGTTCCTCATACAGACAGATGGACGTGTGGAATGAGTGGGTAGATACATGAATAATGTTTGACTCTATATATTCCTTATTTTTGGCACTTTCCTTAAGCCTTATATATGGGATAAAATGTTGTTTTAATATATATTGTATTGAGAATGTATCTGTTTGTCAGGATTATTGTCACTGTGCACATTTACTATGATACTTAGTCTTCACTTTTAATCCTCCTCAATATGGTTGCACAGATGACAATCAATAATAAAAACAACCATGAAAAATGTTTCCTATTACAAATCTAAATGTTATTAACAATCTCAGAGAATCAGTCTTTCAGGTGATCTGGGCGTTTACTCGGCGAGGTCATCCCATGATGCATATTGATTATTAGACTGGGCTCTTTCTCAATAAAAGTAAACTGTGCCTACTTAACACCAGCACGAGCACATTTAATACTCTAGGTGCTTATAAAGCAAACACTGTAATGTTATTTTTATAGTCTGCACTTAAGCCTTTAAAGAGGCTATATGACAGTAAATGTACTGCATCGAGCGCACCACACCTGCGGGGGTGAGCTGTGCTCCTGAGGCCAATGCATCTGCACCCATCACCACCCCGATCAGCAGCAAATTAAGCATCCTCATAATAACACAGACACCAGACCAAAAACACTGTGTGCTGAGGTGTGTAGAGCCCAGATGATGCACTCAACACTGAGGGAAAGGTCATCTCGCCTTTATTAAGATGTTGTCTGGTCTTTATGAGGATGGAGAGCTCTAAAGGCAGGCACTGAGGAGACTGAGCTGTTCGCTGGGGAAAACCACCGCACAACAAACATATTGTGTGATGCTGACGGTCAAGCCTGCAGTGAGGACACCTTCCACTTGATGTTTGTGATAAAAACAATACAGTAATCAAAGCTTGATTGTATCACAATAATACAGCCTCACTTTTGTTGTCTCTCATTCACTTCACAGCCTCCAGTTATTCAAAAAAACACAAAACGAGTCTGTGCAGCCCATTAGGTTTCTACATCAAAACACACTGAAGAATCCCATCACTCGATCTCTCCAGTCTCGCTCAATCAAGGACACGTCGGCATCTCGAGATGTGAAGTCGCTCTGCTGAGATGGTTCCGCTAAAAATGGATGACAGCTGTTATTATTCTCTGTAAACCTGAGGTGGTAGAAAAGGAGACAGGTGCAAGAGGAAATTTGTCATCTGTAATATGAAGCCACAATAGAAGAGACAGAGAGAGAACAATCTGCTCTGAAACTCCCAAAAAGAAAGAAAGAATCCACGTCGTCGTAATAACCTCACATGAGCTCCGTCTGAAATGTGCACGCTCCAGTACCTTAAGTCGCCATGAAAGCTGAATTATATTGTAGCGCTGAAGGAATTTAAATCAGCGCAGAGCTTCCAGCCTGTCGCCCGACGTCGAGTTCCTATTTATGCACTGTGGTCACCGCTTCCTCGTTAGGGAGGAACGGCCTGAGCCCTTGAACTGACCACAAGCCCGTACAAGGCTTGGACTAAAATGACACACTGTAATTTAAATGCAAACACAGGATATGCCATTTGCCTTTTTTGTCCAACTTTGGGTTTTTTGTTGCTCAAGAAGAGAATAAGAAGTAAAAGGCTCTCCTTTGATCTGTGACATATCCTCTTCATGTCACATCAAGACCTTTTTCCCGTCGTAACAAGATGCATCACTTTCATGTTATAAAGACGTATTTTTCACGTTATTCAGAAAAAAATATATTTTATCATGAAAGGAAGCTTGTATCATTAAATTGACACGCAGGTGTTTGATTGTTTGATTGTTGTCATGTAAGCATATGTTCACATAGCAAAAAATGTGTATGTTTTTAAAATGGCTGTTGCGGTTGTCCGTCCATATGTCCAAGTGTCCTACTAATGTGACAATATCTTAAGAACCCCTTGAAGGAATTTCTTCAAATCAGGTACAAATGTTCAGCTGGACTTCAAGGTCAAAGGTCAAGGTCACTATGCCATCACAAAACACATTTTTGGCCTTGTGAACATAATATCTCGCAAAAACCTCGAGGTAATTCTTTTCAAATTTGTTACAAACATTCCCCTGGACTCAAGGATGAGCTCACTATAATTTGTTGGTCAAAGGTCAATGTCAGGCATTGGTCTTGTGAATGCAACATCTCAGGGATTTATTCAAATTTGGTACATCCGCTTGGACGAGAACATGTACTGATTAGATTTTGGTGGTCAAAGGTCAGAGGTCACAGTGACCTCATATGAATCTGGAAAATAAAATATGTAGACATAAACTGCGCTGATTGGCGGAGGCATACATCCATGTTGAAGCGATGATTTGAAGATTGTGGATAATTTGATTGTAAGCACAGATACAGTCTCTTGGTGCTTGATTTAAATATGGATGGGTTGTAAAAACAATTTGTTGACAAATGATGTTACAATGCTAACTTGTGAAATTTTGAAATGTGCTGCAGAAAATGTAATAGGACATTTAGAACACAAAGAGAAATATTTCTTCACATTATTTTTTCAAATCTGACAGCTGGATCATTTCTGAAGGAAGTCTGTCTTTCTTCGCTCAACCCTGTCTCATAGAAACAACATTTCTGCTAAATTGTTTTTCTAACTATTTTGTGCTGACAAATGTTACTGCTGCCTGGATTGCGTTCACAGGGAACAGTTTTCGAGTTAATGTAGAGCTGTATTTTATATAGTGCAGGACTTTGACTCCAGACTTCCACCCTGGCGTCGGCGAAATGTGGACTTTTTGTGTTTTTAACAGAAATGTAACCTTGTTTAACACTGTAGTCACCATGAGCAGTTTTTATATTGCAAAATTACATATTTTCATGAAGTGATGTGTACTGTTAATTAACATTCTGGCTTTAGCTTCAAAATGCATCATGAAAACGCTGTGAAAACCTTAAGCAGATTCAATATTTGTTGAGATACAGCCCCAGCAACAAATACACGTCAAAGAGTTCTTCAAACGTTAATGCACTAAAGAGTAAATCACTCTGAACACATAAACACTCAGAGACTTATAAACACTTACCTAGAGACTTATAAGGCAGGTTAAGAATTGTCATTATGAATTTCTCAGCTAATGACATTTCCAGAGCTGGAAAATTCTCCAACTCCTCAAACCTTGTGTTAACACTCACACCCATGAGCTCCTCTAAGCAACGGAGTGAGGATCTGAAAATGAAGCAAACGATGCCTGCAGAGCAGAGATGGTTAGAAAAAGAGATGAAAGTTCTCCCAGTTTAAAATGGCATCCATCCAAAATGTCATTATTCTTACATAAATGGGAACTGTGGTGGTCAGGATAAGATCTGTGAGTACAAACCATTTTTACAGTTAAAGCTGTACGTCTGCTGGTCAAACAGACAAGGCAAAATAACTTGGAGAAGATGCAGTGGTGCTGCAACCTTCCACTGTGCAGCTTAGAAAGATGTACAAAGAGGATCTACAAACAGGAGGCATCAAAAGAAAACCATATCTTTGACCAACTCATAAAAGTCAATGTCTGAATTCTATAAAACAACTTGGAAAGTCAGAGGAAATTGAAAAGCAAGTTTATCATGCAGTGTAGGGTGGACATACCTTTACATCAACCTGTGTGACGGTGCTTCTCCACATTTTTCCACCATAAGAAAATTATGCCAAAATATTCTCAGTACGTGTGCTACCATCTTGCACTAAACACTAACCAATCTCAGCTCTTATTAAATAACTAACTAGAGGGGCATTTGGAGAGGGCAAACCTCCACCAGGGCTAAGGCCCTATTTCACCATGTTAAAGAATGTGGAAAAAAAGGATCAACTTATAATATATTTATTTGTTTCTGCTTCTAAAAAAGTATTTAGTTTTTTCCTTGGATGAGGCCTCAGCCCTCCATAACGTTTCATGGAAGTCCTTTCAGTAGTTTCTTCAATTAAAGAAACTATCAATTGGGGGGAAATTATTTGACATTTACTTTTTCATATGCAAAAAAAAAAAAGACATAATTATACTATAATTACACATCAAATATATCATGTATATAACAAACTGCATATTAGTTGATCTCACAAAATATGCAGGGTATGACTCACAGAAGTAACACAGAGAGCAGAGACATTCCTTCATTTGAAAGTGAACTACTTATCCATAATCCAGTGTAAAACGCATTGGTAGGTGACAAAGAGAGAGGAGACCGAGAGGTTTCGTTCCCTGTGTAAAACCTCTAAGCCCTAATTCATTGTGTAATATGCATTAAATATTCAGGTTCTTACAAATCATGAACTAAAAGTAAACCAGCCGCTGCAGAGCTCAAGCTGTGAGGCTGCCTGATGGATCAGGTCTGTTCTAACCTTTACATGATTACAGCATATATATCCCATTAGGAAATGTTAACGCCTTATAAGCCACGTTACACAAATGTCCGCTTTACAAATGCAATGTGTACAATGTGCATTGTGCCTGTTATGAATGGAAACACTGTATGTTTATGTGTTGTAGTTAGGGGGGGGGGGGGCACCATGTCTCCCTGAGGTTTGACTCAAGCACAGAGCTCTTTAAGAGATTTGTGATCTGACCTCGTGGAGGATTTCCGGTAAAAAACTGATTTTTAAAAATGATCTCAAATTTGACCGCGTCAGGCCTCGCCACACACTGGATCATGTTTTCAAAATGACATTGCCTTGCTTCTCCGTGTTAACACAAATTCTCCGCTGCCGCTTTATTTCATTATTTTTCGACACCGTATTGACTGGCTGATATTTAAAGCTTGTGAGTGGCTCAGCCTTCAGCATGTGCCAGCAGGGGACTCAATCACAGAGTTCAGAGGGATATCAGGTTTGCTTTCAATCCTTTTCCCTTCTCAGTTCCCCAATAATGTCGTCAATCTGTCTGTCTCAAGACGAGCCCTTCCTCTCACTTTCTATTTGATACTCGGCTCACAAAAGAGACGGAGCTGAATTTGCATCGATGATCTCTTGAATATATTATGAAATATTCTTTGAACCCAACCAGAGTTCATTCATATCTAGTTTTGGTAAACCCAAAGCAAGATTAAATATTCATGTCGTAATATGAAGCCAGAAACACAGCACGCTGCACCACCAGAGTATATATATGTGGGATGATGCTGCTCCTTTGCATCACATCCAAGCAGGTCTTGGGAGTATTTTATAACCATGCCATGGGAATGTGGAGCTACAATAAATCAAATGTGTTGGCCAGTAATTATTGCCTCTGCTCTCTCTCAGGGATCCGGGGATTTCACACGTGAACCCCGTCTCGTCGGGCGGTGGAGCAATGGCCCTCTTGTTTTTTGAAATACAAGTGAGCAGAAAGCTGAATGTCAGTTTAATTGGTGTGTTTGCGGCTCCGGCTGCACGCTCCTCACCAGCTACAAATTAGTTCCAGGGTGTGACTCAAGGACAAGGGGCTTGACACATTGATATGTGCACACGAGCATGATCCGTTACAGTGGGGCAACATCTTAGGAACAGTGAATGCTGCTGCTGTACATTGTGGAGTCTGCTTTGGCCTCTTGTTTAGTAATTATGGATAGTAACGATGCTAATAATGCTGTTTGCATCAATACTAAATCATGAGACACAGGCCAAGGGCATTATGGGAAATTGATATAGCTCCAGAGCAATATCCCTGCTTCAGTGTAGCATGTACACGCCTCATAGCTCAGTCTGTTTGTTCGCTGCAGTGCAGTGCGATGATGTAGGTGGACTTTCACACTACAGGTTTTGCCTTTTGACAGCCATAGCTGGAAAACCTGGTTCAAACATCGATGTGCAGCTTGGAGCCTCCTGGAGCCCCCCCCCCCCGCCATCTTTGTCTATTCTCTTTGTTTTTCCTGCACTCATGAAACACAGGAAGGTAGAGGAGGCTGCAGGATATGTGAGAGACTGCAAAACCAAGAGCACATAACCTCCGGAAATATAAGAAAAATCCTCTCCGACCGGGTTGACCTGCATCTGACAACATCCATCATTATTTTCACCTCAGACACACACTGACAGAAAGAGAAGGACTTAAAGTTCCCCTTTGTTGGCTCCAAAAACTCAAAAACAGCAGCAAGATAACATGAAACTCAACTGTTTCAAGTGTTGATTACTAACAAGGAAGCATGAGAGGACGTGTGTGAGAGCATGTGACTGATGTGGTGATGCTGAGGCTGCTGCAGCTTCAACAACTCAATCCAAGGTAAGGTCAGTTTGTATATACTGCGCTAAGATTGGTTATTTATTCATGATGCATTATCTCGCTGTAATGGAGGGCCACTCATCCCACTCTCACCATACACTGTATATAAAGACAGACGAGATGACAGCTCCCAAAAGTGAAGCCTAAACATCGCTATTGCCACCTGGTGGCTGGCTGCAGTATAGGTCATATACCCTGCCTCCTCTAAATTTACGAGATGGGACATGGGCCAAACTAAAAAAGTAAAATTGGTAATATTGTTTTTCCATTCCACAATCACTACTGTGCAGAGCCTGGCTCCAAACTTTGGCTTCATTTTATTGCAGTAGTAGGAAGTGGAGACGCGCCGTTCATCTTCATATACACTCCATGGGTCGGACATGGGTCAATCCAACAACACAAAGAAAATTTCCAAGATGGTTTCTGTCATTTTAGCTTGTTTTTATCACACTGATGTATCTTCAAGAAGACATTGTTTTCAATACTTATGATGATATAAAAACAGGGTGAAACGTCATGATTGACAACTGAGACTGACTTGTGATTGGTCGAGCACATGCATCTTCTTGACACCGCAGCTCCACGCCACAATCACTGCTGCGCAGATGGCCGCAGCCGCATTTGGGATATTTTGGCTTTGTTTTTGTGCAATAGCAGGATGTGGAGGCATATCGTCCATCTTTATTAACAGTCTGTGATCTAAACCTGCAGTAAAATTAGATTTTTCTTTGCTTTTTTTTTGCATCCATAGGTTCATGCAGATTGTTGATGACTGTTGTGCTATTGTTTTCTGCATATTTGTCATTTGAAGGAGTAGATGAAAATGATATTGATGTGTTGTGGCTGAAAGATGAGCTAAATGCACGGTGGTGCTGTGGGTGGTGGTACTGTCACTGGCCCCTTTCACTTTACAGTCATTTCACCCATTTCTTAATACACAAAGACATTGAGTGGTGCAGCTTTAAAGATTCTAAGAATGTTCGTACAAATGAAAAAAAAAAGCTTTAACACAGCTGCACAAAGCCCTCAAACATAAATTCTGTTACTTCAGCCATTTTTATGTCACTGCGACATATTTATGTCTGTGTACGAGGGGCTTGATTTATAGAAGCTATTCTCTCCTAAAGCTGTTTTCTATTTTTACAGTTTCCTTAACATCTTGTTTATTTTATTAGTCTTGTTTATTCAGTGTGCTTTCAAATGAAATCATTCATAAAGCAATGAAAGTAGGGAGTGTGTCCACAAGGTTAACGTTGACTGTGCTGTTGGATATATAACACACTTGCTCATTATCATTCCATGCTATTCCACCAATTGGAGTGCATGTTTTGCGTACCTCTACATCATTGTGCGGATGTGGTGCGGTTCGAGGAGGGTGTGGAGAACTGTTACAGCCGCCTCTGCATGTCGCCTTGCTCTGATAATTGCGCCGTGCATCGCAATCACTTTGGCCCCTACATCCCATTGGCAAGTGACATGGGTTGTTTTTCAAGCCGCTCCCTGGGACGGAGCACGGCTGTAAATAGTGTAATGTTTCTCTCTCCGGGGAGCGCCGAGGCATTGTTGTATTCACTCTTGCAATCTGGGAGCATCACAACACAATTTTTCACAAAAAGGGAGAAAAAGAGCGCCTGGCTCTCGACGCTTTGCAGTACTTTTATCGCGCAACAGGTTATTCACTGGTGATGTGTCTTCTCCCAGGTAAAGCCGCATTAATTTGTCTTTGCAGCAGTTAAACTGAGAATACGAGGTGGGCACGGCTTATTTCTACTCATTTTATTGAAGTCTGAGATAAATAAGTACCCAAGTGCCGCTTTCACCATCCCGTCTGCTCCTCTGGATATACCTCGCTCCCACTGCGGCCGTTTAGGGAGGGTGGAAATGTTATTGCTCTGTCAGTATTATTTCACATTACCTGAGCTGCAGGTTGTCACCAGTGGTGCAGAGACTCAACCCAATTCTGGTAGAGAAGAGCCAGGCAAGTGTTGTACAGTACTGTACTCTACAGCTGCTGGCGTCTGCTGTGTTCAGTCACATTCATTCTTCTTAGAGGCCTGTGTCAGTCTGCATTGCATCCCCAGTGAAGATATGGTCACATTTACACTGTAGCCCAGAGTCAAAGCTGTTTTCAAAGCCGCAGCAGCCTGCACCCACAAATGATCTCAAAGTCAAGTCTGGACCCACTTTGACCCATTAACAAACGGCCCGTGACCTCGGCACATCATCTGTGACTAAACAAACATAAACACAGTCACTCACATCAAATGTATTATGGCCTCCTTATCCTCCCGTTTTAGTGGTTGAGCTTCTCGGAAAAGTTTCTATGATTGGACGCAGCACCTGAGCTCCTGCAGATGTCCGTTTGCTCAGCGACAACGTGCCTAGCTTGTGTCTAAAATGTGCGTGTGTGTCTATCAAATGTTAATGCATTGTGGCACTTTTTAAATGTAGCACAGTGTCAGTAGTTACAATTAGCTTTCACAATAGTATAAATCCCGACTAGGCTTCATATCAGCTGATAGGTGGTCAAATATTGCACAATCATTTGAATTTGGAATTTCTACAGAAAAAACCCACATTGAATTGAAGGTGAATTGAAGAAGTGAAAACGAAGTGGAAATTCCCTAGATAGACAACACCAACATCAAAGCTGCAAGAATTTGTTCCAAGGAACAGTTTAAAAAACGAACATGGGAAATGAAAGACACCAGCATAGAGCAATTTCCCGATAGCCGGCCATGAGCTCCAGCCTGCAGGCTCTGGGAGGATAATTAATGTCAAAACAGTGCAGTGGTACAAACAGACTTTGGCTCTGCTCTCGGCCTGACATGGCTACAACGCACCAGCAGACTTCAGAGCCCTTCCAGTGATTCAGTGGAGACACATTCCAGCAGACTGCACTGCAAATAGCCACCTCTGACTAGCCCTCTAATGAGGTTGGGGACTGTCAACAGACGTCCTAGGTGCTTCTTCAGCCAGCCTGCCTGCTCCCTACCCACTGCCCTGCTCCCTGAGGGTCTGCCACACACTTTACACTGGCTGCACCGATTAATCAAATAAGCCCTTCTGCTGCTCACGTTTTGCATTTAAAAAAAAAAGAAGATTGTAGCCCTTGAGAAGTGGTCTTGACAGTTGTAATAATTGGGAACTCTGTCGGGCTTATTAGCAAGGCTAAAATAAGGTGGCCAATGTGCTCCCGCGCTTTAATTAAATACTTGCAGCGGCAGCAGCGGCAGCCGTGTTTGTCCACGTGCAGATTGTGGACACATGTTGTTATTCAACCAAGCCTCAGTTTTTTTACAAGGCTGACTGAGCCATGTTCCAGGGCAGACCGCATCCTGCAGCCTTCTTGTTGCGTGCAGCACTCGGAGACTGGCTGCTGCAGTTTCATTGAATTCCAGTATGTTTCTCTCAGGAGGAAAACAGGAACAAGATCTTTATGTATGCTAAAGAAATAGATCTGAAAATATATCTTTATAACTAACATAAAATATGTCCCCATGTGGTCTATAGTGTAAAGCTTTCATGTGATTCATAGGCAGTTCTGTTTTTGTGAGGATGCAGTTCATCTTATCCACAATTTCAGTCTTTAAAATAATCTGTGTGGCCAAAGCCCAACAACTGTTTTAGCTGGCCGTCACTCCTGACCACAGATTTTACAAATAACCCTCCAGCCAAACAAGCTGTTCTCATTTGATCCAAAGGTCGAGATTTCCTCACTCTCACATCGCCCGGGCACACAAACAACTTAAGTCAAGTTTGTCTTTTTACAGGCAGAATACTGCGCATATCAGGATTCATAAAAAGTTTCATGTTTATTTCTTTATTTTTTAAACACCTGGTGTTTTTTTTTCCTCAAGGACGATTCCACAGGGACTGTAAAATAATATATTTTTATATCCTGCAGTAGAACCGCATCTCAAGCTGCACCGACAGAAGATTCAAGGAAAACGACATCGCGGGGCAACTAATCTCCAGGTGCAATTCAAAACAGCATAAGAGTAGCTTAATAAATACACATAAAATGTTATAAATTATAATTGTGATCATATTCTAGAAAGTCTCCTGTTGTTTTGATGCAAGATCTAAATGTATACAGTAAATATGAACTATTGCTAAACGTATAATGTTAAAGTACAATATTTCCCTCTAAATTCTAATGTATCAAGCAGCATAAAATGACAATATATATTGAATAAATGTACTTGCCACCACTGACCTGTTTTTCCAGTTAAACTCATGTTTCCATTCTTACTACCTAAAATGAATTCAGTACAAAATAATATGTAAACATGCTCAAATAACGTCAAGCAGACTTGCGATAGTCTACTGCTTGTGGTGATAGGTTAGAGTGGCTATTTATACAGAATACCAGCAAAAGTGTAAGTATGAGCATTAAGGCTGAAAGTACAGCATCAATAACTCCTCAAGCAAGAGCTGGGCGGTTCACAAACACAGTGCGGGAGCGAGGACAGCACTGTCTGCTGCTCTGTTCAAACCACTTTGGCAAAGAGGGGTGTGAAGAGCAACACAGTCTCTAGGGCTGATACTGGAGCTAGTGTGCTTCTTGATTTCCGAGAGACAACATAGAAATGGAGAAAAAGAGCAACAGATGTGGGAAAGAGCTGCTGAAAAGAGCAAACATTGCAAACAGTGAAATGCAGTTTCTGTTATAGACAGTCGGAGTGGGGGGGGGGTTACACAGTCTGTTCAGCTTCACTTATCAATTCAGGAGGAGTTACATTTTGGTACTTTTGCTGCAAGAAGAAGAGCCGCCTGTGTCGTGCTTGATAACCTGCATGCTCCACTCGGCATCAGCCAAAGTGGTCAATGCTTGCACGGTGCGACGGAGGCCAAATTGGGGGGCTGGCGGGCAGATGGTGTGGGGTGTGAGATTAGACTGGCGTTGACACATGGCAGGAGGCCGCACTGGTGTGAAGTTGCTGTGGGTGCGAGCAGAGTTCAGAGATCTCCTCCATGGGAATAAGCGGCAGCGCTGCGGAGGAGTAGATTTACATACATGTCTGTATCCCCAGCTCGGCTTCAGACGGTGTTTTTTCCTCCAGCACCTCAGGGGAAGAATGTTAAGTGCAACATTATTTTCTCTCCTCTTAGAAGAATCCAAACAGTCAGCACACAGCACTGTGTGCTTTTTTATGCTCTGTTCCTCCCTCTGGACTGAACTGTGTGCCAGAAGTTTATATATAACAGGATGAATTACTAAGTAATCACTGACCAGCCCTACTTTGCATATGGCTGCGCCGGGAAAAATAGACTTCTTTATGTTATTGCTACCATAAAGTAGGATAATACTGCTGCTGGAGTTCTTTTAATAACGATCTCTGCACATAACTCTTCAAGAAATATGGTGTGTTTTATATATACAGGAGCACATTGGAACAACTGTATTTTTACTGGGGCAATTAAGGACAAGAACCTTGCTCAAGGGCGTGAATACGAGTGGCTCTCTGGATTCATCTCCCCGGTGTTAAATCACCAGGCTATTGACCCTGTGTAATGCCTCCTGCTGACACAGTGGGAAAAAAGGGACTTTAATTATATATTCAAGTGAAAATTGTGCAGGAAATAATGGGATACCCCAGTGGCAAGGGGAGCTCAAAGTCGAGAGGAGCTTAAAAGGAATATTGAATTAAAAACATCAAATTTTTTGATGATGAGAGTCCGCTCTATACCCTCTGTGGGCAGGTGTTAATAAATGATAATAGTCCATCACTGTCATGCATTTGGCAGCAAAGTGATACGTTTTGCATCAGAATGTTAAAATGAACCGTACAAACATCCATTTTTACACTGCCAGGGCAGATGAAATTTAATTGACTGTTGATGATGCTTGATTTGCAAGAGTGGAGTTGTCATTTCGTATATATGTAGTAACAAATACACCCAGAAGAGGGCGACTGAGACAACAACAAAAACTAAAAGGAAAATCCTGGGGTGATTTGATTTGAAATGTAATTCTTCATATTTCCAACAGGGGGCAGCAGAGCACAACTATTACAAGCAGAGTTATGGTTGAGAAGACGAGCCTGCCCTCTCAAGTCTTTGATTTCGATGGATCTGAGTCCATGAATCAATTTGTGAAAGTCACTGACCACAGAAGAGACATCTGAAGTCATCTTCCTCCCACAACCCCCCTCCACTCACATTATGTTTTAAGGATTAAGATTATGTTTGACAAAGTCGCGAGCTACACATTAATCCCGGAGCACATCACTGATCTCAGTGATGCAAGGTCACACCGTGACACAAATGATTAGCACAGGGCAAATGTAAATCTACTTATCAAAGCCCGACACTTGTTAGGGCAGGCAGGACACGGGCACCACAAAGGGCATAGTGTTCATTTCATTTAAAAAAAGAAGTGAAGACAACGTGGTGTGAGGAACTTGTTTTAACTATGTCATATTAAATGTTTTATGAAATGCTTCATTATCTTGTACAGTTTTATAAGTCGTCTTTTTTATTTGTAGATTTATTTTTTGAGACAGATGCTTGCAATATTTAAGTATTTGAAGTACTGCATAGTATACATAAGATGTAATGCTATAGAAATATAACAATATTAACATAATGTCTCATAAATGCTCCTCTCGTGAGTGTCTAGCAGCGATTATAGTCCATAGATCATAAACCCCTGAACATTCCAGGCAGACCACAGCTCTCCCATGTATGTGTTTACAGACCAGCCTTGTAAGGACCAATGTGTCGACAACGTTGACATGAGAACCTCTGGGAATATATTCCTATGACTGAAGCTGCATGCGAAGCACTTGACATTGTTAAACCATTGTTTTATATTGCATTGTAAATATTGAACTTGTGTTTTACGTTCTGTTGTCCTTTGGTGTCACCTCTGAATTATATTTCAAAGGAAGAAGGGAGGTTAGCTGAGAACAGCAATCAGACACAAAAGGCTGACACGTCTTTAGTGTGACAGAAAATGTTCACTGGTGTGACATGTGCACAGTACAGCAGATTTCGCAACGTTTTTTTCTTCAGAAATTGTGATTTACTATAAAGCATTTTCTGCATATGTGTCACCTGCCACCGAGGTTACAGCAGCACCTGACATTGTGTGAAATATCCATGTATGCTGCTTCACAAACAAAAAGAACCAAAGAACCGACCCTTCACCTGTTATAATGTTTAGAGCAGGGCTGAACTCCAGACAGTACATACAGACAGAAACCTATGAGCACAACAAGGAGCTCAATACATTAAAAAAGAATAGGTAAACAAATAAAAACACAGCATACATATAAGCACTTGATTTCTGCTAATTATTTCCTCTGGTACAGTCAAACTGGATAAAAACCTATACACTGACACTGACGCCTCTTTAAAAACTGCTTGCATTATTACAGACTGCTTTAAATATGAAAATATATTTTTATGTCGATGCATTCAGGGGTCCCTGGTGTTAACAGTGTCAGGGGGTCCAAGATTTCTCACACTGCTTCTGCCACATTTTGAGTTGAAAGATGTTCCACAAAAACATGACGACTACAAACAGTGGCCCTTGACTCAAATGCTGAGTGAAACTGAGCTCCCAGCCACTTCCTCACTGGTTAGCCAGCCAGGTGGAAGAAACTGTCTTTGAAAAAGAATGTATTTGATGAGAGGTTTACATTTTTAATTTGCCCCATGGCCCAGCCACTAACTCGGAGGAGACGGGGTCTATGTGCTATACTGCAGCCAGCCACCAGGGGGCAATCCAGACAATGTGGCTCCACTTTTGGGAGCTGTGATGTCATCAATCTTTAAATCCAGTCTATGGTAGTTAATTGTTTCCTAATGTTTTCAGAAAAGTTTTTTTATGATGGAAGTTAATTGTTTCGTTTGTACGGCAAGTTTTCTTCTAAATTTAATGATACAGCTGAGGAAAGTATTGATTAACAACAGCCGCACCATTTCCTTTAGTGCAATATGTTAACCACCTGCTAGCTTGCTAAATCATTAGCCTCATTTGTGGCTTCCAACAGTATAGCGTCTAGTTGCTGTTGCCAACTTAACCACTTGAATACCAATCATACCATGCACACACATTCCTGTCACGACCACAGACTCACACGTTCCCATTGAAAGCAGCTTAACATATCAAAATAACGAGTTGAATTGTAATGAATTCTTACGTTTCACAAATTGATTTCTTTATTTCCACTGATATCATCAATGTATTTGTTTTACGCTGAAAACGTTTTGGCTGCATACAGATAATGTCTGAAAATGAAATGTGTTTATAGAATTAGGTCAACATGCTCTCAATTAATTATCCAATAATTACATGGGTTCACTGTCATTTTAATTGTTTAGAAAAATAGCCGCCCATGTTGCAATACTTGTATTCTGCAAACTGTAAACTCCTAATTTTTCCAATAAATATTCATCATGTGTACTGAGGTGGGAAATAAGAAGACACAGCCACAGTTAGGGGCTGCTGTTCTATATAGAGCAGGGGTGAAGGGGTTTTGTGGTGAGGGGGGGACTTCATCACAGCTTCATGTGAACACAAAGAGGCGAGACAGAAACTCCATTACTGGGAAATGGAAGTCTCCTGTCGTGTGACAGTGACTGTGTCTGTGGGGGCTGTGACTCCAAGATGATACCATCAAAGTCCTCCTTTATTTTGCCTGATGAGGAAGAGTTGCCGCATCCCCAGAGCTGCTGGAGGGCATGCTGATGTCATCTGCCTGTCAGGCACGATGACAAGAGGCCTCACTGCTGCCGGGAGCCGTTCGTAAATGAATGAATGAGTGAATGAATGGAATCTGCTGGTGGAATCATCAGGTCCTACAATGAACCTGGTCAAGACTCTGATAATGGAAAGAGGATGCATTAGCATTCTCCCAGATAATTGGGACCTGATACGTGCTATGATATATCCGGTGCTGGTGATATGCTCTGCTCTGCCTTTGGTGAATCCATTTTGCTTTTCATTACTGCTGCTGTGAAGCTGTTTGGAATTCACACAACGCAATATCAGGAGCCGCTCTCTCCGGTGCGTCTGGGGGTTGGTTCAGTGGCGGTGCCGCTCACTCTTTACGCTCCACCCTTGATCCTCAGAGACACAATAGAGCTGCGAGACAGAAGAGCGAGCAACTTCTTCAGAGTATTTTTGGAGGCTCATGCAAATCCCAAAGGACTCAGTGTGTGGGTGTGTGTGTGTGTGTGTGTGGGTGGGTGTGCATGTGGGTGTGTGTTTCTTTTGAGGACTTTGTTGCACAGACAGATTTATTGGCAGGGCCTTTTGTGACCGTCCCCAGGCTTCAGCACCTTTTGGCTCCAGCACAGGCAGCGGAGACAAACACATGTGGTCCATCCTGATTATACCTCATTTGAGATCCACAATAGCGGCATTAGAGCGTTAAAATGGAGCCCTGAGTCGTCAGCCTTCACCCCGGTGACAGGTCACAGATGCACGGATTGTTAACTGGCCGCTGCTCGTTAAAGAAAAACCCCGGCATAAGACATACGTGAATCCTTGTAGGAGTCATTCTCCCTGATAAAAAATATAAATCCCAATCTCAACTACTCACCGCTGCCAGACAACAATTTAATGAGATGCAGCCAGATTGCTAATTGACTTCCTGAATTCCACGTAGCCTATATCTCCATGGCAACTAAACCAGCCATTTCTTTTCATACTCAAAGGAAAAGGAGAAAAGTTTTTTTTTTCAAGCCTCCATTCACTCTGCTCTCTTTTCTTCTCTGAATAATACACTGATGATTTCATTTCAACTCTTTACTCATTTCCTACTATTAACTGTTAATGTTATTAGTGGAATAATGAGCTTTAATCAAAGCAACACACAATTACACAGATTACATCTGTTGGGATCATGAGTATTAATGACTGAGATGTGCAGGGCAGGGCTGTGAAAGGAGGAGACGGTGAGGTAAGGCCATTAAAAGAGAGATTTCAGTGGAGGGAGAGGCGGAGGAGCAGGGCTTGTCTGGGTGTCTGGCTCCCCGCTGACACCAACATGGCCCTCTCTGTTCTCTGTCAAAGTGACAGGACCCGTCCTGAATTGCTGCTGCTGGCCTCCTGGCGACGCCTCTGTGGATCCCTCTCCCTCTCTGACCCCCTAGTATGTCAGATCATGTGTCCGCATCAGACGGGTAACAAGATCCAGGATGTCTCGTCCTGCTGAGAGGGATGTGGGAAATGAGCATCGTAGGAACATGCTGTGAATTGCAGAAGAACAAGCTGCGGATACACCAGCTCCTCCAAACTAACTAACTCATTTTTTTTTAATGAGCTGGACTGACGCCTAATTTCCTCTGCTCGTGTTGGAGGTTGACGTCAGTGTTATCTCGTCTTTTAGAAAAATACATGTTATGATATAAATGTTCACTGGATAGTTTCTTTTTTCCACGCATTTAGGGTCAACAGATAAGCAGCTGGGGTTGTGGGAGATTTCAAAGACTGGTGTTTTTTAGGCATTTAGTGTTGCTCTCTCGTAAGGTGGACTAATGAGATAAAGAAAAAGAAAGAATAATTCAAATGAGTGGCAGGGGTCAAGATAACCACATTTTAATCCCTTTTAGGCCCTTTTCCACTGGTCAAAATACCAACCAACATCTACATCTGGCTTTTGACTGCAATGGGAAAGGATACAATTGTGATTCACTCCCATGTCAAAAGCCCCTATGGTTGACACAGGTTTTTATCTTCACTAGCTGGAATCGTCAGTGATGGAATCATGTTTATTTTGGCAGTCTAGACAGTGACGCTGCACCTTTCCAGGTGCGATGTTATAACGCACATTGAACTTCCGGGTGTTAGCGCGTAAACAGCCATGAACGTTTGAGGACTTTTTGTTTTTACATCTTGGGAACAACATGCAACACTGATTTTTCTTTCTCCGTAGTGCAACATTCAACAGTGGCAAGAAGGAGCTGCTAAGTTACTGGTGCTTTTATGACGTCAAACAACAACAACGTTTGTGAGCATGTTTATCATGTTAAAAACCTTTTGGTGTAAAAGTGGTGCTTTTTGATCGTGGAATTTCAAAAACACATATATTTCCCATTGTGTAACCAATAGAAACTTAGTTTCTTCGAGCTGCCTGTTTGTGACACAGGTAGTGACATCACCAGAGTTATTTTCATATACTTGACAAAGCTCCCTCAGAACCACAGAATATTTTTTGTGTTGAATAGACTTTGTTTCATTTTTTACAAACTAATTATAAATGAACTGAACTCTGTTCATTTTTTGTCAACAGGTACTAATAAAGTTTATAATGTGAAAGATGGAAGAATGAACACAGGTTTATTAGCACAGACCATAACCCGTGATGTGATAATTACATACTGTAATTACATATTATCTGTATTATCAGTGCACAAGTGAAAACCTCCAACCGCTGGTGTCAATGTTCAGAAAAGACAGTGAAACTGATCTAATTCCTACTAATTGCTCAAATAATTTTGCCGCTGGCTGAAAATGTCACAGGCTTTTCACACTTGTGAAAATGTCACGACAGCACCGTCAGCACAATGTGCAATATCTCATGCAAATGTCTGAATCTCGCGCAGACGGCAGCATGTGATTGCAGACAGAGGAGCAGGAAATACTTAAGCAAACATGAAGTTTGTGTTTATGCCAACAGGTTTGGTAATTGGATTTTTTTTTAATTATCTTTGCAGATAACGTGCGATTGTATTAATTTTCACTCAGACTAATTCTCCAGATATTAAAGAGAAAGTGTGAAGACGCTGAGGCAAATGTGAAGAATTATTTCTATTGATTTCCATTGTTTCTTTTTAATTAGCCCGAGGGCGTGAGCCTTGATTAGATGGGGCTCTCGATCTGAAGTTATTGATCAGGTGGTACACTCCTTTTAAAGCCACTCAGCTGGTTATTACCAATCCCTCCCGCTCCCCTGTGGCCAGTGTTTGCCCCACAACCAAACGTGTCATCGGCCCCTCGAATGGCTCCTGAGGACATTTAATTGAAACAGACAAAATAACACCCCTGTTGTCCCCTGGGCTGGATTCTATTACCTTCTTATGTGCCTCCCGTGAGAGTGGTGTGCAGCCCAGAAACAAGTGTAACACCAGTGCATCATCCACAGCTTCCAATCTCCTCCTGCACTAATGGTATACAGACTGCAGGGCCGGTCAGAGCAGCGGACATGTTTTCTTGTTCTAATAAAGCCGCTGTATGACATCCTCCATACTGATGATGTTGTTTATCCACAGCACCCATTCACACAGTAATGAATTAGTATACAAACAGCGATGTGTGTAAATGTGAGCTCCCTCTTGTGTTCCTGGGGATCTGATATGGCCGTGCCCGTCGGACCTATCTGCCCGAGTGCAAGCGGAAAGGCAATTATTTGCATGATCACACAGTCATTGTGTTGCATCCAACCACAGACAAATATAATTATCTAATGGTAAATTCCTCCACAGAGGAAGAGTAATGACTCAGGCCCGTGTGGTTCATGTCTTTCATCGCAAAGTCCGGTCAACTGCATTTTTCAAGTCTCGCATCTGACGATAAGGCTCCTCCACATGATGAATTCTGGCTGGACGCTGTGCTCTTTCCTTGGTGTGTAATTGGTGTTGATGTTCATTGCACAGCTGTAACGTGCACGGCTTCCTCTGCGCTGACGACTCTTTGATTTTCAACAATAAAGGATGATAAAATGAATATCAGATCAAGAGTATGGATCCTGCACTCTAGCTGAATCGATTGTCTCTGCCCAGTGCTCTCAAAATGTTATAAACTGCAACGGACATCCGCTCTTGTGCACTCTCATAATCAAGTGAAGTGAGGTGAAACTTATTCCCCCAGATCCTCTTTTGTGAAATGACTGACGGCGGAAGAGGAAGTCACTCTAAGCGGCACAAGGGATCACACAGCACTGAGAACTTTGCTAGACAGCGGTGACAGTAAAAGGAAATAATCCAAAACCACCAAAACCACTAAAGACTAAATGCAAAGAAACAGAACAAAAATGATGAACAAAATAAAACTTACAAGGAGTGAAACAGAACAAAGCAATATTAAGTAAAGTAACTAAGGAAAATATAAAAATGTAAAAGAGATAAAGAACCAGAGCCAAAACAGCAGCTTGTGTGTTGGCTGGACACAGGCCACACACTTGACTGCAGCCTATTAAAGGCACAAAACATTCCGCTATACTTGTGATGTGATTTCCACAATTTAGAGGCTAAAGTAATTCCATATATATATATACCACTTAGCCCAGGCACAGCCCCTCTGCCAGCAGGAGGACGTGAGCCGTCAGCGAGCTCAAATGCACTGCAGCAGGAGATGCATAATAATCAGCGGGGAGCCGAGTGACACCAAGGGTATAATCCGCAGATAACGTTAACTTAACACACGGACATCAAACCGGACCCAGCAGGGCTCCAAGTGGGACGATCCCTCCCTCAAGCAACGACTGCCAACCGCTCTGCAAGAGGTGAAGACTGGCGTCATGCAGAGCGCACATTGGAGAGGGAGGAAAAGCAAAGCGCCTTACCTGGGTGTGTGATACAATCATGCCGCGAGTTCTGCCACAGCAACAAAAGGCACGGCCATGCTGTAGCCACCACCACAGGCAATCATTGAAATTGGGAGAGTGAGGCTTTCTATGTTTTTTTCTGTTGTTTTCTACGAATTGGATTTGGCTACAACGCCGTTAACCCCTTGAAACAAAAGTGTTTCGTGGACTCAAACACTTCACCCTTCCCTCCATTGGCATAGTGGGGAGTAGATAATGAGTGCATTTTAATTTTGGGGTGAACTATCCCTTTAAACTGGAAATCAAGATAATACACTAAGGATCACTGAATGGTTAAATCTCCTCAAAGAATACATATACATGGAACAAATCACTCTCAGCACCAATCTTCACTGTTCAAAGAAATCTGGAGACCCTTCGTGATTTCATTAGACTTGCGCGCTGACCTGCCTGTTAACTAACCCCACCAACCCCAACATCTAACACACACACACACAGACACACACACACACAGACACAACACACACACACTACAAACTCTCAGCAAAATCTCTCGTTTTGGCTGCTTGCCTTTGTCAAATCCCGTCTTAACTGTCTGCTTGTACACTTGTCTATTTGTGTATTATTATGGTATTAATGGTATTGGGCCCAATGGGTGGGTGGTGAAGGAGCGGCTTCACTTAATGTATTCAATTTTTCACTTAAAAAAATAAAAAATAAAAGTAGTCCTCCTCTGAGGGTGGGTGGTGGCGGGTAAAAAAGAAAAAAGGAAAAAAAGAAATGACTGACGGCTGTTTGGCACCCATCTCCCACCTCAGCTCAAATTTCCTAGCTGCAATATTTGGATTGCTATGGAAACAGCTTTCATAATGCGAGCCCCCCCACCCCCCTGCTTTCATCCAGACACCACGGTATCTCCCAGCCTTTATTGGGTGAGAGGATGCTCCTTGTCGCCTTCATAAAGAGTAAACGATTCCATGAGGGCATATGATGGAGCTGTTCCAGCAGAGCAGTGTGTTCTCTGGGGAGAGAGCGCCTACGCACACAGCAATCTGCCACAGGAAAACGCCCTCTCCCAACCTGCTGCTGATATTAATTACGAATCGAAAGCTACGGCGGTGCCTCCAGCGCTTCCTGTGTGATGCTGGAAGGGGCTACGACGAGCCATAGGAAAGCTACATATGTTGCGCACACATTCTTATAGAGGGAAGCAGGAGAGGCTCTCGCTTTGTTCTGATGTCTGTGCTGCAGGTTTACTGGTAGAAGGGGAGCCACTGGAAGTCTGAGCAGAAAACCTGCATGTAATAAATCACGGCTGCCCTCGGTGATCATACAGCATGTGCTCTGCCGAAGATTTGTCTGTGTCCACACCCATGATGTATCCCTGCAATATACAGCACAATGTAATTAAAACAGGCTCAGAGCCTTCATCAGACGGGAGAAGCTTTAGGTGCACGGTCAAATCCGGTGTTTCACAATAATTATAATACATTTGACTAAGAAACAAATAATTTAATGAAAGAAATAAAGTTCTATCTCAGAGTGAGACGAGAAGATTGAAACAACTCTCATGTCTGTGTGTTGGTAATGTAGCAGGGGTTAGGATGCATTTAGCCTATAGCTTAGCATAAGGATGCAGGGGAAACAGCAACCTAAGCTAAATTTGTAAATATGCAGCATCTCTGGCTTGTCAGGGAGCACAGCGAACAAATAGAGCATAAACTTCAACCAACTTTTCATTAAATGGAATAAGAAAAATGATAATAATGAATGTGTGTATCCATTACCATCAAGATAAACTGCTGGTTGGTGCCAAAGGAATAAGGGACAAAGGGATATAAAGAAAACATGATGAAAACATGGCAATTACATGTGTTTCATTCAGATTCTGATGTTTTTTTCTGCCGCCATTTTTTGTCTCTTCAAGTAAAATTGCAGGACATTAGAGTCATAATTTCTAGACTGAATCTGTTTCCAATGCAATTTGTTGCATTTTATTTTTAAATTGTCACCAACCTTTTTCTAATTTATATTCCACATAAAAACAGCTGGGTGGAAACACGCCGTATGATGACAAGACTTTGGGTAGGTGTGCGTCTGTGTGTCCTAGAAGATAGTTTCAGCATTTTATTCTCATAAACTATGCAAATTTAATTTGTTTGCGGACGAACAGAAAAAATACAACATGGTGGCGTTGATAATTAACATTGTCCTGTATAAACAGAGCCACGCCAGCTGTTTCTCTGCTTCCAGCTTCTGTGCTCAACTAAGCTAAGCTTGCTAGACTAACTGCCTCATTTCTGTGAATGCACACACATGACATGCAGACAAAGATTTTCATCTCATTCTCTGAAGTTTTTTTTACTTCTCATATGCCTGCTATAATATAATTTTAACCGATTTTGAAACGTTGTAGACCACAGGCATAACGACAGATGTAACCGCTTTTCCATAGTTTAACTGTGAGAACGATCCAGTCGAGACGCAGGACCACACACTTGGCGTTTAAACAACAAATTGAATCCAGAGACTTGGGAGTAGAAACATGCATGATCAAATGTGACTTCAGAATAAAAACAAACATGAAGGCTGATTGCAATTGTTTGTGCATTGTTGAATGAATGAGAAAACGAATTAAAAGAAAAAAAGCACTGTTCCCCCAATTCCACAAGTCTGCCCTCCTTTTCTACTGGAAGGTGAGACAGAAGTCTTATTTATGCTGAAGGCAGCCAAGTACGCAACATCAGATTGGTGATGCTTCATGGCCACCTCATAGGCTATTGCTGGTTTCTGCTCACTCACCCAATCGCTGATCCCTTCATACTACACCACTGGATCAGAGTGTCCTCAATTTCTAAAATTTGTATATTTACAATTCAAAATTCAGAGTACGATCCAGTCTGTGACATTAAGATTCGGTCTGTAAACTCCTCACACTGGACCATTTCCCCAGATAATCTGTTCAGAACCGCCTCCAATCGGCAACGCCCCTGTGATTGTTGAGAGGACTGAATCAGACCTGAAATTACCCAATTATCCTCTAGTGGGGAGCCAGACCTGGAAGTACACAGATCAGTAAAAATGGCTCTGTTGAATTCAAGTGTCATGAGTGTGTGAGGGTGAGCTGGCCTGTAAAACACCAGGACTCTGACACTGAAGCAGCTAAATGGAATTTAACCCTTGTTATTTATCGCTTTAAATTTCTACTGTGAGATGACTTAATGTGTTATGGTGAAAAGGTGTGTGAGTGTGTTAAGCAAACAGTGTCGTGGTTTCTCCAAGATATGTTTTGTTTCAGTTTAGAAAAAATGACCAAAACAAAAGATCCAGAGAAAGAATAGTCATTAAATCATTTAATTATTAGATCTTTTTTTTGCCAAAGAAGCCCAGAAATCTTAACAAAATCCCATCGCCTAATGAACCCTTTTAAAAGCCTTATTGATGTGCAGTGTGTGTTTGAATGTGTGTGATCACCTGGATAGTATTTGCCCTGTGTTCTTGTGGGTGCAGCAGACACAGTGTATTTGTGGACCAGCAGCTGTGGCTGAGCGACTCGTGTTTGATAACACACTCTCTTTCAGGAGGAGATTTTCTCTCCAGTGGCTCCAGAGCTGACAAGCGGCGCTTTAATCCACCATGACTGTGTATTGTTTGTTTACATGTGTGGCGTGTGGGATCCAGGCTGCTCTGCTTTCATTTTTATATGAAAAAAGGAGAATTCAGTTTATGTAAGGAGTCGGTTAGACAAACAGAGCAACTCAACTTAAGTCACAACTCGCCGGCTTGTTGATGCTATTCATGAATATTTCAGATGCAGCGTCTTTTGTTACATTTACTGTGCATTTTCCTGTCCGCGTGGAGAAAGTGATTACTTTAAAAAGTGCCTGTGTGGCCCGTGTTGCTTATAATGAAGCCAACGACTGTGCTACAGGAGGCTGGGGGGGTGGAGCGGGTGAAGGATTCACATCGGTGGACCACCGCTGCTACACAAGGTTCAATGCACTTCTCTCTGTTGTGATAAAAAACACATGTTAACTGTATATTTGTGCAAGTGCCAAATGACACTGCAAATGCAGTTCAACATATTAGATCATCACCATCATACGCACTTAAAATAAATACCAGCAACAAGGCTGAAATTATATCAACAAAATGTTCCTAATGGGAATAGATGTACGAGTTAAATCCTTTGAAATGGCCTTTGAATTCCGCTTTAGATAAATAAAACAGAGTGCAGCATTGTTATGGGCTTTTGGCAACACAATCCATCTTAATTTTTGATGAAAGCCTATGGCTGACTGGTATAGTGTGGCAACCAGCACACGGCCTGCATATTTACTTCCAGCTCATTTATTCTCATTATGCAGCCCTGCAGATGCCAATGAGGGGATTTCTGCCCCACAGTGATATTCCATAATACAGAAGGAGAGAGAAGGAGAGAGAGAGGGAGAGATGGGGGAGGCACATAAGGAAAAACAAGACGGAAGCGAGGCGATGGGGGGGGGGGTGCGTTCATTCATGCTCTGCCCGTGAACTTTGACACCTTTGACAGAGGTACCCTCTGTTTCAAGACTCTGAGTTGACGGCACCATCTCATTCTTTTCCCCCCGCTCAGTCTCCGTTGGAAATTTCACATTCGCTGTCACGTAATGAGGCCCTGCAATGACAGACTGAGGGGGGTGGGGGGGCGTGGTTTCATATCTTGGGTTAACTTCCCTGCAGTAATTGTGGTTTCTGTGGCCAACAACATGTCACCTGAGAAATCATGCCGCTTCAACATGGATAAGGAAGAAAAAATATTGGTGGGACAAACTGTCTTTACCCCATTTTTATAACATTTATTGCAAAAGTCTGAATGAGTACATGGCTTTGCTTATATAGAAAATTATTTTTTGGGGGTAATGTGTTTATTCTTTTGGACTTTTTTCCGACAACATTTACTTTTTTGATGTAGTTTGCGTTATATTGCCAAAAAACATTAAACTTTTAAATCTAAATATGTTTCCATAGGATTCATTCATCAAAGCTTAAAGGTACCTTGGTGAGTTTATTCAAGATGTGTCATTCCCATATATTCATGCACATGCACAAGAATGAATGTCTGCAGGCTTGAGTGCAAACCACATCCTTGTCAATGGTTCCACACTGTTCCATTGATCAATAGATGGTGGTAATGCCCCTTTCACGATGTACCGATGCATCAGCAAAAGCAGAGAAGACGAGGAGGTTTTAAACTTTGATGGGAAAAGAAATTGTTTAATGAGGAAGGAAATGAGTTTATTGAGTTGTCCAGCTGACCTTGCAGATACACTGCCTTTCAAGCAGAAACTTTGTTTACTAGAAAACTCCACTTGGCCCCTTTAAGTTGGGAAAGAAGATATCCTGAAGTATTATTTCTTGAGAGGTAGACGCTCCCGGAACTCTGCTAACTTGCTTATTCAGGAGATGACACAGTGGTTTGAACAGATGAGATTAAAAGTGACCAAACAAAACACCAACCATCCTTAGGAATTGGATTTAAATCCTGAAAGGTGCTAGGGATTATGTGACAACACCTTTTTTCCAACTGAGCCTCATCCACTTTAAACTTGTGTGAGTGCACACAAAGGTAAATCTATGGATCTAGTTCTGAGAAGCTATTTGAGAAAAAAAAAAGAATTTTCTTTTGTGACCTGGATGGTGTGTAGACTGTGAAATAGCATATTATACACTTACCTTTCGTAGGGTACCTTTGTATCTAAAATAATACAAAGGTACCCTGTAAACTGCCCAAGGTACAACAAAAAATAGGTCACCAAAGAAGAATCATGTGAATTTAATAGGAAACAGGCCCTTTTCAGAGATTAAGAAATTGGTTTTACTTGAAGCTTTCCTGCAGCAACTGAAGTTAATGAAGACTTGAACGTCAAAGCAAATGAATATGTGTTGATGACTTACACACATTTTAACTGTACAAAGAAGAGACTGTATTACTACACCCTCTGATATGTATTTAGGACAATCCTGTACCGCAGGACGTTGTACTGTATATAACTATCTGCATGGAAAAAGATTCATCCTACGGTGGGATAATGACCAAAACATTAGAGGAACAGAACCAGGCTTGACGTGATGAAGAGCAGCACAGACCTCATGGAGCAGGGTGGGGATGAACTGGACAGAGGGTTGGGATGAACCCTTCTCTGCAGAAGGACTGTTAAAAGTGGGTTTGACCACTGGTTTCATTCAACAAATGTGTGAAATTTAGTTCAACAAGACGATTTCATGATTTTATTTTTCTCCTATTGTTAGCTCTGACAGGGAGGTTATGTTTTTACCCCTGTCTGTTTGTTTGTTTGTTGGGTGGCAAGATTACGCATTACCTACTGGGTGGATTATTATGAAACTTGGTGGAAGGATGTGGTATGGTTCAGGGAAAAAAGCCCCCCCCCCTATCTTCTTTATTTTAGCATTTTTTTGACACTTTCTCTGTTTTCACACCGAATAATTCATAGATCTTTGAGGGAATAAAAATCATGCATATTTAGGAGGCTTATTTCCACAAGTGTGTGCAATTTGGTGCCGCTTGGGTGAATTTAAGTTGGGCATTGGCAGAGGTGTGTGCTCTACTGAGTGTCATTCTAGTTTATTTGTGAGACACTTAATAATTAAAATTCAAATAACGGCTGGAAAAACGGAGGTCTTCTACAACAAGTGATTTTGTAGTCCAGTGAATCAATTAACACCTAATTCCAGTTTGTACCGGGGCCTCTGCAGGGTCAGCTGAGAACTGGGCCCCGAGCTACTTCATCACATTTAGCACATATAGATGAGGCAGTTCCTGCAGAAATAAAAGGAAGCAGCTGTCCCACCCAATCCAATTGGATTTGATAAGAAGCACTCACTGTAACACGGAGCACCTCACAAAAGGTATCCTGTTACATTTATTGCTCAGTCAAGCCATTGTGTAATCCATTCAGCGTGATTATGATACCCTAAATCAGGTTATTTGGATTCAAGTCAATCTGTTCATTTCCCTTCTGTGTAACAGAGAGGTCTTTAGTCTTTCCTCTGCGGTGCCAGCTGGCTGAAGATGAATGAACTGTGGACAAGCCGGGGAGGCAATTGGACTCACGGCTCTTCAGTCTGTAACCTGCAGACCTGTTGTGGCCCTTCCGTGTTCAGGTGGCCTGCATCTCGGAACCACTCACACACAGTATGGTGCCCTCTCTTCTTGTTTTTTCAGGGGAGACTCTTTGAACCTGTGTACAATGGCAAGCACAGTTTACATTTGATTACTTTAATTATTATTAATCAATTATGAATTATTCATCAGTATGAATAAATAGATAGAGGTTTCAGTGTTTCTCCATAAAAAAAAACATTTGTGGCTGAGTGGAGGTGGATTTGATTGAACACTTCATTCTGAAAAATAAAATCCACAGGGAAAGATAATTGAGCTATCAACTGAACAGCTAAACAAACCCACACATAACACGGACAGAGAATCAGACTCGTGATCTAAAAATTGCAAAATCTATGACTACGTGTGGCCATGCATGGATTATTACAAAAGTCTGAAACTGTATTAAAAATGTCTTTGTGTGATATACTTTCTTTTTCCTCATTGATTGTAAATGGTCTTTTCCTCCGACACCTTATTAATTCATTCTGTACCCCCCTGACCTGACACAATATTATCTACAATCTTTGCATGACAGCACTTCACTGAATGTCCAAGGACAGGACAAGAAGGTTGGATGACCTGCGGTGCTTGCCATCAACGAAATGCTGTTTTGTACTTAAACGTGTTGATGAATGCCTGACTCTGTGTTTGATTATGGGCATGTAACCTAACAGGTATAAATCACGAAAGCCATTTTCAGACATGAACTCTGGAGGATATCCACACTCTTGGGTCCAGACTTTCTCCGGAGGTTGTCTCCTACACACAACGACACAGATACGAGTGATCAGTTGAGGGGTGGCGCAGCAGGCAGAGGCAGGACCTAACATATAAATTCTTCTTCAACACATCCACACCAGCGTCAAGCCTTATCATCAAAAGTTCTCATGACATCTTGGTCTTTGTTTTAAGTGTATGGCTCTGCTTTTTCATCCTGAGATATTTATTTTGATTTCTTTTAGTTTTTTTTGTATCTGTCGCGTGATAGAAACGTTATCAACACACGGAGGAACTCCTGCTGTGTTTTCACATGGGCTCATCTGGACATTACCTCGAGTTTTTACAAGGGGGCTGTCAGGAGCTTCTCTGGAGTTCAGTGCATGACTGAGAGCAGCTTGATGTTCCCCCTTTACGTTCCTCATTCTCACATTTCATATATGTGTTATGAGTCCATCTGCAGATAATGAATTAAAGCACAGAAAGACCAGCGTTGACTTTGCTTTTTAACAAATTGCCACCAAAAAACAAGCAATAGTACATCAATAACAAAAGTGTATGAAAATGTGAATAGTAACAGTCTATGCACCAACAGCTACAGCAGTCTAGGAGTTTATTAAATGGACACAGCAGCCATGGGGGGAAAGCCGAGGCTGGACAGGTCCACGCTGACACTCATCACAGCCCAGGTGACAGGTGTCGTCCGACTCTGACACTCCGTCTCAGATATGAGAGGAGGAGATGGAGGTCAGCAGGGAGAGGAAGACGCTGGACAATAAATCTAAGGGAAATGCTTTGTCTACAGCATTTTGAAAAATCTATATATTTTTTTATCTTTGATTCCGGACACCTGCATTCTGTCATGAAATACAAACATCTTTTCATTTCGAAGCCACCTTTTTCTGTATGAAAACAAGCAGACATACGTATATCACAGACTGCAGTGAAATTCAAAATGGCCCTGTGAGTCAGAGATAACAGAATGAGACCTCCTGAACATTACTGGCATTTGCGAGAGCGAGGCCCGTCCCACCTCGTCATTTCCAGGTTGGAAACCCATTTCATTCCTGTGTGTGGGTCTGAGGTTATTGGATAAATTGATTTCTGGCTGACCTTTGCTGACCGCTCCTCCGATGCAAAGAGTTCTTAATGATCTTGTGCTGTCAGAGGATCTGAAATCCCAGATCCCTACAGAGACCATTAGTCTCCAGCTGGCATTATGATGAACGGTGGGATACTGTTGATATACAGCAGGTTGACACAACAATGTGAGCACCTGTTAATGTAATGCAATACAACAGCCATGCAGTGAACAAGGCATTAGTGAAGATTCTATGTAGACCACAGAAGGAAGCTGTGGCGATGATGCATTAAATGGGTTAGGGTTGGATCTTACTCTTACTCTGTTTTTGTCAAACTTATTTTAACTGTGAAGGGCCTTGCTCAGTGCATAGCCTTTGTTTGTCACATCCATGCATTTTCAATACCTCTGAGGGTCGCAGGCGGGCCGGAGCCATCACAGCTGACATTGGGCGAGAGGCGAGGTACACCCTGGACAGGTCACCAGCGTGCCACAGGGCCGACATAAGGAAATACACAATCCTTCTCACTCACATCCACACCTATGGGCAATAGGGTTCTCTTTGGACTGTGGGAGGAAGCCGGTGTACCTGTAGAAAACCCACTCAGGGACAGGAAGAACATGCTCCACACAGAAAGGAAAAAGATATACATATTATTTACATATGTATGCCTTGTTGTATTATAGAGGCAGATGTAGGATTGCTTTGAATCTAAATTGGGAGACAATAGGGACCACAATTTACACAAAGGGACCAATTACAGCTGGGGCCAGTATCCCCCTGGCCCCACCCCTGGATCCTTCCCAGGTCACTATAGACCTAAATCAAAAGTAGACAGTGGAGATCCTGTTTAACGATGTTTAAAAAAAACAGTGAATTCAAAATAGCAGTGAATAAAAAAGCTAAAACTAGTAAACTATTCAATGGGGTCCGACCAGGTGGAATTTTGTCACAAATTCTCTTCAATATTAACAGTGCATGGATCGTCTTTAAGAGGTTATAGGTAGACTGGCTGCTTAGAGTATGTTTTAGTTATGTCGTGTAGTATAAAATTAAATTGAACTCTGCTTGTTAAAACCAAAGAGGATCAGAAGCTAAATCACCTTCATTCTTTATGGCAGGTCAAGTCCTAAATGTAGCCAACACACTAAGATCTGGGTCACAGCATTAAGAACAATTTATTTGATGATGACTATTTGCAGCATCAGGACTAACCGTACACACACAAACTAATATGTTGGAAAGCCAATTTTCTTAGAGCCTACAGTGCTCCATTTCAATCACACACTTGTGGTGCAGCTATAGTCACGTAAAACTGGAAAAAGCTTCAGGTGCAATATAATGATGCATTCACAATTTTGCTAAAGGATCCAAGATGGACAAGTGCAAGTCACATGCTAGTGGTTTTAGCAATGTCCCCACCTTTCATGTCCTGCTGAAGAATTTTAAGTATGCGTTTATGTTGTGAGTAACTGACTCAGAAACGTGTGATCATAAGGAACCCTAGCTTCTCAACATGTTGTTGGTAACACTGGAACAAATGTCTGTTTGTGTTATCAATGCCTTAGTAAAGTGTGATGATTGTATTTCTTCATTTGTCTTCTGTTTTTTTGTCAATTATTAATTTTATTTGTCATAATGATATGGTCCAGTGGGTCTGAATAAACCTAAACTATTACTATTACTAACTAAAGAATATGAAGTAGGAATAACACATTTATAATTTCAAGACTAATACATAGATGAATACATTACTACATGTTTCAATTGGGATATTGCACAGTAGGAGTTCTGAAACACATATAAGCTCTGTCTCAATTGAGGGGCTGCATCCTTTGGAGGCTGCATTTGAAGACTGATTGCGTCACAGTAGCACAATAGACTGTCCCATTTCAGAGGCTCCGACAAATGTGGCCGATAAATGTGCTACAATGCATGAATCCTTCCCAACCTAGCCTATCCCAGGATTCATTGCGCTTCGATGACAAACTGTTTCACAAAGAACTAATGGCGCCGGCAAGGGATGAAACATTAATTCTTGAGTATCACGCTTTAATTCAAATGAACAGCTAACATATCACAGTTAAAAAGCCAAGGGGCAGTAAAACTTTGTCTTTGTGTCCAATTTCAGCTCTGTTGCTTGGCAACAGCAAATAAGGGTGGGACGAGCTGGTGACGCCCATCATGGAAATCCTCCGCAGACCAGACCGCCTCACTTCTGTTCACCCTCTGCAGTCTACAAAGACCGCCTCCTTCATGGGCTGCATAGACTGATCCAGAAGGAACTGGGACCCAACTAGAGTCAGCATCCAGGGGCGGAGCCAGGGGGGCACGGCCCCAGCTGAAATCTGATTGGTCCCTGAAGTGCACTTGTCCTGTCAGTGGCCTTTTTTCCCCAAACATTACAAACAATATGAGAATGTGTTGGATTTTTATTTTCTAAGCCTTTTTGAAGTCCACAACATTCTCTAACATGGGACACTTTTCAAAAATATATTCAATGATGTGTAGCTTTGCTTAAAGCTACAGAGCTCACAGTAAACAAGGACCTAAATGTGCACATAACTGAATCACGAGAGTTGTGCAGAGATGTTGGACATAGTCCTGGCCCCTCTGAGTAAAGTGTGGCCCCTTTGTCGCCCCTGTAATCCTAGATCCTAGATCCGCCACTGCATACATAGTAGGGTAATGGACATTCTGAAGCTACTGACTGAGATTTGAAACACACTTGCACATCACAGCCACCAGCTTCCTCTCCTCCATATGTGACCAGCAGTGGACTGTCCTCATCTCCTCTCTCCTCGTGTTGCAAGCCGCTCACAGACCCTGACGCTCGGGGGGAATAATGTGGCTGTCAGTGTCCGGGGGGCTGGGGAGGGTCGCTCCCGGTCACAACGTGGGGAAGTTGCGCACTGTTTCTCCACGTTGCCATGGCTTCTTTCTTTCTCTTTCTTTCTGTAAAAAACCCCATTGACTGCGACAGGGTCCCTTCTTTCCTTTGAGTCTGTCTTTGTGGAAAAGGAGGAGGAGGAGGAGGAATAACCCTCTATTAGTTTTTTTCAGGCGGGTGGGTGGGGGGGCGGTGTCATCCAGGGGAGGAGGGAGGAGGTGCTCCGGCTCCGACCAACAGAGAGGCGCAGCAGCGGAGACACGCAGCCCGCCCTCCTGCTTCCTCCAGCGGTGCAACATTCAACTTTGTGCCGGGCACACTCGACATGAGCCGCATCTGAAGGTGAGTGTCCACGTTACTCTCCTCTTCCTCCTCTTCCTCCTCTTTCTCCTCCTCCTCCTCTTCCTCTCTGTTGACCGCTGTTACACTTGTTGTATTTTAGCTTTGAACACGCAGCATGGTTGTGCAGGCACCTGTTTAAAATGCACAGGAGGGTGAAAGGTGGGAGATGGAGTCAGGGCTGGTGGTGCAGGCTGTTATCACCAGTTTGTCATCATGAGAGGATTCACATAAAAAAAACAGACTTTCAGTTCAGTCATACTGGGAGAGGAAGCTCAAGCTTTACCCTTCACCTGCATGAGCAGCATCTTCCACTTCTCCTTTTACCACCATGCAGCTTTGAGGCTGTTTGAAACCATCTCCATGATGTGAGGGATGTGAGGGACGTCAGCTTTGAATTAAAAATGATCCAGAGAGGAAAGTTCCTTTTCTCTTAAACTCCAATGAGAGATCACACTGTAACGGTGCCAGTGTGAATCACACTTTGTCCTTCAGTGTGCTGAACAGCATCATACCGGTCTGTGTTTCAGTGGGTGCATGTATTGTAGCTTGCATGTGATAATACGAGGGGCAGAGGGACAGTGGTGTGCACGCTGCTGCAGATGTGTGTGTGTATGAAACCCTGATGTTCACTGTTTTGTGGGCTGGTTTTAATGTTCAGGAGATGTCTCCCTTCCAGATTTATTTCTAGTGCTGTGAGAAGGTACAATTTTATTTTAGCCACCTTTGAACACGTTGGCATCGAGGTTTGAGCCGGCACCTGCACGTACTGAGAGATATAGAAATACAGAAGAGGGCGAAAGGTGAGAGATTTAGTCACGGCTGGTGTGAAACCAGACTTTCAGTTGAATCATATTGGGAGAGGAAGCTCAGCTGGTTTGATCAGGTTTACCCGTTTTTGAAATTTTTCGGTGAAGATATCATCATGAAGCTTGAAGACTGTTTTAAATGATGCATGGATGTGAGGGACGAGAGGAAAGTTCATTTGTTTAGTAAACACTGACGGGAAGATCACCCTCTAATGATCTCATTGATGAAACCACAGGACTGAATCAGACCTTGTCCTTCAGTGTGATGAACAGCGTCATCTCAGTCTGTGTTTCCATGGGTGCATGTATTGTGTAGTTTTGCATGTGATATGAGGGACAGAGGGACAGTTGTGTGCGCTGTGCTGCAGACATGTGTGCATAAAATCCTGTTGTGTAATGTTTTGTGGGTTGGTTTTAATGTAGAGGAGCCACGTCCCTTACAGCATATATATAGACTTTCACCGCATGAAGGTACAATTTTGTTTCAAACACAAACACGTGGGCAGCGTGCTTTGAGCAGGTACCTGTGCAGACTGTGAGATTTAAAAATAAAGAGAAGGGTTAAGGGAGAAAGAGAACAGGCGGATGTATAGTTTAGTCAGAGTGGCAGAGGATTCTCCGCTAATTTTAGCAGATTTACCTTTTTTATTTTCAGCAGAAAATATCACTGTGGAGCCTTGAGACAGTTTAAATGATCTGCGTGATGCGAGGATGCTAGTTTGTTATAACTGACAGGTTTTTTAAGTAATTAAGAGAGGAAACTTCCTTTTTACTCAAACACTGATGTGAGGTCACTCTGTAATGTGCTTGTCATTCCTGAATACTGAGCCACCGAACTGAATCAGACCTTTTCATCCAGCATCACCTCATCCAGTGTTTCACTGGGTGCATGTATTACAGTTTGCAGATGGAGGGACAGTTGTGTGTTACAGACATGTGTGTTTGAAGCCCTGCTTTTGGCTGAACTACTGTTTAATATTTCGTGGGCTGGTTTTAATTTAGAGGAGCTGCGTACCTTCACAGCAGATTTATAGCACTGTGAAAAGGTAAGTGGAGTCATGTGGGGGTAAAGAAAGAGCTGTCAAAGTCTGTAAAATGTAGGTATATTTAAGATAAAGACAATTTTTTTAATTCTTTTTTTTTTCAGGCTGATACATTGTAACAGAGGAGAGAAAACTTTGGTCTCACAGACAAAACACCCTTAGGGGGATTAAAGAATCCCCTCGCACACTCTAAATGTAATTGCTCTTTATTACATGCTGTTGCACTAGTGTAAAGCATGCATGCATCGAGATTAAAATGACTGATGAGATGTCAGGGAGCGTGATTAAAATCGCATTACGCTGACATTTAAATCGGAGAACTGGTATTGCCGTTGTTACCTTTAGCTTTCTAAATGACGGGGATGTGGATGAGCAGTTGTTGCTTGCATGTTTGATGTGTTTTGTTGCATTTATGGATCAGATATATCTCGCATGGTTTTAACATAGTGACTCCCTCAATATGAATATTTACAAGGTATGCAAATGTTTCGCACATGCTGTGTGGAAGTGCTGCAAATTCAAATGTTGGTTTTCTCTGCCTTGTTGTGGTTTCGTGGTGTCTCATTACAGATGGAGCCTTTGAGGGAATCCCAGGAAACAGAGAAATGTTACATAGTTTATCCATAATTTGATATTTATATTCCTTTTGATGCTTTTTTCTTGTATTGTTCTCAACAAACTCTGCTTGCCCTATATTGTCTGCAGCACAGTTTGAGGCACATTTTCCAAAAACAAAGAAATATGGTACTGTTGTAGTAAACACACTCCTGCTACCTCTGCTGCTTGTAGTTCTGCTAGAGCTCCTGATACTGATCCTGCTGCTGCTTAATGTTAAACACAAAGACCTTCTGAAGGTCAGACTGATTCCATTAGTGAATATAATCACTTCAAGCTGCTCTTCAAGAAGAGTACAGCTGTGCCTCGCCCATCCCAGTAAGCACATCAGTTCTCAAGTGTTCAGTGCCAGAATTATCACAGGTAAGTTGCTTAAATTAAATTTCTAGGCCAAAGATGAGAGTCTCGAATGGCACTTGTCATCACACGTGGTCCCCAGCCTCTCTGTATTCAGGGCAGTGGTGCATTGTGTCCAGAAGTAGGTCGAATGCTTCTCACCAAACAATTTGAGCGAGAGCCAGTAATTGGACAAGCAAAGTGTCGACCATCTCCCAGCCGGTCCATGTCAGCCAGCCCCCTCGCCACTTAATATGCAGCTCCAACCTGACGCATTTCATGGACCTTTTTCATCCTTTTTATCGTTTAGATTACAAAATGGAGGAAACAGAACATCCTTTGTAGCTGTGGACCGCCTCGTCCTTCATTTGTTAGTGGCTGACATACTCAAGCCCTAACAAATGTCTGCTCAAATGTCGAGAAACACCCAGGTAGGGTAACTGTTTGGATCAAAGTCCCACCTGCACATAAATGAGGCTTTACACAGTATGGTAGCTGGCTGTGTCTGCTGCACACAGATTGAAACTCAGTCACACAGACAACTGATAAAAAAAAAGCCTGAGCTTATAGCGTGCTGTGTTGGTTTCATCTTTTTTGCACAATCATCACAGACTGGCTCTGAGGCAGGAAGTGCATTGAAGATGTGAAGGATAAAGGCAGGCTGTGATTTTGTCTTTACCTTTTTCATACAGGTGTGTGTTTGCAGAGCTGCAGACATGTTTGTGCTCGCAGTGTGTGTGTGTGTGTGTGTGTGCGCGCGATCAGTGTATTGTCCAGTGTACATGAGAGAGGTTGGGGTTGAGAATGAAAAGGAGAACGGGTGAGGCACAGAGAGCCCTTTCTTTACAACCAGGCTGTGTACACCTGGTCTTTTGACAGTGTAGACTGAAAGATGTACTCGGAGTCTGAAATTAACTTTTTCACTCACAGGCCAAGCTGGCTGGGAGATGAAATAAATCCATTGGCAAAGCATATTTTTATTGGCCAAAAATATACATTGCCTTTTTTTGTCACATATAGGTTTGTCTCAGTAATTCGTGGAGATAAACAGGTAAATGTTGAATAAAAAACTTAGGCCTTGTCTACACTACTGCAGATATTTCTTTTCAACAGATACAAAAATGACTAAAACCACTTAAACAAGCATGCCGGGCCACTGAGTGGCAAAACAGTCTACATTAAAGATCTGTCAGATACCAGAGAAGAACACTGTGGTCCAGGTGATCTTGGGCGAGGCAGATGCCTGTGAACCCGGGTTGTCTGGTGCAGTGATACTAAATTTAGTGGCAAACTTGCAAATTAGACCCTATCAGATAACCAAATTGGTATATAGATACAGTATATGCATTGTTCGAGTTGTTCCCGGTGCATGCTCATTACACAAAGCAGTGGGCGTACTCAAAGTAAGCTGTGACTTCATCGTTTCCCTAATGCTCTGTTTTACATGTACACACGGATACATAGAACCAAGGGTTTTTGAAAATCTGAACTTTGGAAGGCATATGTAAAAATCTGTTATAGTAATTTAAAATGCTGTTTGTATGGGAGCAAGAGGCCCAAATGCTGAGGAACAAATTGTAGGGCAAAATATCTGCGTCAGGGCATTAAAGGGATCAGAGCAAAGTTTAAATCCCAATTATTTTTGATGTATTGACCAATGGATTATTTGAGTTAAATACAAAATCCAGAATACGACTCAAGATGTCTGTGGCGTGAAGCTCAGGGACAAAGAAAGAGGCTCGGACACACTGTCAATGAGCCGAGTGCTGTGTTCATGGTCTCAAATGTCCAATTTCATTGTTTCTATTTTTGTCTTTGTCATACTGGCAACTCCCAAAACAACTCATCACCATAGCCCTGACATTCTAATGTCGCCAGCCTCACTTCCATTATCTGCAAACCCTCATTCCTCAAAGAAATGTACTTTTTCTCTTGGGGTTTTTCATTTTGAAAGTTGGCCTCTTGTAAATATTGTCCCATCACTTTAAATTAGCCTGACTGCTAGCTAGCAGCAGACCTGTGCCAAAAGTCCCCTGAGAGTTACTCGCTAGATGGAACGTCTACCTGCATTTGGTGCTTGGCTGTAGTTAATTTTGAACCCTGGATATATTTTTTAAGATTGAGTGAAGCCTCAGTGATTTCTGGTTGTGACAGAGTAATTTACAGCCATCTGTAAACTAAAGCACCTGTCTGTCCAACCCCATCTTCTTCTTCTCCTGTGCCGTAGCATGACTTGAGGCGGTTCTTCTGTATGGAGCCATCTGGGTTTTTTCCCCACATGCTCACAGTCACTTACAAGAACCGACTCTCAAAGATAACTCATTTAGCCAGCAAACTCATTGGTATTCCCACCCCAGCTTCTCCGAGCGTGTCACCTCATCCCTGTTCTGTAAAGGACTCACCATCTCACGTGACCCGGACCACCCACTCTACCAGCACATTAACCGCCCCTTCCCATTCCTTCTGGCTTTAGGTATGGACTACCTATGTTACAAGAAATCCAGCCTGCGCGGTGTGAAGTGTTTCAATCCATCCGTTTCAGTCTTTGTCTCTATTGTGTGAACCCTGCAATTAAGTTTCCCATGTAAACTCTGCATTGTGCTTAACACTGTCCTACTAGTATGTGTAATGCATGGACCCCACTGTTTAAAAACATTTCTTTTTAAAATACATAAACTATCTGGAGCCAACCAAAACAGATACCTGAATTTATTTGATTTAGCAGGTTTTGTGTGAGATCAATTCTGTCCACGAATTTGCGGATCTAAACCACTCTAAAATGTCCGTTTGCATCTTATCTGCGCCCTGTCTGGAGAGGATGCACCTCTTATCAGCGTCAGCAGTGTAATTTCAGCCTATAATTCAGTCTGTCGGATGGAATCTGGAGTATCCGATGGCTATAAGGGATTAGAGAAAGCAGCCTGACAGCAGCGAGCATGGACTGAAATGACTAATCGTCCATTTAAGCATCCTAGAATGTGCTACTGGTGGTGATACAAAAAGAAAAGAAAAGGGATCTTCAGGAACAGTCGACTGTGACGCGTGGATACCACTTGTAAACCTAAACTGTGATAACGACAAACAATGCAGTGATACCTGGTGGTGTTGAGACGTTTGAGTGTGTGTCTCAGAGTGGCTGGCAGATGCAGCGGGAAGGTGTGGAGCCTAGCAAGTACCCAGGCCCCTAATTGAGGTTCAGCTCATGCTTCATCACTACAAGCAATTACAGTGACGACTCATGCTCCGCTCTGCTGCAGGCGGAGCTGAGAGTGCTGCAGCGGCGTCGTACCTGAGCCCCCACCCCCCCTCTTTCATGTTTGTCACTTCTGACAGCCGGAAAGGCACTTTCTAGCCAGTTTGCTCTGGAAATGTGTTTGGTTACATGAAATATTCATTTCCTCCTCGCCTGCTCTCTGGCAATGTGCATATATACTGTATTTACCAGATTTTTTTTTATGTACCTGACCAGTTCAGAGGAGAGATAGAGGAGGGTTGGTAATGGTTCCCTCCTTACAGCCTGTGATGGAGGTGGAGGAGGATGCAAAGATAATAGGTGCTGATCCTCAGAATCAAGCTTTATTTCTTATTTAACAGGCCACCGCAGCACCGCACCACCGGGTGAACATGATCAATGGGTTCTCGCGCTGCACGCACAATTAATCAGTAAATTTCATACTGAAGGACAAACCGGCAGTGAGGTCAGTGTTATCTCGTGTGTTCAGTACTTCTTTTCCCAGCAGGAGGGGATGAGAGGTCAGCAGCACAACACTGGCAGCGTGCTACACACTCGTCCCTGCCTGAGAGTAGAGTTTAGCCTGTCTTTCTCGTTTCTCATGAATAGAACATGTAACCAAGACTTATTGTTGTTTGCAGCCAGCTACAGCTAATGTCTTTCATAATGTCTTGCACTTACATGTCATCATTAAGGGAAAAATGAGACTCTTTTTATTGCTGTGTTGTACAATTACACACTTGTTGTGTTCATATCCTGACCCCCAGGCTCTTTGTGCATCTTTCATGGGAATTTTCCATCCCCTGTTGGATTCAGTGCAGAGACAGTGATATGTACTGTTATCCGTCCTCGTTTGGCTTCAGAGTTGTAATTGTTATGTTTAATTAATCAATTGAGATTATGCTCGCATGAAAACCATAACCAGTAAAGAGGGGGTGCTTTATGCGAGAGATGCTAATCCCACTGTGCATTGCTGTCAGCGTCAAACCCATTTGCCAATCGAATTGTCCTGATTCTTGCACGCCTTCTCAGATTTACAGCACCACCGTTGAATCGCAGGGTACATATCCACTAAATTCAATGTTTATATTAAAAACCGCGGTGAAAAGGGCAACACAGCCATAAGGTCCTCCAAGGAACAACAAACATGACAGCCATGCCTCAACGAGTAAGAAGTTATTGCCCTAAAGTCACTGGGTTGCAGGGATGATTTCCATTTCAATTGTGGGCTCAATTTGGGATAAGTCATGCATACAGAGGTGAAACGAACAAAGAGCATAAGAATAAAAGTGACAAATTTAGAGAATAGAACAGAGAAACGCGGTGTCATTGGCTTTGTGTCCCATGAAGGGTATTGTGTGTGTGTGGCTGCACGGATAACGTTGCAAGGGGACCCTTGGGACGTGGAAGAGAAGGGTACCGAAGAAGAGGGAGGACGCATGTGACAGGCAGGGGACACGCAGGGGACACGCAGAGGACATACGGAGACAGACGTAAAACACGTCTCAGACAAAAATGCTGTGAGAATGGAGCTGTTTGCCAGTTAACTCATCAGAAGTTCCATTAGAGCACGACCGATAAGGGAGCTGCTGCTGATACCAATATCAGGGATAAAACAAATTCCTATAACGATCTATTGGCTGCTATACAAATTCATGAAAGAAATTGGCAACAATTCCCAAGGTGTTGTTATCAAACATTTATGACAAAGAGATGCAATTGAGGCTTGATAGTTTACAGTTTAACGATAAACTTTATTTTGAATATTTAAAAATAAAAACACCAATACAACTTTATAGAACTTCAACTGAGAATTGGTTTTTTTTTTCACCAGTGCACATCTTTTCATCATTGTTTATTCTGTAAAATAAAAGTTTCCTTAGCAGAGTATATTGGCATCTACGCTGAGACTGACATGTCTGAAAGGCTCATGTTGGCCAATATTATCAGCCAACTGATATATCCCTTGGGCTCTAGTTCCCATACCTCAAATTATTTGTCCAGTCTAAAACTCTAAACCCCATTCAATGTACAGTCATTTAAAACAGATTAGCAGGTCCAACTTGGAACCCATACAAATGGAGGTGGGTGGGTAGCTGAGGAGGTGGAGTCGCTCAGCACCCTATTCTCTTTGCATATTCAGGGAAAAAAAGGCTCTGTCAAAACCGTGATGTGTCACCGTACAAACCGGGACTTGATCATTTGTATGAGATAATGTGTCTCTTAAGTATGGCAGCCGACTGTCTAGAGGTAGGCGACTAATATGTGTCTGTGTGACAGGGTCTGGTGTGTCCGCACCAGTGCTGTGTGTCCAGAGGCCTCCCCTGGGACCTCATTACACCGTGTCGGGGCTCCTCTGGGTACTGTAAGTGGACTGCTGGGAGCCCGAGCCGGTGCAGCTACATGTATGTTGATTTGGTGTCGAACACGTGAGCTCGCTGTCTGCTCTGCATGGTAAGAGGCTGTTTACTGGCCCAGTGAGGCCTGGAGTCAAGCACAGCACTATCCTCCAAATGGAAGATTAGAGAGCAGATCAAGCATGATTAGACTCGTGAAACAAAGAGGCCCGGGCCCACAGAGTGGTCAATTTGCTAATTGGGTTAACACATGAGCAAGAAGTATAATCCTGTTTTTGTTTTCCGTTGTATTGACCCATTTGTCCCATATTTTCATTTAGGTTCACTCATAGAGAATGTGCAGACCACAAATGACCTAGTATAAGAATGTAACATTCTATAGATGCTTATAAAACTTTGAATAGACACAGCCTGGTCCTGCAGCATTGTTCTGTAGGTAGTAGGTTCCACTGCAGTATTATGTGTCAGAACTAAGTTATTTTCCTCATAACTTACATTTTCAACAGTTTGTAAATGTGGCAATAGTTTGTGAAAGTCGTTGCAATTGTCCTTTAGGGTCTCCTACAAACAGCCAGAACCCAGCATGCCTATTTCTTAATGTACCCACCCCACAGCCTGAGCAAATGTTGGTTGGAGGAATCTTGCCAAGCTGGTGCGTTTCCAAATGAATTCATTAGCTTGGGGGGGCTCGACTCACCACTTTTACAAGTGTGACCCCGCAGACCAGCAGTTATCAACTGCAGACCTGTTTGACCTCATTATTTTTACAGCTCCAGATTTTTGGGTAGAAACCAAGACTATTTTACAGAGCACGTTTTTTATAGCCTCGTATCCAATTGCAAACGATTTCACCTTGTAACATTTTCTGTGGTTTTTAGTGGAATTCGAATGAGTATCGTGGGATTGTTTTTTACCGAAAACTAGACCAGTCATAAGGTCTCATTCCAGTTAGGTGGAGCTATTATGATGTTGAGGTTTAAAGTAAATAGCTGGGTGTGAAATCACTAAGCATTTTAGTCACAAATTGACTCATTGGGACACACAAGAGGGCAGTGGTACGGGTAAATACTGTTTAATTGCATTAGCTAATCAGTGTAATGCAGGCTTTCCTGAACACAACTACTAGAGTGAGGCGAATTTTGAGTGTAGTGCTCATTATGAAATGCCAACCAGTTTAGCACCCGCTATAATTGGAATAATTTTCCATTTAGAAGCAAAACATACAAACACTATAATGCATCAGTGTGGCACAGATTCCAGTATGGATTGGCTTGGATAGTTTTCCTAAATGTCTCTTTTGTAGCAAAGTAGAGAGTAGAAGTAAACAGATCTCAGTCTTCACAGCAGACTGACTAAAAATCTAAAAACACAAGAGTGAAGGATTTTCTGGAAATAGCATCCATGCTTTTTAAGCTGCAGGGTCATTCTGTGTTTTTGCACATTGTGTTTGTGTGAACTTTTTGTTTCCTTGGCGCAGATGGAATAATACAAGCACAGAAAGCTTGACAAATTGCACAAACAGACAAAGGAAAAAATTCAAGATAACACTTTTTTGTCACAGAGGCAACGCATGATTAACAACCGAATGCTAATTTGTAGAGTTGCAGACAACCTGGAAGGAACAGATGTTTGTTCCAGATTAACCCTGGTGATATTTAAGAGAACAAATACTTCATAGACAAAAATAGTGCCCTGTAGTCCTGGTAATTAGTTATTTTTGCTTGTCTGCACACATTCATTCTCTTATCTAGGGTTGCTCTTGTGTTACTCTACCTGTAGACTTTTTGATGAGTGTCTAATAAATTAGAGCAGGACAGACAGATTTTTCCCCCCTGCAGAGGAAATGAAATTACATCTGGTCCCTGCACAACAGCAGACATTTTTAGGCTGTGGTAAATCTGCATTTAATCGGGTTCGGGTTCAAAGTGTAACAGTGGAGGCAGAATTGCTGAGCTCAATCTGAATTCTTGACTTTCAGAGTGAGTACTTTGCCAATTTGAGAAGGCTTAAAGGCTCGAAGCGATGGCTTTGAGAAACAAAAACAGATCAATAGAGAGTGATCCTGGAAAAATCCTACTTTGATATCCTGGGCTTCAGCCTGGAAATGCTCCCATCAGTCTTCACATGACGTATAGCACAGGCTTTTTTTTGTCTGGGTGGAGGTCATGGTGGTCTTCAGTGCTGTGATTCACCTTCATCACCACAACTTTTTCAGATCTAGCTCCGTAGGCAGCGTGTTGTCTTTACCATTTACATTTGCATATAAATTGACTTCATGCCTCCGTGATTTATTTTCTTGAGACAGTGACAGAGTTTCGCCGACGGCTCTGCCTCTAAGTCTCTTGCATTTGCCGCAAGTATGATAACAGGAGCAGGATTGTTATTCAAAGAAATTGTGGTCTGGTTCTGTTTTATAGTGGAGCCGCACAGCAGCCACTGACAGAACACTTATGTCTCGCAAATTCTTCCAAAACTGCAGATTAAATTCGAGTCAGCCATGCGAGATGGCTTTTCTCATGTAGTAAAGAAAAAAACATTTCTTCACACCGGAGAGAAAATTGAACTCAGTGGTGTTTTGGGGAATTTAGTCAGTTCCATCTTTTTCGAGCATTTTACCTTCCACTTCTGACAGCTGTTATACTATATGGGACTTTTTTGTCACTACATTTCAGATTGACTTGTAATGCGGAGTGACATGTGTTCTCTCGCACTAAAGAGGTAACAGCACCTGTTTCATGTTATGTTTTCAGCCCTTTGAAGTCTCGTCGATGTCACCTCCGCGATTTATCCACCTTATAAAAATAGTCGAACAAGAGACTTGCCAGCTCTGCAGGGGTCATGGTTATTTAGGGGGCCACGGCGGGATGGGATCATGGGATGACAGTTTGACACAGGATATATGCAGGGATCACCTCAGAAAAGCGACTATAATTGACATTAGCCTTGAGGTCTGTCAGTTTTCTGACAGCCAATGAATGCAGGCGTGCCTTCCCTTCACAATAGATAACAGATTCATACCTCCTGTTTTTTTAAAACCCTTTTACACCTCAGTAATTCCTCTCTAACAGCCACTTGCCCCAGCTGAGCCACAGTTTGCACCCTGTGTCATGGATTTGTGATTATCCTTTTAAGAGTGTGAAGTGGGCGAGGCGGTGGCCAACATGCCCTCGTGAAACTCTGTCCGCTGCTCTGATTCCCCCAGTGTGCTTGTCTTCCTCTCGTTGAACTGGTGCTGTACAGTCCCCCGGGCTCTTCTGTGAGGCGTAACTCACCTGCCGTCGAAACATTTGGATCATATCCCTGAGCCCTGAGCAGTCCCCGACTCCCCATATACAGCCGAACCAACGTTACAGATGGCCCTGCTTCTTCCTGTGGTTCCCGGCATGGTGGAGAAGGTGCAGAGAGTATGAAGGTTACAGGCAGGTCTTCCCTTGTAGTTCTGTGTCGAATGTCATTGCCAACACACGGAGGCCTCTTTAATGCACCAGCCCTTCTTTTTCTCCACCACCTGCAGAGTGGTGGGATTGTAGCTGAGGTCAAAAGTGTGCCAGAAGCACTGCTGTTAACCCATTGTGTTGTGCCTTCTATGGCAGTCCTCGAGCAGACTCTTCCTGTACATAATAGAGTAGACCGCATTCCTTCCAGTGAGCTTGGACATAGTTAGCTGGCTCTCAATGAACCTTCATGCAGATTTCGCAACAGTGGACGCTCTTTTCTTCCCATTTACACGAGCCCTCATTTTTCAACCCTGTTTAGACCAAAGCTGCTGCTCTTTGGGTTTGGTTCAGCTATCTTGCTCATGGAGTAAACAACATCCCCCCCCCTCTCTTTCGCTACACGACCAGACTCTAAAGACGTATTCAAATGGAGTGAAAAACAATGAGTCTTCCCCTGTGTGTGTGGGAGTGTGTTGTAACTTAACAAAGAGAGGCTGGTGCTCTGTTTGTAAGTTGACGGAGTCGTGTTAGCGCCCCAGTAACAGGCGGGGGATTTTCTTGCATTCACAGCAATGCTGTTTTGATCTTCTGCAGCAGGGAGTTGTAAATCACACTTAAGGGAAGTTGTTCACACTTCATGTGAGCCTGTAAAGATCTAATTTCTCAACATCTTTTCTATGAGGTTATTTCACAATATTAGTCTGTAAATTGTACACACTGACACTGGCTGGGGTTGTAACTAATCTAAATCCTCGACATGGTTTTCTAACACAGATGGTAGGACAGCTGTGTGGGAAAAGAATTAGTAAAAAAAAATGATCAAACAATCGAGCAGTCCTGGATCGTCCTACATCATTTTGTGACCGCATGCTTACTACCCTGGAGAGATGGAAACACTTTTAATATGTGGTGTGAGTAATGGCCATTCATCTACTGTATAGAGACTGTCTGTGCGGTGATTCATTTACTATGCAGCTGAAGGGGCAGAACGTTACTGGGCGTGTACATGTGTCTCTAGCTCGAGGTTGGAGGGTCCATCACAGGGCTCAGCCTGAAAAGACCGGCCCCCATCAGGAACCAGAGGGGGGATTTGTGTTGCTCAATAAGTGGTGAAAATTGTATCAAAATGGTAGCCCCCCCCCACCCCCTTTACACACACTCACACACAGTGGCTGATTTATAAGTCCGCACGTCTCCAGTTTCCTGCTGTTGTGTTAAAGCAGGAGGTGGGGTAATTAAACTGATGGCGTAGCTTTCATTCTCTGTCACGGTCAGTAAACAGCAGCCAGGTTGGCCACTGGATTCCACTGCTTTGATTTGCCTCATTTGTAGATCCTTTGCTTCAGACCTCAACAGCAGTTTATAGCATTTACGTGACGGAGAGAGAGAAACAACAACAGCAACGAATAGAGCTTAAAGCATCAAAGGGATGTTGTTCTGAGTCATTTGGTTCCGGTCTTGACCCACTAAATACAACAAGGCTACTACCTACACAAGAGCGTGTTGGGAAATCCTCTCCCAGTCTGACCACAGCCAGAAGCTTTGGTGCACAAAATGCAGAGAACAGCAACTCCTCAACCATCATCATTAGAGCTGCAGTGCTGTGGACACTAATGGCTGTCCCTGTTCTGCTGCCTCGGCACATTCAGAGGCCTCATCTGAGACTTGAGGGTGTGAACACATGAATTAATTCAAGATAGATGAATCCACTGGTCCTGTTCCCCCTTTAAAGCAAGATGCAGGATATAAAAAAACCCTCGTATGGGAGCCACCATGGTTGCATTTGTTGTGACATCCTCTTTCAACCACCCTTGAATCGTCAAAGGAGGCTTATTGATGAGTTTGTCCGTGTTTATCTTCGTTTAAAGGCTGGAGAAGATGCTGTTGTTTACTCGTTTCAATATTGAGGAACGTGGGTGGGTGCGGGGAACAGTGGTAGCAGTGTTAAAATGGGGGGGAAGGGCTGGTAAAATTTGACGGTCAATGGATGTGCTGTCCCTGGACTCCTAATTGTGTTTTAAGTCGTCAAATAGCCATATAAGGATCTTCTAAAGGAAAATACTCGGGCATCAAAACAGTGTGGTGGTAAATGTCTGTTTGCATATTTTAAAAGAATGAAGATTTATCACCTCTATTTCTCAAGAAAGTGTTAAATGCAATATTTGAAAAATCAATAAGGGGTCATGACAAGGCACATTCATCAAGTTTGTTTATTTCTCCCGTCATGGCGGAAAGCTTAACATGGCCATCTTTTTCCAATTACATGCAAAGGCAGACATAGTCTTTCCCCCATTCTGTGGTGTTTTGTAGTGGCAGTATAGATTTACAGCCATCCAAATGAACTCTGTACTGAAGAGCCTGCAATCATTGTGCGTGGCCTTTCCCTGGTTTTAGGCACAATCACTACCTCCTTCTAATGTACACTTTACAAATCAATAAGCTTTCACAGTAATTTAACTCTGTGTGCCCTTGAGTGTTTGCGGTAAATTCACTGTATATCCTAACTAGAATTAAATCAGTGAGGTTCCCTGTTGTCCTTGCACATTGTAAATGCTGGGTAATTGATGTCATGGCACTGACTGTATTCTTTGTTATGGCCAGATTTATTTGTTATTCTTTGTAAGCCACTATCAGAGTAAGGATGCAGAAAAATACTACCTGGTTTTCTTCTTGTTTTGCTTGAACTTCAATGTATACTTGATATATGTTCTGAGTCCTGTATCCAGTGGGATTCTGGCAAGTAGGGCGTCATTGATGATGATTAGCCCAATGGCTGTGCCCTTACCTGATGCTGATCAATACTCATTGCAGGAGATCAATCTCCCATATGGAGCAGAGGCTAGGATCCCCAGTGCATCTGTTTGGTTGGAACCTGGCCAAAACTGGACTTCTGGGGCTGAAGTCAATACTACTTTCAGGAGGAAAATGTTCTAAAAACATCTATAATGTGGTGCTGTGCCGACTCACATGTTCTATGATAAATCTGTCTTTGTTAAGCCAGACTAATAACATCAGCCCTTGAATGTCAAATTTTTGTATTTAATGATATTCCTTTTGATTCCTGACCAACAAGATAAGGGCAATCTCACCAGACATGTTCTAATGGCAAAAACACATAATTAGTTTTTCTGGCAGAAGGCTGCAGTCCAAGGTTATTTTAACTGTGTAAACCCTGTGAACTATCTGCCAAGATACAGATCAGATGTGTTTTAGATGTGCTTAAATGTGGTACTAGTGTATTGAAATTTGTATTGACGTACAGGTAAATGGTGTTTGATTGGAAAATGCTCATCTTCTCTGGATTGGATTTAAACAGCTCCTGATATCAAGTGACAATTTTATATATGAATGAACCACAAGAATCTGTGTTAAAAATATCACAGAACAATTTCAAACATTATATATTATTTGACTGTTTTATTTTATTTTGTCTCTTATTTCCTATTTTATTCTATTTTATACTTTATACTTATATGTCCTCGCTTGTCTAGCTCATTCCAATTGTCTGTTGCTATAACAACTGAATTTCCCCGGAATGGGATCAAGAAAGTTTACTTTATGTTATCTTAGCAAAATTCCAAAGTCAAAAGTAGATGTAAATGTAACTGCAAATGTATTGACATGGTTTTACAATTGCCTGTTAGCGAGATACCCTGTATCTAGTTCACTTGCTTTTTGATCAATCCCGTTTTTCAATAACCTCATTCTGGATTGGCAGTGACGTACCCGGGCATTGCAGACAACTGGTGAAAGAGAATCATAGCTACTTACTGAGAAGTGATGCGTTGTTGCTTTGATGCAGTGTACTCACCATTGCTCATCATTAGGCACAGCTGAGGAATATGCGTATGGAAGATGCAGTCAGTCCACATGTAACACATAAACTGTTAAGGGTTTGAAGATAAAAGTTAGGATGTCAGACAGTGAAGAGCCCGCCTCTGACTGTCCACAGTTCCTGCTGTGACCACAGCGTGAAACAGAATCCGAGATCAATCAAAACCTTCGTTAATGGAGCGTACAGTGGCAAGAAATTCAGCTTGTTCCATTACCAGCTTCCCCAAAAGCAAAAAGGTGGAATCCATTAAGCACTTCTTTCTTTATGACATTTTACATCTGTCAGTATGTGAATAAATATCTAAGAGGACCAATTGAAGATAAAATATTCAGTGTATGCTAAAGGAGAATGTATTTTCTTTTGGTTGTGTGGTCGATTTTGTCGTGTCCCGGATAGAAAAGGTCGTAAAGGAAGCACAGTCTACTCTTATTGACTTATTCTATTTGATCTAAACCCCCTTCAGTCAAACAGGAAGCTTTTAGTAGGGCACACAATATTCAACATACAGTACAGTATCTGTATTCAATGTTTCAAACTTTGACAGGCTCTGTTAAGAACAGGATGTTTCAGGAAAAAAAGTGACGTGTTTAAAAGTCAGGAAAAGAATTCAAGTCTTTACTATATATATTTGACATTAAAAATTGAAGTAGATGAATAAAAACAAAACATTTTCTGGGAAATCTTCAAATGTTCTCTCTGTGCTCTCCCAACTTCAATATGTCCAAAACAGAGCAATTCCTAAACCCTTTAATAGAGTCTTTCAGGGAGGCACAGGAAGAGGAACAAATGCCTCTATTCAGTAGCGTCCAAAATGCTAATGCCTCCGGCTCTTAACACGTTTATAAGGGTTCCCATGTCACGACATGGCATAGTCTACCCCCATGGTGGCTGTGGCTGTGGACCACATGAAAAAGCCAGACAAATTACAGAACATGAGAAATATGACAACAAGATTGCTCGTTTCCGGGGGAACGAGGCATCTGAGACCCTATTTTCCTTTTGGAAGATTTACGTAAGCATGTTATGTCACACTAAACTGTGAGTTTTTTTCTCAATGACTTTGGTCATTGAATATTCTGTTTGTAACAGAGCCTCAGCACTGACATTTAAAATATCTATTAAAAATTACTGACTACATCAGTGTTGTCATGGACTTTGTGTGTTGGTTAAAGGGAAAAACAAAGCAATGAAGTGACCGATAGCACTGGTGCTGACATTGGATGTGCTGGCTATTTTACTGGCTTATATTGAATTCCAGTTACTTTGTGCTTTAGTATGTAAATGATGGCAACACAAGGCTCTGTATTAGAGAAACTTTCTGCAAATATATGAAGGGCAGGTTGGCTTTAGTGATTGCTAGGAAAAGTAATTACTCCTTATCTGTATGGGTGCTGCAAGGCAGGCAGCAGAGCGAGGCTCCAGCCTCCAGGCCCCTTTGCATTGATACTATGTCAACTTCTCAAAAGGTATTTCTTGACTAACATTCTGTTCAACCTGTGGAACAGGTTCAGTGTTATATTGACTACTTTGAATGATTAAATGACAGAGTACATCAAACTGTGCTCCCAACTCTTAATTCCATTTTCAATATGGTAGTTCCTGATCTAGAGCAAACGTGTGTTTCAAACAGCCATTTGTTGACAAAGACAAACACTGGATTGATTATTGAACTATTCTGGGGATGAGGTGGAATCTCCAAAGTCTACACTGCCAAAAGTGCTATTGATGTTTAGATAGAAAGTACAAAGTAAAGATTACTGTAAGTGGACTGTACAACAGTAGGACAACAGAGTGACAAGATGCCATCAATGCCACTTTTAACAGGAGTGAATTACTTTGTACAAGTGCTTTTCCAATGTCTCCCCCCTTAGGAATACCACTGTTGGATCTTTTAAGCAAACCTTTGTTATACTGTACATACCAGTTAACACACAGGTGTGTTGAAGTCTATCTTTACACTATCACTTACATTCATCCAGTCATGGCCACCTGCCCACTCTGTTTTTGTGTGCATCAGCAATCCCTGGCTCCATGCTACTTTGAGTCAAAGGCATACATTGACTGTACCTGTTTAGCCGATAATTAAAAGGATTTGGCCGTAATGACTGATAGGATGAAGTTGGACTGGATTTGTGCCAGTCTGGGCCACTTGGGGGTCAATCACAGTGACAGTCAACAGGTGAAATAATATGTGTGGGTGATATGTCAATTCATTCATCCATTCACTTGTCATGCAGCTTACCCATGTAGGGTCTCTGGGCCCTGAAGTCAATCCTAGCTTACATTAGGCTGACATTTGCCAGTCTATCACAAGGCTGACATAGGCTGACATGACATAAACAACCTTTCACGATATTCACACTTCACATTCACAATGTAAGGGGATTTAGAGGCTCCAATTTACTTAACCTGCATACCTGGACTTTGAGAGTAAGCTGCAGTAACCGTAGAAAGCGTCCTCAAACCCAGAACCTTCTTGTTGTGAGACATCCGCACTAAACACTTTCACCACTTTCACCACCCTTTGTGATATGTAAAGAGTCTGATATAAGTGTTTACGTCTACTCACTGCCAGTTGTTCTCATAAATATTTTTTGTTTGATATTACACCCTGGAGACCCATGGAAATTGAGTGTTGTCTGAGGGAGTCTTACTGGTAAGAGGAGGTCTTTCGGTAAGCGAAAAAGCTTTGTAGTGTGAGTGTGCACTGGATAGTCAATCCCTTAATTTAGTTAATTCTTGAATAAAATCATCTAGTGCCTGTAGTTGGTTTATAAAAACAGAAAGAGTTGTACTTACTGAATGTGTTTTAGTCATGCAAATGTTTTCCACCAAGTGTAAAGGCCGCTGGTCAATTCAAACCTTCAGAGCAGTATGGCCAAATATTTGGGCACTCTGCCATGAACAAAATGAACTCCTATTATGCCATGAACCACCTTTGTTGTCATTGTTTCACAGTTCTTTTCTCGTGCAGTGCTGATTGTACACTGCATCTTCACCATTACATCATTGACATAGCTTTTAATCTGTTGACATGTGCATCAAAAGGAATAAAGAGCTTGAAGTTGCTGGTACCTTTTATTCAAACAAAGCTCTTCACATTCGTGTTGTTTGCCTTTGGATGGCCTGTCCTTTGCAGCTCACAATACTGTTTGTTCAATCAGCAGTTAACCTGATTATCCAGTCACCATGGGCAGCCACTGGGAGGTCAGCTCTGTGATTGCCATTGGCCAAGCTAATACTGAGATTTATTACAAACCACTAAACAAATCGATATATTTCCCGGGCATTTGAAGTTAAATGCATGATTAAATCACAGTTTTGTTTTTGCCAGCTGTAGCTAGAGATAGCATGCCAAAACTAATGGTTTGTATGTCTATTTTCTTCCCTCATCCTGCCCTGTTGCAGGTTAGATTTTTTTGATGTAGGAAATTTGATTGAATCCCACTCAGTGCAGCTGCTACACTGTAGCACAGCAGCCAAATGCTGTTGCTGCATCAGTGCTTGAACAACCTGAGGACTTCAGTCTCCTTTTGCTCTAACCACTTGATACCTCTTGTGACCTGAATTATCTCCCTCTTAGCTCATTTCAAATGTTGAGCTTTTTACTGCTATTACCTCTCAACCTCCCACAGTTGAACCCTTTACACAGCCTGTAGCAATGAAAACAAAGTGCATGTTTTGCTTTGCTCTACAGCGGATGCATAGCTTGTACTGAAGTTTGATAAATGGAAGCATCACAAATGCAGCCATGTTCAACCAATCATGACTCATAATGTCGGCACAAGTTATGTAAGTTGTCTTACAGGTGTTGGTATAAATGTCTCTACCTAACCTCAACCTGCCGTGCCGTTCACAAAGCTATTGCTGTATTAAGCTATGTTGGCAGAATGGGAAGAATAAGGAAAACCCCTGTTATCATACCATGTTATCCGTAGTGCTAATTGTAGGAACACCAGATTCTCAGAACTTTTTCATGTATTTGTAGTGGTGTGTTACCTGGAACCAGATACATAGTGTTGACAGTGAGTATCTCCTACGAAATGACTTGAATAAATTGTTAATGTTGGCTTTTATTTTGATATGACTGCCAGAAGTTGCATATTTGCTACCATTCTGTCAACACACTTAGAATTACAAGTGTGGCCCACTTGTATAGCCTTTCCTGCTCAGCTGCTTGTAATTATGGTTTAAACATTAAAACGTGACCGTGGCATGAGACACAGAGTGTAATTCGTTTGCTAATAGGGCACTAAGGCTGTTTATTTCGATATACTGGGGGGGGGGGTCAAATAAAGATGTCCGAAGCAATTCTTTGCACTCTTGAATACTGAAGACATTATACTCAGTATTTTTGGTGGGTTAGTCTGTGTTTAATCTGTGTATATTTTATATATTAAAACCATAGCAAAAACATGACCAGACTACATTAGCATAATCTGCATCTCAATGAAAATTAAATAAGAAAATTTTAAATATCAAATTGGTGCATCGATAAATCTCATGTGAGAAAATAACTGAGATAGTTCTCCTCTGTGTGACTTGTAGTTCAGCAAACAGCAGACCTCCACCCACACAGAAAACACAAAGATATTCTGTCTTCATGCACAGCTTTTGATGTTAGCCTGACAAAGGCACCAACTCCTAAAGCCTCTTTCACTGGATTTTTTAATGCCTCATGTGTCCTTTCAAGTTGTGAAAAGATAACTTTCTGGGTGTGCCTTGTGTTTCAGTTTGAATCAGGCATTTGTTTCATTTGTCTGAGCATCCTTTCAAACAGCAGGGGCTCTCAGAAATGCTGAGAGCTTTAAGCTCTTGATTTGGTGACACACTCCACATCTGTCACAGTGGTTTGATGCTGGGTGGATATTTCCAATGTCTATGTTGTCCTGTGGTTACATTTCTGGTTTAATGGTTTGTTCCACAGTTCTATGATTGTACTTTACCACTGGTGCCCATAAAGAGTGAAACAGTGATGGAAGCCGTTTACGAGTGGCGGTTCAGTATTGCACCTAATCAGGAAACTATACCTGTTTCGCCCCAAGTCAGCAGGTGCCGCTTTATGCTCATCCATAAATTTCTCCTGTAACCCATAATTTATGAAGCTGTCGCCGTCATGCTTGAGGTTGTAGGCAAATGTCAGGTTCTTGTACTTCCTCAACAGGCCCCTCTGGACACAGTAAATTATTTATGATTGATTGAGTTTAAGTTTTATAAGCCACCACTACACGACCCTGAGTCCCAAGTATCCTTTGCTGTGCTTTATTCTCTTGGAACATATGCAGCATACATTATATAACTAGACACTGATAAACACAATCCATCAAGTGAAGCCAGGAGGGATATTCGAATGGTAGTTACTTGGTATACTTTACAGGATTGTGCCTGTGGGCTGGTTTACCTTGCATGGGCTAATTGGCTATCAAGAGAGGCTTTGAGAAAAATAGAACAACAGGATTCCCACCAGTGCAGGCTATATTTTTGAAAAGTAAAGACAACTATAAGAAATTTGTAGCTCTATGGTATATTGGAGGACCAGGGATTTGCTATTGTTGCTCTGGCAAAGTAACATTGAAAGAATATTGTCAGCCCACACACACACTCAAGTAGATGTGCTCTTTTTATGTGCTCAGTGAATGGCCATGAGGATGAAGTTTGAAAGGTTGTGCAGCCAGCCTATTGACGAGCATGTCTGTGTACACACACACACACACACACACACACACACACACACACACACACACACACGCACCAGACAGATGAGGCCTCAACCAAACACCCCCAGCCCTCCCACCCACACCCACACAGACACACACACATCTTTAATTCGTCTCAAATATTGGTCCGCCTCCTCATCTCTTGCTGTTCGCCCATGTGCGACGGATCCCGCCGACATTTTCCACCGCAGGATTAACTGTGTTGCGCGACGGGCCGCTCTGCCTCAGTGCTCCTGAGGGGCTGACCCTGGGATGTGTGTGTGAAGAGGTGGCCAGCAGGACGCTCCTTTAAAGGCTATTCGATCCTTACTGCTTATTATGAGTGGGCGTTCAACCAAATTATCTGCCCTCCTTTCCCTTGTCATAAGACTATAGGCGTAAAAAAGGTTGTTTTCTGGAAATAATTAATCCTACTTGTTGGCATAGGGAGAACACACTGGTGGTGCCTAGAGTGTTTCCTGATAAACCTTTTCTCTGACAGGTGGAGGCTACGGATGGAGATGATCATCTCATTTAGCTTCCTGCCTGCAGGACTTTTCCATTAAATTACAACTGAGCCACCCTCTCTGGAGAAGGAGATTTGATTCAGGCTAGAGTGTGCACTTGTGTGAGCTGTTTGTGCATATGTGGAGTGTATGTGTGTGTGTGTGTATGTTTGGACACAATGTGTGTGTATGCTGATCCATCCATCCAATCATTTTGAGCGCTGGGTCCAGCATGTATCTCAAAGCAGAGCCAAGCCTGGTTACCATGCCTACACACTATACTGAGGAACACTTCGTTTATCTTAATGAATTCATTATTCAAGCTTATATTTGTCTCTGTATTCTCTGTCAGCTGTGTACACACTCTAAATAGCAGTGGAGTAGAGGCCCTTCCCTTTGCTAAAAGTGACCTGGGGGAAATAGCTTATTGATTCTTTGGGGAAACATGATTAAATTGAGTTCTAAGTGGACTCTTCATCTGAACTTGTCCACAGAAGAGGAGATAAGAAACTATAGGAGCCACTGTGCTTTTGTCCAGGTCCTTGTCTGATATTTTCTCTTTTATGCAGTTAAATTAATCCCTCTCTTCTCCAGGGTCCGACATAACTGATGGCCCAGGGCCAGCCTAGTGTATGCTTGGTCCGCCGGTCACTCTTGACGTGGGAACCAAATTTATCAACAAATTAAAGTTCAGACCTATATTGGCTTATTACAGAACTGTGATTGAGGTTGTTGTCTCATATGACAGTCTATACGTTATACGAGGCACTTCACTGATGTATTTGTGGCTCACTATGATCCATGTAACCAGCTGCATGGAGCTAAATAGCTACGGTAACTTTTAAGGCTGCTTTATGTTGAGTGTCCATTATCAACATTAATGTAAAAACCTGAAAACACTGACATACTCAAACACTTTTCTGTGGGTCAACACCAAAGACAGCTCAGTGACTCTATTGACTCAACACTAATGCTCGGTACAGTCGGTTATTAACAGACACAATCTCAGTTGGAGACAAAATAAGTCAGGATGTTTAATAGATTTGTTCAAACAACATGGACAGCAGTTGATGGCTACCAGTGGTGTGACTTTATGGGCTGTGACTGGCATCGGATGATGGAGTTGTTTTATTCTTCATATACACACACAGGCCCTGGAGCGGGGAGTTTGATTTATTGTTTCCATCCATGCCATCATTTGAAGGACTGCTTCATCATATCAAAGTTGTCGTTTGTATCAGGCAAGGATTGTACTTAATATGGAGTGATAACATCAAGAGCAGCCACAGTAATAATACAATTACTACAAGACCATCAGACATTTTTGGGGGGGGGATTCTTTGACAGGTCAGGTAAATTACACAAGACAATATAAAGAAGGGGCTATGTGGGGTCCATGATTTTACCTATTTAAGTAAATAACGAATATTTTACATGAATTGTGCTTCCTTGCAAAGGACAGAGTATTCACTGTTTGTAAAATGGATGCAACCCAATAGGTGTTGTACAGTCACAGACGCAACAGACGTTGGGGTGCACATTGTGTTCACTAGGTGTGCTAATCAGGAGTAGAGATCCCTTGATCACTGCCATGATCGCTGAGAGCACCATCTGTGAAGCTCTGCTGGCCGGCAGTCTGGCTGAGCGAGATGGATGACAGTCTGGTAAAGTCTCTCTCTCTCTCTCTCTCTCTCTCTCTCTCTCGTGTCCTCACAGGACTTCACTCAGCTCTGCTTCACACTACCAGGAAAAAGGGTTTTTCTGGACTTCAAAGACCTGGAACCACTTAACACTTGCCTGCAGACACTTCTTAAGTGACACCACTGTTACAATATTAAACATTTTGTATAGTCCAGATAAACCACAGAACGTGTGCAGGCCCCCTCGGATGTGTTTTGATTTATCAGTTTCTCGTCTGTTTTTAGAAATGCGTTGTTTGATCCGTTTTCTTTGTAGTGTCCTGCGCTGAATAAATCAGTTGTCAACACGGATCTGGAAATAATTGAGCGGACTATTAAAGTGCCATGGGTAATGGGGAAATGCACATAAACGTGGGCAATTTGAGTCCTGGAATTTTGTCTGCTTTTCATTTGCAGTCACAGGTCACAAACTGCACAAGTCACTATGATAATGGCAACAATGCACAGGTTCTTGTCGAGTTCAAAAAGAGTTGCAACTTGTTTGTGATGGAATTCTTAAACTGTGACCTGGAATAAATGTAACAACACTTCACGCATCATGTAGCTCACTGTGGTAAACAGCTCGGCATTGCATCAGCAGAAGAGAAGTTTTCATCAGTGCCCAAGCGATCAGTATGAAGATAGGGGCACTTGTTACTATGGCAACTTATAAGGCAGTCATACACAGAAATGCACTCGTGTTCATATTGATTCAGAGTGCAGATATTAAAGCCCATAGTATCAGCCAAAGGCGGGCTGCTTTGCTGCTATCTGCAACTGCCAGGTTTTAGGCTTATTGACCGTTTTTGACAGACTGAGTAGCAGACGACTTTTTGGTGAATGGGCCGTGTGCCCAAAGTTCAATTAAAAGCCTCACACTGTGTGTAGCCAGCATATTTGCCAAATCGTGAGAAAAGTGAAAACCAGTCTTCTGCTTTCTCAACATGCTGGTCCTTGAGCAATATTGATTGCTCTACTGTAACTGATTTTTAAAAAGAACCCCTTCAATATTTATCTTAACCTGACAGGCTGAAGTCCGTTTTCAGGCATGATGTGAGCGCACACAGTGAACACACAGCTACATTTTGAGGTTTTAGTGGGGCCCTGAACTGTGGGTGCGACCACCTACATTTATTCTGTGTTCTCAGAGCGTGTCAGTGGGGGAGCAAGATGGCGTTGGTTTTGAAAAGGCTCGGTGGGGTTTGTGCTTTCCTCTCATTTGGTCTGACTTGCCGACTGGGGCCATTGGGTCAAGAGAGCATTATTTTAATTCCAGTGACAGGATATGGCTGCAGCCCTCCATCTTGTACTGGTCAGATAACAGTTAGCAATTGCTGCTTGAGGGAGATAAGAGATGTGAGATGCTGTACGAGGACACAGTGGATTAACTCAATTTAAACTGATTTTTTTTAACTAGTCCATCAAACCGAAGTCAGAGTAGGATTGGTTACATTTCACATTTAAATTGATTCGTTACCAGTTCCAGTGCCTGGAATTCGCTATTGGTACCCAACAGTACACCTTTATCGGCTCGCCATTGCATTCAGTTAACGACCCGGTAGCCTGATGCACACCTTCCCACAAATGGGAATGAAAAGAAGTGGCTTGCAACGCAAAAAAAACTAGCGCTCAAATAATAATGCCTATGCCGCTTGTGTAGGCCCTCCAGAGATTCTACTTGCTTTCTCATGCAGATGATTTAACTGCCTCTCTTACCGAATGATTTAAGGTGAATCTGTGCGCAGTTGTACCAACCTAATTTGGTCGGTACCCTCAGAAGTAGAGTTCAGCACTCAACCCTGATTCATAGCGACCGCTTAAAACTTAATCAGACAAAAAATGACTCATCAGGTGAATCATGGTGACTGTGAAAAAAACAAGCCAGTTGAATTTATGGAGGTTAAATGATCTGCTTACACTTTTCCCCCCAACATCTTTTGTGGTATTTCAACATTTGGTTCAAAGTGTGAACAAATGTTTGCCCTCATGCCTCTGTAAGTCATGTCCAAAACCAGTGAATCAACTGGACTAGATGTGTGAATGAGCCAGAGTAGCAGAGAGAAAGGGGAAGAGGCTTTCCCCCCGGGGCAGTGCCCAGGACAATGTCAAGTTTGTCTGGCCTGAGTGCATGAACACTAAGCTTTTCGGAACTGGCAGCTCGCCCCGGTACCTACCCATCTCCCCTGGCTTCCAGAGCTGTCCAGCCCCGGAGCACTAAGCATTTGTGCAAAGTTCATAAGGCTTCCCTCTGTTTGTGTGGCCATAATGGCAGCTCCATCCTGTTGTAGCTCAAAGAGTGCTTATGGGCTCCGAGGGCCTGGCGCTGATGCTGCAGAGGCGTGAGTGTTCTCAGTTACTGACTTTGCCTGACTGCTCCCATTATGAAAAAGAGCAGACCCCCCCCTCTTCCCTGCTCCTGTCCTGACAGTTTCAAATCTGAGCCTCCACTATCTGCATTTCCTTCATTGTGTTCTCCTTCTAAATCTAATTTGCTTAATGGAAACCTCAAGCTAGATAAAATGTCAGTCCAGTCACTTGGGTCTATTTATTTGAGCAAAGAATCTGCATCTATAAGTAAATTCAAGATACTTTAAAAGCTGCGTGGAAAGAAACAATTTTAATATACAATTCTGATTCTGATTATTCTAATTTACGAGACACCTCTGTCCAATCCTGCGAAAGGCACAATCTCATGTAAACCGTTTCCAAAATGTCACCGTTCTTGAGACCTGAGTGATAATAACCTTGTTTTTTGTGACTGCCAGTTCCGTGGAAGCAGTCGTGCTCTCGGTTGGTTTTTTTTCACCACGGTTACGACCTGCATCAGCATAATTCAAGCATGACCCTCCTCCCCCTTTCATTTTCTGCCTTTCTCCCCCGTTAAAACCCAAGTCGCAGGCTAGGGTCCGCACCATACATCATCCAGACTGGGGGGGTGCTTCCTCCCTTCCCCCTCATCCGCCGTGGGAGAGAGGGAGACTGCGGCTTTTTTTTTTGTACGGCTGGTGGAAAGCCCTTATCGACAGTTTCAGCATTCTCTGTGCATTGTACCTCCCCCTGACATGTCACTCGGCATCCCCTCAAGTCCATCTGCATAGCCGTGAAGTCAGGTCCCTGTTCACCTGAGTGGAACAATCACGTCCACTTGAATCCAGACGCATACTTCAGAAGAAAAATACCAAAAATACATTCGTTTTTCAACTAATATCCTATTCCATTGGAAAGATAAAGGAGGGACGCATGCTTCAAAAGCTCCGCACTTCAAAAATACCAGACTAATGCCAGGCGACAGTCTTCAGTGGTATTAGCAATTAAGGAGATTTTCACTGGCTGACAGAAGAAGATTGCAGCAAACTTAACAGATTTCCACACAGTGGGCGATCTGTGCTCGCACTTAGTACAGCACACTGTCCATATGTTTTCCCTTAAATGATTATTGCTAATAAAACACTTTTCTTTGAGCCTTCAGGTGCAGCAAACATCTTTCATGACACTGAACAGGGCGCGAGATGGAACTTGCATTCCACCACTCTGCTTTGTACACAGCCGGTGAATAGGCTTCAGATCAGGCTTTGTGGGAATGATTGTCAGTGGCTTAATGAGCGTCTTTGCCAAGCTAGAGGCTTTGGTAACATATGTGACTACAGTGGCTCCACTCCTGTCCGTCTGCAGCTCGTATGACACAACAAAGAACGTGTTCCGCTCTCTATGATTTTTGCTAGAGTATGATTTTTATCTCAGTCATGTTTTTCTTTGATTCTGGATGTTGCTGCCTAGAAAGGAGCGGGTGTTCATCTCATGACGACCAGAGCTGAGAATGTGAAGTCTTGTAAGTATTCTATAGTGTCTGAAGACGCCTGTAAAGCTGTGGCAGCACATTTGGGTTAAGCATGTTTTGGTCCCTCCACGTGGAGGAGACACTTGAAAATTGATACTTTTTTTATCATAGGTTTCTTTGGGACCAAAGCCCAATGCAAATCTGCTCTATGACGCGTCAACATATTGCAACTCTAAATAATTGTCAAAGATAAAAACACCTGTTTATTAGAATGAAAATGTTTACATCCTCTCGAAGCACTGTCGTCATAGTTACTGTTGATGTTTGAAAAGCATCTCAGGAGGTTGATGAAAGTGTTTCATGGGAAATGTTTGACAAGAGTAAAGTATCATCTGAAGTGTCTGCATCAGTAAATGTGGGACTTCACTACATTTACATGTTTGCAAACAAATTTGACAAGAGTCCTCAGTCAAATGTAAATAGTCTTAATCTACTGTTTATTGATTTAATAAACAAATGAGTGAGATTAATTAGATAGGAGCTGAGATCATCATTTGATTAAAAGTAAATATTTGCAAGTTTTCTCATTTTATTATAGCAAAATTAATCATGACATATTTTTGGGGTTGGGGGTTTTGATCGCAAAATAATGAAGAAAAAAAAATGTTGCACTGCGGAAAGTCGGATTTTTCACTATTCTTATATTTCCAAAAATTCAAACAGTTAAACAATTAATCCAGGAAATAATTCTCATATGAATTGGTAATGAAAATAAATCGTTGTGGCACTAAGTGAACAAGTTGCCTAAGTTCAGTGATCTCAAAGCTCATGTTTTGTTCTACAGGATTAATCACACATTTATCGTGATTGTTTGCTAAATATAACTTGAATGATTCTATAGTTGTAGTGTCAGGCCTCATAGCTCATTCATTCATCTTTGAGAAGCTTGACATTTATTTTTACTGAAACTCAGCTAACTTAAAGTGTGCTGTGCAACACATGTGTGACACGTGCAGTACAGTATGCAGGGATGGACACATGCGTATCACTTGCATCTGGATCTGTGTAAACTGTAAAAAAACTCAGTTCAAATAGCCTCTATTGTTTTATGACACGACCACTGTGCAGAGCCGGTTTTGTCCGTTGAAACAAATCACATGATCCAAATGACACCACTTTTTTTTTAACACATTAAGATATCCACGAGAAGCAGCCTTGGAGTGTCAACAACCTGATCAGCGTGGAGGGGTTCAGTGGTGTCGTTTGAGCCTGGTCCTGCTGAGGAGCGCTGGCTGAGCTCAAAGCAGACCAGACCACCTGCTTACAAAAGCTGCTGAACCTGCATGTGATATATTTTGTGTCCAAAGGACTGAGCAGATTTTTAACTCTGGACAGACTTGAAGTTTTTTACACACCCCTAAATATTTCAGGTTAGCACATGTAAGTGTCAAGCCCTGGTATGTCTGGATGGTTTCCAGAGCTCTCGCTTAGCAAATGCAGACTGTATTTACATTCACTTTAAGTTCATTCTGCCATTTGCTTTGTGCCGAATTGACATCAAAGTTGGACTGGACAGTAACAGTGAGGACTTTAAAATGGACCCTGAGGTGCATCTCCGACCTCCAATTAGTTTTATTTAATAAGCCCTTTACTGTAGATTAAATACTGGTAGTATGAAATAGCTTTTTTCATCTGAATCTTGTGTTATCTAGGGAAAAGCATTAATGGCAAGACTAGCTAATGTGGTGTTTCTATAAGTGTAACCAAACTGGTTTTCATGTTTCATTAAGAAATACTATTAGTCTGGGAAGTATTAAGCTTGAAGTGGTTTGTTGATTTAAAATAATCATAATCTTAATGTAGCTGCAAAGACAGTGAGACATATATTTATTTCAAAAAAAGTTAAAGTCAGTTAAGATGATATTGAAAACATCTTGTTCAGTTGTTGCTGTTTTCTAACATGTGTTCTTGAATAACAAATAGATTTCGTCTTTAACTAATGAGAGCCCACTGTAAATACTGAGATTCTGCTTTGTTATATTTCACAATCTTAAATCTTGAACGTCAGGTCTTGAACTCATTCCAGTCGCCTGGTCTCAACATAAACTCATCTCGACCCTATTAAGAGATTGAGAGCCACAGGAACTGGGCCACATATCCGACAGCTGTGTCAAACAGCTTACCCTGGGTAACACTGTCCAGATGCTCTGCTGCAGCAGCGAACAGGAAATTCAAATGTCACAACAGTCAGAGCAGAGCCTCTCATTTCACAGGCTGAAATTCAGATTTCTTTTCCCTGTATGGACATGAGACACCTGAAGGGATTAAGAAGGTGGATGAGGCAGCACAGGTAGAGTGTTTCTATAAAACTGTAGTTTGCGCTGCAGCTCCCTGTGTGCTGTAGGGACATCCGGAATTCTCGGTAGTTGGCAGAAATAAATTGCACCGGGGACTGATGGAGGTGAGGATTTGGGATATAAGAGCCATCGATCATGTCTTGCGGTGAGACAGTTTCGTCTGGGGTAATTTCCAGCATCAGTCAGTCGGAGGGAATGGATTCGGAGAGGAGCGGGCTGTGTTAGTTCGAGGGAAAACTAATATTCCAATCCCTGCAGTCCAACTCGCAGTCCAATTCATCTCTGTGCCAGCTACTCAGCGAGGATCACACACTAATGTGATTATTGTCCTGGGCGAGGGGGCACTCCTGTGGGACTTCAAAGAGAGCACATCAGAGGGAAAAAGGGAAAAAAGGCTGTAAGCTGTGATGCAGACAGGTGCACTGCACTTTCCAAAACCTTTTCCCCCGTGCTCTGAACATATTAACCGGTTCAAAGAGAGGACTCGGAAGTTTTTCTGTTATGTAGTTTTAGCCACAAACAGTGTGCAGGATTTATTGTTGTTATTTTCATGTTCACGTGACACGCTCTGGTGATCAGTTTATACGGTGCCCGGAAACCCGAATGCAAAAGGGCACAACTTAACTGCACAAGCCACACAATGGAAACAGAACCACTACTGAAGTGAGGGACAACTGATGTTGACAATGAAATGAGCAGTCGCTGCTTAAAATGAGAACCATACTTGAGGTGTTACACTCGGTGGTACACGAGTATCTCATTTAAGCGGCGATTGACTTTCATAAACCACGGCTCACATACATCCTTGACTCGACCGCAGTCAGTAGCTGCGCTCGTTTCAGTGTGCGTTGTGGTCGTGCTTCCGTTGAGTGGCTTTTGCACTTGTGCATTTGCTTTTGCATTTGTGTTATGGCTATTGCTTTTGTGTTTCCCATTAATGCGCTTGTGTGAGACGTCTCAGCCACCAAGAGTTCCATTCTGCGTATAAATTATGCAACAGGCCAGTATTAGAAGTCACAATGGTTAGCTCTGATATAGAGAGAGCGCTGTAAGTTTCAGCTTGAATATTCACAGCAGAGTTTCATATTCTTCTGAGGCAAACAGCTTTCAGACACACAAAAGAGCAGCTAATTATATTCTGGAGAAAGCCTTCGTGCTCTTTTGTTCGTGAAAATCTTTTTTGGAAAAATGCACATTACTGACGAGATAAAAACCTCTCGTGAAAAACCTCTTCAATTTCCTTTTAAGAATGCACTTATTCAAGGGTGTCTGATGCCAGCTGCTGACATGAAGATCCCACCCTCGTACAGTGTGTCGTTACATAAGGCTGCAGGGTCACTGCGCAGTGTAGGCAGTGGATCCCACTCTCTCCTTGAACAAGTGGGTTCACCCGGGGTCATGATGGTCGTTCTTCATTAGTTCATATAGAACACACGGGGGTCAGGAACCGAACAGTTCATCAGTGCAGCTGCTTTATATCTGTCTGCAACTGAGCCCCATTCCTCCACAACCTGAGCCTCTCCTCTTTCCTCACTGCCTCATTCTTCATCCTCCTCCTGTCACTCCTTTCGCCCAGCTCCCGACCCTGTCCCCTGAGCACGCTGGCGCTACAGGCCTCTGGAATTAATGGTGCGATAATGGAACTGTCATGCTTTCTGAAGTGCAGTCAAATCGAGCCCAATCTCAATTAGACAGGCATATTATCTAATCTTGCTACCACTTCCTAATCTCATTTAGAGCCTTGTTGCTGGTTTTTTTTTCTTCTTCCTCCCCATTAATATTTTAATAATAGATGAAACGCAGGGCCAAGCTTGTTGTAGAATACTAAAACTGCTTAACATTGCCAAAGGTCAGAAAAGAATATAGTTCGAATTCCGAAGGGAAAACAAAAATCTCAAAACAAATCTGAAAATATAATTCTACAAAAAAAAGGTTTTCACCACTTGAGAGTTTGCATTTTCAGAGCAGGCCACACTGTGTCATATTTGCAAGCTAAATGAGCCATTGATTGGACTGAAAGAACAAACTGGCGACCCAAAAAAACTGTGCACTCATTACACACTCCAGAAGCAACGCAAGTCAATTGCTGCTTAGTGTTAATCAGCTCACTTCGTTGTTTTAATTGTTCTTGAATGATCAAATGGGAATCAGTGTGAAAGCATTATCAGGGCCGTGAGAGGGGAGCGTGGAGCGGCTGTCTTCCCGTTGCAGGTCTTTAGCGAAGAGAATATTTTAATCCGGCCTGACAAGACGAGGATCTGCTTAATCCTATTACAGGCTCGCACATTAAACTACAGTAGGCTCACACTCTCTCTACCCTGTTGTCTTTGTGTGAGAAAGCAGCAGATGGTTCCAGCTCAAGGGCTCTAGACCTACTGTAGTGAACTTTGAGTGGTGGAGACAGGACCCCACCCCTTTACTAAACAACGCTGCATGGAGAATGTTCAAGGAAGCGACTTGATGTGCTTTGTTTTTGTCTTTGAAATCCGACTCGTGCCATCCTCGTAGTGTGTGATACATTTTCAATATTTGTGCATTTGTTCACGGGTCACAGTTGAGGTGTGATGCCAGAGCAGATGGCTGAACTGTAGGAGTCAAGAAACAGACAGAACAGGCCAGTTGTATAGTGGCGTGCCAGATCAGCAGCCATTTTGACATGAAATAGTGGGTGAACACAGGTGTTGACGTTAATGAAGGTTTAGATTGATTTAGGTACAGAGCGTTGATTAATTTAATTAGTAACACTATTAACTGGTAACTGTAATTTTGTGTCAAGATGGCTGCTGTGAAAAATCTCTAATGTAACAAGTCAGTGAATTCTGCTCTTTAGTGATACAGGATTCAGCAGCGTGAAGAACAGTTTTTTTCTCTCTGTATTTGAGCTTCTCGTTCATACACAAAAATTGCTTTGAAGTAATTAAAACTGAGATTTTTTACAAACACCTGCAGATTTTGAAAAACTCACATTTCTATGTATCCGTGGGGACAATTAAAATCGTTTGGGAAACGATTACATCACTTCTTACTTTGCGCACGCCCACTGTTGCTTTGTCTGTTTCACCCAACATGACTGGGACCGCATCGTTCTTCTCTGGCATTTGAAGGATTATTGATGTCGAGTTTATCACCACCTACTGGCCCCTGCATGCATGTTATAGACTTTGTAGTCGTTTTTGTGTTCTTGTCTGGCGAATGAAGGCCATGTGGATGGAGGTTGTTTGTTGTTTTTTTTAAATGGAGAGGAAAATAAAGGTTAAAAAATATCCTCAGTATTGAAGACAAGGTTTAAAGCTGTTTTCAGACATCAACTTTGTCTTTCTCATTTGAGAAGGAGATTGTCTGGGTCAGACGCATTCACAGTAAGAGGAAAATGTCCTGAACATTCAGGTGAGGGGTGACAGCTGAGTATCGCATACAAGAGGCATGACATAGGCCTATAAATTCCACTGTGGACATCACATCACGTTGGTTCTTATCACCAAAAGCTCCTAATCATCCTCTTCGCAAGCTGACACATCTATCTGCAACTTAATGGTGTAGAGCTTCTCTTTGTAATCCTGAAATATTTGTATTCTTTTTGTTTATTCAGTTCTGTTTTTCAGGTTTAGTTTTTCAGCATCTGTTGCGTGTTAGAAATGTCATCAACATGCCCACCCACTGTGAAGGTTACGATATTTCTTGCTCTATTCTCACACGGGCTCACTCAGACATTTTCCATTTTACGAGAGGCCTTGCAGGAAATGTTTCGGAAAGGTCCAGAGAAATGGACTCCTACAGCCCCTCCGCAAAATTTCAGGAAAATGTCTGGAGATCAGTGCATGTCTGAAAAAAAAGATCAACAAAAGAAAAAAGGTAAAGTGGGGATGAGCAATATACAGTAAATGGTAAAACACTGGTTGACATAGATAATTTTCTCAATAGAAAACTATGGATATACTGTCGACAAATTACTTTGTTGGCCAGATATTTAAAGAACTTACACTCCACTAAGTATTGAAGGGTTGTTCTTGTCAGCAGGACATTTTGATATCAGTAGTCCACATGGGAACGCAGAGTTACCCCCCTAAGGAAACTGTTTCTGTTGGCACAGAAAGTGACAGCTCACTCAACAGTCACAACAACCCTAAATGTAAGGATCAGTCATGGATAAACAAGATGACAAGACGTGGGTGGTGCAGACGTGCTTTGGCTACATCAAGCCCAGTTTGCACAGTTACTCAGTGGATAAGACACATCCCAAAAGGGCTAGCTAAAGGTCCAGTGTGTCTGATTTAGGTGAAAGGGATCTATGGCCTAGATTTAATTTATAATAATCATAGTTTTCACTAGTGTGTTATCATCTAAATAGTTATAATTGTTGTTTTCCGTACCCTAGAATGACCTTTACAGTTATATCGGGAGGGGCTCCTCTCTATGCCATATTTTTTATAGTAGCCCAGACTGGACAAACTAAACACCCTTTGAGTTTTTATGACAACTGAAGGCTACCACAGGTTCTCTTTCATGTTTGGAAGGGGGGGTTGAGCTGCAACATACATCCTCACCACTAGATGTCACTAAATTATACACACTGAACCTTTAACAATGTGTTTGTGTGTAGTGTTCACTTAAAACCTATGACAACAAAGAATGGAAATACTACAACCCACAGTTATCATGTGAAACATAAAGCATGCAACTCCCTAAACTCCCAAACTATTTAAAGTAGACACATTGAACTATTAGCCACTAAAACTGAAAGAATTAATCAATCAATGTGTCATTGATTTTCCAAGCAAAAAAGCCAAACATTGACAATTTCCTGACTAGCTGCTTTTCTCTCAGCTTTTTCTCAGAATTTTTTAACATCTTGTACAATAAATGATTGACAATTTAATCAACACACTAATCGATTATGAAATTAATTAAAGTGAATCAAATTTAATTCAAATCAAACACGCTTTTTGCTCTAAATTGTCTTGATTGTAATTTGGCACCAATTACGGCTGCAGCTAATGATCCCTTTCTATTATTGATTACACTGCTGATTAATTGTTCTGATTAATCATAAAATGGAATCTTTAAAAAGACCCTAATCGCAGATTTACTGTACGAGGTGGCATCTTTATACCCTTGATAGACTTAGTTTGTAGTGTACTATCCTTCTATGACAGTTGACTGAAACAACAAACCAGTGACAAGTTGATCACCAAGGATTTTACTTGACACAAAACAGCCCCAAGATACAAGATGAAATCTATGTTTGATAATAATGAAATCATCACTTTTAGTAGCTCTTATGGTTTTTGATCGTTTTTGAGTTTCTGACTGTACTACTCTCCACACAATCTCCACACTCAACATAGAGACTTCATTCATATTTAAATACATGTTGATATTGGTAATTCATATCAATATTGACTACAAATGTTTTTTTGGCACCATTTTGTGCCACATTGCACATGTCTAACCCCCATCGCACCCCAGCTGGGAGTTTGAAAAGCTTTTTATTGTGTCAAACACTTTAATGATGAGGGGTAAAATTAGGTTACAATGCCTTTGTGTAGAATTGGTCCACATTGTAAAATGAACATACTTGGTCCTTTTGGTCTTGTTGATGAGGAGAAGGTTTGTCAGAGAGTGCTCTACATCTGTCACTCAGAGACAGCTTTAAAGTGTGGAGGCAGATTTTTACTTGGCCCACATTGCTTCATCTCCCACTTCTTGCCCCCTCCTGGGCTGAGCTTCTGTCCCCTCTGAGCCTTGGCTAAGTAAGGTTAGGGTTCATATTGGCCTTCCCACAGTGAGCAGCTTTTAACCTCCTGCCAGCTTCATCAATCTCGAGCTGGTGTGATCGCTGCTGAAAGGGGCGGGGATTAAAAACAGCCCTCGGTCTGTAAATCAGCCGAGTCGGAGGGGGGGCCCCTCTTGAGTGTATCATATAGGTCCAATAGGCTCTATACCCTCTGACTTCAGTGTAGACATTGTTACTCGCAGCAGTTAAGCCCTGAGCAGACCTCCCTCAACCAGATGGCCCTGTTGGTTCCCAATAAATGTTTAATGAGGGGAGAACAAATTAAATCAAAAGGCAAATGATCAGGCACAGTTTGAACAAAGTGTAATCCATCTAAGGTGTTGTTAGGTTGGTAAAGGATTTTGGCCAACATGGTCTAACAATGAGAACACATTGTCTAGTGGGAATTGTAACCCTCTCCTACTCCCTATTCCTCTTAACCAGGCCAATCTCACCAACAAAGCACAAACCAATTAGCAGAAAGCCCTTACCTTTGATTTTAATCTCTGTTTAGCAACATACGCAAATCCTCGTGTTTGGGAAAGGCTGAAACAAAAGCAAAGCCTCAGGCGTTTCTGTGGATGAATTATAACTCTGGGATCAGTGGGCATAAATTGTGATTGAGTGGGGCGGGTTTATATTACGCGTATCACCCTCGGATTCTCGAACCTTGATGGCGATGCTGTTGGTGGGCGGGGCAGGGGTCACGAGTTGGTTCAAAAAGGTCAGTATTGAGTTGCAGACGGAGTTAATACCATTACCATGAGGCACGGCTGGAGAGTCAACGCATGTTCATCATTCTCTGAATTAATGAAATCGACTCTTTTGTTCTCTGGTCAGTTATTCAATTCCATCTCTCGAATGGGAGTTTGACCTCGGTGTCGCCCATTGAGTTTTGTGAAAGCAGCAGGAAGATTAGAAAAGAAGAGCGCTGAATTCAAACAGGCTCCTTTCTCGACGTCGCAGAGGTGTTTGAGCATCGTTACTGTCCAGTTCATATCTTAGATATGACTGCTTGACTGTGTGTGTGTTTGACATTAATTGCGAGCCCTATCAACATTAATTCAGTAATTGCAATTACTGGATTTCCTTACCTTGTAATGCGGATCCTTGCATGTTCAACAGTTTCTGTTTAAGCCCCAGCATAAAAACAAAAATCCCTGCAGACCAACAGAATTATGATTCTACATTTCTTTAGAACTCAAATGTTTTTGCTATTGTGTCTTTTTTTGTTGTAATGGTGTATGTTAAGCTGTTAAGCTAATTACTACGACATGACCTACCGAGCTGGGTCACAGCCAACACAGGGAAGACTAATGAGCTGACACCCCACAGGGTATACACTGCACAGACACTAAAATTCCCATACATCGCTCTCTTTCGTGCTCCTCCCTGCTCCGGTCCCGCACTCCCGACCAATCATGTGCTCATTATGGTCCACACTCTGGTCTGTTAGCTGCAAAATGATCCTGTACTCTGGAGCCTGTCAGAGTGTGTGTGTGTGTGTGTGTGTGTGTGTGTGTGTGTGTGTGTGTGTGTGTGTGTGCGTGTGCGCACAGCTTACTTTGTCTGACTGCTAACTATGTACGCCATGTATGCCTCACATCCCTCAGGCAACAGTGTTTGCTGCAATGACAGATAAACGCGTAGCTGCATTGTTAATCTCTTTCACTCATTGTTATCAGAGTCTTGCAGGCGCTGATCAAAACAGCGTTGGGATTAAATCGGCCAAATAGTCTTAACTCCGATTGTAATTTTGATTTCAATCTTGGCTCTGTTTTGGAGTAAGTGTTTCTTTCCTTCAGTATTGTTGAACATCTGCCATGCACTAATAAATCCACAGGCTCCTTCATTTGCTTATTTATTTATTCCCACCGCCGCATGAAAAATGCACTTTTCCGACTACACACTTACACTGACAAACAATTTGAGTCCCAGGGGGAAGGGGGATGATACACGGCTTTAATGTGAATATTTCTTTGTCACAGTAAAACGTGAAGTAGCGCACAACAGAGCCCCTGTTGATGCAAATGAAAATGTGCGGTGTGCCAGGTTATGCCTGGCTGAGCAGGGAGCAGTCGGGCTCCCAGTCACATGGGATTTGTTGTGTTTGGGGTTTGCCTTTCTGTCTGCCAGCGCGTGGGTGGATTCATGGGGGCCTTCTCCGTCTGTGCTGCTCTCACAGGTACAGCATCTTTCGACGCGCCAGAGAAATGAACTGAGGACGCAGAGGAGAGAGAGAGAGCACGCGTTTCCTGAGGACGTCTGAGATTTACAGTGAAACCATGAGGTCGCAGAGGAGCCCGGGACTGGTCGCCGTGCTGGGCTGGATCACCTGTTATTGTGCCTTATATACGACTGCTGCCATTGACATCCCACTGGAAGGTGAGTGCTGACTTTGTGCTACAGCAAAACATTCATCCACACATGTTCACAAAGGAGGCTGGTTTCAATTCCTGCTGCAGTTAAAGTGGTAGTTCCTTTAGATAAAAAACATATATTTTTATTACACACACAATGTTAGAAGTTTTTATTAAGTTTGAAATGATTTAAAACATTATTCGGTTTTTTTGTCGTATCCACATAAACAAAGACATTGTATTTGAAATGATCACAGATTTTAACACTGAAAACAAACTTTCATTTTGTTATAATGGAGCAGTAGATCTGAGAGCAGGATATCTCATAAACTGATGATACCATTAGAGTTATGTGAGAAATCATGTTTTTATTGTTTCATTATTTGGTTGAAATAACCCTTTAAATCATGGTTTCTACACTGTAAAATATTGAAAGCTGGTTGAACTTAACTTAAACTATTTTAATGATTTAAGCACATGGAGAAAAGTGCATGGTGCAAGGGCATGTATGCTGTGTCCAAATCAGCTCTGTCTCGTTAATGGTGGGAAAAGGTCACTGTGCCAGATGCATGGTTAAAAAAAAAAGGTTGTACTGTACGTTTTGGAGCCCAACATGCAATAAACCAAATCTAGCGCCATCTCCCATTCCCTTTGGCAGTCAGGTGTGTTTGCAGGTGCTGGTGCAGAGACCTTTTTTCCACCATTGAACTAACAGCACATTAACATGCCCCTTGGAACGTCCCAATGAAGTTGTAGAGTCGTTAAAATGTCGAAAGGTGGCAAAAACATTGACGCTGTAAACAAAATGTGTTATAACTATGTAATAAGTGTTTCAACAACACTGCAACACCACTTTTATATATTTGCATAGAAAAGAAGAGCAACGAAAAAGGATCAGGTATGACAAGCACATTGATCATTTAATAATAATAATAATAATAATAATAATGTATGCTCATAAAAAACATGTGGTCGTGTTAGACACTTGTGAGAGATGGAGGAACAGTTTGCAAGTCACAAAAGTCACGTTTGACAAGTTTACATTGAAAGCTATTTTGAGCTGATTGTAAAACTATGTTCATTGGTTTTTAAATGATGACATTAGCAACTCATGTACCAAAATTATTTTTGACTTTCCCAGTTGCTGTTCCGACCTGAGTTTACGTGAAATTTCCCAGATTGGGACAAATTGATGTAAATATGTTGACAGCACATGAATGACAAAAGTAGAAATGTATTCAGACTGTGGGTTTAGATTGTTATAATATGCTCAAGTTTAAGTTCAATGCACCTGACCACACCTCATTTGAAGATGGCCATGGGTCTGTTGGTGTCCACAACTTGTTTCTGCAGTAATATATGTACTTAACATTTTTAAAAGACATAAACAAAGATACATAGTCAAAGATCGGCTTTCCAACTGTTTCTTTAGAATCAAGCTGCAGTGAACTGATTCTAATCATCCTTTCAAGTCAGAGGAATTCAATTTGTACATTTATATTCAGTTTGTGGTACAAATGACCTGATTGCACAAAATGTATATGATGTTTTCCTGTCTGATAATTCACAACGGATCAGCTTAATGTTCAGATAAGAGACACTTAACCGTAACAAACACACATCATAGACGACTCAAAGAAAGTGATTTCTGACGCGAGAGGACCCAGTGGAATATATAAACAAGGAAAGGTTATGTGTGAGGAGTCGCACAAATCTTTATTCGCTTCTACAGAGAATGTGTTCTTGGTTTAACTTGAATAATTTAGAGGCAAATAAATCACACCACAGAGAGCTGTTACAGTCATCAAGTATTCTGTGAAGGGAATAAATCTACAGCGATTATCTTGTTCGAGTGAGACTGCTTTTGTGTCGTCGCTATGCTTCCCAGTTTTATTGCAAAAAAAACGTATCAAACCTCTCCCTCTAAATTATTCAGGGATATCTCTTAAAAGCTTGATAAAGAACACTTCAAGGAGGTTCTCTGAAAAGGCAGAAGGCTCCTAATGTCTGAATATTGTTTTAATTCATTCCTTTGTTTTGCATCACCAATGTGTATGTGCTTGAAAAGGCTTGTGTACAGAGAATACTTGTGACAAGGCTGTTTTTTGTGCTGTTTATTTCCCCCTGCTGCTGTGGATTGTGCAGTTTTAGGTCATGTAAACAGTAAGTTCATTCTGCCGCTCGGTAGCTGGTGTTAGTGATGACCTCAGCTCTCTCTCAGTTCATCTCCTGGCTCGCTGACTCACAGCATCAGTCATGACTCCGTAACAATACACCGATTGTAGCTTCTATGAGGCATCACATTTGCATTTCCTTTATACTTATTCATACTCCAGTCATACATAATGTGTCGTGTGTTTTCCATTCTTACCATATGTTCCATGTCATAAGATCATATGAGACTGAGTGAAGAGTTTTATGCCCAAAATAGAAACAATCCAACAAGTTGGCTTATTCATAAATGCTGAACTTTCGACTTTATAGACAAAGTCATTGGTTTATTCTGTTTTGGGATAGAACTCTGCATAAAATGTATTATTGGTGTAAACATGTTAGTCCAGTGGTTTCCAGCCTGAGCTCGCAAGATATTTAAAGGGAAAAGACTGGAAGAAAAACAGTACTTCTGTCGTCTCACAGCAAGAACTGGTCCAATTTGGTAAATTGGAGACTCTAAATTGACCACAGGTGTGAATGTGAGCATTCATGGTTGTTTGCCCCAGTATGTTGGCCCTGTGATACGCTGGCGACCTGTCCAGGATGTACCCCGCCTCCCGCCCAATGTCAGCTGGGATTGGCTCCAGATCCCCCTGCATCCTTTAAAAGGATCAAAGCAGTATGGATAATGGATGGATGGAAAATTCTATATGTGTTCTTCTTATGAGTTATTGGACATTTTTACTGCCTCCGGCTTCAGTAGTCCTTCATACTTAAGAATAGCTTGAATGTCAGTCGGTACCGCGCATAATGTACCTCCGCCTCGGCCAAACAGTCCCACACATGATAGTCTGGTTGTTATAGCAGAAATATAGGAGAGAATAATGCTGATGTAAGTGTTGCTGAGGTCCTGAGTACTATTAACTGATAAGTGGAACTTACCTTTGTAGTTTTAATGTGAGGTGCAACATGATATAAAATGTTTTTTTTCAAATATTTTCCAAGTATTTTCAAGTATTTTCTTTTTTTATTACAGCCAAAGTTCTCAGAAGGTTATGACTTAGAAAAATCTGATCTGAATCATGCTCCAAAATAAGTCATATTTGTCTGTGTTACACTTCTAAAGCTATCAAAGATACATTGAATTTCCCTTCCTGTGGCCACATTATCTGAGCTACTTATTACTGTTAATTGCAGTTTTCTAGCCTTGTTTTTCACATAATGTGGTTGAATGATCCTCCTATAAAAACGTTAAAATCTACAACACTGATCATTTTTACAAAAAATATATATGTTGCAATTTAAAGAAAGTATAATAAAAATGTCCTGGATCCACCGCTTCATTCACATCTATAACAAGTTAAGTGGAAATCTGTTTCGTAGGTTTTGATCCTGCCAACAAACAAACAGACAAACAAACAAGCAGACACAGGTGAAAACATAACCTCCTCGGCAGAAGTAAAGTAGAACTTCTCACACTGAGGCCTTATAACCTTCGATAAGGGGGGGGGGTCACCTGAGGGCCCTGCTTTGTTGTATTGAATCACGGTGGCATAAAGGTTGGAGACCACTGCTGTAGTATCACGTTTCATATGACATAGTTTTGAATAGAGTTCTGTATTCAGGCCTATGTTGTGCTTCTCACATTTCCATGCTTGTCTGCCTGTTTGTTGCCCAGTTGAGCAGCTGCCCACCATCACAGATCAGTCGCCCAGCACTGTCATCGCGTTCCCTTTTGACGAGAGCTTCCCCGTGACGTGCGAAGCCAAAGGGAATCCCGAGCCAGAGTGAGTACAGAACCTCGAGGCGAGGATGGAGAGCTTGTTCGCAGCCAAACAGACACCAACAACAAACAACAACAACAACAGTTGGCCACTGACATGATGTGCTATATTTTGTTGCTCTGAATTTGTGCGCCATCTCTGGAAAGTGAGCATGCTGAAAATCTCAGGTTTTAGGATTTGACGTTTCAATACTGGCTTTTTTTATTTAGATTCCGATGGACAAAGAATGGCGTGGAATTTGACCCCTTCCTCGACCCCCGGTTGATGAAAGAAGAGAATTCTGGGACCTTTGTGATAGAAAATAATGGGAACCTTACAGAGTACCAGGGAATCTATCGCTGTTACGCCTCAAATAAACTGGGGACCGCCATATCGGAGGAGATCGAGTTCTATGTGCCCAGTGAGTAACATACATCCATGTGTGTGTGAGCAGGGTGCTCCGTTACAGTGCCTTTCAAAGTGATTCAGGACCAGCAGTCCTATGTAACGACTGCGCCGCTCCATTGTGAGCTTTTCATTGTATTTGACATGGCAGAAAGTCATTGAGGTTGGTGCCTGCTCCACCCCTCGCAGCATCTCATCTATAACTCTGCACTGGAGAAATCATCAGATGTGATCGAGCCTCTGCATCCCTTTACCACATTTTTATTTTTGTTCCCAAGCACAGTACATAAACCCCCACATAAAAGTTGGCTGGGCGTCAACCACTCAGCAGTGGTGACAAGCCACAACAAGTGTCATAGTGATGTCTGTTTTGTTTCTTCGGGCCAAGAACTGAAATACATCCCACAGAATTCAATCTGCTGAATGATACAGACAGAGCTCAGGAAGCAGGCCCCACACAGAATTCATGAAGGATATTACTGCCATCTACTGGAGCGGAAGAGAACTAAAGAGATTAGTTTATTCATTATTGTCTGACTTCATCTGCTGACTCTGTTTGCTTTATATCTTTAATGTAGGTGTTCCAAAGTTTCCTAAAGAAACACTGGCCCCTCTGGAGGTGGAGGAAGGCCAGCCTTTTATTTTACAGTGTGACCCACCTAAGGGAATCCCACCTCTGCAGATCTACTGGATGACCATCAGTAAGTGATACCTTTTAGCGATGATGAATTTGTTTTCAAATACATGTCAACATTTTTTTTTATTTAATATATTCAATTATTAATTATACACATTTTTTTCCTCATCAATTAAATAGTTTATTTAGGTATATTAAGATATGTCAGTCTGAATTGTGTGGAAAAGTATTTGAAATGCTGATGACATCTTGGTTTTTAATATTCTCTTATATCCCAAACCATAAAGTATATTTTACATACACCATCAATGTTTAAAATATGCAGTACAGTGAGTAATATCAACAAAATGTGTGTAAAATATCAAATTAAATGTGCAGTAAAATATCTGGGAAATGAGACAAACGTTATTACAGATAACATTATTACATCTATGCTGGTTCAACAATGTGAAACATGTGTTTCACTGTTTCTACTCTACATACGTTTTGATAATTCCCAGCATCAGGCTCCTTCCAGTGTCACAATGTAAATCTGAGGTCATTATATAATTAATGGGGCATCAAAAGAAGAAAAAAAATGCCACACAGATATGAATTTTTGTTATATTTTGTAAATACTGGAAAATGTGACCTGTGTTATTTCTTTAGAGAACTTATTAAATGTAACGTCTAACAGCTCATGGATTTTTAAAACGTGACAAGGGGCCCAAAGAAGACCCTTCTGTTTAATAAAGAGTCATGATTAATAAAGATCGTGAACCTCAGGCTGAATTTATGAAACTGCTTTGTATTTGCTACATAAACCCGTCATGTGTGTGTGCTCAGATCTTCAGCACATAGAACAGGATGAGAGAGTGTCCATGGGCCTGAACGGGGACCTTTACTTCTCTCACGCGGAACACAAGGACAGCAGGAGAGACTACTGCTGCTTCGCCGCCTTCCCAAGAATACGGACCATCGTTCAAAAGATCGCCATGGCTGTCATCGTCAAGACAAGTAGGCGTCACTTCAGCTGTTTATTCCAGCTCAGCTTTGATTTGTTTTCAGAGCACTGATCATTTCACACGCCGATATCCACGTTCATAGCAGCACTTCAAAAGCCATCCGAGTGACACCCTGTCTCGTTTTGTGCATCCTCTCGGTTTTGTGTTGTGATTTCGGTGATGCTTTTGTCATGATGCACCCACGTTGTCCTCATGTTCATTGTATTTTTGTCTCATCCACCTCCATTTCAGAAAAAAGTGACATGAGTCCTGAAGCTGGTGAGTTGTTTGAGTGAAACATCAGCTAGAAAGAGCTGTGTGCACAATGCAGCTCTGTCAGTTTGCCATTTATTTAGGTGCAGCCTTTAGGAAACTGCATTACACCTCTGGTGTGTATTGATACTGTCTAATCCACTGCTATACCTCCTCAGCTAATGCCATCCTGGAAAGACGGCCTTCTCTTCTGACACCCTCTGGTGGCAGATCAGAGACACAGCTGGTCAAAGGAGAGGACCTGAAATTGGAGTGTATTGCTGAGGGATTGTAAGTAATTCAACATGTTTCAAACATATTAATTCACTTACACCTTTGAGTAATTTCCTCAAATTCTAAATTCTAAATTTCCTGGAGTGCAAACCTCCGCCAAGGCCCAACAGTCCACTATTGAAAACACATTTAAATTCCCTAGATCTGAAAAATGTTGAAAACGTACAATGCTACGATTTGTTAAAGAAAACAAAAAATTCCCGGATGCGTTCCCTGATCCGGATTCACACTAAAGTTTAATGGATTCTTCATGAAATTTGGTTGATTTTGTTTTTGCATAATCCTGCTGACAAAGAAACAAAGCAGCCAACAAACATGGGGGCAAGGTCGAAAATAAATCCTCCTTGGTGGAGAATTGTAGTTTTTATATCTACTGTATTTATTTTTAAATGTCACATGTTTGAACACTATTTACTTTATATTCAGGTAACTGTAGCATGTTCAGGAACGTTATTTGTATTCTATCTCAATATTTTCTTGTGTTTATATTTATATTTCTCCGTGGGAATAATAAAGTATTATCTAATTTAAGTTTAATATATTAACATGTTTAAACTCACTGTGTGTTTCCCTCTCTGTCAGTCCAACTCCTCAGGTGGAGTGGGTGAAGATTGGCCATCAGCTCCCCGTCAGAGCAAAACTGGAGAATCATGGGAAATTGCTGATAGTGCCGAAAGTTGAACAGGAAGACAAAGGAAAGTACATGTGCAAGGCGAAGAACCTGTTAGGAGAAGCCATCCACTACTTCACAGTGAGAGTAGAAGGTAAATACTACATGCTGGCACAGTGCTGCTGTCACATCAAACCTTTTGTCTCTTTAAATAATGGACTGAATCCTCACTTCTCTTACAATAAGCAAGTAGAGCAGATTTACTGTAGGAGCTGTGTGGCTGATGATATATGGATATGATGAATCCTTTAAAAGAAGCCAGATAAAGTGCTGGATGAAGGGCTGAGATTGCTTAATTAAAAGTATGAATAAAGCAATTCAGAAATTTAATCAAGTAAAAGTATAATGACCTACATGGACTTGAAGAAAGTTCATAAAAATGGCCCCTTTGATGGATTTATTAATATAAATGACATGATTAGATTCAAATCTTTCTTTTTTGTGTGAAATATTGTCGGATTTTACATCTTTCAGCCACAAACATTTAAATCTAAAACCGGATAAGAAATGTTTAAGAAAATGTCTCTTTGGTTAAAGAGCAATGGTCGGGAAAAAAAGTATAAAAAAAAGACAAAAAACACTGATTTAATCTTTGGATATGCTTTGTGTATTACACAGTTTTTACATGTCTTGTACAAAAATCTTAACTTCGAGCAACTATACTGGTCAAAGAAATTTAGTGGAGTAAAAGGCTCCATTTTCTGAATGTAGTGGAGTAGAAATAACAGTCATAAAGTAACATAACATAGAAATACTGCAACTAAGCAGCAGACAAACATATTTTGTTGTTTAAATAAAATAATTCATATACTATAAATATCCTCTAAATGATCAAATCACAGACAAGGTAAATATACATATCTATGTTCCATCACTGTTCATTTTTTGTTTTACACTGCACATTCACTGTAGCACAATCAAGTTTCCAGGATAATATGTATGTGAGGCTCATTATTGTGATAATTTGGTGAAAAAATTATAACAGACCAACGTGATGATTGTGATGATGCAGAAGGGTGTGAAACTGTTTCCTCAGTAAACCAGGAGTGAAAGTGCAGGTGTTGCTTTTACGTCAGATATTCTGTAAAAAGCCTTAATACCTTCTCCTCCCTTTAATTGTTTCTAGAAAACCCTGCCACACAACCTGAATAACTCCAAACCAATGCATCACAGAAACTTGCACACAATACTAATGTAGTGTGGCAGCCTGGTGTGCCTCTACTTGTCTGTCCTTGGTACCCTTAAATGTAATTGCAGCATTTATTCTAAAAGCGCTCTCATATTGAATAACATATAAAGCGTGCATGTTCCTGTGGTTGTGTCCTTTCTGTGTAAATGCTCAGTGTCTTTCTCAAACTCACACTCATCACTTTAACAACATTGTGCTGACTGTGTGTTCCCAGAGCCTCCGGAGTGGCTGTTTGAGCCCGAGAGTCAGCTCAGCATGATCGGCTCAGACGTGCTCATCAAGTGCTCCGCCAGCGGGACTCCTCCGCTGGCCATCTCGTGGAGGGTGAACGGCGTACCTCTGCAGGGTCAGTCCCACACACACCCTTAAACATGTACAACCTGCTCCTACTGTGGTAGTCATAATGTGGGGAATCTTAAAGTCTCAAAAAGTATTAATGTTGACATTTTGTTTTTCTTTCTTACGGCATCACATTGCATAAGATTTAACACGAGCGAGGAGTGTTCCAGAGTGGATAGGAGAGTCATTGAAGCCTCAAACTCTAAATGGATGTTGAAGGAAGCCACTGTGAAATGCTGTTAGAATAATCCTGAGCTGTCAAAAACTCTGGGTTCTTTAAATTGAAATCCATCCAGTGAGACGCAAACATTGTATCTAAGGAAATAAGGAAACAGACCAGAACTATCTGTCGTACCACGATGCCGCTCATGATGAAAACTGTGACGGTGCAGTTTTTGTGTCATAGAGGGCAGAATGTGGAAACCACATTAATGGTAGAGTCGACTTTCTTTTATTTGTAGAGCGACGCATGAAAAACATGTTCATTAAAAAGTTTGTGAAGCAGTCCTGGCTCAATGGATTAGGGCACGGGTTCCCAACATGTGGTTTGGGACCCACAAACATGACTGCAAAACATTTCTAAAGGGAGGATAAACAATCAGAATATACACACTTGTGCTTCGGGATGGGACTGAACCAGTATTAACCAGGTCCTGGTGCTACACAATTAAAGACTGTAGTATCAATAAGCTCTGATGTTATTGGTTCTGTTCTCGGCACTGGAGAAACGAGGTAAATAGAGTTTGTATTTATTGTTGCAACATGAAATATTATCTTGTACATTTTATATGACCAACCACACACACACACACACACACACACACACACACACACACACACAAACACACACACACAAGCACATTCTTGTACTCATTTAAAAGTATGAATACAACAATTCAGAAATTCACGACTCTTATTGTCAAAATTCTTTCCCTAGCCCTTTAGCCTTAACCTTTACCATCACAACTAAATGCATAACCCTAACCTTAACTTAATCCTAATTCTAACTCTATCTCAACAAACAAGTACTTACACTCAATCGGTCTATTGAAAGTGGGTCAGAAAGCGTCCTCACTCTGTAAGTTCTAGGCTCAAAATGGTCCTCTTAAACTTCTGTAGTAGTAAACACACACACACACACACACACACACACACACACACACACACACACACACACACACACACACACACACACAGCTTGCCGCTCTTAGTGACAATAGCACTGAGAAGTAAAAGTTCAAAAGTATCACTCAGAGCAGGGAGATGGATTCAGTGGTTTGGGAGCTGCATGTGAACTATGGCACAGTGAAACATTGACAAATAAAAAGTCCTGCATTCATATATTATATATATCTATATCTAAGAGCTGGTGCAAGTGTTGTTAAAGTTGTTAAAATGCCGAATCGATAAGCAGTATTGGTAAGAGTTACGTTTACTTTAGTAGTATAGTTAAAATCTTAAGAATACCCATCTGTTCTTGTGCATTAATGGTCAGTGCAGTGTGGATAGGACGGTGGGTTATGAATGAAGCAGAAAAGTCCAGTTACCTGTTGATGTGTGATTATCTGTGTGTGATGAATTTTATCTTCAACATTGATGTTTCATCCATTGTTTCTCTGGTTGACTGCAGACGCCCCAGCAGCCAACAGGAAGACGCTTGGTGAGACCATCGTTTTGCATAACGCCAAGGCGTCTGACAGTGCAGTCTACCAGTGTGAGGCCTCCAACAGACACGGCAGCCTGCTGTCCAACGCAAACATCATGATCATGAGTAAGTTCAACGGCTTTTGGTTAAATTCATCAGATCCGTTTCCACGGCGTGTTTTAACAAGTCGAGGAAAATGCTGTTAATGAGTAAGTACGGTGAGTCATGGGGAGACTGCTGACTGATGTTCTAAAGATTGGAGAGCTGGTGATGATGTTGGCATATGCCCATGAAGCAGTGAGTGAAGAGGAGGGGGCTGTCTACAAGCTGCACAGGCTAGCCGCTCTCCCTGTGGAGCACCAAGCGGCGTTCCCTGACATTTACAGTATACGCTAACAAGTCCCCCCTCAATTCTGTCCTGATTCCAGTGCCACAACACAAACATGTGCTGCTTTACAAGTAACAGATAAAAAACAAAAAAAGGCAGACTGTTGCTTCCCATCGCTCCGCACCAACGTGGGGGACTTTGTTCTCGGTGACACAGGAGTTAATAAAACCGGACAGCCTCTGAATGCTGAGTCCCAGCTGCTGCCTCTGTAAACAATTAGGGGAGACAGAGCATTTTAATGGGAGGCTTTGACTACGACTGATAAGGTGCACGCGCTCGGCTTACTCATTATTCCTTTGTTTTCTTCTTTGATTTCATTTTCACGTTCGCACATTTCTGACAGCATGACAGCTGAATCTGTTATTTATTAATTTATTTTGTTTTTAACACAAATTAGGCGACAATTATCACACGGTAAAGGCAACTGTTTTGTCACCTCATTTAACCCACGATTATCTGCCTCCCTTCCGTTTTCTCTTCATCTGGATTCAAGACTGCAAACCTGATTTCGTTGGGTTGTTTTTCTCCTCCTCAAAGTCCCGATAGTACAACAGCCGTGGGCCACACCTTGTTCCGTCATCGGTTGAGAAGCCACATTAACGCACTAACCGCTTTCCCAACAACCTCTGATTGATGACTCGATTCTGCTCCTGGTCTTTTGCAGATCTGCCCCCCATGATTTTGACCAAAGAAGGGGAGGATTACTCCGCTGTCGAGGGGAAGGGGGTGATGATGCACTGCAGGGTCTTCAGTTCTCCTCCGTCCACAATCACCTGGTAAGCGTAACTGTTTTTTTCACGAGTCTACCACACACCAGCAGAGAGCAGTAGATCTCAGCTGCTCGATGCTCACAGTCCTTCTGTGCACTGTTCATCTGTATCGACGACCTGCTGTTTCTTAAAAAAAAACATGCCTGTCACTCAGCACTGTTCTGTTCTTTTATTTCATCTTTGCTGCCACAGTGATGTGTTTATCCATTTTGACTGATGTTTTTTTTTTCTTTATGTTTTGCAGGAGCAGAGACGACTCCTCTGAATCCGTGGAGGGCCCGAGATTTAGCGTTCACGACAACGGATCGCTGGAGATCTACAGCGTGGAGAAAGATGACACGGGACAGTACACGTGTTTAGCTAAAAACACAGAGGGAACGTCCGCCATTGAGGCCATGCTCTACGTTAAAGGTGAGCAGATTTACACGGAACAGTGTTTGCAGAGGCTCACATTTTCCTCAAGATGTAACTAACACGGTCTCACCCATTTGGAAGATCCCACCAGCATAGTCGTGGCCCCGGAGGACCAACAGATCCTAATGGGTACCACGGCCCAGCTCTCATGCCTGGCAGAGTACGACAAGTCCTTCAGCAACGACTTTCAGCTCCTGTGGGAAAAAGATGATATCGAGTTAACCCTCAACTACACTGAGAATTCAAGGTGGGATACATGATTTTTTTTTAAAAACAGCATTGCAGACTTAATCCCAGCTTGAAAGTCGTTTTACTTCTCAGCTTCGTCCGTCAATATTGTGTCTCCGTCTTTCTATCAACAGATACTTTGTGGAGGACGGTAGTCTTCAGATCATCAATGTAAGCCACAGGGACCAGGGCGTGTACACGTGTGTGGCAAGGACTCCGGTGGACACAGCCACGGCCTCGGCGCTGCTCATGGTGTTAGGTGAGCCAACATGTGAACTGTATTTCTGCTTCGGAGACCCCTGGTGCTACATAAATGCATGACACATTCACACAGGGATCAATATGTCAGGAGGCCAAAGCGGAGCGTGAACATGCAGGCCATGGCTTAATTAGTGCAGGGCATAGTGCTGTGTCTGACAATCGCTCTTTGAAATCCTATTGACCTCCTTAAATCTGAAAAGAAACAGTTGTGGGCCGCGCAGTCATGCAGCTTGTTCCACATCCCTGGACTTTCGAGAGGATTTCATTGAACATTTGTTCCTTTGGCCTTTCTCTGCCGCACAGATGGATGTGTCTGTGATTCTGTTTTCATGTTGCCATGTTGTTATGATGGTTTTCAGATGTCCCTGATGCACCTGACAACTTGGTTCTGTCTGAACACAAGAGCAAAAGCGTGAAACTGAAATGGTTCCCTGGGGACGATCACAACAGCTCAACCACAGGTAAAAAGGAGCATGTATCAGTATAATGTATTTATAGAACATATTGAATGAGTTCATCTCGCAGTGACATACACATTAAGGGCGTCATTCTGTATTTAAATAGATTGTTTGATAGCATCTTGTACAATGTGAATCCGTGATTGATTCATCCACGTGTGAATTATGACAAGGCTCCCTGGGGAATATACCGGCCCGGAGCAGAGTTTGAGGAGCTTTCTGCTCGGCTTGTGGTTAGATAAGCAAGAACCACATCACTGATTGTTTCTCTTCCCCTCAACAGAGTTTATTATCGAGTACGAGGAAAGCCAGTGGGAGCCGGGAAACTGGAAGGAGCTGCTCCAAATACCTGGAAACCATAACTCTGCCGTCGTCAAACTCCACGGCCACGTCGACTATTGCTTTCGAGTGTCTGGAGTTAACGCCGTTGGGAGGGGGCTTCCCAGCGAGCCCACGGAGAGATACAAAACCCCCCCAGCAGGTCTGAGGCTTCCTCCTTTCATTGTTTATTGTACGTTTTGATAAGGTCCTCCAGGCCACTCGAGCTGCCATTGCTGCTGCTTTGTGAACTTTAAAACACTCAAACCTGCTGCATAATTGATTCCACTCTTGTTGAGAATCTGCTCTCTTGTGTGCCTATTTCACTGGAGATTTATTCCACTATGCCGACAAAATCTATATTTCTTCTTTTCTACAGCCCCTGACAAGAACCCTGAAAATATCAAAATCGAAGGTCATTTGCCACATGAAATGGATATCAACTGGGAGGTAAGGAACAGGGTTTGGTCTTTTATTATCCTCTTACTGCAGATTCTGTAATGTGGGCCACCTTTGCATAGTGAATTATTCACATCTACTGCAGTTTTTGGATGTCAAAGAATCCCACTAAGAGAAAAGAGATGACGTTTTATTGATGTCCAATAGGCAATTACCAATAGGAATTTAAGAAATGGAAATGGTCGACTTTTGATATTTCATTCGGTAGTTCAGATCTTTAGAAAAGCCATTTCCTGGGATCGCTGTGAAAAGGGCCCCCATTGAAAGGTGCTCATTTTCTTTGATTAGAAAGAGAAAGGATGGCCATGAAAAGGAAAAATTTTCTTTTGATGCGTACAGTAATAAATTCTGCCTTATTGTAGAAAGATGAATCTCTCCTTCACTTATTATCCGGTTGCCCTGTCAGGGTACCGTAGCTCCTGAATCCCGGATTCATGAGCTTCCCCACTGTTAATTATTTGCCTTTGTGGAAAATCGTATCTCATTCTATTTCTCACGCGCTGACTCCTGTGAGGAGATAAATCTTTTCATCTACAAAGATATACGAAGCCCTATATCAAAGAAAAACCTTGCTGCTAGACCAGGTCAATTGTTCCATTGTTTTATTAGATAGAGGGATAAAACACAGCCAGTGTTCCAAGCACAGTTCACTGGGCTAGCTTGTCATTTTAATCCCTTAGAGGCGGTGACATTGAACAGAGAAATAAAAAGAAGCGTCTTATGCAATTGTGAAAGCCTGCATGAAACCCCTTCACCCCATTGTTGTTATTTATTTATTTATTTTTGCTGTCTTTTGCTTCCATCGTTCAGCCCTTGTTACTCATTGAGCAGAATGGCCCTGGTCTAGAGTACAAGGTGAGTTACAGAAGACAGGACATGGAGGAGGACTGGAAGGAACACATGGTGAAGAGACACTCCTTTGTCGTGACGAACACGCCCACCTTTGTTCCCTATGAGATCAAGATCCAAGCCAAGAACCATCAGGGCTGGGGACCTGAGCCCAAGATAGTGACTGGCTACTCAGGAGAGGACTGTGAGTAGCTGATATATAACTTTACTCAAAGCTGCACTAGGTTATATGGAATGGCAAAAATACCACCCAAATTGGCAGTTCCCCTCATATCTATGGATGTCTTAGTGTCTTTTGACACATTGTTTTGGTTGTGATGTCCTCACTTCTGCTCTTGTCAGTGCAAAAGCTCCAATAAACCTCGTAAGACTGCATGGTGAACATGTGGAGCATTGAGGGGCTAAAGATTAAGAGCTAAAAAGAGAGTAAATATTTGACTTACATTCAATTAATGCAGAGGAACCGCAAATTTAATTAATGTTAAAGTTAAACCTCTCTCCTAAAATCCCCCCTCCTCCATGTTAGCAATGGGACATGGGCCAAATTAGAAAGTCAAAGTTTCCTCGAAGAGGGTGTCTGTCATTTTACTTAGTTTTTATCACACATGTTTGTTTAAGTTCATCCAAGGGACCTCAACTACATAGGCTTCATCCCCTGATTGTAACTGTGCAGATTCTGGCTCCTAATAGGATGGCAGCTTGCACATGTGGGATGTTTTGGCCTCATTTCTGGATAGTGGGAGGAAGTGGAGTAGCGTTGTCCGTCTTTATATACAGACTATGGTTTAATAATATATAATTGTTTTTGCTTTATCTGGTCTAGAGTAACCACTAACTTGGGGTTTATGTTAACTAACAACAAAAAAAACTGTGTTGACATTATTGTGCCGTTCACTCACTGAATGACTTTTCTCTACTTGTTATTTATTCTCTACAGTTAATCAAAAGTTTCATTGTTAGATTCAACATAACTCTGCAGCTGCTGTAGGTTTAAATAAGTGTTAAGGTTATAATATGTCAAAGGTGATTTAGCTACTTCTAACATTTCTCTCAGACCCAAGTTAATGTAAGCTTCAAAATAAAGTTGCTCTGTAGATATAAACTAAAAGCTAATTGACAAAGATGCTCTAAGAGATAACTGTAAAAGCAGTAAACAGACTCATTATAGATTTTTTCTTCATTTAGTTCTGGTGAGAAAATTAAAATAATGAATGTTCTAGTGGCTATTTTCAGTGGGAAAATATTGCAGATAGTCTTGTTGAATAAAACTGATTATTTGTCTGGAGTTTACTGATATAAAAGTAAATGCTTTCTATATGTGAGAAATTTGCACAAACTTCTCACTCGCCCAAAGTGCAAAGTAGCCAGTGTAGTTTTAGGATATGTGATTTTTGTGGACAAAAAATGGTTTTCATTAAAATATTTTCTTCTCATCTCTGCTTAACTCTGGCATTTTAATTATCGGTATTCAGGTGGACCTGGTGAAATGATTTATTTATAAGCTTTGTGGTTTTAAAATCTTTGAGAATAAATGAGAGGATACGAGTTTCAAGGTTTTTGCATTGAAGCAATTACAGTTTCTGAAGAAGGCTGACTGTATTTCCCCCTGTCCAGCTTTCTTTTGGATTTGCCCCAAGGAGGTCACCTCAGGTCATGACACTACTCACTGTTGTGTCCTTGCTCTCCTGTGGTTTTAGTAATTGCAGTATATACTTACCCCTTTAGAGTCCTTTATTGATTTATTGATTGACTGATTGATTGATCAATCCCCAGTATGTGATCCTGTAAATAGGTGATCTCCAAATGTGTGTAGTCGTTTAGTATGTTTGTCTTTTGGCTCATTTGCTCATTTCTGTTGTTGCTCAAACTATGAGTCATTTACAAGAACACCTTTGTTACTTTCCCCTCTGCTGAATGTTTTTCCTAATGTGTGTTTGCTGTTGCAGTTCCGTCCGCTGCGCCTGATGATGTAGCTGTGGAGGTGATGAACAGCTCAGTGGTCAAGGTTAGCTGGATGCGTGTGCACAAGGACAAGCTACATGGACATCTGGGAGGCTACAGGGTAATACCTCAAAAACAAACCTTTGCTTTTTAGACACAGTTTAAAAGGAATGGCCCTGACCTCGCTCTGAACGTTTGCTTCTCTCACCCCACTCTGTTGTCCTTTACTTGATGTTTTCTGCTCACGCCACCTGAAAGGAAAGATAGACAATTTGCATATTCAGTATCCTGTCAGCCCTCACCCACACGTGTGATGTACAGAGTTTGATCACTCTGCTGAGGATGGCTCTCTGTGTGTGTTCTTACCGATGTAGATAAACTGGTGGCGTCTGCGCAGCCTGGCCGACTCAAAGACAAGTCACGGAGACAAACACACTCTAACTTTCCCTGGGGACCGAAACCACGCCACGGTACCAGGACTGACCCCTTTCTCCGAGTACAGCCTCATTGTCATGACCTTCAACGGGCGGGGCAACGGACCCGGCAGCCATCCCGTCAACTTCAAAACCCCAGAGGGAGGTGGGTTTGTGGAAAAACAGCATGAAATGTATTGATTCACAACTTCTAAAGGGAAAGTCTAATAATAGCCAAGGAAACTGGTTTGGAGAGTTCAACTGCTTAATGTGTGCATCACCTTCTTGTGCCCCCACAGTCCCCGAGAAAAATCCTGTTTTCAGGGTCACAGATGTACAGAAGCACACCGTCTCTCTGGTCTGGGACCCACCATCCGAGCCTAATGGGATTCTCACCGGGTACCTCCTAGACTATCAGTACAGTACGTATCTCTATGTTTCAGCCTTACACTTAACTAACTCAGATATATTGGTGATGCTCCCGTGTTGCGACAAAGAGATATTGCATTTCCCCTTGTGTTTAATAGTGTTGAGGGTACAAGCCGGAAAGACACAGAGTATACAAAAACACACAGGCTGTTTATTTTAATCTGACTGCATATTAGTGACCTGAATAACCTCACTGTTTGAAATGCACAGCCTCTACCTCTGTATAATATGATACAGTTTTAAAACAGCCAAGTATGTGCTGTACCTCTGGAGTGTATCAGTAAAGCAAAGGAAATTTATCTTCGGCTCACTGGTGATTGTCTAACCCATGATCCCGAGCACGGAAGGAAAAATCATTGTGTTGCTCTAATAAGGCCCAGGTCATGGTGAGGTCAGAGTGTGTGTATAGGAAACATGTCAGGGTGATGTCTGTTGGCCTGTATGTCACAATCATGGCTAAGCTAGTGCTGACCAAGGCCACTGTGTCACAGTCTGTTAAGGTCCCTGCTTACTGACCCTATACTGTCCGCAGGGGATGTCTTCACAGCAGCTTGCAGTCCTTGGGGATAGCATCACTGAGCACATCACATGTGTGCACACACACTTTGCTGTTATGACTTTAAACAAAAGTCACAACAGAGCTAATGACTAACTTTTAACAACGTCCCAGCGTCACATTTCCCAGCTAATTGAGTTTGATTTGGCGGCTGCACAAGGGGGCCAAGTGTCACACAGTATTTCAGGAGAGGACGTTTTCATTGTGCCACAGCAATAAAGCTGATGGACTCCTTGAAGTGTGACTTTTGTTGAAGTCCCCTTGAAGAAGTCATGTGCGAAATGTTGAGGAGTATCAGTGTATCATCAGTGACACAAGTGGAATCTCCAGCTGCAGCGCAGCTGTTTGAGGGCGACGCCCATCTTTGCAGCAGCCTTTAATCACTTCACGTCTCACAGGTTTCACCATTGTAACATTGTTGAACACATTGAGCATACGGTAATACCAGGCTGTTTCAACTGCTTCAACTACACTGCTTTGAAATGGCACATTGTCTGTGTGAAACCTTTTGATAATTGTGTCAGGTTATCACCAATGTGTTCATAACATTAGCAGGCATTAGAAATACTTTTCGAAACATTAAGGCTGAATGAATCCTCAAGCTTCCCTCACTGCTGAGAGGACGGTGTGGTCACACTAAGAGCTGCCAACTGACTGTGAAGCCTGAGGTCAAAGGAGGCCAGTAACAACTAACTTAAAGCCTTTACCTCCCAGCAAACTGCCAACTGGGTCCTAAAAGTGAGATGAGGTCTCAAATTTAAAACTTTTCCTTTTCCTTTTCCTTTGATTTGATTAGCACTTAACTAAAACATTTTTTTGTGTTTTTTTGTGGCTCAGATTCATACCACATGCTTTTCAAGGTCATCAGATAGCTGTGCACATCACACCAAATGACTTGGTGTTGAAAGTTCATACTACATGATTGACTGGTGACAAGGGATCACACATAACACAATATCTCACCAGGACAAACCCCCAGGTACTTCGATAAGACTGGAAAAGCGCTATATAAATACAGTCCATTACCTTTACTATGTCTGGTCTCAAACATAGCTTGATCACAAAAATACACAAGAGAAGAGACACAGTGAATCTGAATGATCCTCCTGTTCTTCTGTGCCAGCCTGCTAAGAAAGGACACATCAAGCTGGATGAGGTGAAACAGAAATGATTCAGTGGACATCACAGTTGCTAGAAATAGTGAATGGAAATTTTTCTAAACATTTCCGTCAACAAAGTCATATTTTCCATAACTCAGGAAAAAAAACACAAAGTTAGAGGGCATGTCACCTCTACATGTTCCTCTTTACACTGCCTTCATACCAACCTACCCTCTGATTGGCAGTGGTGCTGATTCATCTAGATATTTAGCATGCTAGAAATGTAGGCGTCAAAATGCATCAATGCTGAGGATACACATGGCATCCACACTAGTCCGGAGATTTAGTGCCACTAGAACAGAGAATTTTAGAAATGCTGCTGACCCCCTTTCAGTTTGAAACTCTGGTCCTTCATTTTAGAATGGAAGAGCAGAAACAGATATGTTTGGAAATGATGACATAGACAAGCCTCTTGCTGATTGGGTCTTTCTGGTCACAACATAGCCATTGCTGATTCTTCAGGCTCCTATCACATGACCCCCTTCCGAAAGAAACCTACCGGCATTAGCCTCGGCTACCAGTGTAAAACGTGACATTGATAATTAAATACAAGCAATGCTGACCCTGTTGTCTTTGATAGCAGCTGTTGTGCAGTTAAACTGCATTAAACTGTATTTTAATAGAAATGTCTGATTTGTCTTTTCCCCATTGCTGCTTCTGGTTTGTGGCTTAGCTCTTTCTGCAACTAACAATCAAATGCTTCCTGTGTAAACCGGAACTCACATACCCAGTGTAATGTGATAGGTATTTCTAGGCGTATTAGTATAGACAGGGATTAATACTGATGTGGAGCCAAAACACATCAAGAGACAGTTTTAAACTAAAAAGGGAAATATGGAGTTAGCCCTAGTCAGAGGAGGCAACGTGTCGTCAAGCCTCTTGAATTGCATCTTTGCCAAGTTCACACACCAATTGTGACTGACAATCAAAGACCGAATTGGCTTTGATGTGGTTGTTTTTTTTTGGCGAGCTACGAAATTTGTCGACGAGTGAAAAACCTTGGTAAAAATCACATGTGTGAACTAGGCTTTACCCTGCAAGTGTATTTTAAAATTGAACTCGTAAGAATTTATGTGAGGATTTTTTTTTTTCTGTGTAAAAATGCAGATTGATCTTTCTGAACCATTTTTCAGTATATTTGAGTGACTGTAGAGTAACTCACCATGAGTGGACCAATTGGAGTTTGTACTGCACTGACATCAAATATCTTCACACGTGGGAGTTCAGAATGACCTTGGCTGCTATTCATTCTGTATTTGGGCTGAACTCACACTTGTTGTTGGGTCATGTCTCAGATTTCAGTGTTTGTACATCTCGGCCTGTTCCACACTACACAAGGCCAGCTGTATTTGGCCCAGCAGGCTAAGTAATATTTGGAAATCTAAATGTTGTCTGAATTGAGAGGAATAGTCGGCAGCCTTCAGCCAGTTCACTACATGACATGATGTGCCTGAGTGTGTCCGGATAAGTGAGAAAGAGAATAATGATGCTTGTGGCCTCTTCTCTGTACCAGTCTCCAGTCGCACCGGTTGCATTTCTTGCCAAAAATAAATAGTTTTTATTCTCACAAACAAAACAAAACATTGTGATGTCTGATAACAGTGGGTGGTATCTGAGAAAAAAAAGGGAAGCAGGCCAACACATTCTTGTCATTGTGTGCTACCAGAGAGACATAGCACCTCTTTCACAGCAAAGGTCACCTCAACACCTGCTGTGTTTGTTTTTGTTACAAAGAACATAAATGCCACCTGTCTACCTGCTCGCCTGCTTTACGTAGTGAAAAATGAGATCCTATCACAACGTAGTCAAAGTGCAGATGACAACACAAAAGAAAGCCTAGATATAAATGTGCAGAACATAACCTGTTTGCTTGTGAAATGCAAATATGATTCAAAGGGATATTAAGCCAAAGAAAGAGCAAATAACAATTTGTCTTTTGCTAATGTTAACAAAGAAAATGTGTAAATCAAAACAAGTGACAGTTGCTTTTCTTGGCATTGGAGTGAAGAGATTGTCACTTGGACATTTTCTTGTCATGCCAGTGAATGGGGATCTTTTGGCTGTGAAACAGTAAAGGCTGGAAGCTAGACTTCTTTGTGTTAGAACAACAACAAGCAAAAACCTTTTTGTTGATGTTTTAGATTATCGTCCACAAATTAATCAAATTATTTTTGTTCAAATCAGAATGAATATCCAAGGATTTCAACACACATATGAAGGTATGAGAGATGAAGACAGATTGGGTATGATGGTTCAAAAGTGGAAAAAAAAGACCAGGATCAACAGATAGCTTGATAAAGTAGTTTGTGAGCAAAAGAATAAAGTGGATTTAGTTGTATGTTGCTTGTTGAGGACGAGGACTTTAAAAAGGAGAAACTTCTCCTTATTACAATGTTAGTGTGGGATATGAAGCATGTGAAATAAAATGGTTCCAGGGGTAACAATGCAATATGATCAGAAAATGAGTTAGATTGCTCATGGCTGTGTGTGGGTTATATGGACCAGTGTTTCCCAATAATGATCTAGACTGCTGACCTGCCACAGTTTCATATTGAAGCAAAACGTTTACACTTCTCACAATAACATATGAGATCTCTAACCTGGTGTGTGCAGCGCTCTTTGCTACCGCGTACTCCTGCTGTGGTCCATAATGTTTTTACCATCGACGCAGACAGCAGGAGCTCATAGTTTCAGCTGCAGTTGTGGCATCAATGCAGTTCTCTCTCTCATACAAGAACTTGACTTTCACTCATAAGTCTTTGTACCTGTCCCTTGGAATCTGATGGACATAAGAGTGACCTCTGTGCCAATGCACGTGCACCCTCCTTAGCGCAACTTGAACTAATTCTGTGGGTAACCCTCTGGCTGTTGATTATTTTTACATCTTTTTGTTTGATCTTTTTACGCCATTACACACCGTAAACATTTTTGGTGCATTGCTTGTATGACCACATATGCAAAGTGTAATACAAGGAATTTGTCTTTTGCTCTAGTCAACGACACGGAGGAGGTGGGGCCCCTGCAGATGGTAGACATCCGCAACCCCCGCACCACCAAGTGGATCCTGCGCGAATTGGAGCCCCTGAGCAAATACAAGTTCTACCTGCGCTCTTGCACCACAGTGGGCTGTGGGCCTGTTGTCAGCGAAGAGAGCACCACCACCCTCGAAACAAGTGAGTGATGGGAGGGTCCAGAAAGCATCAGACCAGGTGGTGTGTGTGTGTGTGTGTGTGTGAGATGGCCTGTGGGTGTGAGAATGAGCGGGTAGCTTTCTGGGGAAGACTGAGAGAAACACAGACGAGGGTTTTAGGTGCAGAATTCAGGCTGAGCGAGCGACTGTAGGTGACAAAGCTGTGTCACTGCTACAAAACGGCATTGAACGAGCAGAATATGATATATGCCTGGGCAGCCAAGCTTTTCATATCTCCATATAAGTAATTCTTGTGGATAAACAATTTCATATGGTTGTCGTGGAGGTTTTCATTTGTCACTGTCACAAGAGAGCAAGTGCTTATTGATTGGAGGGAGAGCGAGAGCTGTGAAACAATCAGCAGAGAGAAAGGGAAACTGAGAGTTTTGATGCTGAACTGTGTAATCATTGAAGGAGGTGGTGGGTTAGTAATCATAATGAGCTGGCTTGTAGCATGTAATCTTTTCTTTTCAATTACTTATCATCTGGTGAGGACTGCACAACACTCTTCAGCTGAGCCGAGCCCCAGTGAGGTGGTGGGCACTGCGATATACGATGTGAATGAAACAGGAAACAGTACGTGGAGTCCCCTGAGTATCACTGTAATGAACCGCAGCAACAGATACTCTCAGCATAAACAACTGGGCGGCAAATTTACTGTGGTATAAAGTGGCTGTAATTAGTGGTGCTGAGGGGGTTGCAACACTCCCCTACTGGCAAGAGGCTGCAACAGCAAGGCAAAATAAAGTTTATTTTAATTTAATGCAATTTGTAATATTTGATTTTGTAGCAGGCTTTTGAGTATATATGCACGACCTGAAAGGATTTCAGTAATGCCTTTTAAAGGGATAGTTCACCTAAAACTGAAAATCCACCTATTATCTACTTACCACTATGCCGGTGGAGGGGTGGGTGAAGTGTTTGAGTCCACAAAACACTTTTCAGGGTTAAACAGCCAAATCCAATACATTTGAAGTAAATGGCGACCACGTCTTCGACCGTAAAAAAAAAAAAAAATCCTCCATACTGCTCCTATGGTGTCATCCAAGTGACAAAGGTCCTCTGATATCCTCCTGTAGCTTGCACGTCTATGCTCTCGCCCAAGGGGCACGTGAATACATCAGCGGCTGCAGTAACTGCAGCTATCACAAGAACTCGCAAGTATCGTGGATGTCGTCACGTGCCCCTTGGCGAGTGTTGAGTAGATCATTTTCATCTTTGGGTGAACCATCCCTTTAAGCCAAGTTTGCTGCCTGTTCTTGTGAAAAATGTTCTTACACTAGTGTAGAACTATGTTGGTCATTCAAATCAATATAACAAATCATTAATTTATCCTACATTTAATATCGTGTTATTATATAGACTTTTTTTCAGCACCCCAAAGTCTAACTGCCTTCCATCGTCCCTGATTTGGTTCAAGTTCTGTCATTCAAATACAAAACGCTCAACTTGATGCTGGAACACACTGCAGGTGCTAAATATGCAGACAATGACTTAGCGTTGGCGTAAAATCACAGGAAGAAACCTAATTGGCTCATAGGGGTTGTTTATTTAAAAGTGATTACAGGCAGGAGGACTCATTTTGTATGTATTGAATTGCAATTTAGTCGAGCTGTTACAAGTGTGTTTGTGAGAGAGTGTGTGAGTGTGTGTTCAGAGGTAATTCTACTGTGCACTATTACCATCACTCTCCCGCCACTAAACAGTGCACTGCTTTCAACCATAGCTTTGATCATACAGTGTCTTGTAAATGTGTGTGAATGTGTAAAATGTCTGCTTAGCAATGCAGTGCTTGTCCCCTCTGTCTTTTTTTCTTTCATTCTTTTCTTTTTTTTTTCCCGCAGCTTCCACTTCGGCTTCCACTGTTGGCCTCAGTATGTAGCATCTGTGTTCACGTAGAAGCTGCAGCATGTCATACCTACACACATAATCTACAAACACAGACTGTATATAAAGATGAATGTCATGATGGCTCCCCAAAAGTAAAGCCAAAGCGTCTCCATCGCCACCTGGTGGCTTGCTGCAGAATAGGCCAGAAACCCTGCCTCTTTTATGTTTGTGGATCAAAATAAAAACTCAAAATGCACGGAAAACTGAGTCAAATTATCTAGACAGCATATTCTAATTTGTACTGCCACCGTTTCATTAGGAAACTAAACCAAATCCTCTCATTAAAGCATAAGAGATCTCTTACTTGGTGATTTACTCCATTGCTGCATTGTATAGCTACTTGCGCTCGTTCACACTACCGCCCGTATAGTTTGTAGTCAGACCTCATAGTTTTAGCTGCAGTTCTGTTAGTTATTTAATACTAAAAAAAAACGATTTGAAGCTTTGATTGACTCACGATCGGTCAGGCGCATGTAATTGCACGACCTTGCTGTTGTGGCTCATTCCCCCCAAAATACTTGAAATGCACAAAATGGTAGCATTCGTAACTGGAATATTTTACTTATTACTTTGTAATAATTTATTTATAAATATGTGTGATGGTATGACATGTCTGACAGTCGGTAGTTCCATAGGTAGCGGGTGCATGTTTAGTTGTAGAAAATGGTACGGATGCTATAAACCTGTGTAAATCATCAGGCGTATTTGAGTCTCAAACTGTTGAGCACATTTTATTTTTCTTGCACATTATCAAAAAGTGCTAAACACTTTGCTCCTCTGCAGATAATTGACCTTGTCTGCTGCTTGCCCTTGCCATCAGCAGAGAGCTCTCTGATGCCTCCTTTCATTAGAAAAATGTCAACTCCTCCTCAGATAAAGTTTGTGGCTTCCTCTCTAATAGCAATAGTAATGAGTAACCTAATTATAAATTCATACTAATCGTGGCTCATTAGCGGCTGTAAACGAATATTGACTTTTATCCTAGCAACAGCAGACTCTGTGCAACACGTCTAAGTCAAGCTGAGGAAATAAATGACGCTTCAAGAGCCAAACGCAGGAAGAAGATCATACACACGCCACGCATCCATCCTTCTTCCTTTTAATGATGTGCAAAAAGAAAATTAAGTAGCTGTTGAAAGGCAAGATGAAGTCAAATTAAAAATGCCAACATCTCACCTTGTGTATAAACAATTCTTATTTTTCTATATGACGTTTTATTGTACATGCGTAGCCACTAATTTTAGGTAATAGCATGTGTGCTAACAGTAGACGGTAGCGCCCCGGGCTCTAGCCCCAGTTGATAATCACAAGGTTTGTCTTTCTTTTCAGGCAAGTCAGCTTCCCCCACACCTCCAAGCACTCCAAAGTCCCCAGTGACCAAACCCACTCGTTCCACCATAGGTAGAGCTGCAGCACATACTGACACCACAAGCATCAAACCACAGAGACAAACAAAAGCTGTGAAATAAATCTGAAAACGCAAAACAGAAACCAAATAGCTTTCGTATGTTTTATACCAATATTTTTACAGTGGTGCAGCGATCTCCTGGACTCCCTGGCTTTTGCCTTTTAAGGAAATTGATATCACAGAATAAAAAAGAGGTTAAAAATACCTCTGTAATGTGCAAGGTAATCTCCTGTGTTTTTCTTTGATATTTGAAGTTGTTTCCAGTGGCAACAGGAGCTGGAATGTGAGGTAACAGCTCGGCTTTCGTGTTTGGAACAAGACAATTGAATGCTAATGAAAAAGCAGGTTTTAATTTCTCCGCTGCACCACAGGGAAATCTAGGATACAAGATCTATATCCTGATCCGACAGAGTAGCTGCAGAGTGGAGCCGCTTGAATGGGACAAATATGTCTAATTGTCAGTGATTGATTTGTTGGGCCCCAGTTCCCCGGAACCAAGCAGCATATTGACCCAACAGTCACCTGACATTTCCATGTAATCTTCAACTGTGTAAACAGCAGCACAGCTCTGGGACGAAAGTTGTCCACAGCAGCATCTGAGCTGAGACAAAATAGTGAGGAGAGAAACGTCCTCCTGGGCCATGCCGGGGGGGGAGGGGGTGTGAGCTCATACTGGGAGGCTAATATTCACTGGACACTGAGATAAGTGGATAAGTAGAAGCTGTTGAAAGCTCCTATATCAGAATATTTCCTAGACTCTCCCTATATACGAGCCTCCTGACTTTGAAGGGGTGTCTTCTAGGGCTCTGACTCCCCACTGGGTGAGCAGCTGCTTTCTGCAGCATTTATTAGCAAACTGAGGAGATGGTGACGAAACACGGCAGCCTGCCGTAAGATATTTTTAGTTCAGGGGCCTATGTCAGTCCAAGTCATCACACAGGTCTAATAATTGCAATTACCATAGTTGCGGACTAATCCATCAACATTAGTGGGAGGCTGTCAGGTGCGGTGGCGGCGATGGGCAGCGCAGACGCAGGTGTCCTTGTGTGCTGAATTATCACCTGAGCAAATAATGCACCTGAGCTGGAGACACGGCAGGAGATTTGCATGTTTGCCACGGGGAAATGAAGTGGATTGTGCATTGTTGACTAGCTCAGACAGCTGCTGTCAAACCACACTAATGATGCATATCATTCTCCACGTTATTAGATTTTTTTCGTCTTCTTCTGTTGTCTGTTCAATAAGTTTGGCATTATTAGGTGTCAATGTGGAAAAGATATTTATGTCATCATGGAGAGAGAGATCAAAAATATTGTAAATAAAATCGTAAGGGTAGTAAGTAAAGTCATGTACTTACTACTTGTAACAGTAACGTTTTTATAAACAATCACATGATTATGATTGTAAACCCTTTAGGATCTCAGTCTATGTTCATTCTGCTTTGCATGCGTCACCTGCCATTCTACTTCCATGCCCGCATTACTCTTGTCATGTGTGTTGGTGAGAGATTCACCCGACGTCCCACCCTGTCACATGTAATTGATGCGTCCGAACACTAACAAAACACACGAGCGTGCGCTGAGCTTTCTCGTAGAAGGTGAAGAGCCACATCCTTCATCGTACAATGACAACACTCCTAACCGCCCCACGAAGGCCTTGACCTTCTGTCCCCTCTTACTAATCCTTCATCACCATTTCTCTCCTTTTCTTCATCTGCTCTCATCTCTCCATCAGTCGCGGCCCTGTTGAATGTTAGCTCAGCCGTTAGCGACAGCTCTGCAAATATCAGCTGGATATCTGGAGGAGAGCACACAGAGTTTTATATTGCGTATATGAACAACCGTAAGCTCACATTAGCTTTTTTTTTTGTTCTGGACATCGTTAGTGTGATTGAAGTGGATTGTGTTTGTGTGGAACAGCTAATAACTGTCGCTGGGCTGTGTCTGAAACTGTCCTCCATGTCTTTCCATTCATACCTTCACTAGATTGCTCTAGTTGTGTGTCCTCATGAGTACTAACCCACCCTGATGGTTCACCCTCTGCACAGGTGAGGGTCACTGGACGGTTTCAGAGACCTTAAGCACCTCTCAGACTTTCCACATCATTGACGGGCTTGAACCTGGGACTGAGTACACTGTGCGCCTTATTCCTAACAGCTGGGTTGACAATTCTAGTATATTTGAAGATGTAATCACGACCAGGTCCACAGGTGAGGAGGGAAACCAAAATAGCTGAAATTAAAAGAAAGTAAAATAAGCAGAACTAATCGACCTACCACTGAGCAGAGTGCAGGTGCATCCTTGAGCGGGGGCCACAAGCCACGACGTGTGGCCCTTTGCGCTGTGACGAGGATTTAAGCCGCTCAGACTCGCTTAGAGGAATTTTATATGTGTACAGCGTTCCATAGTTGATTAATTAGACAAGCAGGATTAGCTGTTTAATATTAACATTGGAGCGTTTCCATCAGCAGCGCGCCCTACCACCTTCTGCCTCTGCATCAGATAGACTCTGTCAGTGTAAACATTCAATCAAGTGTCCCGATGAAAAGGCCAAGTCGTGTCAAAGTCACCGGGTATTGTTCCTCCTCAGGTCTGGCCAGCATCCACGGAGGAATATCCACCCAGGGCTGGTTTATCGGCCTGATGAGCGCCATCGCTCTCCTCACGCTCATTGTGTTGATCGCCTGCTTTGTCAACAGAAATAAAGGAGGGAAGTATTCCGGTAGGTGTTCGCTTACAAACACACACATTACCTTGCTTGAATAGTAATTGCTGCTCGCAGCATCGTTATATTTCCATTTCGTTGTTGGTTGCTATGAAATAAATTATCAATTATCCTTGATGCCATTACAAGAATATGTAAGCTGATATGTTGTCTTTTTCCCAGGCCTCTAAATTATTTTAATGCAAATTTATACATGAATAGGCTTCTGCTTTGATAGGAAAATGAGCATTTCTACTATATGTCCAGCATTTGAATGTTTCATTATTTAGACAAGGAGCTTTTTCCAGCCACAGCGAGACTAAATGCAAATGCTGCACAAGGGGTGGCTGTGATGACATAAGCTCTATGGTATCTCTGTGATTTTCCTCCAGTTGGGAACATGAGAGTCCTTATCAGCTTTATTATTCACAGCTAATGGCCATCGGGTTGTCGTCTGGGCAGCGATCGCTTCACTTGTCAGCAGAAAAAAAGAGCGAGACGCTGCTCTGTCCTTTGTTTTCTCATTAAGTTCTCATTATCGCCAGTTGCTCCTACAACCTTTTCTTTCATTTGCCTGAGCCATGTGGGTTTTTTTTCTGTCACAACACTAAGCGATATATACACATTTAAATTTCTTCAGTTTTTTACCATTTTTATCATGAATATTTTACACAACATAGAGCTACATTTTTTTGTAGAATAAGATTCACATTTTGATAATAAAAAATGTACATTTAAATTCAATATTTGCAATCTTTTCCAAAGCTCTCATTGATCTTTCATCCAGTGAACAAGTGCAGGGAATAAGGGACTGAGAATCTAACTTGTTCAAACAACGTTAGCAGTCAGGGGACACAGTGATCTTCATTGGCAGCCGCCTCCAGAGGAAATCACTGATATCTTCTCTCTATTTTGTGAGCAGTAAAAGAAAAAGAAGACCTTCACCCGGACGTGGAGTCCCAGGGCATGAATGACGACACATTTTGCGAGTACAGGTAAGCATAACCACGGGAGCACTATTTCACGCACAACAGTGTATGAATTTCTCTTTTGCTAGCGGTGGTTTCTATCTTCTTCTCTTAATATTTCTCTCCCCATGCATTTTCTCCTCCCGCTGAGAAGACAACCCAGCAGGCACTCGGTTCACGTGGAGCCTCGCACTCCATCTGTCCAAGACATTTGAAGAGTAACTGGAATGTATGTGATAAACAGCAGTAGTGTCCCTGAGCTGTTTACACATCAGTGTAGTCAGACTGCTAGCCTCCCTTTATAGGACTTTGTGATCCCAGGTACGGTGTTGTGTTGGTGTTAGATGTGATAGACTTTGCATCATAAAGGGATGCGCAGCGGCGTTCAGATGCAGCCATTTTGTGTCCTTATGGAGCGAAACGCAGGCTGCACAGCACGCAGCAGGAGGCTAAAACCAATCAGTGTAATTGAAAGTGGCTCATCTCCAGGGCAGTAATATCTTGGCACGTTTCATTAATCCTTTAGTCGTCCAATTCATAACAGTCTACGGCAGCAGAAGTCCCAATGTAATTCCCCAATCAGTGGGATCTGCACAGCACAACAAATGATATGATATGATGGAGTCAAATGTGGCTCAGTCAGACAGGATTTATATTTTGTCAGGTTGACTCCAGGAGCTGCTGGCACCAGCTATTCTTAAATTTGTTGCTGTCTGTGTAAAATACTTCTTGAGCTTGTGATAAATCGGTCACACCATTATAATGCCAAATTACATTTAAATGTCATAAATTGTAGAAACTGGATGTCACAGCTACGTTCTCTAGGTTGGAGTCCATTCCAGCAAATGGCTGGTAACCTCACAAATGACTGCTGCAAGCAATAACCTCTTATAAAACACAGCATGTGGTTTTTATGCTTGGAATTCTGTATGGAATAAGAAAATAGTTCTAATCTCTTAAAAAGTGGCTTTTAGTGGCGCTAGAGTTGCTGTTCTTTATACTAAGCTCGGCTAGCTGGCTGCAGACAGTTAGGTTCAAATGTAGGTTACTTCCACACTAACGTGTTTTTAAAACTGCACCACTTTTGCTACGTTTGTACCTGACATCCACACAACTCAGGAGCTTTTGAGCCCCTAAAATCTGAACATGCTGTGAGCCCAATTTTAGTTTGCGTTTCCTGTGTTGCTTGTTTAAACAGGCAGACACTTGGACATTTGGATATGCTGACACAGACCCACCCTTACTTCCTGATTTGGTCTCGACTACGAGCGGTGAATGTAAAAAGGTTGCTAACACGTCCAGTAACAGTTCCAACTTGTCACTGACAATGTTTTCATGGACAGCATTATTATTATAACTGTTGACCTTATTCTGCGAAATACACTATTTTAATTATGATGTTTACATTATTTTCCAACAGAATATTCCATTCATATTCCCTATTACATGTTACAGAGCATAGTCTGATTAAAATGTGAAACAGCTGGTAACTGCTGTACGTTTAGATTTCCCGAAATGTTGCAAAACTGTCAACAGGACATTACAATGCGATTATGACGTAAACATGTCTACATAATGCGGCAAAGGTCAGATACTCCACATGTCTTATAAGACTATTGCTTATTCTGAGTATGACCTCATTCACATGGTAAGATAAGGTTATCATGTTTATATGGCATCAGACTGTTGTCTTTATCGGAGTAATATAGTAAAGTGGTCATCCTCTAACCAGAAGGTCGGAGGTTTGATCCCAGTCTTCCCCATCTGCATGCCTAAGTGTCCTCGGGCAAGATACTGAACCTCGATTTGCCCCTCATAGAAAGAGTGCTGCCCATAGAGGCACTGTATAAATGTGTGTGTGAGTGGCAATAACAATAACCTGTACTGTTAAAGTGCTTTGAGTGGTCATCAAGGCTAGAAAAGCTCTATATAAATACAGACCATTGACCATGTGAACATGAGCCATTGGTTCAACTAAATAAATCCCCAATCTCAATGTTCACCATTGCTGTTCCTCTGTCATAGTATTTTCTACAACTAAGCCATCAATTTCAGAGTAGACAATCTGCCGCCTGTGTACACCAGCGCACACATGCCCAGTGCAGGTCATAGTCATGTTATGAGCGGTTTCAGGTGTGTTAAGGACCTCAAACGCCTGTCTGGATGGAAATTGAAAAGGTATTAGTGTGGATGTAGCCTAGACACACAAGTGATACCGGTCATCTCATTTAATTCTTGGCTCAAATTCACACACACTTTGCAATACACTCAAGCTACTGTGGGTCGCCGCCAAATGCTAACACAACAAAACAGTTCACCTTGCCGTCAGTTCTGAACTCACCTCTTTGTCGGTTGATTGTGGAGATATTTGTTGACAAGTAATCTTCAACACTAGTTGGTGTGTTTCAACCTGTTTCAATTCAGTGAGGTGAAACTCGCTCATCACTGCAGTCATAATAAAGAAGAGAGAAAGTTCATCTCTAATGAACCTAATCAATAAAAAAAGTACACACTGTATCATTGTCTGTTACAGGACCACAGTGTGCAGCCCCAGTATCAGCACCAGTTTAATGTCCCCTTCAGGATTTCTTCACTTTGTCAAAAGCAGTGATGCATGTGTAGCTTAGCGATTATTACTGTTGGAACGTGTGCATGTGTGTGATGATTTCCCATTGGTCAGCCAGAGGTAAACACTAATGCCAATCACACCGGCTTCATCGTGGAGGCAGTGATAGCTCGAGCCTGCAGCTCGGCCCCCTCCAATAAGCCATAGAGTGAAGCCATGGGTGAAATGAGGTGATTCTAAATCCACTGTGCCTCTCTCACAGTGACAACGACGAGAAGCCACTGAAGGGCAGCCAACACTCGCTGAGCAGGGAGATCAAAGCGGGGGACAGCGGGGACAGTCTGGTGGACTACGGCGACGAGGACGTTCAGTTCAACGAGGACGGCTCTTTTATCGGGGAGTACGCGGGCCGAAAGGAGAAGAGGGTGTCCGCTGAGATCAAAGCCGCCGCTCAGACACCGGCGTGAGGAGCGGAACCGCCATTCCATCTTTACCCCGGGACGCCGCTTTCATTAAACCTGCTGGGACGAACAAATGAAAGAGGAAGCAGGACATTATCCACACCAAGCACACGTTTTGTGTCAAATGTAATGCGTCATTGCCAACTGCACACTGCCATTCTCATGTTATGAAGCTCTGTTTTGTCAAGTTGCAACAGAATGACCGTTACTAAATACTGTGTATATATAGTGTATATTCTATGTGCGGAGTGTCTTTTTTTATAATTATTATTACACAGAACATTTAGAGGGCTTGGATTTTTTTTTTTTCTCTTTTCCATTACTTCCACTGCAGAACTGTTTGTACAAATGTTACAAAAATGTCACTCCCCATTGCACATCATTACACGCAGCTTTGCCTCTCATGTCATCTCGTGGCAGACCACAGACGAGTGGGGATATCCAGTTGATATTTTTCAACGGGAGCAAATATTACTGACCTTTTATATTTGAAATGGTTTCATTAAATATGAAGTACAATGTGTAAGATGTGTATAAAGGTTGCTTATTAACTTATTTTTTTTTTCCCAGTGGTTTTCTACCTGACAGTTTAACAAGGAAATTTACATATCATTTTATATCATCAACATTGGTTGTTGAACCATAAACCTCCTGTGATATTAGAAGAAACATATAATTTAGTTGCCATGTTTATGAACATTTAGATCCATTGGACTGTATAAATCACCAAACCTAGTCTGTGCTTTGTAAAAGATTTTCTAAAATGTAATCCATTACAGGTCCCTATGTTCCTGATTATACATGAAAGAGAACCTAACCATTTTTACAACACTGAAGTTGCCAATACCTGCTGTTTGAAAAGTTTTACAAGTTTTATAGGAATCTTAGGAATTTTAGGAAATCAACTTGTTTGCTTTCTTGCTGACAGTTATTTAGGATGATTGATACAAAACCCCGAAGTCAGGTAGCTCAGTTTAGCATAAATACTGGTCAAAGGGAAATAGCTAGTGTGGCTCTGCCTTAGCGTAACAAAATCATCCTACCAGCACCTCACTGATAAAGAAATGACATCTTATTTGTTTAATGTGAATTTAATACAACCCCTGGACACCATCATTTTTCAGGGGTTTTTTTTGTAGGTTAAACAGATGAGATATAACATGTTAATCAATGAATTTTAGATGTGCTGGCAGGTGGATTTTGAATTTCTGGACAAGGCCAGACGAGCTGTTCCCAGCTAATCTAAACTAAGGAGTTGACAGTTGTCTCTTCATATTTAACACACAGACTTAAGAGTTTTATCAATTTACCCATAGCAAGAAAGTGCATAAGCATATTTCAATAGGATAACAATTTGAACTATCCATTTAAAGTGGATAGTATGACTCTGTGTCGTGCTTCCAAAATGCTGGAAGACTTTTGCAGAAACATACTTTTTTTGCAAAAAGTGCAAAATTGTTATCCTGACTTTTAGTCCCCAGCATGTCAGGCTCTGAAAAGGCTGAATCCTACATTTCCCATAAGGCATTTTAATAGTCTTTTTTACCGGAATGTCTAGTTCTTTCAAACTCGAGGTCCCAGTTTGCAGATCAGGCTTAAGGTCTTTGTGCACCAAGTCCGTATATGTTGTGTCACGTTTACACATAGACTCTGAAACTTTGATCTGTCATTAAAGTTTTCGGAACAGGTTTGATTTGAGCTGGTTGGGATCAATTGGATCACATAAATTATGTTTTTCTTATTTTTAATATGTGGTCTCAGTTCTGGTAGTGGAATGAAACCAATGAAAACCTGAAATGTTGGTAGAGGACCACAAAATCATCCTCAGTGCTCGACTCCATTTGATCTCATTCTGTGAATTTTCAGAAATATGAGAATATTAAAAGGCATCGCACTCAGTGTGCAAGGTTTCTGTGCGTGACGATTTTCATCAGAATATGGATTTAAAAAATGCTAGTACGAACTTGGTAAACAAAGACCTTACTACTACTAGACCTACTCTAAATATATTTGTACTATCTAAATCAATATACCCGGGGTGGCAACACAATTACAGCATCAGTGTTATTTCTCAGAGTCGACTCCAGAGCCACAGAGAACATTGTCCTCGCAGGCTGAGTATCTCTGCATGAACTGACTTTAATGTGTGATGTTAGTTGTTTACCCCTTCAAGAAGAAAGTTTTGTCAAACCTGCAATGGATTGTAGATCCTGTACGTGTAATCAGATTACTGGGATCTGGTTGCATGTTTGACACCCACACACACCGCTGATAGTGTGGAGACATGAGTCTTAACAAGCCTTACTCTGTTAATACACATTCATTATGTTATTAGCACCATGATCACAAGAGTCGCAGTGTTTTGTAAAAATTCTGCCATTGCATGATAAGAATGTTAATTGGTGTTTTTGATGTCATTAAATTGCTTTACTTTCCTATGTGCTGGTTATGGTCTGACTGTTTGGGTGAGTGCCCCCACAGATGAACGCATGATTAACTCGTCAGTCAGCAGTAAAGTACAAGTGGAGAGAGAGCAGTACCTGTGGAGCTGCCCTCATCCGCTCTGTATAAACTGGCAGATGTTCGACAAATCGTTCCCATTATGCAGTGTGACTAAAACAAATGTAATGCCGGGGTCAAGCCTCTGTCTGAGTTTGAGCATCGTGTGTGATTTACTCCGGCGGCAGGAGAGAGTCACCAGAAATCAAAGGAGTGGGCTCCAACCGGCTCCAGGATCAAGGAGCGAGCGCGGTAATCACGTCCGATGGTTGATATAGGAGAGTGTCACTGTGAGGGTTCTCACCGCGCTGATCACATCTGCCTCAAATACCCTCTCATCACTCAGCCCGCACGTCTGCTGTAGCCGCGGCTGTTTAGAGGCTTCAGCTTTCCCACGTGTGACCTTCAGGTGCTGGGAGTGGAGCCTCTGATGGCCACGCTGGACGTCCTCAGCTCTTTGGCGACAGTGTGAATAGCTGCACGGGGCTCCAGGCCTGCAGGGAGTACGGAGCATAATCCTGCAACATAACAACCACTCCTCTGTAGAGAAACATGCTCTTTGTGAAAAATTTACGATTTGTCCAGACTCTTGCAATAATTTTGCTTTCAAATGTGGTCATGTTTCCTGTGTTCACAAGACATTTCCATATGAATGAAGTTTCCTGAATCTGCCATTTCACGGCTTGTGACATGTTTGCCGACGTTTGTAGAAATGGTTGATGCCATTCATCACAGCACACTGTCCTGTACTTGCAAAAAAACGTTATTAGATGTACAATATTTCAGTTACGTGGACCTTCATCAGGTAGAAAGTTCAAACCCATATATAGGCTACACCTCCTTGAAAGTGGCCAATCAGAGAGAAGAAAATATCGGGCTCTCAGACCCACAGTCTGGTCCCATTTAACTAATCAGAACAGTATAAATACCTGGCATCAAGAAAGGAACTTTAATATGAGTACAATAGCTCATCAGTGTAACATAATACTGTTTAGGTCAGCCTCTAAAATTGCCTCTAAATGGGCAGTAGGTTCCCATAATATAAAGTACAAACCATACACAACAACATGGTGAAATTAAAGACAAATATATAGCACAATACATCAATATATAAGGGATATGAAACCAAGGGTGATGAAGAAAATTTACAAGCACAAACAAAATGGAAATACAAAACAAGGGATGATGTTAAATAATAAGATCATCCACTTAAGGCTTCAATACCTGGGTGAGTAGAAACATGAAAACATTAGTGGATAACTCTGAGAAGCTGATCAAACATTTAAAGTTATCAGATAATAATCTGTAAAAAAAAAAAACATAATTAGAAATAGGGGTAATAAGTTTTAGAAAAAAATATCTTGTCACGATAAATCCATTACATCTACAGAGTAAGAACAAATCTACATGATAAGAAAAAAATCATAAAGGCTTAAATGCCTGGACAGTAAAATTAACATTAATAGATACGTCTAACAATCAAAGATCCTGACTGATCCTAGACAGAGATACTATTCACACATAACATTAAGTAACAATTCATCGTTAAGGCCTTTTGGAGACAATGTTGTAATGTGAAGATCCCAAAGGCTCCACCTCTCTTAAGAAACAGATCGTGGTCCCCACCTGGAGGTGCTGTCTTAACCCCAAACCCCCAACCATAGAAGCATAGGGAGTTTTTGTTCATCAAAGTGCACAGCAACAGGATGATCGGGGTCACTTCTGCGTATTGCACTCTCATGTTCACTGATGACAGAAACGTTGTATAACTTAATAACTTTTTTTTGCAAGTACAGGACCGTCTGTGGGATTCCTCTTCTCTCACCTACGTGTGCTTTTTCCCCTACGCACCTGTCCACTATACTACATTGGCCTTTTCAGTGTTGTTTTGGTGCTCAAGTGCTCATTCTAATGCACGAGCATCTCAAATCTGATAAGCCTTCACATTGATATGAAGTATACTTGATAGGTTGGTCTTAGGTCTGGGCAATAAAACAATATCTATAATTTTCATCAATAGCAATATAAAAAAGGTTCAATATATATCGATGTCATGTTTATGCATTGTGCAAACACAGCAAGGAGCCATAACACAGAATTGATCTACCTCAGATTTGTTTGTCACTCTCTGCTCATGAAGAAGAGTTTCAAACCACAACCTTCACTCAGGAGAAAGAATCTGTAATATTTTGACCATTTGATCATGATAATCGTGATATTTACTGTTATGGAAATGTTTATTTTGATTTTTTCTGCCATATTGTCCAGCCCAATGTTTTCTTTGTTGTTTTGACAATTAGTGAGACAGTCATTGCAATTATTTCACCTCCTTGTGGAAACATAATAATAATAATAATAATAATAATAATAATAATAATAATAATAATAATAATAATAATACTCAAACACATTCTGCAGGATTACAAAAAAACGAAAAGCAGTTAAAAACGACACTAAAAACTATAAATATATAATTCAAATTGGAATCACACATTGAAAATACACATCATAATCTAACATCGAAAACATATGTGCAAACACAACACAAACATGGAAGGGCCATCACGAACGTAAAGCTGTTCTGAGTTCAGCCAACCTCTACCGTTCACAATTTGCTTCAGCATTAGCAGGAGATGATAGTCAGTAATTTAAAAAGAAATTAAACTCCAAATAGGAGCAGTAGCAGCCTCGGTGCAATAATGAGTCTCAGATGTGCTTTAGCTTTATGTGTGTGCAGCATCCCAGTACATATGAAGCACTGGGCTATTATACAGGAGCTGCACATCAGCTGTTCTTCTACTTCTTTAAACTCCATAAGAGAAGAATTCATGGTGCACATCACTATAGTGCCATAATATAGTGAGACAATAAAATATTTAATTAAGGTAGTTAGAGATAGTTAAAATGAAGCAAGGTGACACATCATCTCGTGCTCCTTAATAATTACTTATAATAATTGTACATAATCCAGGTTGTGGTGTTTTTCCATCCTTTGAAGAATGCACAGCCAATACATGAAGGTAGATTGACTGGGAAAATTGTCCACATGAGAGACGTGACACTTGTTTTTACAATGTCTGATTAAAGAGCCGAAGCAAATTGAAATTGATTTTTTTATGAGAAAAAATGATCGATTTAATTCTACCAGAATTCTTCCATTGCCGGGGCAACAAGTTCAGTGGGAGTGGAGTGACAGGACTGATACCGATATGTGATGGAGTGATTTAACTAGGAAGCTGATCGATGATGAGTTTCGATCGGAAATGTAAACATTTGTTGTTTGTTTGTTTGTCAACAGGCTTGTGAAAAGTCTACTCAACAGGTTTCCACAAAACTTGTCGGAAGGATGAAACATGAGCAAAGACAGACACAGTTTAATTTCAGGGTTGATCCAAACAAAGGGGCAGATCCAAGAATGTTCTATTACTCTCTGTACCATCCCGAAATAGGGCACTTATCTGACATTTTATTCAATTTCCCAGGGAATAATTAATGGATCTTAATGGAAATAAAAAATCTGATATGTATGAGTGGGTGAAGTTTGGTGCAGCTTGATTGGATTTAAGGGGACTGTTGGACCTTGACGGAGAGATGTGCTCCACTAGGAGACATTATAAATAGGTCACAACTATAAAAAGCTTTTGTAGGAGGTAAGGTCAGTTAAAACACGGGAAAAAGGTTGAAACATTAACAGGATTTTAAAAAAGAAAGTATTAGAAGAACAATTGAACGTGTGTGCCAGAGGAAATAATCCATGATCTACTTGTTGAGTCTTTTTGGAAAAGATGGGGCCTTTGGTTGATTAGTCATGCCTGCAGAGGTCAGACAGGAAGCTCTGGGCTTTTATTGTTGTGACACTGCCTTAGAAGAAGCACCTGTCCGGACATCTTTATTCACATCTCCTCTTTGCAGGTATGACATATATTTACACTTTTAAACGTTGACATGTGTCTGGTAGGTTGTTTTTGTCTGTGTTTCGTCAACGTGCTGAGTGAATGTTGAGTGTTTTTGAAGAATTGCTAACTGCTACGTTGATAAACATCTCTGTTGCCGGCACAGAAACATAACAGGTGTGTGTGGGTAACTTTTACCATGTTTGTCTGAGGTAACTGTCTGTGTTAACAAACAATGAATGTAACAAAGAGGGAAAAGAATCAAATGCTGGCTGTTGTACATCGATGAAGAAATGAAACTCTGTGAAATTTCTGTATCACAATTATAGTGACCAAAATGATCAATGTCATTATTGTAAAAATGTTTTGAAAATGTTCCCAAAGTACTCAAACTGAAGTCATTTCACCAAGTTTAATGTTTACATAATGTCATCATTACCAATATAAACAGTAATATGGCACCAACAGGATATCAAATCTTTCACATAACATTAGCATTGAAGAAAGGAGCCATTTCCTTGCTAAAGAAGCTTTTTGCTTTTCAATAAAAACTTCCTGTAACGCTGGTTTAAATGAAACCTTAAATAAGAAAATAAAACGTGAAACAAAAACTATGAAAATGCAGGACACTACCAAGCAAGGCCACCTTGAGCAGACAATCCCGACACGGGAGCATCTGAGGAGCGGCTTGTGGAAGTGTTACAGTTTTGTGTTCTACAATGTTGACGGAAAAATAACCAACTAAGGCAACACTGTCAACTTAATATCATTTAACTGCGTCACTCTTTAAAACAACAAATAAGCAGCAGAGTCGGCACATGAGCAGAGCCTTGCCTGTTAAACCTCCTATGATGGGATTCAAATATGTTTGAACAAATTGTGTGTCATGTCAAATATATTCCAACTCGATTTTCAGAGAAACATGCCCTTATACATATTAGTTAAGATGTGAGTGTGTGTGTCTGTGTGTATGTGCGTGTGTGTGAAAGCCCTGTCCTAATCCCATGCTGTATATTTAACAAGCATTGTACCCTACATTTAATTCCATGGTACCAGTTCATTACAATAGCAAAAAAAATCCCTTTTGTGTGCGTGTACCTCTAATGGAGGCAATATGAGCGAGTGTTTCTAGGCCTCGCCATTTGATGTGCGATGAATCGAGGAGGGGGAGTGTCAATGACTCAAAGCACAAGGTGGACTTTTAATAGCTCCAGTGACACGAGAGAGCCTTTTCTCAGACAAAGCGCTCCAACAGTTTCATGTAAATCAGAGTTACAAATAATACAGGACTCAAATGAACGACAGAATTGCCTCAAAGGTCTTACACTGAAAAAATAGCTGTATTAAGTAAAGAGGAGAAATGGGCTCCTTCCCCTGCCGAATGAATTTCTTCCCATGTTGGCTAAAAGCGCCGTAAGGCCGACATCACAAAAGCAAAGGAAACCAGTGGATCCAATTATCATTTCACAGTGTCGGAGTGATAAAACGTCTGCATGCTGTTGCCTCATGCCAGATGACTTCATATTCCTCGATAAAGCAGGAGATATTGCAATCTGTTTATTCAATAGACAGAGAGCTGAAGCCTCTTATGGGCGTACCGTAGTTCACATCAGAAATTATAAGGGGAAATTAAGGCAGTGGGTGTGTGATTCATACAGTCAGGTAATGAGAAATCGGAGCTACAACGGCGGTGAGGGCTCCGCGCTCTAAAGCACCGATTCATTTTGGAGTGCTGCAGAATTTCCGGTGCCAGGCGCGCGGGCCTGTGACTCTTTCAAAGTGCTCAGGCATCTGGGACATCTGAGGGACTGATCTCAACGTATCGCACTTGCGGCTGCAAATGAATTGGTCCCTCAGGTCTCCAGAGCTGTCAGCAACTCACTTTATATGAGAGCTTCATTCATCAACACATTTTTTCCCTGTGAGCAGCAACTTTTTGATAAAAAAAGAGGCAAAGGAAATGTAGCAAAACTTTTTTTAATAGCCCTTCTTTTTTGGGGGTTGCTGAATATACATGTGGCATTGAGGAACATCTGTAGAACTAAATCATGGACTGGTGCCTGTCAGGCTGCTGTAATTCTCCGGTGAAGTGTAATACCAATCGTCTCACCTCTTCAGACATCAGTTACCTCCGGAAATAAATGTGCATGTTGGAATTCAGGCCCCATGCTATATACACTTCATTTGCAATGATCAACTGTAGGTTTAAGTCAAGTTCATACTTTAATAGTTTAGGTCACTTTTAAGAAGTAAAGTCCATTTGGGTATGTACACTGGAGGTTTTCTGGCAAGAACTATGTATTTTTGGTGCTAATGATAAGGAAAATACAACTTCACTTATGGAAAGCACCACTAACTGTATTAGACTATATTACGAGTATTTGTTGAGTCCACAACTTCACATTTTTGAATGATCCGATGATCTGCTGACCAGAAACCTTTCAGATTTTAGTTAGCCATAATGGAATTGGACTCACTTGTCTAATAAATAACTTTACAGAGTGGGACTACACACTTTAGGGTGGACCACCATTGTAAGTTGGTCAGGAGGTGTGTGTTGCAGGGAACAAATGGTTGGGTTTATAAGTTTTCTTCTTATTTTAAAATATTAAATACACTAAATATTTATTCCATATTTAGTGAAACAATACCTTTTTTATTTGGAGAAATAACTAGTTAGTAAAGAACAGAAACAGCTAAACACTAACCTTTAACCATGAAAACAGCAACTGAAAATCAAAACAATATTTATTTTTCATTTGTTATCAATATTTAATCAGAACCACCATTTTTATTCGATTTCCCTCCCCATCAGCAACACAGTGTGTTTAATGCTGAGCTCTACAAGGACACTCTCTGTCTAGGAAAGACTGAACCATTCTGGTTAGGAACGCACACTTACTCTCAAACCTCCAGGTTAGCTCTGAACCCTGGAGAAATTATTTGGAAATTAAAAATAGTAAAATACCTGAGATTGGAAATAAGCTCATGGGTTCATTCAATCAATTATTTACTATTTTCAAACAAGGCAAAACTTTCTGCCAGTGAAGTTAGATAACTTCCAATACAAATTAACTTGTTTTAAGAATTATTCCACTACTATTAAGAAAAAGTGCATTTGATTTTACATGCTCACAAAAGTCCACAAGAACTTAGAAAACACACCAGGTAGACCAACTATCAATGGAAATGACTCCATCACAGAAGCAACCTCCAAACTTCATCAAACCATTTGTTGCAAAATTGCCATCATACATTCAGGACAGTCCAGGTCCTAAAGAAAGTAGCACAAATATATTGGAATATTGGTTCTTGCATTATGGGGGCATGTTTTGCCCCTAATTATGCTAACCTGTTTTTAGGACTATGGTAGTAACCCATTTAAATAAAAAATTCTGTGGTGGGGCAGATACATTTATAATTTCATTTTGTTCTCTTCAGGCTCAGAAATAGAGCTTCTACATTTCCATGCTTATATAAACAGCTTAAATGAAAATCTTAAATTGAGCTTGGAATATGACCTACAAGTCATTAACTTGTTGGACCTACGGATCTCAAAGGATGACCAAGGTTATCTGCACGTCTCTATCTTTAGAAAAGCCACTGACTGAAAAACTGTATTGCACGCAGACAGTTTTCACCCTCCATGGCTCATTAAGAATATCCCATTTGGACAAATTCAGAGACAATGTGACTCTGATCAGGATTTCCATATTCAATCAATGGACATGCAGCAGCACTTCAGACGAAGAGGGTATCAACCCTAGTTCGGACACATGGCTTCGCCGACCCAAGTGCAACTACTGCTGTGGTAATTGCAACTATTATGAGTGTCAGGTATTGAAGTAATCAGCTCTGATGCCAGGGGCTGTGACAACATCTAATGCCTTAAACAAAGAGAGGCAGACTGGATCCATGTCCTTTAAGGCACCAGTTACCCTGGTCTCAAAGAGGACTTGGACTTCTCATCTTTTTCATTATAGATCATGTAGTCATCAGTCAATCGTTCCGTGAGGTTTTTCCTCTTCAAACCCTCTTTAAATATGCTCACATTGGTTTCCTCATTGTAGATACAATTTTCTACCACTTGAGTACATTTGTAGTATTGTTTGATATAATGTTTGCTGAACTGCTGCATTTTAATGTTTGTTGTCTATTATGGATTCTGCCCTAATCTCTCCTCTTTCTTCACTATCCTTAACGACAATGGTGTCATGATGGCCAGCAGGGGACTTCCTCCATTTTGTTTATTTTGTTCATTGTGTCATGCCCCTAGAGGCCAAGAAATAAACTTCAATGAGGGATGACCCATTATTTAAATCGCCCCCCCCACAAATTGAAATGCTTTTAAATACACATTAACATGAATCCAACATATTGTAGCGAACGGATAAATGGAGGCAGAAGACATTATTTTTCAGTCAGCAATGCACACATTCAGCGACACACAATAATAAAAACATGAATATATGAACCTGTGTATTATTTGAATAGCTTAGTATTGAATGCACAATAACAGGGTAGGTATATTCATACATGGCACTAGGCCCAGTTTAATATAAAACACAATTTTATACAATATATATAGTAGGGGGTCCCTGCTCCATCTCTCCATCAGTTTGGAGAAAGAAAGAAGGGCTATTAAAGAAAGTCTGGCGCATTTGACGATCTCTGGCTATAAACACAGCTGAAAGTCACATTATGTTTGGATACCGCTATAGAAGACCAGCCACATATTTACAGTTGGTTACAACAGGGTGTTTCTGAACGGTAAGTTACACCGTCCTCATGTTTGTTCAAGTTTTAGCAGGACAGTCGGCCAATGTAGGAGTAACGTCCCGAGTTACAGTACGGAGTTTCAGTATGGAGTAACGTCTGCGTTATTCCACGTCAGTGTGCTCAGTACGGAGTAACTGAGCACACTGACAGCACGTCAGAAGAAATAAAGCATAACCGCTGGTCTCGAACAGTAATGTTCTGAGGAGGAATCTGCACGGACACATTCTCTTCCTTGCATCCCTCCACGCTGCAGTTTCTTCAGTGTTGTTTGTTGTGGTTAGCCTGTGGTAGCTAACAAGCTGCTAGCTTAGCAACAAGTCGGCTTGGTGTCGCGTTCGGTGTGGAGGGGGGGTGGTGGGTTCGGAGGCTGGACTGGTACCGGCTGGGTGGGGCTGAGGGACGAGTGCGATCCGATATGACTAATAGGGGGGAGGAAGTACGAAACAAGACATTTCAATAACATATTTCTTAGAATGGACTGAGTGAAAAAGTCCGCGGAGTGACTCTTTTCATACTTTGAGAGTCCCTACTGACCCCCTTCAAGTCATTACTGATAGTAAAAGCCCAGAAAATGTATTTTAGCCAATATGGGCTCTTTAAACAATGTAGCAACCATCAGCTATTTTCTATGTAAAGATATGGTGGAGAAACAGCATCTTGAGCAGAATGTCACACTCCATCTGTGTGTGTTGTATCGTGTTCTTCGTTTTCTGGGGACATTAATTTTAGTGCATGTGCATCCCTTGCATGCAAATATTTCCCCCTTTCCCACACTGTGACATCTTCCAGAGACACAATCATTCTCTAAATCTAAAACATCCTGTAATACCAAATTTTTCATAGTCTGTGTGCTACACAGCACAGCTATGCTAACGATGCTAGCCTTGTTAACTAGCTGTTGGCCGCCATATGTTTTGGTCCAAGATGCTGGTGCTTGTGCGGCATCTAGTGGGCAATGATTATTGTTTATATATATATATAAATATATATATTTATAACCTTTAAGAGATCACCATTGTACTAAACAGATATACGCCGATTTTTTCTTTCATGTGTCGCAGTCAAGCTGCTTTTTATGTGCAGTTAAACAGGCACTAACACACTTCTTCAGCTGTGGAGCAGTTTGAACACTCAAGCATTTACATAGATTTTATCGTATGATACTTGAGTGCTGACTTCCTTGTGACCTTACTTGAGAGGCAGTTGTGAGGGTAATGATGATTACACAGCAATGTCAACCGTCTGGGCTCAGAGCTTGATGTTGTTTAATCCAAAGTCTCAGGCAACACACTGCTTTCTTTCTGGGGAGGTGATAATTTACTGGAGAGGTGTTGGGGGCCTGGAGTGCAAGTCTATCCTCTCAGTATTTTGTGAGAAGGCCAGCACAGACTGACGTATCTAGCACAGACAGATGCCCAACGTGGGCTCGGCGGCCACCGATTTGGGAATGTAGGCTACGAGGGGGAACACATGGTGGGGCAAAGGTAGCAGGGGACCCAGGGGAGGCCGGCAGATGGGCCTATATTACACAACTCAGAGAGATCCACTTCTCTCTGGACGCAGCCCAACGCTGCCAGGTCAGAGAGTGAATCACCATCCTCTTTAGATCCAGGTGGCTCCATGTTTGACCTCACCAGTCACTTGTTCATGCCTTGCTCTCCACTATTCTGACAAACAAAAAGAAACGTAGCCTGCTTAGAAGTTCAACTTTTCATCTGCAGTCCCTGGATTTATTTTTCGTTTAAAAGTTTCTAATGCTCTACTTAAAAAACAAGAAGGGATACTAACTTGTTTTGATGGAATAAAAGCAGTGTTTACTGAGAGGAAGACACGTGACAGAGGTAATGTGTTGACAAACAAGATACACATACAGTGTTAAGTATAACCACATGCAATGGTAGAATCACTTGCAAACATAAAACCACTGTGGCAGCACTTATTACATATAATGGGTAGATTAGTGGATAATTACAGAGAGGCAAAAGTTCAAATGTCGATTAAATCCCATAAAGCTCCTCCTCTGTAAATCCTCCTTGTATGTGTGCAATGTGAACTGATAAACGGGGTAAAAGGGTAACCCAGGAATTGCCCCGAGCTTGTATTCAATAACAATGCAATTTCAGAGCTGCTTGTATTATTTATTGAAGTGCTGTTGAGGGCACTGAACAAATTTTCTTTATTGCCCAAATGGCTTCTTGCAAATCCTGGTTCACTGTATGCGGGTTTGACAATTATTACCCTGGAAACAACGTCCTCTGCAAAGGACAAATAGACTCCTCAATGTAAGTGTGCAGTGATACATATGTTAATATACCAGAGCTGTTATCATAAGCTTTCCAGGGCATTAGCTGTTCAATTTACTGGCCATCCAGGGAAGTGTAATGCAGATAGCTTATTTAAAACATGTCGGGTCTTGATGCTTAGGCTATGGTAGCGATGCTGGAAGGAATACTGGGTAAAAGCATGGTGTAATGATATTCCATCTGTGTTAGATTTTATGTTCAAAGCTGTACAAGAAGATGAGGAAAAAAGACTGCTGATTTACTCAGAATGTAGAATCAAATGTAAAGGTAACACAGGGTGAATTACTAATCCTCAAATAAATGTAGTGAGTCATGCAAAACCTTGGCTAATTAAAGAAATCAGTCCAATATCTTCTCACATGGGATCAACTCTGAATAGAATATGGGCTGATCTAATAAAGGTCCCTTCTACAGCCTATATGGCTGTAGAAGGGACCTTTTAATTTTACTAATGTATGTGATCCAGAAAAAAAAAACCTGCGGTAGTGTAATCAATCAGACAAAGCCTATTTCTGACACGACCTGGTATGAGGCAAGGTGTGTCCCCTGGGCCCTGGGCCCAGCTCAGGCTAAGACTAATGACTCTCTGGCTTAGCCTCGCCGTGGTCCTCCCCACCGACTTTGAGCTGCTGCATCGTCTGTGACCAGGCTCCTCCACTCCCATCCAGTCAGGTGTGGACTTGTGTTATCTGCCACAGGTCCACCTGCACCGCCAGCCATCTGCATGGGCCGCCTCACCGGGGGGGAGACTTTGCAGGCCTTCAGAGGCAGGAACAGGTCTTTTAAAGATTTCGTCTACATTTTTCACACCAGTTACTGCAGGATAAGCTCTGAGTCGAGCTCCTAACACGGCACTTTGAAATACCCTCCAACTTTAAGAGGATCAGCCTCGGTGCACGGTCACAGTAATTTAGGCTCTGATGCCTTTGACCTTCAGCCCGAAAAGAGAGTGGAGAAAACAGCAAGCAAATAAAAATTAAATGAGATTTTATATTTTGCCGAAGCATACCCCAAAGTAGCCATAATAAAGCTGCAGAGAACAGAGGGAGGGTATTGATCAACAGACTACAATTTCACTTCAGGTGAGATTTTTGGTTGTTAAAACTCACTCGCTGTCTTCTCTCTGTTCGAGAATAAAAATGTCCTCAGGCAGCAGCATCTTTTCCTTCTGACATTAACATGCTGCTCTGGCTTTATTGTTCACGCCCGACATAAATATCAAAATCCTATTTCTCTCTTCCTCACCAAAAATTTGTCATGCGCGGGATCTCCTCCTCCAATGTCTTGTATAATTCTGCCATGGCCAGCGGCGTGTCTATCATCACAAATGCATGTTGAGCATATAGGCATTGTTCAAATTCACATAACGTTATTAGAAATTCTAGACAAGATGCCAAGGTTTTATTGAGATACCAAATACGTCTGAATATACTCTGAACTCAGGGGGGACGTGCATAAAATGTCTAATAAGACATCTCGGACATTTTTATATGATGCAATGAGCCATTTGTGGGTTTTCAAATTAATTCAGTGTCGTCATCATATACCTTCACTCACCTGCTCGAGGCTGTAGGAGGCTCCTGCGGTGCACTGAGGTTGTTTCCTCATTTTGCACAGGTAATTGGCCGTGTGCCCCAGTGGGAGGATCTATTCCGTCTACACTCTCTAACAGGAGTGATGATGGCTGATCCGCTGGTTACATTTTATGCAACCAGCGCTAGACTGTTGCACCACTACCACAGAAACCCCTGTATACATTTTGAATTATTGTTCTACTGTGTTTGAACACGTTGAGAACGAGTGTGCACTCGGCTGCGCTCTGTGCCGCTGCTTCACAGAAATAGTTTTATGATCTGATGACACTGCCAGCAGGACATCATTTGTCTGTGAGTCAGTGAACATACTGTGCACCATCAGCTCCACCATTTTTAGCTTGTTGCTGTGGGTGCGTCTCGCCTGCAAGCCAGTGGCGAGCTTGCTTCTCGCAAACAGTGTGATAATAGGAAGCTGCAATGTCCTTCAACAATTTATGAGGCACTGACCCTCAATTGTACAAACTTTATGTAAATTGCTTCGGTCAGTCTGATAAATGCTACCTGTAAATTTATGAGATTACGTCACCAGCATAATCAAAGCCCTTAAAAATGCTGAATAAGACGAGCGCTTCTTCTCTGTTTGCAGGCAAGTTAGAACCTCAATCCTGCTGTGAAAAATCTGCAGACAAAAACATAACAAATTTAGTGCCGTCAGTATAGAGGTTGTTGAAGGACCTGAAATACCTATATTAATATTAATAGTGCTGCTGTCAACAACCTGCCCTCATAGCAGCACTGTGCTCTGACAGAAGCAAAGAGGATATGATTAAAAATGATCTCTTTGGAAGTCGTGGAGATTCTAGACAGATGCTCTCATACTCTACAGGAGTGGATTTGATACATTTGGTGCATGAGAGAGTGATACTGGGCAGAGACCTGCATACACACTCTGAGGAGAGGGGGTTTTCCAACTACACTGTACTGTTGCTGTGCTACTGTATGCTAGTTAAATCATAAAATCTGGAATCCTCTCTGAGCCATGATGATGATACCTACAATTAACAATTTTCTGTGTGTGAATGGACTGTAAGTTCTCCGGACCTTTCAAACAAGTCGTGTGTAGCTAGTCTATATTTGACTTAAATTCACAATTTCAATGAAGATGTTGGATTTTGAATGTATTGTTAGAATATTGAAATATCTGTCTAAAACTTCATTTCATTCACACAGAGGAAATTTGTGATTGCCAGAAGAGAGACAAAAGAAGACATTTGTTCTGACAAGAAGATTACTTGATGTTTTTTAGGAAAATCAGTTCAGAGTCATCCAAACATATCGTGCTTCACTTCTAATTCCAAAAATCTGGCTTTATGTGGCTCTCATATCTCGAGAAGTGGTCATTTTATCAGTTCCACATTCCAGTGTGGAATTTGGGGCCATTAAGACATGCAATATATTCTATATTAATATACTTTGAATAAAGAGGCGACCCGTGCTCTGTAGCAGCAGTGGCTGGGACTAGGATTTGGAGTCGTTTGGGTTTTTCTGATACTGGTGTGAAATCGATACCTTTGAAATGGTACCGGTACCTAAATGGTGCCAAAACAAATACTTACTGCTTAAGAAAAAGCACAACACAAGCCTAGGTACATTTGAAATGTAACATATATACTCTTTACAGTTTAAAGTATACTTAAATATACAAATATAAAAGGGTGAAAGTGCAAAACCCTTAACAAATCTACATAACAAAACCACATCATGAATAAAATCCAACACAACTACAATAATTTAACCCTAAATAACATTTTCAGTGCCTAAAACGGCAAAATACTTCAGATCCAAACTCATGATCAATTGTCTTCACAAGTATTTGTGTCATTGGGTCACGCAAGCAGACAAACACGGAGCATCCCTGTGCATTCAAATGTATCCTGTGCATTTCTCAGGTGTGCCCACAAATACCTTTACATTCACCTACCAAATTATGAAGAAAAATAAATCTAATAGACAGTTATCTCAAAATCTTTGGAAATAAAACAAATACTATCTATATCACTAACAACAGGTATTCTTTGTTGTTCGGCTGAACTAACCCTGTAAAGATACAATAGTTAAAGGGAACCTACAGACAACACATTCTTCACAGCTACCTAATGTTTACATGCAGTCACTATTCTGGACTCCCTTTGTGTCCCTTTGAGATCGGTTGCATTGAATTTTTCTTGTTCTGCAGCTGAACACATTGACCACACATGGCGTCGTCTTTTACCTTAACCTCCAGCATTTCTGTGCCATCGTCTTCTACAAGTTCACAGCCTCCACAATACAAAGATGCAGGAGCTCAAAGTGATGCTGTGTTGTTTCCACTGTCAGTCTGATTCTGTTCTTCAGTGGACGTCCAAAAACGTAATAACATTTCAAACAGGAGGCACGGTACAGCGGCAGAGCCATAGCAGAGATTATTTTCAGGAATGATGACCTCGTTGACATTGATCTCCTCTACATGAGAGGAGATGAAAGAAGCGAACAGGTGACGCTTATCTGATGTTGGAGCAGATTATCTGATTTCAGTGTCTAACTGACCGGAATCCTGCTGCCACAGTTTTTTTTTCTATCTTCTGCAGAGCTCACATATCTTAACTTGATCTCAGACCATAAATCAATCTTTGGCGTTGTGTTTATTTTTGTGTCCAGAGACTGTTCAAGCAAATGTAAAAAGGTTTAAATCAAACATATTAAGCCCAATCGTCACTGATGGCTGAAAAGATATTATATCACAGCCTTGTCTGAGACATATTATACTTATACTACTTATAATACCTATACTTATTACACATACATTACATTGACAATATTGTGGATATTTAAAATTAGTTGTTCGTAACTTAAAAAAAAGGAAAACTTATAAAAATAAAAGGAGAAATCCCATTACAGTGATTCTTTTCGATCAAATATAGTGTTTTGACATGCCTGTGGAGCGCAGCTATCCATGGCACTGAAATAATTCAATTCTAGCATGTTAAATGTGTTTTGTTGTCTATGATCACATCCATAGGCTTAAGTGAGGACAGCACAAAGCACAAGGGTAAAAATATTGTTCCAAACAACATTCAGAAATTGTTTACGTTGAAGTTTAAAATGTATAAATAATTTATGCATCCTGCTTTAATAGCTGCAAGTAGCCTAATAGTCATAGATCCGCTGTGTTTTCTTAAATTATTATGTTTCATACCTCTCCCTTTAATTTTCTTCAATCGCACCCTCATTTCCATGGCTTTCTTTTGTTGTTGATGAAAATCAAATAAAACACTTTCCTCCAAGAAAGATGAAGCTCCATCTCATTGATGAGGTAATGATATATGACACGGGTCAGGCAGGAAGAAGAGGCGATGGTGACGATAGCCATTTAACATATTCACTGGCGTACATTGGATTACGATCAGCAATTTTACGGTTGATTTAGAGGCACTTTATTCTCTCCTTTGTAGCAGAGATTTCACAATCAAATGTGCATCAGCCATCCTTTTATCATCTCCTGGTTGCTGAGCCAGCAAAGACCAGTTTATTATCACCGAGTATTTCATTAAGACCCAATACAAATGCTTTTTATTTGTCTAAGTCTGTTTTTTTTTTTTTAGAGGAAGCCTGTGCAGCTGACCAGTCATCATTACTGAGCCTGCTCACCGCAAAGTCTTCAAGAGTCACAGGTCTGAGAGGTGAGGATTTAACCTAACCCAGACCCTAACCCACCCATGAGCAATAGACTGTATATTAAGATGGTTGACTTCCCCAAAGGTGTAGCCAAAGTGTCTTGATCGCCCCCTGGTAGCTGGCAGCAGTGGAGGTCATAAATACTGTCTACTCCATGTTGGTGAATGGGACATGGGCCAAACCCAAATTTTTTTCTCAAAGATTCATTGCAGCTAAACCTCTCAAAAATCTGAGCAGACACATCCGATATGTTTTGATCAGCTGTATCAACATCATGTTGTTTGTCAACGTGTTGACAAATGTATGTATTTACAGTATTTACAGAATGTGCGCAGTGTAAAACGTGTGAAGGTCATCTTTAAATGAAAATAAATCTTTATGGTCCTGTTTTTAGTGGAGACATTGTAGAGGAAATTGGAAAGTATAACAGATGGGGAGTCAAGTTTTTTCAACTATTAACAGTGAGAAAAATAAACCGTAAATAACATCCTTGAAGATTAAGTTGGGATTTTATTTATTTATTTTACACTTTGAGCCCTCACTGTGCCACAATTTGGCAGATTGCAATGAAATTTCTCATGTGGTTACCTTTGACACAGATCATGTTGATTATCATTAATGTCCAAAGGCTCTCATCCGCTGTAACATACTGGAGGCTAGTGTCCTTAAGAAGAATCTGCCATGCAGCCTGTGATGCTGTGGCACCCCGCCAACTTCATACCTTTCCCACCTGTCAAGTTGTAAGCAATGTGCGCTGTGGTTGTCTTTAAAACTGAAGCAAAGCCAGCAGATGGGCTGCAGGGACTGTGTTTACCCAGATGGTATTTGAATTGACAAAACAGCAAAAGACGTAAGCAATGACTAATGTGTTTGTTATGAGATAAAGAATTTGTGTGTAGTTTTTTTTATACGAGGGTTAACACGGGAGTCATTTAAAACAAAACATTATAATTAAGATGCCAAATCAAATTGAAAGGCTTGGTAACATCTGAAAAGGTGATGCCAGCGCAGTGGCAACGACACAACAGCGACGCACACTCACAGGCTCTGTGAGAACCTGCTGCGAGAGCACATGGCTCCTGCTGAAGTTAGACACTTATCTGTGATCCTTGTAAATAATTTTTTTATTTGCCGGAGAAAATTGAGAATTGGATTTACAAGGGTTGCTCTGGAAAATAAATGTAGACAACAAGCATCAGAGGCTTCTTTGTACAGAATTACTGCTTTTCCTCTCTGAGATTGATGTGATTGTGGCACAGAAACTAAACATGTAGGAGGACTACTGGCATCTCGAGCTGATAGATGAGCAGCCTTTCCGACATCAGAGTGATTTTCAAAACAATACTGGATCCAGAACAAATAAAAATTCAAGCTCTATCCTGTCAATACTATAATGGATCAACTGCACTGCAACAGCATTCCGTCTCCAGGTCTGAGTCTGGCTCTAATAGCATTACTCTCAGCTGTAGCAATCCCCCTTTGTGTTCACTGGCGAGTTTAACCATGCTCCAGCAGGCTACCGGTGGTAGGCCTGGTCATGTGTCACTCAAAATGCAGTCAGCCAATCAGAGTAAAGCCTAATAATATTAAACGAGGCAGGTGAAAACTGCCAGCTCTGTCTGGAGCTGCAGCGAGAGGCAGAGGGGTTCCGATACCTCAAATTAAATCCCAGAAAAGATCTTAACATTTCTAACTTTGGTTCTTCATTCACTTTTCTGTGCCTGCTTCACTTCGCTGTGTTTTGACAGTGGAAGCTGTAACAATAAGAAATCTCACTACATTCTATGCTGCATTGTTTCCTGCGAATCCCATGAGTTAGCATGGTGGACTCCACCACTAAAAACAGAAAAAAACTATATAGAAAGGTGATTAAATAATGCAGACTTTTCTTACAATTTGAAGGATTAAGGCTGAGTTGGCTTGCCACCTGAAACGTTAAGACTGCCAAAATAAAAAGGAAGAAGAAAAATAAGCGCATTAACTTAGAAGTTATGTTTGGTTAGTTGCCGATTGGAGCCGAAGCTGATAAAAACCTGTCTGCTGCAGAGTCATTTGACCCGGGAATGAATTCCTATCCATTTCCATTTAGACAAGCCCAATGTTAGTGGGTGTTAGTGGGTTTTTGGCCCAGTAGAAAAGGGGCTTTACAGTTGATGCAAAGTGACTCCATGGGCGTTTGCACCAGGTGTCGCAGTTGTCATTTCCCCATAGTTTTTACCACAAAGGTTGTTACACTGAACACCTACGGGCGTGTTAGTCTTAAAATGAGGTGTGATCAAACGCAGCGTTGTTGGATTATGATTTTGAGGCAATGGAAAAGTAGTGCTCCAAATCAGTGGGAAGTGGCACTCTGACTGGTTTATTACAGTTTATCCATGTTAAACATTTTGAACCATGCAACTGGGACTGTAACCTTTTTTTCTGCAATTAAACCAGCAAATGTGCTCTAAAATGTATTTGCAGCATGTGTTTTGGACCGTGTACTTAATAGAGCCTTATAATGGCCGTGCAATTTAACAGTGTGCTATCAAAGGACAGAAACAAGTGTAAAGTTTAGGATTTCTTTCATCTTAGTGTTAGGAAATTCAAGTCTTATGAATATGCTTAGATTGTCGTTACAGCCTATTTTATCTGTCCATGGACAGAGTTTCCCTTTGGAGATCTCCATCTGTAGTATATGTGATTGGATTTTAGCCATAATATCATATAATTAAAATAATGCCGTCTCACCTGCTCGCAGCAGAAATTGCAGAAATTTGAGTGAATGAGGAACATATGATTCCGATCTGGAGGCTAAACATTGTTCGGAAATTGTCTACAAGACCAAAATATGATATAATAATGATATAATAAAATAGAATGAGTATCACAATGCAGAGGAGTAATGTATAATGCCATGATTCTTCCCACCTCTAAATTCCTTGGAGATGTTTCCGGCATTTACATATTTGCTTCTGTTTACGATCCAGTTGTTTTATTTGTTTTTGCACCTTTATTGCGGCTGGAAAAGCTTCTGTAAATGACGTGAATTTCACAAGAATAAATATGGTAAATCTTATATACTTTTGCTATTTATTAGATATTTGTTCTCAGTTATATTCCTATCTGGGCCTTTTTATGCTCTTTTAATCTCTCATCTGTTTATCACGCCCTCTCCTTATATACATTTACTCTACCCTTACTCCTTTATCACAGCAATTTTAATCTTTTTAAAGGGATAGTTCACCCAAAAAGGAAAATTCACTCATTATCTACTCACCACTATGATGGAAGCATGGGTGAAGTGTTTGAGTACACAAAGCACTTTTGGAGTTTCAGGGGTAAATGGCGTTGCAGCCGGGTGGGGTTACCACGTCTTCAAAAGTAAAAAAGCAACTGACAAAAAAACACAAAAATGCCTCCATACTGCTCCTGTGGTGTCGTCCAAGTGTCCGTAAGCCCCAACATTCAAATTCAACTCGAAACCTCTTCATTTACAACATGTTTTAATCTTAAATGTCCTGTTATTCTCCTCCTAGTTACTGCTGCTGTTCTCACGAGACCTTGTGAGTATTGCTAGAACTTGCAATTGCTGCAGGAGGATAACGGACATTTAGGCTAAAAACATACATTTTTTATTATTATTACAATGCATTGTCCCTGCACTTCAGCATGATCTATTTCTGTGACGAAATGTATGTCTCTTAAATTAGGCAACTTAGCAATGATCCCTCTGCTGATGTTTCCTGCAGTTTTACCTGCTTGTACTTTCAAGAAGCTGTACATTTAAAAAAGAAGATTGTGGTGCAACCACTGGCTTTTTCAGATAAAGATAAAGTGGCAGTGTCATATCGGAGACCTTTAACATTATACAGGAAATTGGCCCACTGTGGAGATTCTATTGTATCTGCTGGTTTTTGTTCCTCGTGTTCCAACATATTTTCCTCAAACAAGTCAGTCAAACTCCAGCCTTGACTAAAACTACACCACACCCCGATCAGTGTCATGCTAATTTGTTTAAATTATAGTTTGAGGAAAAATCATCACACTGCAATTTTGTGTCTGGTATATTTGGAGATAATGACATTGTTACAAATACCACGACAATGTCTCATTTAAATGATAATTTAGTGTCACTGTGCATTCTTCTGTGCATGTAGAGAGCTGGGACGGAAATGTGGGTCATTTGAAATTATGCATTTAAATGACAAAGGACACTCACGCTGGGACGACGCGACGGCTATATTCAGTTTTGACTAATTAAAGTCCAAAGTCTTGCACCAGCTTTCGATATGATGAATGAGAGAGCAGCTTGGGCTGTGTACTCTACTGTATGCCGACGCGCCAATACTGTGACAAATGGCTGTGGGCCCGGTGACTACAAACAACAGTAAACAGAGCTGGAGCTGCTGTAGCTTCACACAGCCCAGCTTTCCACAGGGCCTCCTCACACATCATTCATCTCCTTCATGGCTTGATGAAACTGTAGAGAACGTGCAATAAGGATGGCGTCATACTTCATACTGTACGCTGGAAGACACATTTGGTGTTTGGCCTCTCTTCTGAAATATAACCCTCTTGCACACTAGTTTCTTGCCATGTTGTAGTTTTTGAAGAAATCAAGCCTCACTCTTCAAACCAATCAGAGGCGGCAGATACATGGTTGGGAGCTCATAGCTGCCAATCACTACGTGAGTATGCTTCTGGTCTTTTAATTTCCACCGAGGCATCAAGCTTGTATCAACGTCTGGAAGGAGTCACCATGGCTGACTCACAGGCAAGATCCTTATTCCTACATGGAGTTTACCATTGGATCTCTTTCAAAAGCTTCATTTGCAGAACTTACATATTGCAGCTTTTAAACCCAAGGGGATAAAAAAACAAAGCACGAGTAAAAGAAAAACAAATAAGTTTGTATACCCAAATCTATCGCATTGCCTCTTTAATTCACTTCCCTGTCCTGTCTAAGGCTCAGCACAGAAGCATACAAATGCTTTGGACATGCCTTCTTCATTGTGCAGCAGTCACTAAGCTTTAGGGCTAAGTCCTTAAATACTGACAATGAATGTCAGTCAGTGAATCACTGCCTATTAAGTGTAACAACTGGACATTTTGTGTGTTTATATTTTAGTGAAACCGTGGTTTGTCATAAGGACGGGTGCACTGATATTTTGTTACAGGTTAAAATGTCTATAGGTGTGTAGGTACTGTAAGTCTCATTGTATATTGTACATAAAGATTAGTGAATATATGGATATATGTGAAATTTTGATCTGGTTGATGCAATTCAATAATGAGGACCAAGGCAATTCTGAAGACGCTTCCTAACAGTGGTTGTCACTTTGTGCACTTGCTGGTTGGATTGGTTGATTGCAGGTGACCCACCATGAAACTGGAGGAGTATTGCATCCTGAAGGGGGGATTTACTCCCCTGTCCTGAGAATAGGATACTGTGAATGTAGTTAAAAGAACAAACTGACAGGTTTTGGTGTGTATTGTGTATTGTTACAAGTAAACTGTTTTAATGTTTTGTCTGATATGTATAGGTAATATTGTCATCCTGTCAATACTGTTTACTTGTAAAGTTATAAATGGAAAATAATGAGTGGTGAATAAATGCAAAAAGGCTCAGAAGCAGCCTGACAAAGTTCGACAAACACCCTGGATAAACACAGTATAAATAAAGGTGACTTGACCGCAACCATTGTTGCTAAGCAACAGGTTTCCGAAGACCTCTGCCATTGTATGTCTCGTCGAAACAGACAAACAGAAAAACAGATGTTTGACTGAAGCAAACCATGTAATGCAAAATCAAACACAGGAATGTGGGGAAGAGCTGCTCTCCCTCCACCACAGCCTCTCTCCAAATGAACCGCTCGCCAGGAGGCTTAAGTCAACTCAGCTAGTAACACAGTTGCTGTCAAAACCAGGGAGCACCAAACCCTCCATGAAGCCAATTTCAAAATGAAGAGCTGTGACTCCAGCTCCAGCTCCTGCCCAATGGGGAAGATGCTATTCACATACTTGACAGATTCCATGTGTTCGAAACGAGGGTGTCACCTTTTTTGATTTTGAAATTTATATTTCAGTTTCTTCATATCATAGTGTTTCACATACAAGACACAGTCCAATCCAATGACATGTGGCATATCTCTGCAAGGATCACACAATTCTAACAATAACTGCATCATTGCTTCAAGATGAGGCTTGAAACAAAGTGATGCATTTATAAAATGCCTATTAAACCAGTGTATTCACCAGATGATCATTGCCTGCAGGCTGGATAAAAAATGTTTAATTACAAAGGCCACTGGAGACTGGGAATAGAGTCAAACACCTGTCATGGAATGCCGTGGGAGCCAGGGGTAATACAAAGTTGACTGACTTTGGACAAGTACTGAGTTCATAAATTTGGTGGAACGTCATGTCTTATGTTGGAAGTCAGAGCTTCAAAAGGAGTGACATAAAAATGTGAGGCATGGTTGAACAGAATTTTTTTTCCGACTGGGCAAAGTCAGTCTCCCTCCAACTCTCACTGGCTGTTCTCTCTCTCTCTTTCATCAAGTCCTCAAACCTGAAGGACAAGATCAGTTGTTTGTCCTCCTGGAGTGACTGATATGAGCGCTCATGCTGAGCCGGTGCCCCATAAGTAGGAGAAAGATAAATTGCCAGTATGTATCTTCAGAGAACTTGTCTGGGGTCGGACAGCTACAGGCACACACACACACACACACACACACACACACACACACACACACACACACACACACACGCACACGCACACGCACACGCACACACGCACACCTTTCCAACATCTGCGGTGCAAACGTGGAAAGGAATAAAAAATCTTTTAATCTCTATTTTCTATTCTTTACCTAAACAGTTTTAATTATAGCTGTAATAACTGGCCAATAAATTGATAATACAATTGACAGAAAATTATTATTCAACTTTTTTTAAATAATTGATCAAGCTTTCAATACTTTGGTGCTTCTGGTGTAGACAGTGGAGTGGTCAAACTAGAAACAGAAACCAGAAGACTTCCAGCCACAAAACCTTGCCCCTCACCTCCAGTTTCTGCATATTTGTATCATTGCAATCTGTTTAAAAAGTATGAATAATTGATTGTCTATAAGGGAATGCCAAATTATACAGGTTCCAGCTTCTCAAACGTGCATATTGTTAGGATTCCTTGGTTCTCTATTACAGTCAAGAATATATATTTGTTTTTGGTCAGAAAAAACAATTCCTTTTTTTAATGCTACCTTGTCTTGGCTTTGTGTACAATTTAAAGAAGTAAATAATGATCAGATTTTTTGATAAATGTTGTAAAATCATTAGTTGCAGTGTGCAACTATGAATAACTGCCATGAAAAACTCCTCAAATAGCTGCAGTTAACTTTTCTCACTTTTAACTTTACTATAATTTGTCATGCACACAATAATTACCTTTCCTTTACCACACAATAGTTCCCATGCACAGATACTGTACTTTGTCGTTAAATGTAGCCTGGAATTCCATCAGCGTGCTGATGTTAATTCGCTCTTACAGATTTGTCTGGGCTCCCTCTTGTTCAGACAGTTCAGGCCAATCACAACCATTCATCTAAAATGGTGCAGGTTTTATTCAATGACAGATAGAGGCGCTTGAAGCGTTTTTGTTAACGATCAAGATGGCTGCCTCTGATATGGGTAGCTCTGTTGAATCTGCCATCGCACCAGTGTTAAATGAATTTCCTCTCTAGGTAAAGTGCCTCCAGACATATTGTCTGTTGCTGTGTACGTCTCACATTTTGATGATCTGAATGATTGTAGTTTATTCAATTGCGTCCAGAGGCAGTTTTGTTTGAGATTATTGATAATCTCCTTTAGCAATCAAAAATTAACTGAGATGTTGACTTTTATTTAGGTCTGCCAATGTCAGGTTAAACTAGACTTACATATATGATGTCAATAAAGGTGTGGATTTTACAGTATTGATGCTCTTGTCTGGTGATTGGACTGAAATTAACACAATTCTTACTATTTTACTACTATACGGTTCATTGCTCCGAAAAACAGTTCATTGCTCCGAAAAAAAAAGCTTATCTGAATTTGAATGTAGCAACACAGCTAATATGAAAGTAATCCCTCCTGTTGAATTTTCCACTTGTCTGTTCTGTCAAGTATTTTGTGAAATATTTAAAATCGTAAACAGAAATGCTCTTTTATATTTTAAGAGGAGGAACAGATTCACTGTGAAAAGCTTCACGAGGAATCAACAAGAGTACAAAAGACTCTGTTCCTTTGTCTAAATGAACAATGCTCCCCACAGTGTCATTTTTCATTTTTCTTATCTTCTGCACCTTGAAGGCTGCTACAGCGGAGAAGTCTGCAGCATCGCGCTGTAGGAAGGCTTCAGTGGTCTCCTGAGAACAAGCCTTCGTTTAGCCCTGAACAGTCCAGTAACCATGTCTTCGAGCTGAGTCTGAGGTCTTTCCCTCCTCTCCCCGAAAACTCTAATTGTGAGTTTTCAGTTTTTGGGAAATGTTAGAACATTTTCTCCGAATCTCTTAGGATATCTTCGCGTTCGCCTTCTGCTCCCCCACAAATGCCGTAAAATTGAAATTCTTCCAGGATCTGTTGACAGTCAATTTGAGGGGGGAAAATGGTGGAAGACAAAGATTCGTCAGGGCTGTTTACTGTCTTTATGCAACTGACACTGGGGAAATCGGAAATGCCTTATTTGCTGTGAGGTGGGATTTTGCTTTCGCTGACAAGTTCCACACTCCAGTTAAGTGAGCCTAAACCACTTGATGAAAACAGAACAGAAAAAGCTATTGCCTGTGTCATCTGCAAAGTAGGACTTGTGATATATAGGCAGCTATTTCTTATCGTCTTCTCACTTGTGAATGTCTAAAAACACAGCCTGTTATCACAGCATGAGCTCCATTTACCCACATGGGTTCTATCCTGCAAAACACTGCGTTTTTTCAGATCATCTCTGACAGTTTCTATGAAGAGTTTACTTATAATGCAGTTTTCATATTTCAGCTGTGTCTGCTGAGAAGCCCCAGTGGCTTTCAGCATTTGAATGTGTCATCTCTGACCCTCTTTCAAATGGCAGAGGGTAAAGGACAGCAGAAAGAGGATCAAAGACAGTCACCCTGAACACACACTGAGCCCATTCTTTGTGTGCTCTTTGTGGAGGAAATGTATTTTTAACCTGTCTTTTATGAGAAAGGACAGGTAAAGAGTACAACTGATTGTCAGATCTTCTGATGAACCCGTTTCTTTAAAGGAGTGGCCAGCTTGTACACCTTCAGTTGAAATGATCACTAAGGACAGTAAGGAAAAATATACTTTGTTTGTGTGTTATATGTGTGTGTTGTGTGTGTGTGTGTGTGTGTGTGTGTGTGTGTGTGTGTGTGTGTGTGTGTGTGTGTGTGTGTATACATATATACACAAGTCCACTTTTTCCTCATTTTTCAAAAGGATGTTCTTTCTATTTGAAATTTCCCTTCCTGCATTTGCAAAACATTTTTGCAGGAAAGATGTAAGATGTTTAGAACAAGAATAAAAAGCTTCGGTTCGAAATTATCACTTTGATGTGTAATCCAGCTGTGAGAAAACCCCAGCTAGATTAATCCAGCGCTGCGTAGCCCCCTCGGCCCATGTGTCAGATCTTCCACTCAGTACTCCTGAAACACGAGCATCGCTGACCTTGATACCGTTTGGCAAAATGTTACCCAGCACTCGTGATGTCAGCCCAGAAATGTTTGGGGATGGAGTCCCAGGTGGTCAATGGGGTCTGATGCTGTGAGGCTTACACACATCCATTCACTCCCTGCAGATTCTCAAATATCTCAAGCATAATCTTATAATCCTAGAAGCAGCAGAGTAAGGCCTACATTGTGCTCCCTTGGTGGACACACACATTGACAGCTCAGGACACCATGGACACAAAGTTCTTTCTACGCTGCTTGGTGTCCGCTACGAGGACTGCATGTTCAGTGAATGCCCTTCCACAACAAATTGTTCAGTACAGAGTGTCTGCGCAGAGCCTCATGTATCAAATGTGTTTTTGAACAGTTAGCTAATGATAGCAGAGTATCTTCTCTGCATTGTCACCAAGTGCTTTTATTGTTGTAGGATCTGTTTGGTTTCTGTATATAATGTTGTAAGGTTTCGATCTTACTGTGTAAAGTGCTTTGAGTTATGTGTATGTTGTGGCTATAGGGTTGGGCTGATGAACCATCGACGATGGCTGTCAGCCATCGTCGATGGTTCATCAGCAAAAACGCTTCAACTGAGCACCAATATTTTGGTTATAGTGCTCAATTAGTCCGCTTATAGTGTTCATTTTGGATAATTTTATTTTTTTACATCTCCTCCAGCTCTTCTTACATTGTCTAAGTTCATAAATTGTATAGTTTTTACCCAATCTGAGTTTACACATATGTCTGATGACACTGTTTGTGTGTGTGACTGTGTGTGAGTGTGTGTGTCTGTGTGTCAGCGACAGAGAGAGAGAGAGGAAGAGAGGGAGCAGAGTCAGTACAGGCTGAATTAATGATTGAATGTGCGAAGCTATGAAGAAAGATTTTACTCATTAAAGAAAAGTATTGATCATTATGTTGGGATCAGTGTTGATATTGTGTGCAGGTCAGAGACATCAGCAGAGTCGGTGTCTGAGAATAAAGCTAAAAAGTGGTTAAGGCAGTTAATAACAGATGCATCTGTCAGGTGTTAATTGGATCTCTCCTCCTGAGCAATAACAAGAGCCTGACTCCAAGCTCCAGATAGTAGCTTGACAGTAACACCGAGTGATGAGTGTCTGTAATGAGTTATGTGTCAGTCCAAGGCTTTTCATGGTGCCTCAAATAACTGTCATAGCACTTTGACATGTTGATACAGGTTTAAGAGAGATTTCAGAACTAATTCGGTTCAACTAGATGATTGTAGTGTGCTCCCCCTCAAACCAGTGTTGTGGTTGATTCTCTGAAATTACTATAAATAACTGATCTCATTTACTGTTACTAGTTCATCATTTTCTTTTTTAAACTGTAAGTTGCTAGTGTGAATCATCAATCATTAAAATTCAGATACAATGCTAGATTGGTTCAAAGTCTCCAAAGCTAATCTAAATTAGATAATGTATGAATAAAGACATTTATGAATAAATATTTTCTATACTGTTCATTAGTTCATTAGTTGCTTTCAAATTGTCATTCAAACCATATTCATTATATAAGACAAATGCATCTCTTGCAGAGATTTGTATTATGCAACGTTTTTACTGGTGGTGACGACACTGATGCCACCTGGGATATGGTTGTGGAATTGCTCTGAAAACAGTTTTTAGCTTCTGGAGTGTGCACAGGGACCGTACCACTTACTATCACATCTTGCCGACTGAACCTTTGCACATGGCACGACCAACTCAAATACTCATATCACTCATTCATACAGAAAACAAGGCTTGAACGTGTGTATGGAAATTGTGTGCTGGGGGTTTTGAATGAATTTCCATGGCATCATGAAGGTGGTGAAAAGGCTAGAATGAGGTCTTATAAATACATAAGGCACGGTAGTGATTTGTTGTAAAAAGAAAACGCCTGAGGTTTTGTACAAATTGATGCTGCTCTTGTTTTCCTTCGTTTCTGTTAGCATACTCCAGGTTTGGAGCTGTTGGTGAGCTGCTGGCACACAGAAAATATAATGCACTAGTGTGACACTAACCAGAAATGAGTTTCCCTCTTTTACGAACTAATGATGTGATCGACATCTTAACAAAACATATCCGTATTATTACAATTTATTCATTTTCTTCCTTAACTTGGCAGATTGTTTCTATTGGTTCTGACAACACTCTATTCATTACTCATCATGCACTAATATCCACTATGTTAATATTATATATGTAATTTATGGTGACAACTGTTTTCTTCTGTTTTTAGTCTGTTTAGCATTCATTATTTACTCTACCAATCATGCCTCACTGTGTTTGTTTACAGGTATCTAAATCATCATTAGTCTTTTACAACACACCCATCTTCGTCATCTTCTAGTCTTGTGATTAATGTTGTACGTTATGTTTTCATATGCTGTGTTATCTTGCACTATCTTGCGCTTTGATCCTTAAGAGAACATTCTTTTTAAGCTGTATACTCTGTGTGTCACATCTCCGCTTTAGTAATCTTTTCGTTCTGCATGTTGCCTTGTTTCCTGTTTTATTTTGAAACTCCCATTTTGTCTGGTTTCAGGTCACTTCTCTTCCTGATCCTCCTGTGATCCCTGCTCTCCTGATCACCCACACCTGCTCTAATGTGTCTCACCCGTGGCTTGTCTCCCCTCCTCTTTTAGTATTTACTCTCAGTTTCTCTTTAGTTGTGTGACTTCATCGTGACACCTCTGGGTGCAGCTTTTCTGCACTTTGATTCAAGTTCAGACACATGTATTGATCCCAAGAAGGGCAAATCATTTGTAGCTTACCCCGTTCACGATCACACAAACAACATCCAATATGATACGTGTCAAAAAGCACAGCTCAACCAACAAACAGAGGTCAGTGAAGGACATCAAGATAAAGATTAAGGAGGTGAAATAAATTGCAATAAAAAAGACAATTAAAAGGTGATAAATAGACATTTGTTTCATGAGTTATCATGCTAAAGGCACAGTCAAATAAGATGTCATTTAAAATGACGACTGTCTGAGTTTAGTAGCCTGAGAGCAGAAGGAATGAAGGATTTGGAGTATCGGTTAGTCCTCCTTGGAGGTACATGATAACAGCGACCTGAAGGCATCAGCGTGAACTCATGAGACAAAACATGATCAGGTTGGCTGATAACATTCTTTGCCTTCTTTTTCACCTGATTCTCCCTGAGGGAACATAAGTCTCTTTGCTTGACTCCAATGATCTTGAAGCAGACCTTGACAATGCTATACAGGCTGTTCTTGTCTTTTAATGGATAATCCATTGAACCAACAGATAAAAGAAAAAGTAAAAAAGACCTTTGATAAATGAACAATAAAAGTTACCTGGAATCCTCTCACTGACATTGAAAGAGTTCAGCTTCCTCATCAAATGGATTCTTTGTTGTCCACATTTGACAATAGACTCGGTGTTATCAAACTTAAGATGACAGTCAAAAACTGTACCAAGGTATTTGTAAGATTTCAATCTGGACGTCTTCTCCGTGTGTGAAACTAGTTTTTTGTTCAGTGAATGACTTGTGTCTGAAGTCAATAATCATTTCCTTTGTTTTTGAAACATTGAGGTCAAGGTAACCATCATCACACCATTGAACACACTCGGGTAATGCAGGACCATGAACAGACTCTGAAACCTGAACCCTGAAGTAGAGATAAGTCTGTTCTGCTCTCCTGAGAAGTCCTGCAGCGGTCAGTGAACATGATAAATAAAAGTGATGACAACACACAACCCTGAGGTAAACCTGTGTTTGACACAGTCGTGTTGGACATTTGTCCATTTACGAAAACCTGCTGGACCCTCTCAGTGAGAAAGTATAAAATCACCATGAGTAGCTGGTCAGGGAGATTAAAATAAGAGGCAAGTCTCTCAATCAGGATTTGAGGCTGCATCTTGTTAAAAGCTGAAGAAAAGTAAGCAAATAAAAGTCTCGCATGGGATCTGGGTTTTTTCTAGGTGCTTGTACACAGTGTCCAGTATAAAAAGTTTGGCATCATCCACACCTTTATCTTGGTGATTAGCAAATTGCAAAGGATCAAGATTTCCATCCATAAAAGACACAAAAAAACCCATATTTTTTAAATGTCTTCATCACAAGTGATGTAAGTGCAACACATCTGAACTGATTTAGTTCTTTGGAATGTTTTGATTTGGGAATGGGTATGCTGGTTGACGTCTTGCAGATTGTAGGTATCCGGCCAAGGTCAGTACACATCTGGAAGAGTCTGGTCTTGAGCTGGTCCGCACAGTAGTGCAAGGTACGCCCACAGATGGCCTCGAGACCGGCAGCTCTCCTTATCTTAACCCTCTTAAATAAGCCTGTGACACATTCCTGAGATACCACAATTTCATTCAGTGACCAGAGACTTTTTACACCTTTTACAATTTCAAAGCGGGAAAATAGTTAATAGTGTAAGGTAAGTAATAATTATCAACTCTGTTTACACTAATTGATTTTTTTGTCTCATTAGCATAATGGTTAATGGAGGCCATATTCTTAAGTCCTTGCCATGCTTCTCTGAGGTCTCCACAATTTTGTCCTTTTGTTCGGCCTTCCTTATTACATTCTGTACATCTCTAGGAACAGCTTTTTTCTCTAGGAGTTCAACAGGTTTGTTGTTTGGATAAAAATAACCTTTTTAGTTGGGATGATGGAGTTCACACAGGATGTGATGTATGATGATACAGTGTCACAAACCTATTGTCACCGCATGCATCATAAACGCATTGCCAGTCTGTACAGTCAAAACAGGCCTGAAGAGAAGAGGTGCTGTCTTCAGACCAACTCCTCACTGATTTCTCTGCAGGGGGGAGCCTCCTGAAGGAGGGTGTATACAGGGGCATGAGATACATGCTGGTATGATGCTCCAAGGGAAGGTAATGGCAATGGTGTATAAGCACCACTCACTGAGCCCCCGCACAGGTCTATAGTAGAGGTCCTCTGTGTGGTGATACAAGTCACATGCTGTTCATATGTCCTCAAGGTCATGTTGAGTTGACATTGATTCAAATCACAGAGGACGAATTTCGGGGCATCTGAACATATAGCGTCAAGTCTGTGTGTGATGTCAGCGATCACCTTAGCGGCAGCAGACGCATTAGCGCGGATGAATGTAAACAATCGTGAAAATCAGCTGTTGAAATTCATGGGGCAAGTATAAGGACCGGAGTGAGATCGTCATCAGATCTATGTCGGGAGTACAAGTCCTCTCTCTCGAACCACGTTACAGTACCTCTGGTTGACATAGAAGCACACACCGTCTCCCCGACGCTTGTTGGTGATCTCCGGTGACCGGTCCAGTCGAAATGGAACGCTGAACCCCTTTAGAGACAGGTCCTCGTCCCGGTCCAGATCACTCAGCCACGTTTCAGTGAAGGCCAGTAGAAAGGTGTCCTGTCCTTCATGTTTAAGTGTGGCCCACGCCTCCAGCTCATCCAACTTGATACAGATAGACTGTATGTTAGAGAGCAGGACTGTAGGGAGGGTAGGCAGCTGACAGCGGTCTTTGAGGCCCATGTTCTTGAGTCTTCGATGTATGCCACCTCTTCTCCCTCTTTTCCAATGTGTAGACTTTGCGTCCAGTCTGCGAAACTCCGTTTGAATATTCATCGCCACAACACCGTCAGTTGTGGACCGGAATGACCGGAGAAGCTCACGGCTAAAGCTGATTCTCCCGGGAAAGGTGCCATAACGTGCGCCTACTTCGTGTCCAGTCTCTTGACTTGTGCAAAGTCCGAGACACAATACACACAGAAGCAAGACAAAGTCCACAAACGACCTCATTGATGCTGTACTGACTACTTGAGAAAAACCCTCTCAAACAACAACGTTGGTAAGCTACTTGAGTTGTACACTGTGGATTGCTCCGGAAGCAGAGCTTTGTTAAGTGTAGTTCCTACGTGTAAGAGCCTACATGTACATTACACTTTCAGGCTTTGTTTTGGTTTGGGACAGGGGTTAAATCATGATGTACAAAAGTGACACGCTGAACTCAATCCAAAGGTTCAAAGTGTTGAGCATTAGGCCCATTTTTTATTGATTTAAAAACGTTAAACAACTTACTCTCATGAGTTATTAGGGCCAATGCGTGTGGAAAAAGATGAAGAATACAATCTCTGGGTGTCGTGGGTTTTCAGGGACTTTGTGGATGAAGTTAAACATTTTTTTGATTATACTTCTCCACAGATCTTGTATAATATATATTCCAAAGACAATGAAAAGGTGCTCTTTTCTCTATAGCACATTTTTGAAAAAGTTATATATGAAATAATGTAAAATAGAATATTAGCATTAAAGTTATTGAGCTTTGTACGCCATATATAGGAAATTAGTTTGATTCGACTAGTAATAGATAAAGTTCCTGAAGTACGTTCCTCATAAAATCTGTTATATCTGTCTGAGGATCGTCAGTCCACACCATTCTTTTATAACATGAGGTTAACAGGTTTCTGTAGACACCAATTTCCTACATATCACTGAGATCTTTCCTTTAGCACATGGATCTAATGCTGCCAGTTCTTCAATAATACTAAAAGTGGTGCACTTACCCATACATATATTTTATTTTGAGCAGAGGGCTGAAGCATTTGCTCGTAATTATCAACTGATGCTGTGTTTACTTCCTTCTCAGATGAAAATGAAAAGATTTCATCACTCAAAATTCATCTTCAGGAAGGGAAGAGATACAGAAGAAAATGAGGGAAGAAGAGAAGGTACTGCCCTCTCTCGCTCGGATAAGCTTTATGACCCTGTGCTGATCAGCAAAAACAATAAAGCCGTTTTCAGACATGACCTCCGGGTAAAATCCGGAGAATTGGCTACAGACTTTACCCAGAGTCTGCCGTTCACACATGCATTTTTTTATCTGTTGCTCATTAGAAGCGTCATAACCCACCATTATTACAGTTACCGCCTCACTTTTGTATGGCTCTGTTAAATGTATTTTGTCATTAGTGTATAATGGCAGGTTTATGTTTGTAAAGCACATTTCAATAACAAGGCAATTCAGTGCTTTGTAAGAGCAACACAAGAAAAAGCATTATTATAATTAAATAAGAAATAAAAGAGAGAAAATAACAATGCAGTGTAAGGAATGGGTATTATTATTATTTGATTAAACAAAAGGCCTTGGCAAACTATATACGATATAATTGGTTGGCGGTTTTTAATTTAACAGATTCAAGCTGAGCGGAGACTTTTGATCGTTCTTCCCAGTCTCCACAAACAATTACTTCATTTTTATCTTTGTTTGACTGCAGAAACTTTTGACTCATCCAAACATTGATTTGTTCAATGCACTTGGTCAATGCTGGTGGTATGGTTATGAACATGTATGTATATATTATAATAATGTATGTGGTCATCTGCATAACTATGGTAAAATTGTTTGTTATTTTCCATTTTCTGAGGGAGTGGAAGTATGTTCTGTTGAACAGAAGAGTCCCCGACATGGGGGCTTGAGGGATTCCACAAGTTATTGTTTACGCTCAGATGTGTAATTTCCTATAGACACAAACTAAAGTAAAATACAATACAAAATTTACAATATATATTCAAATTTGAAGTGTGACATTCTTTGCAAATGAAGTCACAACTTTAACTGTATGGAGTGTGTGTGAATAGTTATTGCACCGTGCGTGTATCAGTTGTTTCACATTATTCCAAATAAAGTGCAAACAGGCAGAAAGACAGATGTGCAGAGGGTTGTTAGTCATGAGTTGACTGCAAGTTTAGGAACCTGAAGGCCTGGTGGTAGAAACTGTTCTTAAGTCTGGTGGTGGGTGCAGCCCTGCTCCTGTACCTTCGGCCAGATGGTAACAGAGTCAACAGTCTGCGTGCTGGATGGCTGTGGTCCTTGATGATGTTGTGTGCCTTCTGCAGTGGGGTGGTGTCCACCTCCCTTCTGTCTTCTGTAAACCACAATCATCTCCTTCGTTTTGCTGACATTGAGAGAGAGGTTTGTTTGCCTTGCACCAGCTCGACAGTGACGTCACCCCCTCTCTGTAGGCCATCTTGTCGTTGTTTGTGATGAGGCCCAGGATGGTTGTGTCATCGTTGGTGAATCTGGAATTCAGGATGGGGCTGAGATGTTCCTGTGTTGAGGATCAGCTGAGAGGAGATGTGACTGCCAATTCAAAAAACCAAAAGAAAACAAATATCTCCCGGTAAATAAGCAGAGGATTTGTTGCTGTGTCTGTGCAGTGAACCTCCCACTGGGTTGTGCATGTCTTATTTTCTGAAATGTAAATGCTTGAGTTATTGCCACAGTGACCTTGACCTTTGATCAACATCTTATCAGTTCATTTTTCAGTCTAAGTCTAACCTCAAGGTGTTCCTGAGATATCACATTCAGACCAAAACAATTGTGAAGTCACGGTGACCTCTGACCACCAAATGCTAATCAGTACATCTTTGAGTCCAAGGGAACATGTGCCAAATGTAATGAAATTACTTCAAAACATGACACATCTGGCCACAGCTGTCTGTGCACAGACACATCAAAAATACCTTATTTCTTTGTATTTGTTATAAAGAAAGCAATCTCACCAGTTCTGCAGTCCCGTGTGTTTCACTTTGCAAAGCAACCGATTGACTTCCAAAGCAGCAAAGCAGCTGATTGACTTCCATCTTTGCAATCACAATGACAGATGTTGTCATTTATAAATACTGAAGTTAGTCACAAAGCCATGTAATAAGGAGTGAACACAGGCGCTAAGTAGCAGGCATTTCAATAAACACGTTTAAAGCATCATTAGCATCCTCATTACACAACACATAACATGGTCAAGCTACAGCTCCGTCTAGTTTAATTAGTATGATCGACCTTGTCACGTCAGTAACAGCTCTGCATGTACAGTGCTAACTGTAGTGTATATGTATGTTAATAGTCAAGCAATCTTGCAATTCCCTATTGTGTTCCAGTTTATCCCTTAGAGAGTACAAAAGTGTTCCCTTGTGGGGCGCAACAAGCAAAGCCCAAGGTGAATTCTCACCATTGGAGAAAGTCGGACCCTAATCAATGACACCATTCCTCCCACGCACACACCCTGCATTGTTTAGAGGCCTCTGGATGCCGCGGTGTGGCTGGAGGATCTTACAAGGTGGTGACAGCAGCGGTGTCGGGCTACTTGGCCATGACGGGAATTAATGAGACTAGTGCGGGTAATGACATTACAAAGTTGTAGCAGGGAGAGTCAGACAGGAGGATTACCATGGACGCACTGTCACATATCCTCGCATCTGCAGTAGAGTACACACCTGTACTGCAAAAACCGACTGCTATTCGAAACAACGCCGGCACAGATGGAAACATGGCAGCTGTGCGATCTCATTTGCAGCGTCTGAGGCTCCCAGTGGCGTCAGGTTCACGGCAAGAGAAGACATCTGCCAGGCTGTCTTTTCATCTCCTCCAGGCTTTCACTGAAGAGACGAGTACAGACTGCAGGAAAAAGATAATAAATACAAAAATCCAGATAATCAATTACCAATACACATTTTGAAGAGTAATTTGTGTTCATCTCTACCAGCATCTGCTAAATATGTCAAATGTAAATTTTACATCAGTATTGTATGTGATTACATGTGTACATGGGGACACGTTGTGTGATGGATGGGCATGTGTAGAAACAATGGTCATGACCTTTGCATATTGCATCATCAACGTATAAATAATGCATTCGGCAGCACTTTGCTTGGTGCCATTACTGTGTTTCATATTGTGAGTCAAAAAACAACACCAGTTCGTTCCCCCTGCTTCTGCTTGCCAGCTTTGTCTGTCAACCAGACCTTAAGGGCCTGTTTAAAAATTAATGAGCAGTGCTTACACTGTAAATAACTGCTGGTAATGCACCAAGGGTTATTTGAAATGTAAAACCTACTGTCATGCCTTGATTATCTATGTATCTGCCCTGAGCACGGATCTGAGCACGGAAGCAGTGTTCCATGCAGTCTGGTTCCTGGCTGACGTATTAAGGCTCCTTCTCACTTGTGAACACGTTGAACGAGGTCCCTTGAGCTGAGAAGCAATGGGGTTATTGCAACAGCATTTTGAGGCCACTTCATGTATATACATTATGCGATGGAGTCCTGGAGAGGTAATTATTTTCTCCGGACTCCAAGGATTTACTCAAGACGCAATGCGCTGCAGAAAGTATGTCATGGGGGTAGACTGTTTCTAAGGGAGCTCAAGCATCAATTCTTTAATTTCATGGAAAACATTCCACCTTTGTCTACACTCATTCATTCTTCTTGCATTGCTAATACCGGGCAAGCTTTATCCAGACACATTTTCAGCATAGAGCTACATGCAGGCGGCAGACAAATAGCTCCAGGACACTGCCATCAATCAGTGTGTCAGTTCTCATTAGCTTTCCTCTGGATGTACCCTTAAACAAGTCCAACCTTGTGTCTTTGCAATTGTGTGCCTAGTTACTGAGACCAGGCTCCTGCCCAGTGGATAATTAATTTGGGTAAATTGTGCTGTTGCAATTTGGCTTCCCGCTTTACCATTCTCATGGTCGCCCTTACTCTATATTGGACTGGAAGTCTATTTTCTGCCCCATATCAATTTTTCATAGGCAGCCATTTGTCCTTAGGGGACGAATGTCATCTCTACACTGGATACTGAGTTTTCACCTGTCCCCACGGCATTCTGCTGACATTTCCTGAACACTGAATGACGTGTGGGAAAAAAACTTGGTTGTACTTATTCTTACTTAAACATCTGTCCTACTTCTATCTGACAGAGTCGTGCTGCTTGAAACAATCGCGCTGCTTTCTGTTCATAAAAAAATATTTGGTCCACATTGTGGTTTTCAGAGCACACCCACCCTGCATAACAATCAGCTCAGGTTTTTTTTTTTTTTTCATTACACTCCATCCAGTGGGTACGTTTTACCAGAGGCCACAATTGACCCTATACAGAACTACATGAATGAGCTTCAGTGGCACCTGATTATCAACCTGCTTGATGAGTCTGGGCTCTGCCTCCCACCCATACGCAGTTAAGAAAAAGACGAGCGAGGCTCGCACCAGATGGTCATGCCCTTTAGAAGTCTCTCTCTTCCCTGCATTAGAGCGAGTTGGCTCTAACTCCCCAGAATGAGTACTGGGATCAGTCCAGGCGGCTGCTGTTAATGAGCCTCGGTGTTCCCTCCTCTGTCACGCTGGGGTTTCTGTTGCACAGTATACCTTGCTTCTGTATCTGCCCGTGTTTCTGTGTGGGATCAGACGGAAGGGATTGAGAACAAAGCTGGAGCCATCAAACTAGCACCCTACATTCTGCCCCATGCATGTGAAAGCTGAGCTCCTCATTGTGTCTTTACACAGCTTTACTTTAAAGTTCCTACAGTTCCACTCAACAGTCAATCTACAAATTATGTTTAACATATACACAACACAGAATTTATGTTGACACACATAAATAATCAATAACATCAGTGTTCACTTCAGAGAGTCATGTTTCCTGGCCTCCCAACAAATATAAATCTAGTACTTGTGCTTCTTTTTTGCTCTAGTTTGGTTTCCAATCTCAGAACAGTAAAATTGCAGACAATAAAACCAAAACAATATGCTTTTGCTTAACTACAGTCATGTTATTGTTCTCTATGATTTAATTTGTCTCTATAAGTTTTCCCTTTCACATCGCAGACATTCGATCTGTGGTTAATATGAATGTATTGATTGGTGCAGTTTTAAAGTTTACGATGCTGATAGAAAAAAGTTCCCACACCTAAATTAACAACACCATAAATACTCATTTTAAGCTGTAGCCTTGCCCACAGAACTGTCTCTCCACAATATGCCTCCTGCTTGTGGCTAATAGGTTGGTTTGGATATACAGCATTAGATATTTTTACATCTCCCTGGGTTTTAGTCCTTCACAGGGGGCTGCATGACTTGAGTGAAGTACTGGATAACAGTAGGGTGTAGTTAGGGCTGCAGAGTGGTAGATTGTCAAACAAACCCTGGACCTTTGTTCTTGTGTGTGTGAGGATAACTACCTTTTTACCCAGGGCAATCTGTAGCTCTAGGTCGGTCTTGATCTTGACTGATATCGATCAGAGTTTACGCCTGAGTGTCCAAGTTGATAGAAATTTCAGTGTGCTGCTCTGTATTGGAGAATAGCTACTCTGCTGGTTTTCACTCAGTGTCACTGAGAGTAAAAGTGAGATCACGGTCAGTAAATGCCTCTAAGTTATCTACGGCACATACAGCCTTTATAACTTTGGTAGGCAACCTAATGTCAATTTTATTCAGTCTTACACTGTAGTTCATAATTGTCTTTAGGCTTTAGGGGAATGAATGCTGTTAATTTTAACCGAACAGACAATCTGAAACACATGAAAATTTAAAAGCACAATCCTCTCCCTTACACCCAGAGAGTTATCGCTAACATGGAGAATGAGGTGGCTGATAAAACTTTTGATCCCAGCGGCTCAGTCACCTGTGGTTTAATGGAGACGCTGGAGATGAGATCTGTCTGAGGATCTGCTGGTGTGCTTCAGGACGGGCACTTGGAGGAAATCTCCCTCTCCCAGTGTGCTCTTCACGCCTGCCCAGAGATGCCTCACTGATACTCAGGGGGTGGCTACTCAGACGAGATAGCAGAGACACTGTCACATGGAAAGCTTTCCATGAAAGAAAATGATGCATTACCTACCACTTTTGAAACTGGAACAGCACATACTGCTCACTCCCACAAAGGTGGGGACTGCATATTGTGTCCCACTTGACACTGCCTGTTCTGGCTTGGTTCACATAAAACATGATGGGAATAAAAATGTACAATATACTTTATGCAGCACTAGAAAAGTTTTACTTTTTAAATAATGTACCAGTAAACTGAAATTCCATGGACAGAATTATTCCTCTCAACTGCAGTATGTGCAAGAATAAAGTCTGTTGAGCTTTTTCTATACAATATAAATAACGGGAGTGATCAAAACACAAGCTACCTGGCCAAACTAAAGTTGAATCTTTTATGCTTGTGCTTCCATTAACCTTCATAAGTTTTTCTCCAATTCAGCTCATATTGCAAAACTAGTTTGTGGTCTGTCTGAACGGAGTAAACATCTGGGGTACTTAAAGGGATAGTTCACCAAAAAATTTAAATTCACTCATCATCTACTCACCACTATGCCGATGGAGGGGTTGGTGAAGTGTTTGAGTCCACGAAACACTTTTGGAGTCCAAGGGGTAAACTTTGTTGCAGCAGCATCCAATACAATTGAAGTCAGGGTTGAGTCCTTCTTCTGACGTAATAAAACAACAAAAAAACATAACATGTTTCCATACTGCTTGTGTGGTGTCATCCAAACTTCTGCAAGCCCTGACATTCATAGTCGACTTGAAACGAGGTCTTTTACACCACGTTTTAAGTCTAAAAGTCCACTGGAAGTGGCTAAGCTGGAGGACATAGCCACACAATGGTGTGTCCGAGAGTCCTTGATTGCACCTCGAAGGGAGATATCAGCGGACATTTCAAACACTTCATCCAACCCTCCATCGGCGTACTGGTGAGAAGATAATGAGTGAATTTCCATTTTTCGGTAAACTATCCCTTTAATGAATGATTTCAGCAGTCATGGTCCCAGAAACCAGAGCCGACAACGCTACAAACCAGAGGTTCTACCAGAGGTTTGCCTTGTCTACAAGACTACAAATATTTTCCCCTCTGTTTTAACAAAAATCATCCGTCCATGCGACCTTCGTTGATCTCTCTTTTAGTGACTTAAAACGCTCTTTGTGTGTGGACAAGAGGCTCAAATTCATAGGAAAAAGTAAGTTTAGCAAAATACTAGCATTATTTTGGACAGGGCGTTAGTCGCCATGTCTTTTGTGGTCAGATATGAGTGGGGGGGAAAATCCATGTTTGCTCCCTTCTTCACACATGAAGCCCCTTCTCCCGGAAGAGACAGTTAGAGGGAGAAACATGTGTTGTCTCAGCAAGCAAATTAAATTTTAGAGATATAATAAGACAGAATTGTGACTTAAGGCAATAGCAGAGGCCACCACAGACACATTACAGAGAGATTTTATGATTAAAGCTGCAACAGCCATAATAATATGACAAATGGTGGTGGGGTTTCCTACTATCGGACTCATTATGCTCCTTTCCAGTTGTATTTCTCTTTATGGAAAAATGCGTTAATGTAATCATCTTTTTAAATGTAGCTTTTACGTGTGGGGGAGGTGGAGTAAAGGCTGGTAACAGCTTGAAGTTTAAGTATGAGAAAGCTCAGAACTCCATGGGTTTCATCTAGCAGAAAAGGAAAGACTCTCCTCTGGTCCCCTGTGAATCAATTTGTTGAGGCAGCACATAAATTACACAGCCAGGCTTGGTTGTCACCTATTACAGGCAGGTTGGATCCTGATTGAAAGGTCTGGATATAAAAAGCATCTCTGATTTGTCTCCGTCCTCTGATATGTTCCTCAGCCTGATTAGGAGGAAAGGGTATGAATCATCAACAGCCACATACAGCACGCACCACTCTTTGTGTGCACCTCATCAGCGACTTCAGAGAGGAAGAGTCAGGACACAGTATGTCGGGAAAAATGTCATACAGGCTATAAATAAAAACTGATTAGTTTGTGTATTTCAGCATTTCATCCAGAAGTTGAGTACTTAATACCCGGTCATTTTAAAGTAAATTTGATTTCTGTGGCGTTATTTAATTGGAGCAAATGCAATCAGTAACATTATTTGTTACATTTCAAAGCACAGCTCCGTTAAAAGGTTCGTCATGACAACACTATCCGTCACACTTCCTAACAATCAACTTAACTTCAGACCTTGGGACGACACACAAAACCCTGGAGGTTCCATCCTCACTTCAAAACCCAAGTGATTTGTGGTTGTAGCTTAACACAAGGGCTGGGCGAACACTGTCAAATATTTTATAATGATTACAAATTTCTCACCAGTCGATATTTATCTGGATTTGTATATTTTTAAGACTAGTTTCTGCTCCTAATGCAAAGTTAAGAAACTGTTAATTGTAGATTTGAAGTCTTTTTAATTAAATTTATTATTATATTATTAATTATATCCTGATAATTATTGTTATCATTTTATTACCCATCCCTATTTACCAGCGATTAGCTAGCGATAAAGACTATTTAAAGGTAGGGTTGGTCATTGTTTCTGAAACACTTTGAGAAATTCACGTGCTGGCCTCTGTGGGGTGATCCAACAAATTGTACACACAACATATATATTTTTTCACACTAATTAGTTTAGGATAAGGTGATAGCAACACATCCAACAGATATAAGGCAACGTTTGTATTCTTTTGAAGTTGTGCCTTGGTGCAGCAGTCTAAAATCGGACTATTCAATAATCCACATTAACTAGATATTCACTCTGGTGCTTGTCTGGTACTGGGCAGGTAACGCCCAGTGGATTTATGGGATCTATCTTCACTGAAAACAGTGAGTGCTGTGGCTGGAAGTAATGCAGAGAGCAGCAAGAGTTTATCAAAACAGTTCAGTTCAAATGAAAATATTGGCCAGTGTAGCTTTAGATATTATTTTGAAGAGAGAACCTCTTGGGCAATAGATGCGATAAATCATTAACAATACTTGCTTGAAAGTTTCCTCCAATTATACTATGATTCTTTTGTGTAGAATAAAGGAGGATATCCCACAGTTTGGATCAGATAATCACAGCAGGAGGTTTGTACTGTTCTCAAAACTAAAATGCCATAAATTATAATTATAAATCTGCTCTTCACACATATTCTGTTTTCATCACATGGTAATAGAATAAATTAAATGTCAGTTTGTGGTATATTTCTTTGTTATAGAATGGTGAGGAAACAAGAGTGTTGGGGCTCTAACATTGAAGTGGTTGAGAGGGCAGGTCTTTGCCTTTCATCTTTTCAGTTTAAACCTTTCTGAATGAAAATGATTATGCAAATGACAATATAGGACATCAAAAGGAAGCTGTCTCATTCTCTCTTTACGGTCCTTCGATGAGATTTGGTTGAAATTTAGGACCAAACCATCCTCTGTGTCGTGAGAACAGCACATTTAATGACAAGATAGGCCTTTGTTTGCATTACAATAGGTCTCGTAGCCGCTGCTGGAAGAGAAGCTGACAATGAGTCTTTCTGTCTTACACACACACACACACACACACACACACACACACACACACACACACACACACACACACCCAGACAGCGCACTCATAAATACAAACATAAGCATTCTCACAGTTCGTTGGTTATTACAACACTTTCAGTTTCAGAGCAAGTGACACGGGGGTGTCAAGAGTTTTGAGTGTTCGGCTCAGTGGCACTAGTCAGCAACAGTGTGTTACTCTTTACTTCAGTACACTGAGATGTCTAACCATGGTCCAAAGTAGAAATCACTCAAGTCTTTCCATTTACTGTACATTCCTGCTACATGATTTTACCAAATACATTTTGGAATTCCCTGGTTTGGTTTTTGTCCAAGAATAATTAAGTACAATGCAGAGGACTCGATCAGGGTTTGTGTCCTGTGTGCAATGTGCGGTCAGGTTTGTCCACCGTTTTCCTGCCCCATGATATCATGTGTGAATTATGGGCTCAACATCCAGTTACTCCTCTCACTGGACCAGTGTCTATAAGATTTAGTTGTGTGCTACAGGTGTCTTCCCTTTTCTCAGACATTTGGGGGAAATAAATGATGTGGAAACACAGCCTGTCACAACAAAAAACTCCCATTTCTCTGTGTTCTACCAGCAAGGGGTGGGTGGACAACCTGAAGAAGTGGCTTTGGATAACAAACAGTAATGTATTTAGCTGCTATGTTTATTCTGTTGTAAACAACGGTGAGATAAGATTGTTTGGTATTTGGTAGATGATGACAATTCCCAATCAAATAAGAATGTAATCATCTTCATATATTGTGCTATCTTATAGGTGCAGAGGATTCTTTGTTCCTCCCATCGCCACTTAAATTTCTTCTCTGGCAGGTTAACGTCATAAATCTTTCAATAAAATAGTTACTTTAGATTCTGAGTGTGAATATTCAGAATCTGTGAGCAAGACCAATCACATTTGAGTAGGATTTGGGCCCAATCCCATTTCATCCCTTGGCCCTACCCCTAGCACTTGTTGTCGAGGGTTATCTTGGCCCCCGAAATGGAGTCACAAGGGGAAGTGGTTGTAATCTTCCCCTACAAATTGTGACAGCCCTTCAAGAAGCCTTTACATCATCAGTAGTCATCGCAAAACCTGGCACGTCATCAGTAGTCGTTGATGCGACATGAAATTATGTGAAAATACCTTTTTTTTCATGCAAAAAAAAGATTGATAGCATGCTAGAGCTAGCATGCTAACCCCAGCGCGCTTGCAATCTTTTTTTTGCTTTAAGGTTGTTGTGAAAAAAATGACCATACTACATTGAAATTGTTAGTTGTAAACTAAGATATTACAATCATTATCGTAATTTTGCCAGCTTGCTGGTGATTCGCAAGGCATTCTGGGTACCCATAGGTTTCAAGTGTGGGTCTGAAAAATCTTTGTTTGGAGGGGTATAAAACCCTACCCCTTCGTCCCAACAGGTATTGGGACAGCCTACCCCTACACGTGAACGCGCAAAACGAAGGGGAAGGGCTAAGGGGTAGGACCAAGGGGTGGAATGGGATTGGGCCTTCGTGTCCCACTGGTGAACTGTCCATGTGAAGAGTGAAAGAGGCGAAAGATATTGAAGGAAAGGCATTGGCCATCTGCTTTTTTAATTTATGTGATTTCATATGAAGATAGCTGTTTATAAGAGATTAGCCAAAATATTGCCTGGACCTAAAACACCTACAAAAAGAAAATCACAGTCTGTGTTTATGTGGGAAACTTTTGACTCAGAATACAAAGTCTTGGACCGAATATTCACCGTCTACACTGAAAGCCCCAAAATATTGGCCAAGCCCTCAGAGGCTAATGCATCATCAGACGATAGCAAATGGGCTCTGAGATTGTTTCTGGGCTAAAGTGATGTTTCTCAAAGTCCTGGTTTGCTTTCACTTTGACATGGTGATCCTAACATAATAAAATAGCTCACTAAAAATCAATTTCTCAGGTAAAATTTGGACTAAATTGTTTCTCCTTAAACCTTTTCTCTTGTTATGAAAGAGAGTGGCTCCTGCTTCTTTGGAAGCTACAGCTGACCGAGAGTAAAAGTCATGTTCTCACCCAAGTGATTTAATCCATCTAATATTACGGAGCTCTGCAACACTTTCCCAGGTTGCTCAATATCAGGAAGTTCATAATGTAACACTTGGTGTCCCACCGGATTAGGCAGTAATTACTTGAAATGAATACTTTAATTATGTAGACGCTTCTGATAACTGCATATTTGCCCTTGGTGTAGTTGGTATTCCTGGATCCCGAGCACATTCTCCACAGATCATGAAACTGAAATCTAGCCTAGCCACTTCCTTTCTATTTTGGGGGGCTGGAATTTCACGAGGGAGTTGACTATATTGATAATGATGTGCATACTGCAGGCGTACCTTCCTCTGGGATTTGTCCTTACATGAATGGACCCTGGAGTTATTATCTGTAACGATAATGACTTCTCTTTCTACTGCGTTACCGGCCAAGGTCCTCAGAATGAGGCCAGAAACCAAATTCTTCCCTTTCATTGTCGGGACAAAGAGAAACCCCCTGCAAAACACGTCACATCTCAGCTTTTTATCGCATTCTTCCTATTACTCTGTTTAGTAGAGAATTAGATAGGAGTGTTACAATTGTTGATATTTATTTGTATATATAGATATTCTGTATATTCCAGGATTCTGAAAATGGAACTAACCAATAACACAATAAACTGTGAAGCAATTGTTTAAGTAATGCAATCTGTCTACGTGTTATCTCTTAAACAAAGAGGTTAATCTTAGCAGTTGTTTACCATTCAGAATTTTTTTATTTCAACACAGGGCTTCAAGGTCTTGATTTCTTTCAGTACTTGTGCATTTTAATTATCTCGAGAGCTTTTGATTCACTTTTGTTTCTAAAAAAGGTTGTTTTTGTTTTCTGAAATTGTTTCCTTACATAAAAACTCAATCAAAAATGATATTTGACACTCAAAGTTATTACCTTGGTCAAATAAAGGAGAAATATGAACAAAATCGATTAAATTCAAGCACTCTCTGAGTGGTGACACCCATAAATGAGGGGCAGCACCCCCATTTTGTTTTGGGTCCGGAGTCGAGGGACCTTCAGTCACAGAGTTAACAGTAATTCCTCTCATATATCAAAAACTGCAGTAATCAGACATTCAAGAGTTTTCAGAGTAAAGCCAGAGAGGCCGGAAAGAAAAATTGGAAATGTCTTGCTGTGTCCTTCGGTGTTTTTGCTGTATCTCCTTATGTCGTATCATTAATCAACTCTGTGACCGTTCGTCCTGACACTTTAGAACAGTTTTAATTTGTCCGGTTCTCTGCAGCGGCACCAAGGCTCCCTCACAAATTCTCCTTCTGTACTGGATGTAAGTTTAGCTGCATGTTTCCAGCTGTGATGACGCTGCGAGTGTGTCCCCAGCAAACTAGACTGTTTTGTAACTGTCAGCGATGACACACACCACTAATGGGTGTTTCATTCACCCTGTCGCTAACCTGACAGACATGAAGGGAGCACTCTGAAGGATGTGTTCCGCCTCATGTTATTGTACTTTGTCGCAGAAATAAATTATTGCTGTCATGTGCCTATTTTAGTTTTTATGAATCATCTGTTGTGCGCTGAATACAATTCTCTTGTGGGCCATATACAACCAGATGAGGTTCTCCACTCCTAGGTGTACACTAAAGTTACTTGCATAGTGTAGACATTTTGACAGTGTGGTGTTGACCTAAAACACAGCCATTTTGCATTTAAAGGATGTAGCAATTGCTAGCTAGTTAGCATTTGTGGTATCGTTCACAGCAACAAATTTGATAAATTGTAACCCTAAAAAAATACCAATGGTTTCTATCTAACAGTATGGTGGTAGGCTATTTAGTACCAGAAGCACTGTGTAGCACATTGGAGGTCCCTCTTCAATCAGTATGGAAGATTACCAACATTGATGTGCTGAGATATCCAGAGTTTCACACTTTTTGACTTAACTGCCGCAACTCCCATGAATAAATACAGTTATGCACGGCAAGACAAAATGAGGCACAGCCCAGGATTTAAACATTTGAAAAAAAAAATGACGAATCTAAAGATTAGAAACCCTCTGACACATTCGGATTAATACTATGAGCCATTCAGGTATTAATAAGCAGGGACACTAACATTGATGTGGGTAATTTTTGACCCACAAATGGAAAAGTTTCCAATGAGCTGCAGCTAATTTTTTTGTACTAATTACAAAAAATATATAACAATGAATAGCATCAGCAGTCAGGACCACGTGTTGAATGCATGAGATGAACAAAGTGCTTTCATAACTTGTAGCAGATCTCTGATCTGACATCTTACTGATTTCAAAGAAATCATTACAGAGCATCGCTTCATTAGAGCGAACCTGAACACCACACGCGTCTGAAAGGAGCGGGGAACGAGCTGTGATGGCGAGGAGGACGAAAGTGATGGAAATAGTTTGATAGAAGGGGGGAGTGGTCTGAATCACGCTGTCCTTTGGTGGCGTGGGGAGGAAAACACAGACAGTCTCACTTTGGAGTTGAGTGCCGGGACTCCTATAGCAGCCCTTTCATCCACAGTGCGCATAGCGAGGCTCTGCCCGAGGCGCCTCTCACCCTCCTCTCCTCCGCTCCCTGGCGGCTCTCCTCTCCTGATCAGGTAAGGCATCGGTCCAAGTTGTTGTGCCGCGCAATAGTGTGCGATCTTTGTAGAGTTCAGTGTGTGTGCTGCCCGCCTGCACGTTCCTGCGCCTCAGATCACACTGTGCCACAGAACCGGTGCCACTCGGTTCGCACAGGTAGCGCGTGACAGTGGAGGAGGAGACGATCCCATCTCGTACCTTCACATATTTCTGAGCGTTTTTAAAGAAAGTTGAGTCTCAGCAGCCGCCGGTGGGTTTCACAGGGGGGTGGGGGACATCATCGTGAATCTGTGCGCATACCATCAGGCTGCAGCGCGCAGTGATTAGAAGACTGGGGGGGTGCGCTCTGGTTGTACGCGTTATGGAGAGAGGTGAGCAATGATGCCGGAATGGTTGAGTTGTGAAGATGCACATGAGGTGCGCACATGCAGGATTTGCAGAGGACGCTGGTGGAGGTAGAGGTGAAGCGCGCTTTTTCCCTCTTGTACCTCAATCCACGAGAGACGATCGGCTCGGAGCGCAGGAGACACCTACAGCGGGAGACCTGTGCCTGGCAAACAGAGGGTTGTTCTGTTTATCATGAACTATTCTGTTTTTAATATGTTCACGTATTATTCTGAGAAGCAGTGAGCTTCTTATTCGATATAATGATTTTAAATGAGTTTATGATGGAGACCTTGATAATAAACGCTGTAAAAGCTTATGCTTTGGAGGTGGCAGAGCAGTGACCACCTACAGTATTTCACCAAGTGTGTGTGTGTGTGTTTGTGTGTGTCCTGGCCGCTCTCTGCTGTTTCATATTTGAAGTGCTGCAGCCAATAAGTACCTCACCTCTGGCTTCTAATGTCTGAAGCCATTCATGTTATTTGTTTTTGTGCTGATATACAAGCATTATGAAAATTGACCCCTACACACTAAATCACACTAACCCACACACTCAGCCCTTCCCACCCAGGAAGGTACTACAGCATAATAAATATGCCATCAAGCCATTTCCATTCAAATGCAATATCCCCCAAATTGTATTAAATGATTACACTCCTCTGTCACTTAGTCTAGTGGAATGATGATTAATATGCCACTTTGTGGCTTAATTTCTAAGCACTGCTTTAATAAACCTGCCACGTTCATGTGGCCCCGTCGATTACTCTCAGGAGGGTCATCTAGAGAATACATATGGGCCCCCGAACATCCTCATCGCCACATTATGTCAGCGGCGGCACGTGGCCTCGGCCACCGGGTTCTCGTTATTCAGAAAACTGAGACAATGCAGTGCATAAACAATTCACATCAGTGTAGTCATGTTCTTGTTTCAGCAGGAAGGCAGTGCAGCAGAGTCTGCATAAAATACAGCTGATACGCCGACATAAAGTTTCATCTGTCTTCCGCTATTTGCATTCTCAGTGTCGGCAAAAAATAAACACAGACACATACGCAATGTTAACCGGAACTTCCAGGTGTGATTCGGAGGAACCTCGGAGCAAAGTCAGGACTCATTTCATCCACTGTTGTTTTATTTAACAGAGGCAAACACAACCGCTGTGTTTCAAATCAAACACTTGAGTCAGTACACTAACATGCAGCACACTCAGTGTACTCACTTACGTAGTGTGGGGATTCCTACAGGGTATGTTGTCCCAAATCAAACACGGCTGCTGTGCACTCACTGGAAATGATGATTGCTGTGTGTGACAGTGATTGTCGCCCGCCAAAATATCTTGCTGTGTTTTACCTGTGGGTGCCCCCTGAAAATTACACTCTATTTTCACTCAAATGAAGATATGTTGGTGGTCCGTTCTCTTCCATTACATAGCACAGATGGCGACCTTTATGGGTGTAAAGTGTCCATTATTTTAAACCCTCAAATTCTTGACAATTTCAAGTGCACCATTCACATACTAACACTGTACAGTCCATGTTGCCAATCTTAAAAGTGTGAACACATCGTCTGCACTCAAAACTGCAATTGTGAGTATGGAAGTCTGTGAAACTAAGACACAGCAGCATGAAATAACACATTAGTATAGTTGTATTAATGCAAATCCACAATAAAAAGCTTTCACACAGGAATCGGAGCAATTAAAACACATTATTTCGAGTAAAGTTTATTGTTGTAGAAAAAGCAAAGGCACTTTGTACACGTCAGTGCGTTTCTTCACATTTCAGAGCTGAAACCTTGTTTTTCTGGGTTATCTCTTCATGTTTCCTGGGTTCTCTGGGTTTTTCTGCTCAACAGCAGCAGTCTGAACAGGTAGGTAGTGCGAGCGGAGGGCTAATCTTCACAGGGGTGATAGAGATAACAGTGATGTATGGAGCGGATGGGGTGGTTTAACACCCAGAGCTGACTGTTGTCTAGCGGGGTCAGGACTGTGATACCGGAGTACTGCTTCAGCCAGCTCCTCTCATGCCTGGGATTTGGCAGTCTTGATAGCTGCAGGTGGATACAAGCAGAGGCGGCCTCTGTATTCACAGCCTGCAGATGCCTTGATAAATGCTGTGTTGCTGCTGAGGCATCTGTCAGTTGCTTCTGCTCTCCAAGTAAAATACTTCCTTGGCCAGCAGCCAGACAGACTCAGCTCTGTGACATGGTTATGTTGCATTTTACTGTTAAGTCTCCCAGTAGAAGTGATGGCTGTGTTGTTCTTAAAGGAGAGGCTGCACCTGGAAACTGTCCTAGCAGCACTACCACGCCTCTGCAGGGGTATGAAGTATTTACATGACCACCTTGTAAATATAGAATTTATGATCTTGCATGTATATTAAAGGCATCTGCGCAGTGTGAGGGCTGACATTTAGTACACACGCGGCCTGGGCCACATGGTCAAAGTGAATATTACAAGATAATTGGATGATTTTACATGAACTATCCATCAGATAACTACGTGTAAATCACTGATTTAATCCACTGTATTCAAACTGTCCAGCAGCAAACAGCAAAGTGACGGATTGTGATGAGCTTGTTGACAATTTAGCTGCATTTGAGCATCATGTTTTTATTCCTATAAGTTGGTAGAGACCAAAGCAGAGCTCAAAGGTGTATGAATATTGTAGATACATTTCCTGGGTGGCCAATAAAACATAAGCCACAATGAATCCAAATGTTGTTTGTAGTTATTCGCCTGGCTTTAAGTGGTAAATAATACATGTTTAATTAATGTAGTTGAAAATAATCAAATAGTTAAATAACCAAATGATCGATTGATTCATAATTGATAAATTAATTATACCATGTGATACAAATATACAATATCATAATTTCCAAACGCAAAATGAGATAGAATAATCAAATAGATGTTAACTGCCACAAACTCTGGTGTACTAAATTGTTATCATGTAAAATCAAGGTATTTAGTGTTGGTTACAGAAATGTGTAAATACAAAATCACCAAATCATCATGTCACAAAACCCCTGAAATGAAAATGAATGATTATTACCATCCACTCTTATGCTCTCCAAATACAAAATTCATTAGTCCATATAATAGCATTATCAAATTATTATTAAAAAACTAAATTAATTTGGCATTAGCAAACTTCAACCAATTAACAACCTGATATCTTTGGCAACATTGCTAACAAACTGTTAGCACATTGGCAGCATTGCTTTGTGTGGGGGCTAATTTGTCATATTTTAAAATGAGTGAATCGGTCGATGCATTCTGTCTCCTTGGTTTTGTTGCTCGTAACAACGTCACATGGTTTATGTCACATACTGATGCCGGCAGGGCTAGAGAGAGAGAGAGATATTGATCAAATTGACCTGATCACACCTATGGGGCTCTGTAGGCTCTTGGTTAAGCAAGTGGTAAATTGTCTTTATTAGAAACCTGCTCTTATTCATGGAGCCTCTGGTTATTTAATGGGAAAAATGCACACCAGAGACAGCATACATTATTTGATGCTGTCATGTCACCTGATTGTTGTCACTTGAAGATGAGTGCAGAGAAGAGGTGTGATTATTAAGGTGCGACTATTGATTGGCTGCTGTCTGTCAAGGGAGTCAAATGTGTTCGCAAGTGTTGAGCTGCAAATTAGTCATTTTGAAGGAATTTAATAACTTGAGGTGAAAACACCAGATGGGCCCGTCTGTAAAGAGCGATTGATGCGCAGAGGTTATATATGCATGTTATATATAAACTTTGGGGGGAGTTTTGGAGATCCATTAAGAGAGGATGATGAAGTAATAGGAGTATCCTGAATGGAGTGACTTCTTTTGCAACACATTTATTCATTTTACATTTATAGGTTATATTTTCATATCTAATGATAACGATTTAGCTGTTATTGTAAATTTAGGCTACACTCTTGTCCACCTTCACTGTTTTGAGGAGTTATACATTATTCAAAGAGATTCAGGTGTCGTGTTTATCTGATTAATTCAAAATTTAGAACAAATAAAAACTTAGATTTTTCACATTTAAGAAGTTGAAATTAGGAAATATTTAGCACTTTTGTTTGACTGGGATCATTGTTTTATTATCAAAATAGTCACACATGAATTTTATGTTCCTATGTTAGATAAAAATCTATTATCTTATATGAATTACATTTTTAACATGGTTTTGTTTTTTTCTATATTGTATGTAAAGTACTTTGAGCTGCATTTCTTGTATATTTACAACTGTCAATTAATAACTGTCTCAAACAGCATGTTCACTCCAAGCATGATGATCAGTTTAACTGTATAAACAACTGTAAATCTATTTGTAATACCTTCAAGGGCAGCCAAACAGAAAACACACTCATTCGTCTGTAAGTCAAGACAGTGACAAAAAAAGTTGTTGGAGAATTTTTGGAAGAAGATGAATTTAATTCTGGAGAAAAAACGAAATAATTCACTGTCCCAGAAAATGTCAGGTTTAGGTCTCAGTATTGGCTTTTAGAAAGGCCGACACTGGAGTGAAGAGCTCATCAGCGTTGTGTAAATAGTGACTGAGATACAGGTAGTGGTTCTGATCCTCAGCCATATAGTCAGAGGAGATTCCGAGGGAAGCTGGAGCGAGGACACGTGGTCGGACTGCAGGGAGGCCGGGAAGCAGGGCAGAGTGGTGACCTTCACTCCCTGATAGAGTCTGACAGAAGCTTGATGGAGACTGTACAGCTTTGTGCACGTTGAATTATTCTTGACATGGAGCTGCATGAAACCTTAAAGCCAGAGAAGAGCATTTTTACACCACCGTGTTAGAAAGAATGAAACAACCTGACCAACAGACTCCTCCGTATTTTGTGTCAGAGCAAACCATCTGCTCGGTTTCTTTTATACAAAACCTCATCTTGTCAACTGTTGAGCTCAGCAGCTGGAGGACACTGCCAAGCGAACCTGCGCAGTGCAACACGTAAACTCTTCACACCTGAGGTTTGATGTGTTTTATTTCTAATTTGCTTTTCTCAGCAGAACTCTTACCTTCGTGTGATCTCTTTGTCTAAAGCTCCCTGGAAGAAGAAGCCTGGCTTATGAATAAATTAGAGTGCCAACTTTTCACTGCTTTGTATGATAGTAAGTGGATGGCACGGTAACATGTAGTGTACCATACTGAACGGGGAGCTACTTTCATCTTTTATCTGTTGCGCCCTCACATGCTAATAATAGTCCAGATGCAGCAAAGCATTGTCTATACATTGCACCGGGAAACGTATACACTATTCCATAAATAATTCCTTCTCGTGTTGTTGTTTTGCACAATAATACTTCAAAAATCAATTATTCATAAAGACCCGGCTGTGAACCCATTGGTTATTGTATCAGGATTTTGCACAAACAGACTTTAATAGCTTTTCTCTTATGCAAGATGGCCACCTTCACTCAGTGGTCACCCATGAGTTAAGCCTAATCTCCTCAGCCAGGCAACATATTGTGCTTTGGAAAATAGATAAATTATTACTATTTTTTCTGTCCAAAGAAAATATCAGATTTTTCTTAATCACTGTTTGTCAGGAAGCTGATTGTAACTGTAGAAGTCTCGGTGTTTTTTGTTTACATATTTTTACACCTCTGAACCAATGCCAATATCCTGGATTTAGATTTCTACAGTAATATCTTAGTTTATAGCTTCACTCCAGAACAGGATTACCCAAGAAATATTGAAAGTAAACAGCTGCACGCTTGCAAAATAATTTCAGGGAAAAAAGTTTTATCCGCAGCCCAAATATATGCAGCACACACACACACTCGCTGTCTGCACAAACCATCAGTACGCCACAGTGAAGTTTGGGAATGTAGAAAAGACCGACTTTTCAGTCAGACTCTGAGGTGTGAGGGAAAGATGTTTGAGGATAATACCTCAGAAAGACGATGGGAGCCGAGCTTAGTTTCACCTAACAAATCCTCTGTTGCGCCGGCTTCGCTAACACATTAGCAGCGGTGCACATTTTCAAACACAGAGTCGGCTTCAACTGGAGCGACGGCTGCACGACACTGATAGAACGCCTGTAATATGCAGCCTACTCACATACACTGACTGCAAACACCTAAAAAGATCGTGTTCACAACACGTGGAGTATCTGCTCATCATTAGAATGGAAATCCAAAAAAAGTGTCTTTTGGGGGTAATAATCTATGTCCTTTCAAGAGTTCCAAAAGCACGCTTCATAAGTCCAGTGATGTGTGGATGTTTAGCTCAAATAAGATTGGCAGCTGGTTAGTCAGATAAAACCTTGACCTGCATGGAGTGTTAGTTCACCCCAGCTGATTGGTGGAGAGTGCCGTGCAGCTTTGTGCCTCAGAGCAGTGTATGGATTTTACTATCTGGAACAGGAAGCCTCTGTCTGCAATGGGAATGTGTATTTCATCCCTTTCCTTCACACCATTTTCCTGCCAATATATGCAGCTAATACTTGGCCATGCCGAGTGTGAATAAAACTACATTTACAGGAGCCGTTTGACTTCAGAGTTCCTGTGACCTGTCATACTGATTTACATAGGTGTCACATTGTTTTAGAATGATGATCTAATAAAAGTGGTGACGACAGACAAAATGTGTTTTTTCAGCAGAGCTAGTTAGTCCTGGTGTGACATGGACGAATGTATGATCAGATAAGTCAGGTTACAGTTTTCCTTTATAGGTGGCAAACTGCACTTATTATTTTTACATTTTTCTAGATATAAGTCTTAGAGGGCTTTCACACCTACCTTCAGACTTTTCAGTTTAGTCCGAACCACAGTAACAGGTGTGAAATGTGACCATGGTCCAGACCAACTGTACAAAATTGAGTGCGACTAAAGGAGGTCAGTCCAGATCAAACTGAACCATGGTTCTGTTCTTTTGCCGTGTTAAATACTAGTTTGGGTTTTCTAAACAATTGCAGGGAGTTGATAAATTAAAACATTAAACAGTTCTAAATGATAGAAGAAGAAAAAGCGGAAGCGGCTCACATGACTGCTTGCTGTCTTTGCCCCTGATGATTTAATTTTTGAAAGACAAGGGCGTTTGCCATAATGATATTTCAGTGGCAACCACTTTATTAATTTTCTCCTTTCAAACAGAGTCTATTTTTTTCTATGCACTTTATTCAAAAAAGTTAGCGAGTACAAAAGCCAGATTTAATAAACAGCCAGGTGCACACCCGTCTACAAACCGTTCACGTCAAGTTCAGGCAGACGCAGCCCACGTGGGTGATGACGGCAGGAGGTATATGTGTCTTATCTCTGCTCCTTCAACTGCAAAAGTGAAAACAAAACTAACCGGATCAAATGTTAACAATGTAATTATAAGGCATTCATCTTGGTAGAGACCATGGTTACATACTTTAAGGTGTGAAAATACCCTGTGAGGATTGAGGACCAACCAATGTGTCTGGGTTCTAATGCTGCCTCGGATAATGAGTTTGCTTGGGTTGTAATCCAACCCATGTCTCCTGTGGAGCAGGATAAAGCTGCTTACATCAACCTACACGCATACATGTAACATCCAGGACCACTTTCCACACAGTGGATGTGCTAAAATGACTAGACCCTGTAACCCCACCAATGTAATGTGAAATGCTCCCTGGCATTATAGCAGTATCCCTCTCTAGGCTCTCGGTTACAGTGGTAAGGATCAAGCTTGTTAGATTGCTTTAGACAGCAGTGTTTAATTACTTTCTTACACTTTTTGGCCTCTTGCCCTTGTACATAATCCAAATGTATACTCCACTATATCTACCAGCCGTGGAGCAACCAGTTAAGCTTTCCTCTTCCTCCTCTTATCCACAGCAGCTAGAATATGTGTGTGGAAATTACTTTCCCTCTGGCACTCCCATCCATCAAATCCTGTCTATGGTCCTATCTGATGTTGACGAAACAATGCGAGTGTGTGTGATGTTTCCGTGGATCCGTGTGCTCCTCAATGCTCGACGCATGCAGCATTGCTATTTTTAATATACATGTATTCAGCAGTGAGCCTCTGCTTCATCGGACGGGGTTTGCTCTGATCAAGTTTGACAATCCCTAAATGATCGTGATCGCCTCTGACAATCAGCTGCTTTCGTTGTGCATGTCTTCTAATGGAGAATTATTAATCTAATAAGCAGCCGTGCACTGAGGTAGGTGTGTGGATGTGTGGGGTGCTCGGGGCGGCTGCGAATTTGTGTGCTATTTTTACATCTGGGTTAATTCACACAACCCCTTTTTTGTAATGCAATCTTATTTTGTGATGCAGTAACAGCACATTAGTGCTGAATGTAATGTCAGAACTCCTCGCAGTGCAGCTTTGCAGGGAGAAGGTAATTGAGAGACAGCCCATGGGAGTTTGATGGGTGGGATTGAGAATCTCATAATGATGTCTATATCTACTGTACTGCATGCTATTTCCACAAATGGCCCAGTAATACACCTTCAAACTTTGTGAACACAATGCTTTGCTTGCAAAGAGGGCTGGGTCTCATATATACAGGTCTCTGCAGATTCTGGGCACATACTGGATCCGTCAGCCGCTCTATCAAACCTCTATTAGCATGCATGTAATGCCACATGCGACACTGGAAAAAATGAATGAATGCGGCGAGCATAAAGAGAGCTTCCTTGCTATTAGGCAGAATTTCCAATAGCCCTCTCTTGTAATCTACAGAGAAGCATAAATGGTGAACCTCGGCAGCCCGCAGCATGATTAATGCACCGCACACTAAATGGATTTGCAATGAGCCAATCGTGTGATGAGCTGCTTACACTCGCTATAAACTGGTACCTCGACAGTGCGACTCTACCTGCTCTTTTCTGTGTGAATTTGCATGGTAAATAGCCATTCATGTGGACGCCTGCATCCAGAGTGAGTCACCCATCACAAACGCAGGCCCCAGTTTTCTTGCTTTAAGACCGTGCCGTGGCGTACTCCTCACTCTCCGGAGCAGGTTGCCCGGTCAAAGGCCTGTTTGTCCTCTGCTGGGTGTCTGTCCCAGCAGCCGGGCTGTGTTGACTTTGCCTTCTGTGCCACTGTCAGTCATCTGGCTCTGTGACCTGCACCGCTTTCCTCTGACTTGCCCAGGCTGTAGTCCCAGCCCCAACCCGTCTCTCAACACGGCTCCTCGAGACATTATATTTCCGAGACAACTCATATCCTTTGCACTGTGAAAACTAGCTCCTGACATCTGTGATTATTCTAAACCTTTAAACTGTCTTTTCCTATTACACTTACCGAGTTGTGATAGATTAAGCTTTATCTTCATGGCCACATTGCACCTCCTTTTTTCCCTGCACTGGATTGTTTATGTTTGTGTCTGTCCAGAAAAAGCCTGCCCTTGCAGGAATTCATCAATGCGCTTTGTCCTAATACTGAGGCAGCAGAGAAACGGGCTGCAAGGTCTAATAGATCAAGATCGCTGCCATCCTTCAACCCCACCACTGATTGTGCATGGTGATTTCATTACCCGCAGGAATGTTCTTATACTTCTGTCTCAGAGCAAAACTGTGTTCAACTTAAATAGCCTTTTCCTCTTAATAGAAAATATGTCCTGAAGATACGAGGGTGTTACTGTGTGTCTACTCTGCTGACATTCCTTTATCAACGAATACAGAGTGTTACCTGGACAAACAATAACTGGCCTTGGGCTGCAGTCATTTGTGGCTGAATTTCAGCCTCAAGTGAAGGAGCACCCAAAATGGACACGTCCCAATATTTTTTATTGGAATGCTGTTGGTGGATTTGACCTGTTTGTGATTGAATTAAATGCAGGCTTCCTGTCAGGTGCTTTTGTTGGGGTCCGGAGGTTGTGCTGTGCCGTGTCTGTCATGAGTGAAGCCACTTGCCCTGCGTGACGGCAGAGGATGGATGGCCTTGGCGTACGTACAAGGGCCAGGAGAAATGTGCCCCGCGTGCAGGTGGGGGGATAGGGAGGGGCCGATTCATTTTCAGCATCACTTCACCCAGGATGATCTCATTACTTTGTGCGAGTGGACAGTCCCAGCGATGAGAGCCACGCGGGTCCGCAGAGCCTCCACCTTGAGAGGCGTGGCGTATGAGGCATTACACGCTCCTGCACTCCTGTTTGTGTGTTGATTGTGTTGCGTGTTGACGAGCACAAATGTATTCAAGGTGTCCTTTTGCGTGATTTTATGCAGCTGCGTGACTAAAAGGGGAAAGTAATAGTTTTCCCCGTCTCCCTGATACAAGCACATGAAGGACATAAAGCGTTTTATTTTACCGGCCTTATTTAAATCTCTATTTTGTGTTGGTGATACTGCTAATAACTAAATTCATAAATATAAAGTAGATATTATTTATAATCTGCTTTTGATGCATCACTTCTACAATCAGTCGCTGACACATTTGGCATGCTCTGAAATCTCAATTATTATATAGACAGTTTGAACAGACACTCTCTGTTTTCTCTCTTATTTATTCATTCTGTTTACATGCATATTAAGTATATCCTGCTTGGGCATTATACATTTTCTCAATGACGGTTGCATTGTCAGAGTATAGGAGAAAGTCGCTCGACCTCCTATCTTTTTTCCAGATTCAGAATTTTCCAAATTGTGGCAACGTATGTCCTGATAATGGCATGAATAGAGGAATCAGAACACCTGGAGATTCGTCTCAGTTCTCTGGGCTTTTGGACACGTAGAACATATCTCATTGTACCTCGCTGATTAAAAACAAGACACAGCTTTATATCTGCGTCGTACAGCGGAGTGCCCCATGTTTTAACACTCTGCGACGAGGCACGCCGTGCCTTGTTAGCTGAAAACAGAAAGATTAAACACAGATGTTACAGAGCGTTTTAATGATCCATACCTCCACTGTAGCCCACAGGACCATTACAGCTTGGAGAAAAAGAGGTTTAGTCTTCACATGTTTAATTAGGATGTTAGTTGTTCAGTGGAGTGTGGGAACAGTGGTACTTTCATACTTTAATTGAGTAAAAGAAGGAACACCACATGGTAAAAAAAAGTAGCATTACAAGAGAAAGACGTGTAAAACTTGAAATCTTGCACAAGTATTATCGCTTAAATTTAAATAAATAGCAGAAGTTAAAGGTCTCATTATGCAGACTCCCCTCCCAGTGTTATGTTATTATAAATATAATTTTCATACGACTGAGCCGTAGGCAGCATTTATTTGTTGTAGCAGGTTGAGGTGCAGGTTTTTATAACTACATTTTATTCTGTTGGAGAGTTTAATCAGTGACCATGCATCACATTTCAGAAGGTGACCATGTGGAAAACACTTGTCTGCATAGTAACTAGTATCCGAAGCTGTTAAATAAATGCAGTGATGTGAAAAGTACGATCTTTTACCCCCGAAAAAGTACAAGTGTTGTAAATTGGACTCAAGTTAAGGGCCAGTTAATAAAACGCATGCTGAATTTCCGCACTGTGTGAGTATGTGTGGTGCTGCAGGGACCACACAAATGACCTCTTTTACAACTTCTAGCTATGGCAATGTTTCCCAAAGCAAACTCCAGGTTGTTCAGTCTAAAAATGGTTATTAAATCAAAATAAAATAAAATACATGTTTTTTTTATCAAGAAATCCCAAAGTATTGAGGCTGGTTTGCCAAGTGATGAATCTCACAAGCAGAAACAAGACCAGTGTGGTTACTTTTATCTTCTTCAAGCCAGAAAATGTCTTTTCTCAGTCCGTGGATTTGCAAACTTGTGGGCCGTGTTATAGCGGAGAGGCTTTATATTGTTTTCTGTTGCTCAGTGCATGTTGCTGAGGGTTTAATTGTCTCTGAATTTTAAGGCACTCAGTTTAGATTTATCTGTCTGTGGCTCTGTGCTGGAAACTTGTACTAACAGCGAAGCTTTCTCTGACTTTAACACATTAACACGCTGTTTATGATGCTTTTGAAAGGTGCACTGGTATCGGTTTTATCACCTCTGTGTGAATTTGGATCAATGATCACCTGATGAGGCAGCTGTGAATTTGATATAAGATGTGGAACAATGATGGTGCTTGTGTCTATCTGGAAATTGGAGAAAGGACATTGTTGCATAATAGAGCTTTTGCACCACTTGCATTGTTGTGGCATTTCTGCAAAGCTGAACAGGATTTTGACCAAAAACCTAAGCTTGTAAAATTATGTTTGCATTTGCAAAAATAAAAAAAGAAGAAATGAAAAAGAAAAGCGATAACAAGCGAGCCATCAGAATTAAGCTTGTAAATGTAATGTTTTTTTTGCTTCTTTGTGTCTTTGTAAGCATTGGCCAAACTTTAGTGATTATATTACATTTAAGAGTGAACATGGACTGAAAGGTGACCTTGCAGCACAGAGCAGCCAGATGGTTAAGTGAAATAAAAACACAGGGTCAGGACAGTTCTAGACCTCGACCACATGGAGCTGTAGTTACCCGAACACAGGATTAATGATAGGACAGTTTTATTTTCTATATTCATGACACAAACACAAACAGTAATTATTTGTTTACTGGGAATGACATGTAAAAATATGTCCTTTATTCACGCACAGAACATCAGAAGTGACACAACTGCTCTTACAATAAGATAATGTAGGTGAGTAGTTGGGAAGCCATGAGGGATTCAAACTGATGAGGATAGTTATTTTCTTTATCATTATTATTATGATCTATTTTGAAGTGCATTCAGTGTAGTGCAGATGCAGTAATGTGAGCAGAGCTCAGTCGGCTCTGGTTTGCAGGTTGGTTCAGTTCAGTAGCTCAGAGATGTTGACTTTGTCAAGGTTGACCTTAATGCATGTATGGCTTGATAGGGATGACATGCTCTCTGCTGACATCCCCTTTGATGTCTTTAAAGGGATGAACTCAGAGACAAGACTCAGCAGTCACCATACTGATATTGTTAAGGTAAGACTGTCCTCCCTTAAAGGAACACTCCCAACATTTTCCAGACCTACCCACATGCATCAGTAGACACTCTTTCTTTTACCCTGGCTGGGATTAACATTGGAAATCTTCCCGTATCAAAATAGGAAAATATGTTTATCTCGCTTCACAGCAAGAATGTTCCTGTTTTGAATCCTGGTTCAGCCAGTGTTCTGTGTGGAGTTTGCATGTTCTCCCCGTGTCTGTGTGAGTTTTCTCCAGTTTCTCCAGTTTCCTCCCACAGTCCAAAGACATGCAGCTTTTAACTGAAGACTGTAAATTGATGAAAGTAAATGGTCTGTATTTATATAGAGCTTTCCTAGTCTTGATGACCGCTTAAAGCGCTTTACAGTACAGTTTGCCATTCACCCATTCACACACACATTTATACAGTGCATCTTTTAGCAGCACTTTTTTCTATGAGGGGCAATTCGGGGTTCAGCATCTTGCCCAAGCACACTTCGGCATGCAGATGGGGAAGAGGGATCGAACTGCCAACCTTCTGGTCGGAGGATGTCCGCTCAGCCACAGCCGCCCAATGTGGGTTTGAACGGTTGTTTGGTGCTTTATGTTGGTCCAATCTGCTGGGATTGGCTCTTGCCCCACATTGCAACCCTCAAAGGAAAAGGCGGTATTGATATTGGATTAATTGATGGAATGATGACATGAACATTGAAATGGAATAGCGCGACATTAACATCTTTAGCTACCCCTTTGTTTTTCCTGTATGTAGTTTGAAAAACACTCGATGCAAAGTTTGTGTAGCACCTTTTAACATCAAGGTCATTGAAAGTGCTTTTCATGAGATTTCAAGATAACTTAAAGTTCTGATATATGTTTGGGCCATCCTGCACACACAGTATGATGTTCCAGTCCTGGGACTGTGAGGACCGTACCCAAAGCTCCAGCTTGAGTTTCTTGAAATAGCTCTCGATAGATTTTGAGGTTTGCTTCGGGTCATTGTACTGTTGTAGACGCCAGCCTCTTTTCACTGTCACTGTCTTTGAATGACCGCAGGACAGCTGCCGCCAGCTGATATTTATTGGAATACATTCTTCCCTCCATCCCACTTCCTGTGCACCAGCTTCCACATAAGCCCGGAAGCAGAATATTCCCCTCCCCGTGATTAACACTTTCTAAAGGAGGGGGTTACTTACCAACTTAGTAAGGGGCCAAAGCTCCAGCACATGCCACATGTTTAATTTCTCTTCTGTTTTTTGAAGTTCTGTATTAACGGAGTAGTGAATTAACATTTGAAGAAGTTCCCTTTTAATGTCTGTTTGCTGCAGGGGTTGTATTTTCTTCTTTTATCCTCAAAAGTCAACCAAATATAGGCTATAATTTGCCCTGAGGTGCACAAACTTTGTCAACTGTATAGATTATTAGTCCCAAATATAATTAAAGGCAGTGTAAGAAAAAGAGAAGTTTTTAAGCAGCTTTTTTTATTTTCTCAATTTTCAGCTTTGCCTCAATCAGATGCTGCAGCCGTTCAGCTGAGCAGGAAGACAGAAAAAAAACAGGTAGGCTCGGGTAGTCACTTTTTATTTGAAATTCAAGCTTTCATTCTCTGTCCAATACCAGAACATCTGTTCTTCTCTATTTTTCTCACTTAACAGAAGTGTCCTTTAGAGGCTGAAGCTGCCTTTGTTCTTTCAGATTACGTTTGACCAAGCTTGAAAGTCAAAAGGGTCCTGAAGTAGTTAATACTCATAGGGATTTTCTGACTGACACCGGTTGGTGTTATCAGCCTACGGAGACAGTAAAGACTGCTTATTACACCGACAATCATGTGCTTGCTCAGCTCTGTGTTTTGAGTTGTTTTGGATTTGCACTTTAAGACTTACAGACTGAGGACAACCTACCTGGTTTCAGACGACTGCATTTTTCTAAACTTTATTCTGGTGCAATCCTCTTCTCTGCTAGTGTCAGAACTGACAGAGATTGTAATGATAAAGGTTCCTGTTATAGCAGGTGGTTTTGTTTGTTTGGTCTGCGCTTGCATTGCTCATGAAAATCTTTGCATTGCTCAATTGTGGAATAAAACCTCTCTGCAGTGGACATTCATCATGCGTGTGTCTTGCAGGAGAGCTTTTTGCATATGGCTCACATTGAGTGTTGGTTATTCTGTTCAGAAAAGACTGTCCACATAATCTTAGCAAAATACTCCCACTGCTGAAGCTAATGCTTCGCTTCAAAGTGGCTGAGGAAATAAAATCTTAACACAGTGAGCAGCGGATGTAAATGCAATGTCCGAGGGCCGGTTCATTTTTGAATATGCACATATTAGACTGCATGAGACAGATGTGAGGAGGTGGGATAACATCAAATGGAACACGTAGGGATGGCAAACTCATAAATTTGATCTTCTCTCACAGCATCTGTTGAATAACGTTGAATAACCCATTCGATTTTGTTCAATGCCTGAGGCCATTGCTGTAGTGTTTTATTACTGTGGTTCCCAAACTAGGGGACAGGGACCCTGGGAGGTCGCGAGATAACAAGGGGGAGTCGCAAGATGATTTCCAGGAATCAAATACGATAACAAATTATTAGAAATAGCATATCTGAGCCACAGTAGTTACCGTACTTTCCGGACTATAAGCCGCTACTTTTTTTCACACGCTGTGAGACTGCGGCTTTTACAACGGTGCGGCTTATTGATGGATTTTCATAGTGTTGCAGGCATGGCCTGCCCCTTTAAGAAAGCTGTTGTGTGTGTGACGTAGTGCACCTGAGAATTGTGGGTAAGGCGCCACATGTTGTACGATTGCTAGTCATATCAGACCAATGAAATTGCCGAACAGGTCACAGTGGACCAATGAAACTGTTTCGGCAAACTAAACCTAATTCTTCAGAGCGCAAGCTCGATGGCGGATTTGACGCGGGATGAAAGTGACATTGAGAGCGCAAACGAAGGAGAGACTGAGTGCAACGAAGCAATTCTGAGACTTTTAAATTCGGACACTGAAGAAGAGGACTTCGATGGTTTTAGTGCACAGGAGGACGATGGCGATAGTGACTAATTACTAATGACTTTTGCTGGTAGGTTCACGTTAGTACTGTTAAAAGCACTGTTCTGAAAAAAAGCATTTGCGTATGTTGCGTAGTTGTGTTGTTGTGGATGTTACCGGCATTTATTTAATTTAAATGATTTTATTTAATTAATGACTTTTGCTGGTAGGTTCCTATATTTTCGCCGATAAAATGTGTAACGAAGGAATTACATAACCTCAGGCTGTTCAATTCCGATACTGAAGCAGACAACTTTAGTACTGTTAAAAGCACTGTTCTGAAAAAATTTTGCGTATGTTGTGTTGTTGTTGTGGATGTTACCGGCATGTATTTAATTAAAAGTTTAAAAAACTTTCCTGTAAAATCTTTCCGCGTTAATATCTCATGTTTCAACGGGGACACCTGCGGCTTATAGACAAGTGCGGCTTATTTATGTTAAAAAATTTCTTTTTTCTTTAAAAAATTAGCAGGTGCGGCCTATATACAGGTGCGCTCTATAGTCCGGAAAGTACGGTACAAAAGATTAAAACCATGCAAATACAGATTATGTCATCAGCCTTCTCATTTTTTTATGACCCCCACATGACCTCTAAGGGGATTAGTATTAATGACCGCATTCTGTGCAGCAGGTGAATTTACACCACCACAGGTTTGAATTGGGCACATAGCTTGTTTTTTTGTTTTTTTTTGTGAGCTGGCTCAACCAACTCCAGACATAATCAGGCTCACATTTTTCTGGCACCTTTATTTTGGGGTTCAGGGGTTGAAAAGTTTAAGAACCCCTGTTTTAATACTTGACCTCTGAGACATTTCATTCAAACACCACTGGACCATAGTTTTGGTTTTTAGACTTTTTTTCTACCCTCTCAGTCAAGCTGACTCAATGCCTCGCTAGAAAGTTGTGTGAAACAATTACTTTGGGCTTTATTGTGAATTTTGCAGCACTTGAAGAAGAATGTTGGAAGTCAAGCTGTCGATAAAGTTGATAAGGTGCTTTTGAGGAAACATGCAATCTTGAAAGTCAAAGTTCAGTGAAGTTGATCCTCATTTCACTCCAGAATTTCAGTGTTATATTCTGGTTTGACTAAACTTATAAAGACTACACAGGCGGAATCTCACAATCATCTGGCAGAAAATGTTACAGGGATCAGCAATATCAATATCAATGCCTTTTATCGGGTTGTTAACCGGGTGGTGAAAGCAGTAACTTGCTGAACTCTGCTCCTCAGATTTGCACGTGCAACACACCTGGTGTGCACTATATGTATCAACGGTGGTGTGAAATGGCAGTATTCTACATGAATCAGTGGTCTGTGAGTCAATACGACGTGATGTGGTCGGTGTGTGCTGCATTCAATTCCCCTCATACTGTCTAGTTGTTTGATTTATTCAAACGGAGGAGCAGTGATAAAGGGATCATTTCCCGTCTCTCAGCAGATTTTCCCCATGAAGCAGTTATCAGATTTTGGGTGTTGGGCTGTAACTTGGTGAAGGCTGAATAGAGGGCAACAAAACAGCAGACGGTCTCAGATTAGAACTTTTACGGCTCCCCTCTTATTGGCCGGCGTGTCGTGATGCTGAACTCCTGTCCAGATGGAGCGCGTGTCTCTGACCCTTTGCGTTGTGATCTTGGCTTAGACAGCACCCAGACATCCCCCCACACGCACCCCTCCCTGAGCTCTGGGCAGAAACAGACGGTCGGTGTGAGCTGTGATAGCAGAAGCAACATTGAGTGGTGGCCTATCAGAGGCAGACTGGCTGTGGGAGCTGGATGGGATTTGCAGACCTGGCCCTCCATTAATCATATTCAAATCAGCATCCCACTGAATGCCTCCCCTAAGCTCCTCACTTCTCACTCGAGCTTATCTTAATGTGGACAGATGAAGCCCCAGCCTTGTTTGTCATTTCGCTGTAATCATGCTTCCATCGCTAATTATTGATGATGTCAAAATTCTTGATGACTTAAAGATGCTCGGCTTGTTTACAAACAGTTCATCAAATTTAACCAGTTGCAATCATCTCTAGCTGTACCCCAATTTGCATAATATATTATATTTAAATGAGGGGCTATAATCGTTGTTTTGTGGTGAATGTTGTGCATCATTTGTACCGTCAAATTATCTATATTAATAAAAAGAGATGAGAGGTTAGAGCTTACCGAAACGTCTCCGTAAATCTTTTGTTGCCCTCGTGCCAGTCTGGAGTCAGCGCTGTTTCAATTGCACTCAGTTCGGCATTAGTTAAAAATGACAAACAGTTTTGATAGATCTATCTCAAATGCACAGCTGGTCAAAGAACTCCTAATTCTACTGAGATCTGTGCATGTTTAGAGAGATAAGAATTTCATTATGCTCTCAAGGACTATAAAAGTCGAATGGGAATTTGTCTCAGATGCTTTGTTTCTGTCTGCATCTCAATGATATTCGGCACGACACAGAGCTTGGAAAGTATTTGCCTCTTGTTCCTATTTGAACAATTGTTCTGAATGAAGACCTTCAGTGCTCTGTAGAACATATGGGTAGCCTTATCAAAGCCACTTAGCTGTATGTTCTGTATGGGTTATATAGCCTTAATGGAGCATGATGAAGTAAAGTCCAAAGTCATTAACTGCTGTCATCTGATTCTGTTTGCTGATAGATCTGTTTGTTTTTGTTATTTCAAGAATCCTTTGCACTCGTTTCGGATGATGTACAAAATTATGAGTTTCATGTCCTTGTATGCTGCATGAACATGAATACATCTTATTTTGTGACCCATCTTGAAATTTGATTAATTATGTTTGCATGCAAACAATAATCCAATTACTGTTTTTGCTCAGGGTAGAAATAACATTTGATTAAGCTGTTTACATTCGTTGTAGAATTTGCTAATTGTTATAATATTCCCATTAAATGCAATGCTTCAGGCTCTTATCGTTAACTGGACAGATGAAGCTTATTCTCACCTTGCAGACCAAAAGAAAAGTCTCCTGACACTGTTGCTCTGACATTAATGTTAGAAGGCAAACTGTCAAATACAGGTTGTAAAGCAAGTCCCATCTGCAACTCTAATGGCACTCAGGGAGCACATACCTCTGCCAAGGGCCGCTCCTTGTTTGAAAGCGCCTTTAAATTCATTAGATCTGGATTTTTATTTGGAGGTGCACCGAATGTGTCACACACTCATAACACATCATCAAGGTCCATGAATTTTTCTCAGAGAAATATATTTGATATGTTGAAAAAATCTATCCACCGTGTTCTCTCTCCAGTTTTGTGGTCATCCATCAAGTCATTTTTACGTAATCCAGCGAACAGTCAGTCAAAAACATAACCTCCTTGGCAGAGGAAATATTGTCCTCTAGGCAAACTTGATCAGTTATGAAACCCTAATGATTAAGCCTTTTCACTATGTTCCACATATAGATTCCAACACCTGCTCGACAACATAACTACATGACAACTGTCACGCCGCTAGTTTGGATTCAGAGTTATGGGCTGGAAGAATGAATTTAACAGTGTGAAAGTACAAATACAGGAGTCTCTCTTACCTGCTGCCGTTGTGATCTATGCCCATAGGATGGGTGAGCTTTTGCATACAAATCTAGCATATTGTAGTTGTGATAGATGAAGGGTTTAGATCTCTTGCTTTAAAGGTGATGGAAGTCTTTTTAGTTTTCTGCCAAATTATTTTTCCTCCTATGTATCTCTGCTGTGGTCGCATTAACATTATGTGGACTTCTCCTGCAAAGAGGTTGAAATGCTCTGAAACTGAATGAAAACAGTACAGAAACAGTAATAGGACATCATTATATTTGGTGTTTGGGATTTTTCTGTGGTTAAGTGGATTTTGCTCCAAAGGCGCTGCAGTCAGGTTTAAGTGACTGATGACCATGAGGGGAAGAATAGTCCTCAAGTCAATGAGGTAAAATGAGTTTATCAACTTTAAAAAAGTAAAATCACAAGGATAAATAAAAAGTTCACTCCCAAAATCAGGCCTATCTATTTCACTATATTTTTTAGCAGTGCTTCATATTGTCATATGTTTGATATTGTGGCTGTCAGGAGGCAACACTTTAATTCATCAGTGGGATTTATAAATAATTTAACCAGTGAAAAGTAGAAAAGAGTTTCTAAATAGATCTCAGTGTTGCAGTTTTTATTTACTACAAGGTTTCTGCCCAACACCAACAACATGTACAATTTATATCCAATTAATCTAATCTAGTAACTGATTTAAGTAGCTAATAACTGTTGCTAAGCGATAAACAAAAACAAGTGCAGTATATTCCTTTGAAATGTAGTTAAGTACTGTTTTGGCACTTGGCTCAAGTCCTTTTTAGTCATATTTTGCGCCCTCCGTACACTAATTGTAATTGTAAGTTGCTTTGGATAAAAGCATCATGGCATATAATGTAATGAGAAATGAAAAGCAACATAGACATACATAACAATTATCATGTTTCTGCAATAAAAGAAAATAACCTTTGCACTAGACTAAGCTGTCCATCAGGTTGGTCACTTCTGGCTGTACACCTGTCAGATCACAGTCAGGGTGAATACATGTAGCGGTTATGTGTCACCACTGACAAGCATCATCAGGACTGTCAAAAGAAAAGTAGATCCCGTGCTTCCCAAGAGAAATTGTGTCATGACAGCTGAAAACATGAGGCAAGTTACAAGGAGAAATGTGCTTGCATGTGCCCAACATGCAGCTTGTGGGACACACGAAGCCTAACCCCTTAGCACTTACCAATACCCTATTCTGATGGAGAGAATTTTTGTTGGGCAAGTTTGTGATGAGCTACTGTAGTTACTAAGAAAAATGAAACCTCCATCACAAGGTGTTTTGTGAAGGAGCCTTGTTGTTCGAATGCTGTAAAACTGTTCCAATGTGTCAGGTTGTCTCAAAGGACTGTTGTTGGAGCCAATTACTGATGTGGCACAGGATACAGAAGTAACACTGAAGGACACCTCAAAGGTTTCTCTCTCGGCCTGCAATGACACAACATACAAAATACAACCAAGCTAGTCATTTCAGTCTGTGGGATCAATGCTGTGTTTGATACGCGGGAGGAATTTAGCAAGCCATGCATGTCAATACGAAAGGGGAGAATTTGTTGGTTAATCATTACCATTTGACATCAGAAGCATGTCGAACCATTGCATTATAGAGGTTAGTGTGATTTACTGTATGTGTTCAGTTATTTATTATGGCCCACAAATGATTGTATACAAATTTAAGTTGCTCTTGATGGACGAAAGGTTCCCCAGCCCTGTTACTTCAAAGTAGGGATGCACCGATATGGAAATTCTTGGCCGATACCGATACTGATATTTAAAACAACAATCTAGCCGATAGCCGATACCGATACCGATATTTGTTTATTACTTGAATAATATGAAAAACAGAAAAAGTGACTTTAGATGCCATGTTGAAATCCTTGGTGGTATTACCCCCTCTTGAAATGTCGGCTGAACATGTCTTGCAAATTGCTAAACGGCGATCTTTCTCTGAGACAGTGAAGAAATCCCACACAGCCGACGCTGCCGACATTGTCTCTGCTGTTTGTATGTAGTACCTGTTGCGCATGTGCACACCGGACCCGCATTTCTCCGCGCCGGTCAGCCCGCGATTCTCCGCTTGTTGTTGTATGTAACCCGTTCAATGTCGGGTGTCGGGGGTAAATGACGTATTCTCCAAGCAAGCCTTTAGCCCCCTCTCTCTTTTTATCTATATGACTGCTTGTGTGGCTGTAGTGGATGGGCAGAGGGGGACATTTAATTATGTGATTGGGAAAATTGGGAAAATTAAAACTCCAGGACAACAGAAGGGGAATACAAAGTATGGGATGCATATTTGATCATTTATATCATATAAAATATGTCATTTATATCGTTTAAAATCATTTTTCAGTCTGTTTCCTGGCGCGATACGCTCGCTCGCACGCCGAAACCATCGGTGAAGGGCGCTGGCGCGGCGCATCGCAGCCCATGTGAACCGCACAAAGGTTTAACAGGGGGGTGGATGGGAGGCGCCTGGCTTTCCCGCGCTGCGCGGCGCTTCAGCGCCCGGTGTAAACCCGGCGTCAGTGTACCATAATCTGGATGCCAGATTGGCAGGCTGCAGAAAACATACCAATGACCATCGGCCAATGTTATCGGTGAAAGTCGAGTTTATTACCGATACGCCGATGGCAGTAAACGAGGCGAATATCGGCCGCTACAGATATACGGCCGATACATCGGTGCACCACTACTTCAAAGACATTCTAAGTGGGTTTGTGCTAAAACTCAGTCCTGAGGAAACGTGAAGTGCTAAATACTGAAGGTGAGTTTGCTGCCATACACAAAGCCAGAGAAGCCGTGTAACCCCAAGACCTCCACCAGGTGATGGCTCTAACACTGCATGGCGGATAACCTTTGGAAAAGGCTACAGGGTACATAACCTTTTGAAACATTTAAGCATGCATGTGGTGGCCATTAACTGTGATGCATGTTAAATCCTCTCGAGCTTTGAGAGGTTGCTGCTGGTATTTGCAGCCACTGGACAGGCTTTAATTATTAATTTTCAGAGTAGCCCTAGAAATCCCTGAATACATATTCAAATTTTACGCAGAAACCTTGCAGGATAAATCTAATTGACTCGTTAAATTTCCAACCTTGCATAATGAATTAAACATTGATTTGAGATCAGTGACTAGTAAACACAAATGATCTTGTGTTTGCATTGATTAATATTGCATCGGTAATTACTTTGCAATGATAGCTTCCTGCTGTCAGTTGTCATTCACAAATCTCCGGTTTACAAATGATTAAACCAACCTCTCAGGCGAGTTGTCATTGTACCTGTCATCAGTCTGTCGGAGGACTTTAAGGTGTCAGAGGTTACAAGAGCTCCTTTTTAAACAAGCTGCTTCACAGCAAAGGTCACAGACACCTCTGTGCTACCAAATCCAATTACAGGATTGGACTAGCAATGGAATTTAAAACAACCCGCACCTGCCTTCACTGCCTGCTAACAAACAATGTAGCTGGGAAAGATCAGAATAATTTCCATGGGAGCTTGTATGTTTATTTCACTGAATTGCTTAGCTGAGGAATTTGTTATTTTTCTCTCTCAATTGCCTTCATTCTATTTTACAGTTTACATCAAGTTTTGTCTACATACTCTTTATTGTGAAAAACAGAATGTCTTTAAGCTGCAAAGTGAATATCTGTGTATTTTGTAGATGATACTCTAAAGACCCAACGAAAAGACAAATCCTATATGCTGACGACATGCAATTTATATTATTGCATAAAACTGTATATGAGCACACTTGATGCCAGATTGCCCTGCTCAGGTATTCACATGTCTGTGAAACATATATATCTGCATCCAACCTTAGCTCAACTTGGCAACAGCTGGATGTCACACCATGGAGCTCAGGCCCTTCTCCTCCTCTGTGAATTCCGATGCTCTGCCTACTGACAACTGATGTCTGTCAAAACCAGGTGTCATTTCAGGTTAATACAACTAGGCTGAACCTTTTTTGCCCTCCAGCTCTGTCATGAAAGACTTGAAGTGTGCACACCCGTGAAGACTTTTAATGTTTGATGTTACAATATCCATCAGCCTAAAGTCTTAGAAGAGAAATAAATTCGTCACTAATTATACATTAAATTACACTGATATCTTAGCTCATATTTCCTGAACTGAGCTTGATCCATGATTGGGTAGCTTCTAGGCTCTGATTGGTTTGCTGTAAGATAACGATTTAAACTCATATTTTATATTACACCTGTCTGATGTCTGTCTTTGTGGTTGCAACATGTTTTACTGTCTTGTAAAGCTGTCTCTGCAAGACCAAAACTAGCATGTCTGTATGGTGGCTGGTGGAGGCCGTAACAACAGTAGACTTTACTTGAGGATGGAGGGATGGATTCTAAGTAAGATTAAGATAGTAGTAGTGTTACAATGTTACAATATCCCTTAATTTGATGCTCATTAACCATACTCACATTCACTAGTGCTGCAGCGTCTTTAATGTGAGCCATTGCTTCATTGGACTAGTTGAAAACAGTAGAGGTTTTGTTAATAATTGTCATTGCTTGAACATATTGTCATTAAATATCCGGCCTGTTCTCATTGCCTGCGTATCAGCAGACTGGGTAGAAGCCGAGCGTTTAGCAGTGAACCTCTCCACGCTGAGGCGGCAGTGTGAATCATCATTGTTTCATTTCTTCCGTGACGCTGTGCGACATACGTTTGATTGACATTCCTTTTTACCAGGAACTGCTCTGGCTCTTGTTCTGCATCGCGGCTGTTCCATTCCAATAAGTCCTGCCACCAAACTAATTGGGCTCGGTGTAAAAGCTCAAATTGTTCAACAGGCTCTGACAGGCAAGAGAAAACGAGATTGGTATAGTTGCATGTGCTTCAATACAAATCGTGTGTGGAGTTTAGCCCCATTGACTGTCGTAGATACTGGGAAAACAAACTCCTACACTGCTCTGTTTGACAACTAGGTGACTGGGTTTTCTTGTACATGAATCAAAACCACTGGGGATTCCATACATTATTTTAAGAAAGTGATTATTTTGCCATGATAAACAAGTTCACTGACTGAACTCAACAGGCGATAAATAGATATTGTTGCACTATTTCTCTCTCTATTGGATCATGAATCCAACAGTGGGAATGGCCACGCCCCGAACACCATTTCAGGAACAAAATAACTTGTGTTTGTTTTCTGCGACTCCCTCCCTTGGTTTCATTATCCAACTGATTTTAAACTTTGTTCAACTAATTATGCAATGACAATTGTACACCAGGTCTAGGTGGACTATAATTGTTTGCCTCGTGTCTTTGTCCACTTTGGCTCCGATGAAGACACAGCATTTCGTCTGTTCACCGAGTTAATGGCTGTGAATAAATCACCGTCCCTTTTTGTCCTCTGGACGTTTGCTGTCCTCGGGCTGAGAGGCAGCTGCATTTCACAGGAAGATGTGCGGAGAAGCACGGTTTTTATTTGATAATAATATCTATTTGAACTCTTCCCTTCCCTGACTTCGCTCCTCTTGGGTTAATACAACAGACCCCTTCAGCCTCTTGTGGATCATATCTCGTTTTCTCTGCTGTGCAATTGATCTGAGGCTGTGAAAAGGAAACCTGCCAGCTTTACATAATTGAATTGCAAAAGATTGCTTCTCTCTTTGAGGCTCACATCAATCTCTGTACCTATTAGAAGGAATGAAGTAAATCTTATTGTCATTTCAATTGTCTTTTATTGAAGGTATGCATCAGAGGTGTGCACCCTATATGTCATGCTCTCTAGTATTACAGCCTCATCCTAAAAAGAATTCAACAGAATATCAAACAGTGACTGCAGCACCAAGGCAGCATATGCTGTGAGGTTACTGTACGTGCTGGGCTGCAGCCACATCCTCAAACATAGTATATTTTGAATATTTATTTGTTATGTTTTTCAAGTATTTACTTTAACTGTACAGATAAAATAGAAAAAGAAAGATGGGGACTGTGCACATGTGACTTTTAGGATTTCACAAACTATGCCTTTGCTTCCCTGAGCCACTTTCCCCTTTGCAATATTTTCGCTCTTTACTTGCTGCCACAGAAGAATGCTGAGAGAGTTGTGATCATTCCCAGTTTCAGTGTGGTTGATGAGGCCTTGCTCAGTTCATTACAGTTTGTCACAGGCTGCAAACACCATGCTCAGTGGACAAAAGCTTTGCATACTAATTTTAGCCTCACTACATTTTCCAAGCAGCAGCAGCCAGGTGTGGCCATGTCCCGGAGAGTGTTTTACCACCCTGTCCCCCAGTCACTCCTCCATTTACTGCTGCTTCCCATTATCAAATGCTAAATGTTTGTCCTCGCACAAGGGTGAAGCACAGCACTGGCTCCGGTGTTCGACAAGGACAGCTTTTATTAATGCACACAAGTGTGTGGGGGTCTGTTCTTGTCAGAATCAAACCTAGAAGTCAGAGGTGGTTTTGTATGGAAATGAGATATTTACAATGGACATTTGTTTTATTCATTGCACTTATCACCGGGGGTAAGATCGTGACGGGGCTGCCCTGGGCTCTGCTTAGCCATATAGGCCTATGTTAATAGAAGATAAGCCTCGCACATCTAAACAAGTATATTTTCATGTATACATTTACATTTACACTTCTCATAATTACTTAAGCCAAGGAGGTTATGCTTTCACCCCTGTCTGTTGTTTGGAGGTTGGTGTGTTTGTGAGCAGGATTACTTGTTATTTCTACAAAAGTTGGTGGAAAGAGAAGACATAGGTCAGGGAGGAACCCATTAGATTTTTATCCTTTTTTTTTGGGGACATTCTCACCGATTGCCCGCGGGAACAATTCATGTGTCTTGAAAACAAAGTGAACTGATATCAAAAAATGTGTGAGATTTGGTGCAGCTTAATTGAATTTAAGGGGACCTTTTTACTGGGTGTCATTCTAGGCTAAATGCGATTTGTTATAGAAAAGCTAAAATGATGGTTGCCTGTCTGTAGTCTAAGTGATTATGTTTGTCATGAATGTGACAAAGTCTTGTAAACTTATGCTGTCTGAGACAAACCAGTGACCCCCCCCTATCTGTCAGCAGTACCTGCAGACATTCAATCACAGCAGCAGCAGAGGGAGGAGGACAGAGGACAGGAGGGAGGACTAATGCTGACTCATGTCTGTGTTTTTCATTCTCTCTAAACTCCACTCAGGATTATTATTTACTTCACTGACATTTTAGATCTGTTTCCACTGATAGATTATTGAGTTAGTAGTCCCTCTGCTGTTGTGAACATCACTGTTGCTCCCCCTAGAAACAGTACTAGTTGTAATTATTAATCAAATGAGCTGGAATGGAACTTCAATTCTGCAGTAACGTATATGATCAATATGTTTCTCCTCATTATACATTTTATCCATGGTTTATATTTTTGCTTCAAAGTGAATGTAGATTCTTAAATTTCTCATTATACTAGTTCTCTATATGTTAACAATCAATCAGGCAAACATCATAAGGTGGATATGATGGAACAGAATGTAGTGGCCACCCAATGTAGAACAAATGTTGTTCTGCAGGCCGGCTACATTTTTCCTTTGGCTCCCTAATCTGTATTCTTGTGTCCTTGTGGCAAGTCCTTGTGTTGTTAGAACTCGTGAACATCAGAACTGTCACAGGGCTTCCCCCCCTTTTTCTGTCAAGGGCTCTCCTTAATAGCAGATCAGCCGACCTCTGTCAATCACTTGTCAGTCAGACAGATGGCAGCGAGCCAGGTGGTAAGTACATGAAGGTAAAGTGGGGGAAAATAGGTCAGTAATTCATGAAAGTTAAGTATCTCATAGTTTTTGTCTGGCCTTTTAGGAACAAGTTTAATTTTACATAATGGCCCTACTACACGTCGTACATATGCACCAACGCAGTCCTGACACCACATAGCACCCGATATAACAAAGCCCGATTTAACCCCCGCTCATGATTGTCAATTTGCCCTCCAAATGAATTTCACTAACCTGGCACTTTTTGTTTATTGGTTTTGCAAGAATATTATGTCATTAGAGAATTTATAAACAGTAAAAATGCTACAGTATTTAATCAATTTATGAACAGAACTAAAATAACACATTCATGGACAAAATTAAGAAAGGTCATCAAATCGAGATTCTTGTCCATAACAGACACTGACATCAGTACAACAGCACATCACCCCCGCTGCAAATAACAATATAAATACCCCTTCAAACCATAAAAAGTAGCTTCAGTCAGGACTGAGTGGAAAATTCAAAAGAAGATTTTTTAAATTAAGCCGATAGTTTATCAGAAGGTCGGTGTAATAAAGAATATTATGTATCGAGTGGCTATGAGAGGGAGATATTGATTGAAAAGCTAAGACATACTGTTGGGTGAAGAGAGGGAAGTCAATGAGGGGCAGAACCCAACAACACACTGACATACATTTACCTATCTCTCTCTCTGACAACATCACAAAATGGTGATACCCCGGCATGTAGTAGGTATGGTGTACCACTTTATATTGTACATGCACCAATAGAGGATTTAATTACATCGTGTAAAATCCTAATACCTAAATTTACTCTGGCTGCACCTCCCCCAGATCTCCCTGCTAAGAAGTATTTATAGAGATTAATGACGGTAAGTAAATACGATTTTGATCTGAAATCAAGCTTTTTAATGTTGAGACACGTAAACATGTCAATCATTGGGTTGTTTTGAAAACATGTGGTATGTGTTATGGGAAAAGTAACAGACCTTAGTTAGCCGTAGTTAGTAATTTATCATTAACTTAGTTTTTATATATTTTTTCGATTTATTTAGTCTTGCTGTGGTGGTATTTTGTAGTTAATCTGGGCCCTAACTAAACAAAATTACTTTCAAGACTATTCAAAGAGTCTGGTTAACGAAAGTGCATGTAGCAGAGAACTGTAAGTGACCACTGCTTACTGTGAGCCTCACTTTCCTGAAAGAGCTAGAAGTCAGAACCACACTTGAGCTAAAAGGAGATTACACTTTAAAAGTAGGCACAACTTTACTCCTGCTTTAATTTCAATTTAGAGTGAAACAAAGTGAACAAAATCCTCATTTGAAAGTTAGAGTGCCTTCAAACGCCATGTTGCACGATTACTAGTGAAGTCCTTTTGAAGCGATATCCTTAGAAAATGGACGAGAACATATAACAAAAGAATCATATAAAATAAGTATCATATTTACATGAAGTCACATATCGAAGTTTCTGTTTTCAACCAGGAAATAGTCAATACAACCAAAAGTACAATAATCATGAGGGAAAAAAAGGAATATATTCACTTTTAGATGGGTAAAAGATGTCAGTGAGTAAACCCCTTTATTAAGTATTATCTTTGGAAACTACACACATTGAAAGATCTGATCAAGGATTAAACCAGCGTGTCCACTTAATATAGAGAAATTAGAAGACATACATGTTTAAAAAAGTTTTAAAACAACCTCATCATCACAACAAGGAGCATACGCATCAACAAAAAACCATACAACTATTGTGAATATAGCCAGTGAGTATAATCAATCTACTACTAGGTCCAGAAATACCATTTGAATGAACAGAGGTACCAGATTTATTATAAAGGATAGGAGTAACTTTTGATTGGCTCAGAAGTAAGGAATGGTGAAGCTGGGATCAGGTGAGGTCCGTAATTCCATATTAGTGGACTAGAGGCTCAGAGAGTGCAGACCTTTTCCAACATTGTATCTCGTCAAGTTAAAGAAAGTGATGAAAAAAGACATGGATCGTCCTGGAAAATCATCCAGCTCCTAAATATGATGATTTCTGGCATCGCTCATGCCCCCACCCCTCCACACTTTGCATAATCTTGCTAACTTAACAACCTAATGCAGATGATGTTATTACCTCAGTGGCGGAGGTAATAACATTAGTTCTAGAGCAGCTGGTTGAGTCTAATCCCAGGTAGCATACAAGTGGATATTAAAACTGACAGCAATTTCACCTCCACTTCAATCTGAAGAGAAGACAAACTGTATCGAATGCATCTCCTCAACCATTTTCTCGTCCCAACTTGTTCCTCGTCCTGCATTTGTTTCATTCTCACTGTAAAATTCTTCAACAACAAGCGGTTGCACCACCGTCTCCATTCATCTACATCTGCTTCCCTCAACATCACGTAAGATTTTGTGGCACGACAATCTCAATCATATCTTGTAGTGTGTGATGGATCATTGTTTTCAAATCTCATAGTGTGTGCACATTTGAGATTGGAGGGAAGAACATCTGTTGAATTTATCCTGACCTGCTCCCCCCCCCCGAAAGGACAAACTGACAGACTAACTCTATCTAACTTCACACTATCTCACATGTGCTCTGTAGACCTGCTGCTTATAGACAGCACTGTGTGAGGTTGTACAGCTTTAACTGCAACATTACTAGCACTGTGTCTAATGAATAACAGGCTGGAATATGACAGAGCCATGGACAAACCAGACCACTTCTCTCTCTCACTCACTTGCTCTTTTGTCGCTGTTGGAACTGGCAGCTGTGAAAGGTCTATGATCTTGAATAACTGACAAGATATCACTGCGGGGGGGGGGGTTAGGATGTGGACACATTACATGTCTGAAGTGTTTGCTGATCTAATATGATTTATTTTCCCATATGAGAACAGAGCCGTTTGACTTAACATGGCACTAAATCTCAAATGTCGTCCTCTAGGTGATCTGCTGGGAGGGTCATTAAGCATAAGGACATAATTAGGCCAAACACTGTACAGAAAATGACCAAAAATAAAATGTCCTCAGGCTGCAGGGAGGATGGAGTCATAATCATGTTGCTATTTCTTCATATACACTTTGCCAACAAGTGCAGTGAAATTGTTTCGGACTCTCGACTGCTAAAATCTTTTACTTTTAAAATGACAAAAAACAAACGCTGAATTCTGTCCAATAAACAAGAAATGTCTGTGTACAACACCTGCTTCACTTGTCACTGCAATCAACAAGCGAGTAAGGAGCTGTGTACGTATGGTCACACCCAAGCCGCTCACCTCCTGCACTGACCCCTGTCTCTGAGGAGAGGGCTAATACTTACAGAGGACACTGGCCTTCACTAATGTACTAAAACAGATCCACTCAAAATAGATTAAACTGCTTCACACAACGGATTTTATCCTTGTTCAGGTTATAACCGCTCACGTCTTTCTGTCTCCTCGCAAGTTGCATTTCTGTTCCTGCAGCTGGAGTTCCTATTGCGTTGTTGGAAGCCCTGCATGCGATCAAGCTTTGACTTCTGAGCCCAGCAGCCCTCTGCCTCTCAGAACATTCGTCTCTGAAATGCAAAACAGCCTGTAGTGCACTTTGACTTAACTTTTTGAGATGTTTTTCAAGGCTTCCTGGTGTTTTTTGGTTTTACTATACTATACTTCGGACTACTTTGGGTTGTTGGTAACCTCATGAATTACAGGTTGAGTACTAAGAGCTTTGGATTTTGAAAGTGACTGACTGTATTAGAGCTACAGCTAAAAGAGAAAAATACATTGTTGAAAGTTGAAAGCTTCTATATTTGCCCATGTCACATCCATCCAAGTTTCAAGAAAATTGGTTCAGTAGTTTTTGCAAGAAACAAACAGACAGATGGTAATGAAAACATAACCTCCTTGGTGGAGCTCGGTGTAAAGGTTTTAATGCAAATTCACTTAATCACATAGACTAACAAAAATACATATTTAATTGTTGTAAGATAATTTGATGTACATATTTTGATACCTAGCAGCATCGTTCTGGCACTTGTTTTTGTTATAAAATGATTGTTTATACATTTCCTGAGTTATGCATCAGAAGTGCTAGACAACAAAACAACAAAAAAACATCATGATTGCAGTTCACAGATACTGCTGAATTCATCAGAAACAATGAGTATTTCAACCTCACTTTAGTTGCCGTTCTGTAAATAGACTTATGATACAACAACAACCACTAATGACGCTGCATTAACAATTAATATACCTAGCCTATGCCATGAACCCTCCTGTTGCCGTTAACCTTTTTTTTTTTAACTAAATGAGTTTCCTTGCCTCCACTAACTCTTTGCCCTGTCACAGAGAGGGACCTGGCAGTGACACATGCAGCTGGAACACCTTCAGCGTGGAGCTGAAGCCTTGGAGAGACATCAAGCGACTCTCGTGTTCTGTCCGTGTGACCTGACAGAGCCTGGCGTGTCGACCTGGCTGTAAAAGCAGACAAGGGCCACTGAACGCCTGCATCCACTGTGGATACTGTGTCTGCCAATAGAGGCAGAACCCCCAACTGAGTGTATCCAACGGAGCAAGAAACTGGCTCTCAAATTCAAAACAACACAATTTTCAGTAAAAGAACAGCAACTAAGTATAGACTTTATAGACATTTCTGTCCATGGGTCTTGACAGATTTTCCACTTTGGTCCTACCTGAATTATCTGACGTTATAAAACAGATTGCCATGAAATTTGGGACAGATACCACTGCTGGCCAAAGGATGAATCCAAATAACTTTGGGGATGCTTTTTCTTTTGTGCTTTTTTCCCTTTTTTCTTGAAATAGGGCACAAGTTCTCTAGATGAGAACACAAATGGCCACGGCCATCAATTCTCTTTCAATTTCGGGTGACCACAGGATCTGTCGCTAACCAGGTGCAGCCAGATGCAGCTTTGCTCACGGTGGCAGAAGGCTAAATGTATGATCAGTAGGAGGAATACAGAACCAGTAGATGGTGTCGGTTGAGCTTCAGTGGCCAATTACATGAGCTCCAGGTGAAACAGAGGGATGAGGTCTCTCACCCCTTAAAGTGAAATGAGCGTGAGAGCTGGTTCAACGTGGGAACCTTTAAAGAACCAGTTTGCTTTTTATGGACTAGAGCCGCCTTAGAGCCACATCATTGCATCACCATATACGCTGTCTCTACGCCTCAACTGTATAAATGAACCCACTAACTTATATTTAATTCAGTCCATCTTGGCTCAACTCCCTCACTTCTCTCTCTCTCTCTCTCTCTCTCTCTCTCTCTCTCTCTCTCTCTCTCTCTCTCTCTCTCATGCTGACACGTAGACACATAGACACAGACTCAGCTGACGTCTCTGACCCGCTACAGTTTAAATGTAGATTTGTGTGTAGGCACCGCCACGTTATCAACATTGATCACCACAACAATGATCAATACTTTTCTTAGAAGAGTATTATCTTTCTTTATAGCTGCACATAAATTATTTTATTCAGACTGCTCCCTCTCTTCCTCTCTCTCTCTCGCCCTGACATGAAGACACACGTCTCACACACACATCGTGTCATCCAACATGAGTAAAAACAACATATTGTGGTCTTCACCGACACAAATTTTTGTTTCTTTTTTGCACACAAAGTGGTCAATTGCGATCCGATCACAAGTGGTCACAACAAAGTTTTGGTTGGTCTTATTGGTCACGATAATACCACCCACAGCCTCTGACGTCAGCAGTTCTTTCTCTTTTAGACCAGCAACCGAGAGACAGTTCTTTGGCTGTCAAAACAAAAATAACCTTAGGCCCTGGCTCTGAACCGGCCCTCCAACTGCCTCGGTGGAAAAGGTGTATCTGAAAGAGATTGAAGCAACTGAAGTTCCACAATAAAAACACAACAACCCTTCATATACAATGCTCTAAATATACTGCCAGTGGTAGAACAGATGTGGTGCAGCAGCTGCTGGAACATCAGCAGGTCTGGTTATAGTTGTGCTGACAATCAGTAACGTGACGCACGGAATAAACACATGCATCCTTTCCACTGCAGTGTGATGAATAAAGGTGTTTTGTCAGTTACACAGAAAAGATCTGACATTCTACAAGTTGTTTGCAGCTCACTCACCACACAGAACAACAGTATTGATTGTTCTGCAGAACTCCACATCACAGGATTACACTCATATGGAGGATATTGATGGTGATCTTTCTAGGTTTCAGTCAAAAAACATTGATGCATATATCAATTTGCAGTGCTGTCGGAAAAGAGGTTATATTATTTGACATTATTTTTGAGTGTTTTTTTTTATTTTGGCAAGGTCTGTGTGCTATGTGCTTCTGCCAATTAGAGTCACACAAATTGCCCTGCGTTTGCAGTAAGAGGTCATCCGAGCAGGTTTTAACACAAAAGCAATGTCGGTTCAAAATGAGCAGCAAAATTGAACTATGCTACCCAATTAGCATAAACACAGACTGAGCTGCGCCTCTCCTCCCACCTCAGCATCGACATCGCCGCTACAGGAGAATGAAACATTCAATCTGACTAACGTTTTGAGCTTTTGATTGTGTTGTCCATGTGAACCCTGAGAATACCAACAACACCGAGGTACTACATCACAGCATGTTACTACGAAGATCATGAGTAAGTAGCCTCTGGTCCTTATGTTAAGAGAGATTCCTGGTTGCCAGTAGATCTGCTTTGCGAGGTCAATGCACAGCTTGTTAGAAAATCACCTTTGGGGCACATTCCATACGTCACTGGACAAGGGATCAAAAGGTTTATCCTGACCTGCTTCAGTTAACTCATGCATAACGCTCTTTGTTAAAACATTGTCATTCATCTGTCACCTGCAAGCTCACCCTGATACTCGTTTTTTTGCTTTCGGAGAATTTCTTTTACTTTTTGTCATGTTACAGCGCTATGTATTTCCTCCCCTCCCCCTATTCTTCTGTCAAAGGTGATCACATACGGTTCAGAATGATATGTATTTATAGCTCCTTTGATAATGTCCTTGCTGAATTTGTCATTAGGGGTGAACACCCCCATTGCTCCCAACAGTGAACAGCTCTCTTTCCAAAGGGTGCATACAAATGGCGAGAAACATATAAAAGCTGCTGCCAGGCCCCTGCAGGAATTTCACACTCCTCTATATGCTTCCACGTGTGTATAATTATCCTCATCAATTACATAACTGCAGCCTGCACACAGACACATGTCAATCACACTGACTGCATGTTTCTTCTTGCGAAGGATTCTTGGTCTGTGGTTGTCACACAGTATTCTTGTGTCCCAGGAATCGTCTTGACATGGCTTCATCTGCCTCTCAGTGGGTGACAATCTGCTGATATTGTGGCATATGCAGGTTAGTGTGTGAAGCAAAATACACTGTGGTGAACTTTATTTTGAAAACAGTACAAACAATTAAAATTATGGACATGACCCTGGATGTCCTTGATCACTGCAGTCTTGACAATTCTGATATCTTTAGAACCATCTGCTCTTTGCTTAGGTGATGATGGGACTCAGGCATTGTCTTCAAAGCTTCATTAGGTCACAGCACATTGTCGAGAGGTTTTCTGATACTAGTGAATATTTGTAAGATGAGTAGAGTTAGATAGGCAGGGATGATGGATTGACTGCTGAATGGGTCGTGGCATTCAGATGAAACCGACCATTTAGCCAATGAGGCTAGCCAATGTATGGTTAACTTAAGCAGATATAATGTTAATACAGTATAAGGCCAGGTCTACCTGCTGACTCTGCTCTTCGCTTGGCTGCTCGTACGATCTAAAAGCAGCTTCAAGGTACGTTAGGTTAGGGCTTCATCTGTCAGAGGGCTTGGTAGATTTATTACACCGCCGCCTGATAACCACTGCAGGGCCTGCTGATAGGTCAAAACATCATTTAACATGGATACTCTGCCTCCACAGCAGTGCTCAGCCAACATTTTTTCTGGGTATTGATAACTAATAATTCTGCAGCCTACAGTCCAGAATACTGTGGCCTTTTATTAGAGAGGCTAAAAGTACGGCTGTGGAGGTCTGGTTGTTGGTTAGGCGTGTAGCGCATCTGACCTTAAGGCCAGATATTGCATTTTTCAGACTAATAAAGATCTTCTTTTCTCATTTTTATAAATACATCCTCTCCCGAAGTGTAACTACACAGTAGTAGTTTTTTTTTTTACTCTTGCAGTGAATTGCCCAAAGTTAAAGAGCAATCTATTATTTTAAAGATTGCTTTTTTTTATATGAATTACATTATTTTGCACCATTAAATGATATCACAATTAATGACAGCTTTGGAGAAAATCCTGCATTCATTACCATTAATTGAGGTAAGAAGATTAACCCAAACAGAAAGGCTCAGTGGATGACAAACGAGTTGAAAACGCTCAGCACAGAGCCACCTGCAGTCACGAGTGCTCTGAGTCGTTGATGATCACCAGTGGCAATTTTGCTATCAATTAAATTGCCGAGAGGATGTTAAAGGTGTCTCCACAGGAAGCGTCTTCCGTGGTGTCAAGGCACTGACAGGGAGAGCGAGAGCGGGGCTTGTGGATTGCTGACTGCAGCAACATAGTTCCCCTGTATGTGCCCGATAGTGCCACTGCAATTAAGAGGCGAGCTTGTCTAATGGGGCGGCAACATGAAGAATATGTCGAGGCCAACATTGTGAAAGGCTTTGCAGACTGAGCTGTAGAGGCTCAAATTGAGACGTAGAGTAAACCGCATCTTAAATGATCGCTGCAGGTTCACTGGACAGAAAAAAGCCAATCAGAGGAATTCAAGCGAGTGCAGATTTGTTTCATTTCATTATTTATTAGTTATTAATAAGGGATGATTTTTTAATTTTCATAAAATGATCAATGAATGTTGATAATTACGGGGCACCGCCCTGGTATCAGACGATTAACCAAACTGTAAGTACAGTTTAAAATGAGTGTTTGTGGGGTGAAGGGTGAAGAGCTGACTTGGAGCACTGTCTAGCTGTTAGCACAGGAGGGATGCACACAATATCACAAATGGCTGCTTAGAATTCTCAACCAAAGACGGCGGGTCGATCCCCGTCCCCCTCATTCCGCGCACCCATGTCCTTGGGCAAGATACTAAACCCCAAATTGCCCCTGACAGCTGTTGAGGGCTGTGTGAAATTGATGTGTGATGGATGTGTGATAGAGGAGGTGAGCGGTTTGATCGTAACATCTGGATGACGTGTCAGCCGTGTCACAGGGAACTCCTAGGGATTCCGGTGAGTCTTGTCCACTGGTTTCGATCCAGTGAGTTTGAAAGTAAGCCAAACACACAGGTGAGATTGGCTAGATTTAGAACTAGCGGCTTCAGAGCTTCAAGAAACCCTGAGTCATGCCTCTGGGTTTTCGTGTAGACCTTCTATTGTTCTGAGCAAATGTCCCAAGGTCCCAACACTGGGCTTTCAGGGGAGGTGGCTTTAAGACACTGGTTCTTTATCTCCATCCACAGCAGCAGCCGGGGCCCGGAAGCTGCACAGCTAGCCACTTTCTAATGTATAATGGATGATGAAATGTGTAGCATGACTTAAATGACCTTTACTCTTATAATTATTGCATGGGAATTATAGTGTCTTACCCATGTATACCCACTTTGTTTGCCACATTGTTTTTTCTCTTCTGGTGTTTCTTCCCTTATACACTATTACACAGGCTGGTCTAAAAAACACTTTTCCTGTAGGTCTGGTAACACGTTTGTGATATTGGGAAAAATAAACTTTACTTTATTTGACTTGTCTGCATTTAGAAATTGCATTTCTAATCCGTATGCTGGTGCAGTTGTTGCCTCACAGCAACAATGGTTACAATCCCTGTTTCTTCCTGATTGGAGTTTGCATTTCTGCGTGAGAAAGGCATACATACATATAATTAAAAAAGTACCCGCACTTATATTGCACTTACATGTAGCACTTGTAGCTGGGCTTTTTTGAAGGCTAATTGTACTTACATGATTCTTGCTGTTCTGGGTCTGTACCCTTATGGTTGAGTGCACTTATGTAAGTCGCTTTGGATAAAACAGCAGCTAAATGATATGTAATATGTAATACAGAATGGAGTTAGGTCAATTTGGAGACTGTTTGTTACATTGTTTGTCTTTATACAGTCTATAAGTCCTAGGTATTGTCCAGGGTGTACCGTGCCTCTTGCCCAGTGTCAGCTGGGATAAGCTCCAGCTGCCCCGTGACCCTTAAAGAATAAGCGGTATAGATAATGGATGGATTGATTTTGAATGGATTCAGAACTGACCTCATCACCAGTGCTGAATTGAGTTTGTAACGCTATTTGAGGTAGTGATGCTTCTGTTTATATATTTGGCACTTAATTTGGTAATATATAAAAGCCAAGTTGGTGGGAGAAAGTGAGATTTTGTCAGTGTCAGACTTTAGAGTGTGAGCATATGACCATATCCCGGAGTCAATGTTTTCCAGTTCATGTATTATATGTGACATGTATCAGGATTTGGTGATTTATTTTTGGCCAGCATGACACCAGTGGCTGTTCGACCAATGCTCCATTCCAAAGATGCCAGAAACTTTGACATTCTAACTTCCTAACAAACCCCCAAAAAATCATACCCAGAGTTCCTCAAAGTTTAAATCGGAATTGTCAAGATTTTTCAACCACAATGTTCTCGAGACATGATTATTAGACATCTAACTTTATTTAGAGACCGCTTTCCCTGGGCTTCACATCACCATGGCCTGTATAGGCAACACCTTGCTGAGAATATAGTATAACAATAAACTTTATTTGTTTAGCACTTTTATAAATAATGTTACAAAGTGCTTTAGAAGGAAGAAACAGGAAGACATTTTTGAGCTAGGGTGAGATGGGGGAGAGAGGTGTGGCCGATGAAGCACTTGCTTCAGTTTGAGATGCATCACCTAGTTGCATTGAATATAATATATATAACCTTTAAACAGAGTGTGTCACTGTCTCCTTAAATAAGCATTACATGCAATAGTAGCAGGTAGGGAACAGGAGACGTTATATTGTAGATACCACCTAACAAGCTGTATAATTATCATGAAGCCTCTGCCAGTTCCTCTTATACTATTGTCTTTGCAGACTCATTGTTTACATCGATGGAATTGTCTTGTAAAGCCGAACTCTCACCTTCGTTCGCACTGCTTGGCATATGTGTCCCCTGTTTAATTGACGGGTAGTTAGCTTGTTAGTGTCTGAGGAAGGCTCCAGGTGGCCCGCTAACCAAATATAGACCAATCACCCACCAGTGAAAGGACATGTTTCTGCAACCTTCAGCACACCACCATGCTCAGGGTGTACTTGGGCATCTGTGCTGCAAAAACAACCTTGCACAGGTTTGTACAATTTTTTCCACTGCATTTCAGATTTTCAATAAATGACAAATGTCACTGCAGATCTTAAATAATGAACACAAATGCCCATGTATGCACAGCTCTCACTCCAAATGTAGTATATATGGTACTACTATTCTCAGAGTGCCAGAGCATCCCTCCGTCAGCTGTATGGTTTAAATGGAGCCGGAGACCTGGCAGTAATGGCTGTCCAGTCTCCTGGGTTGATATTCTCAGGCTGAGACTCAGTGAGAGCCAAATGAATTGATACCACTGAGGGTGGGGGGAGTTTGGAGTGCCCTAGAGGGCAGGGGTAAAGGGGACTGCAGGGGATCCTGGCATTTGGACCAGTGATTTAATATGGAACAATCCAGCCTTTTCTGAATATTTTGGATTTTTAGAGCGATTGAAGTTCAGCTTCCTGGATGTTTTGTCTGTGATGTAAAGAAACATACATTTGTATTCACCGAGTTAATTACGGAGACTTCAGCGCTGAGGGGGATTGGAGCTGGGAACAGGCCCAGCAGAGCAGGAGCAGTGCAGAGAGACGATCAGATGGCTTGAAATCAAGTTCTGTCAGAACACTGACTTTGCTGCTCCACCATAGGCAGTTGGCTGCACTAGCAAGGTTATGACTGTCTATCTGAATGTAATGCAAGTTTAACTGAATTTTAAAAAAGATGACAAAGAAAGCAAATTAACGGACTATGTTATTTTATCGATTTTTGCTTCTGCTATATTTCCAAGCTGGTGCCAGTGAATTGGACAAAACAAGTTGATGACATGAAAAGTCATATTTTAAATGGATGTAAAACAATGTAAAACACTATAAAAACATGATAGAAATAGGACATTTATGTTTGTTTCATGGAATTAACTCTCTCAGACAGTTTTCTTCAGCCTCAGTGACATATTCAGTTCATGTACCTCTTCATTTATTCAAGTCTATTTCCATTGCATCTTGTCACATTTTTCTTCTCTTAATGCATGAACCTTTCTACATTGGCCGAATGAAAAAAAAAAAAAAATGATCAAGAAATTAAATGAGATCTAATTTTCGGTTTGATACGAGATCTATATTCAGACCATAACGTTAATGTATTGAGAGACATCAAAATAAGATAAATACATACAATCATTACATCAAAATAAGATAAATACATACAATCATTACATCAAAATAAGATAAATACATACAATCATTACATCAAAATAAGATAAATACATACAATCATTACATCAAATACAACTCAGTTCTTACTTACAGAATGAAACAGACAACAACAGACAATGAATGATTGATCTTGAACATCTCAAGGATGACATGTAAATAATCTCTCTTGCCTTTTGCTTTCTCTTTGACACAGATTCCAGTCAACAGCTTAGTGACATGTAGCATGTCTGTCTGTTGGTTTGAGTAAATGCTCTGCTGAGATTATGAGTCTTTGAGTGTTTGAGAATGAGTTGTGAGCAGATATTGTTTTCTGTAATAGGTGATTCTTTATTTTTTGCAGTGCATGACCTCCTCGCTGTAGAAGTCCCAGGGCATTTGCATTCTGAAATTGAAATGTCTCAGCTTTCCAAACAGGTCCAGAGGTGTCCTTCACGGGTATTTGTATACCCACTTTGTGTACATGTCAGTGTTGTTAGATTTTCAGTATGTGTCGTTTTGTCAACTTCCTTTCACAAGAGTAGCTATCAGGTAAGATTTGATAGTTTTTGTCATGGGACTCAAACAGACAGCATATTTCATCCCTTTCTGAATTTATACTGACTTTGTATTAGTAAATATTTTATCTTTGTATTTGTGTATATACAGTATATATATATATATTGTGTTGACTGTTGCGTGAGCAGCCTCTGCAATCCGAAGTTTTGTTGAGCTTCGACAATGGGACATCACAGTGCCAACAAGCCTGTCTGTATAATATAAATGAATTCTAGGCTTCTCATGTAATGGGAATGAGAAAGAAGGAGCAGCAGAGACAATTGCTCCCCTGCACGCACGAACCAAAGTCTGCACCACAATTCAACAGCCTAGTAATGAAAACGAGACAATAACGTACCCCATTACCTGATTTCATTACCTAATATCCCACTGGGATCAATATCAGAGTTCAGTCTTATCTATCTTAACTTCTCATTAAGGGTTTGGGGAAGAAAGTTAGATTAGATTTTTTTTTTGGCCTTTAGATACATTTATATGGATGGGATGCTTTTTTGAATGGGACACAGTGGAGACTTTACATATAGAGTCCACTTCACATGAAGAGGGCTATTTGGCAGATAATGTCCTCTTTGGCTCTGGAGGAGCTTCTAATGTAGGAGGAAAGAACCTTGATCGTGTCAATTGATTGCACATAAAGCCTGCATCACAAATGGGCAGTGTGGAGTTTCAAAATGTGATGTTAGGTGTCAGTGAAGGCCTAAAGACAGAAGATATTTTGGTGTGTTACGGAAGGTGTAGGATATAGTTTACTTGAATAATACAAGGGGCTGAAGGTCTGGACATTGACCTCTATCAAATGGATTTTGACCATCCTTTTTAAAATCGGTCTCTTATGTAAGAGCTTAACCTCGAATAGAAATCACTCACAAAGAAGTTTCACTATGTTCTACTTCATATGTCCTAAGGAAACTCCTTAGGATTGATAACAGGGCCAATCCTGGCATATTTAAATTGATTGGTGTGGGTTGAATAAAACTGATCAAAATACGATCCCTGCCTTCTGAATGCGAAACATAATCATCAGTCACTCCCAGGTCAAAGGTCTCTGCAGTAGACACAGGTTGTTATTGTCTCCGGCTCCAATCAGCACTGATTTATTGACTCTGCCTTATGTGTCGTGTTCCTCAGACTCAGAGGCTGCTGCTTCACCAGAACTAGTATTAACAAGTCCAGTGTAATTGCATTGCAAGCTCTCAATGAGCGGCTATTTATCTTTTTTGTTGTCACTGGTTTCTACACAACAAACATTAGCTCTCAGCTCCCTAATTAAGCCTCACTATCACTGTAGTTACCAACCGGTTTAAACCGCTGCAGTCATTTTAAACAGCAAACAAGATCACAGTGTTCAGCACTGTTAAATGAATCCACCTCCATGTCTCTGTGGCCATAACCTTTTATAAACCCATTAAAGGCTAACTTAACCCTTTAGTTTAGGCTTAAGTACTTACACCCCCACTCCCCTACCACACATACACACATATGACATACCTATTAGGTTGCTAAAGTTATCTAGGTTGTCTAGCTATGAGCAACGACAGTAGCAGCACACACACCTTTCAACACAAATGTTGCATGAAGTACAGGGCTGTGTGTGTGTGTGTGTGTGTGTGTGTGTGTGTGTGTGTGTGTGTGTGTGTGTGTGTGTGTGTGTGTGTGTGTGTGTGTGTGTGTGTGTGTGTGTGTGTGTGTGTGTGTGTGTGTGCGTGCGTGTGCGTGTGTGTGTGTGTGAGACAGCTGAGGGTCAGGAAAGGATGGTTGACATCTGTGAATGATAGATCACGTGGTGGTTTAGAGAAGTTGCTTTCCAGATTCCCATTCACAAGTGGTTGCTGGTGGTGGGGTGCTGCCCATCTCTGATTAGAGGGTGTCCCAGTTTTCAAATACATATAAATGTCATGATGTGGGGACAATCCAAACAGCCGAGTCAACATAAGCATTGGCCCTGCAATGCCCAAGCAGTTTGAAACACTGGGCGTCGTTATGAGCCATGTTCAGCCCATAAATGTTGTTTTTTCATTACTATTGTAATTAATGTACTAAAACCAGCATTAACATATTTCATCAAAGAACACGCATTATAGTTAACAGCTATAAAAAAAATACATATGAGTGTGCAGTGTCATTCAAGCGATTACAAGTTGTATTGTCTTTTGTTCAATAACTGCCAACTGCCCAACACACATCCATCTTTTTCCAATTTGCCTTTTGTGAAGAGCTGGATTCAGTATTTCACGCTGACAAATGTGAAGCGTACGACTACGACACTCTGCTCAGTCCGTCTGCTGAGCACAAATGCACTGCTGTATTAATTACTGATCATTTGGAATCATATTTCTGGCTTGCGTGCAGTGTTTTCCCTTCATTTTTAATACAATGTCAAATGAATGACACTGTTGCTTGACCCTGAGCAACAGCGCTTTATGCGCAATCCAACACTCATCATTCATAATCATCTGCAAAGAGACAGACAACACATCACTCCAGTGGCTCATCAAGTAATACTCATTATTTCCATTCTATGAATTCTGTATCATTATTCATTTTAAAAACCTGTCCTCATCATTCTATCATGTCTCTTGACGCTGTAGATCGGCTCATTTCTGCACAGAGTGGTGCCGAGAGTGTGTGTGTGTGTGTGTGTGTGTGGGTGGGTGGATAAGATGGGTTAAGCAGGAGGATTGCTATCAATTGATGTTGACCATCTAGTGGACCCTCAAATCCATCGGCCTTTGTTCTGTTAAGAAGCTTTGAAGGCCTCTTCATCCTCACAAATTAAATTTAGACTCGAGCGTTTAGCATAGGTTCAGCGCTCTAATCTCTCCGATCGCTTGCTCTCTCTCTCGACAAGTTAATAGACGTGCGGCCATTCGAGCCAAGCGCTGCAAATGCACATGAAAGGGCCATTGTGGAAGAGTATGCATGAGACATACAGTGCATATCATCTAGTGTGTGTGTGTGTTAGCTCAAAGCTGCTGTGTACAGATCCTTCCTGCACATTTCAACTCTCCCGAGACCCGAGAGCAGACTTCTCTCTTCATCAAGCTTCTTCCAAGACGCCGCCACCGGAACCAGTGAAGAGATTTCAACCGTGGAGGCAACAAAATGTCATGAATTTTTTATGTAGCAACTGTATTATGGGGCTCCTTCTTATGTTGTGCCGCGTGTCCCCATGCAGTCGCTCGCTGTGAGGCTCGTAGCCCGGGCAAACTCCTCGTAGCCTCACTCAGCCCCAGGATGTCAAGGGCGGGGGGGGATAATCAGACAGCCATGAACCTGATTTTTCTTCTATGATGAAAACCTTGTCAAGAAAGACAGTCGCTGTTTATTACCCACCTTTAACACAATTAGTCATTGGCCGCGTGACCTACCGGAGGAAGAGATGATAAAATCCCTCTCCCTCGTTTGAAATACCACGGCTGTCTTCCACATTACTCAGGTGACTGACAGCTACAATTGCCCAGCCAGCAAGCTGAGCAGCGAGTGTCGGCAGAAGCCTGAGTCGCTGTGAGGATGCTGTATGTTGCGATGATGCGGATGTTACAGCAGCAGCAAATTATGATTAAACCTTTTTTCTTTTCTTTGCAGAATTAGTTTTGGTAGTTTGTTTTATGTCACGCACAGTGCTGTCATCGTATTGCACTGAGCACTGTAATCGTCAGTGGATGGTTTTTCTTCTTAACTCATTTATTTATATATCTTCTTTTTTTTTTTCACAGATACAAATATGCTCAGGCACTCAAAACCCACTCTTCATTTAGGATTTTTGTGTGTGCTTACCCAGGAAACAAAGATGGGCTGACAGTGTTATTCCATCGTCCTTCTTTGATTGCTTGACTTATAAAATAGTCAAAGTGATGCAATTCAGCCACAAAGTATTCCTCAAATTACCAAGACGTCCTTGGATTTACAATTTCCACGCCAGTCAGCCAGAGAGACGCGGGGTAGGATTTTTGTCAACAACTCGCCGATGGTCAGGGTCATGGAAATGTAAGAGAAGCTTCACAATCAACATAATGTGGCATTAAATAAAGCAATTTTCATGTTTTTGGTGATTAGGGGGCAGAGGATCAAGCTGTAATCAACGACATTGGTGTGTTATAGACTTCAGACTTTATTGTCCAGGCGGGGAAATTAGTTTTCTCCACCAGTTCAGCACAGATCCACACAAATAGACACATTTTTAGGCTGATGTGGTGAACGTGTTGCTAAGCAGTTGCTTCATGTAACATCCAATGGCAAAAGAACAACATCATCATTCACCTGGAGTCATGTTCCTGGTCACCTGGTGAATGTGAACCTGTGTAAATTTGACATTTTGACATGTTAAATTGCTAAGTATGTTTAGGAGCTTTCATAAAGTAACATCAAATCTAGCACAGAGCCACATTCAGCCACACAAAATTGCAGTGGAAGTCTTCACAGACGGCCAGCTTTCTTCTGGCCGTCTGTGAAGGGAAGTCATTGATCAAGTTGTCAAAGTCCAACTCCCAGACCGGTTCTGACTCAATGGTCATGAGTAACAGCACATTCTGCTGTGGCTGCGTCCTCCTGGTTCTTCATTCATTTTTTTATTCTGGACATATGTGAGAGGCACTGCTCTCCCTCGCAGATGCTCGTCTTAATGCAATGATATTTAGTCTGCCAATTTAAACCAAAACATTTAAACTCTTTCATAGTCATGCAACAAAAAAATGACATTTACTTCAATATTTTAAGAACAGAAATACTTAAAGGTGTGGTGGGAGACATGAACAAAAATAACTTTTGGACATATTTGCAAAGACTCTCACTGTGATCTGACAGTAGAACATGAGGCAGGTAATATTAGACATATCTGGCTCCAGCTACAGCTTGTGATGCAGCCAGGAAGAAACAGATGCTCCCATTTCTAAACCACCAACCAGAGCCAGAGCTCAGTGGAGAAGGGAGGAGCCAGAAATTTGTATTCGTTTAAATTCTCACATTTCCTTTCTCACTCTGCAGCTGAACAAATAGCCTACTAATACATTTTAAGGCCAATGGCCCCCATTGGCTCCGGGGCCCTGGGCACTGCCATCTTTTCTCATGTGGAAATTCCTTGTTGTGTATGTTACAGAGAAGGTAAAGACAACTGAGCATTTTCCAACTTACTGAAAACACAACCAGCCTATGGCATCTCTGTAGCGTAGTCGGGTTGTTGAGGAGGTTCATGTCAGCAATAGTGTGGCCTGTGATTTAAGTATAAAGCCGACACATGTAGCTGCTGTAGGTACAGTGTAAATAACATATAGAGAATGGAGCTCATGTCCAGTGCTCACTCTAGTTTTTACTCTGTTTTGATCTCTGCTACCTCCTGGGGGAAGAAAATCATACGATTCATTTTTACTCAAAAAAATTCATTCATGCAGCTCTAAAGTTGATATTGTCATGATAAGTCATGGTTTCAAGCACTTAACTTGGTTTTGTTTGACTCAATTTGCCGTTGTGATTTCTGGGCTTGTGTACAATTCAGTTTTATAACAAAAATAGAACAACAAAAGTCGTTAAAACCACTAAATCAACAATAACAAAATTTACACTCATATTAAAAGGGGGGGATACATCCAAAATGCAGAATACTACACTCTCATGCCTGGTGCCCGGGGTAATCAGAGGGTGCTCTGAGACACAGAAACCACTGACTGAGATATACAAGAGACCTGAAAGTCTCATTTGTTTCATTACACAGCTGAGAACTTTATATGATTACTACATACATTTACCATGTCTCTGCATTGCCACCTAAAATTGTTGATTTATTTCTACCATCAATATTAAAAATCCAAATATGAATGCACGAGCTCCTCTGGGAGGTTGGTGTTTGTGCAGATAATGCAAGCACGGGTCAAATGTCACATATCTGCAGGCCAGAGGATAACAATGTTACCGTGTCTCACGAGCAGCTCCGGATAGAAAGCCGCTGACAGGGTTTCTTTGTGGGTGTTTTTATTCCTTCAGGCGATACAGTAAGAACATTGAGTCAAATATATGTGTCATAGATTTCTAATTGTGATTTCATACTTATTATGATTGACAACTGAGACCATTAATGATCTTCGGCAAGTAGCAGCTAACAACTTTATTTGATTCTTCGTTTCGGCAGTCTTTGTTTTCAGAGACATAAAAGAAGAGTCTGGTCTTTTTCAACAAATGGACTGCAGATCTCAGACCAGCAAATGCATCACTTTATATCACTGCGAGCAATCGCCTGGAGAGGACAGGCCTGATAAGACACAGTTGAATATTTGGAGGGATGAAATTTGAAGCCATGAATTATTCATCCGAGGCCCTTTCATGTGTGTGAGGAGAGTTTCCCTATCATTCATAATCTGTACAGCCGTTGTAATGTGACTCTCTTGCTGTGGGCACTTAGTGAGGTTTCAAGCCGCCCCTGTGACACCAGCGCACGTAGAGAGGGGCTTGAAATAAATGTTCAGATGCGTGTAGAGGTAGAGAAAAATCTGGAACTTTGGAAACACATATGACACTGTAGGTTAATAAGAATAATCATCTCACTCTTCAAGGTGACTAATATGGAAGTAGCCCTTAAAGAAACAGTCTCCTGTGTGTGGGAGCTCAGAAACTTCTTGACACAAGGAAGGACACAAACAAATGATGTCAGAGTAATGTATTATAATTCATATTTTAAATCTGTGCTCATTCACAATAATTATCAAAGGATAATAACCCACATTACAACACAAAAACATTTTTTTTAATTATTATTTATCTTAACTTGATTAACTGAAAAAGTAATCTGAATCGTCCTTGATTCCTCCTTTTTGTCCAATATTTACTCATTTGTTTTTGTGCTGGGTCATTTTCTGCTGATGAAATTAAAAGTCTTATATAACTACTATTTATTTCTAATTTTTCCACTAATTCAAAGCAAAACCATAGGTTAAATCTCCATTATGTTGTTGAAGGACTGTGAGATGATGGTGATTGAGATTGGTTGAAAGAGTTCGTTGATTATTTAATAACATTCTGGATTTAGGGTTGAAGAAGCCAACTGGGAGTGGGGTCGGGAGGTTGTTGGGCTGCAAAAGCTGATGACAACACAACAACTTTATACATAGAGGATTATAACTTAACCATGGCTAACTCTGCTTAGACACATATGCCGTGTGACCCCTGAGTTCTGAAGCTTAATGGTATTGGACATCATGCATCATTTAGATAACAACCATAGATGTGATGTTACGGGATGTGAGTGAAGAAGAGGAGATTAGGAAGAAAGGATGGAGCTGGGAGCTGAAAGGACCAGAGTTAAAATGAAAAGCTTTATTAGCTCACCTGCCAAATGTGCAGAATTCAGCAGTTTAGAAAACAAGCTCGCAGCTCAGTGAGGGGACAGAATGAGGGCCAGGAGTTGATGGGGATGAGACAGGATCGTTACATTCTCACATAACATGTATGATATGAATGAGTGCTTTGTTAAATACAAACTTTATACTATATGGCACCATGCGACGCCACCAAACTAACTCTGAACTCCAGAGTGGAGAGGAAGGGTCGCTTAACGTTGAGGACTATCAGAAGCCTTTTGTAGGGAGGCTGGGAAAATTCACACATATTCATGATTTTATTCGATTTTATGTTTCACAGACTGCTGCTCTGCTCAGGCTTTCATTAATTTTAACCTCATGCACAGTGAAAAAAAGACACGATGGTGTGAACTGATGCAGAGAACATTGCAACACTTACATTTATGTGTGGGCATTGTATAGCTTCATTAACAAGGATAAATAAAATGGAAAAATAAAGATTTTAAAAAGAGCTGTCTCCAGTACGTGAAGGCTGTGAGGTGAAGTGAGCTGGTCTGAGGTCCTGGTAGAATCCCACTGTTTCCACAATCTGAGTTCAAAGGAGACAAATACACTATATTCGATGTTCTCAGCGGTGTTATAGTCGTAGGCAAAGGCTGAACACACCACATATGTCTGGTGTAGAATGCTAAGTATCATTAGTGTTTTTCAGGAGCTAAGCTGCAGACCTTGTGCTTCTGTCACAAGGAAAAAAATGCTCTTGGTAGGGTATCCTACATTTTGTTGCATTTGTGGGTTATGGTTCAGCCTTTGCATCCCATGTCTCTGTAGTGTCCTCGTTAGACACAAAGCCTCTAATGCAACTTGGGAGCCCAACCAGGAGAAGAGGGAATTAATGTGATTGATCCCTTTTAAATTAACAGCGTGCAACAGCTTTAAAGTCAACTTTGTCAGCTCTAATTAATTTATGTGAAAGCGTCATTGATTATTTCATTTCTTTCCCTCACTCCACCCTTAACTTATTTAACTCTCATTCAATTTCAAATGAAAAGTGACTTAATCTGGACAACACAAATTGATATGTAGCAAGACAATAATAAACACATTCACACTTATCCTTAAATAAATGTATATATATATATATATATATATATATATATATATATATATATATATATAGTGTCGTGTTGCTGTTCCCTCATGCAAATATCTGCTTCCACATACCTGGATGTACGTGGGGGGTCTGCGGCTCAGCAGGTAGAGCAGGTCGCACACTGTTCAGAAGATCAGGGGTTTGATCCATGGTCCCACCAGTTCGCATGTTGAAATATCTTAGAGCAAGATACTGAACCCTGAATTGTCACATTTGGCTGTGCTGCAGTGTGTGAATTGGGTGTGATAGAGAAGTGCTTAATATAGAGGTACTGTGTGAATGTGACTCACACAGCACTTCTATGTATTATATGTCATGCAGTCCCTTCAACTCTTACCGGGGTTGAGAAACCTGTGCATAGAAGCTGAGTTACTGTGAAGGAAAGTAGGATGGTGGAGAAATGGAGAAATTCTATGCGATGTGTTAGAAGTCGAATGTAACAGAAACCAAGAGGCATCAGAATCAAACTGAAATGATAAAAACATTTAAGCCTAATTTAGAAAAGATGTAATTGCATTTACAGACTTGACACTGTACGGCTTAATGATGCTAGGTCTACTTGTAAACATTGTTTTATATTCAGTCCCTTGGTCTGAGTGCACATTCCTGGTACATTCCTATGCGACATCAACTTAGTATTTCTGCTGTTTATTCCTGTGACTGTCGCAAAAAAAGACCAGATAAGTTTTAGAGTATTTTAAAGCATTGTGCACAGTTTTAATGTCACATAAGCCTTCAAATTCACAGATATGTTACTACTACCCAGACTGCAAGTTCTGGATTGTATTTCATTTTCATCGCTGGTAGTTAAAACGACACATCCCCACCAATGCGGTTCCCTGTGCTGTTGTAATACTGGGCTGTTGCCGGTCTGAATGCCCACAAATTAACCATTGTTCTTCTGTTCACACATAGAGAGACAGGAACATGCTGTTAGAGTGGTTATCTGATCACTGCATCGACTGAATGATCTATGTGGCTGAGACTGCACTGATCTGTATGGGTGAGAGAGCGAGGATAGACAAGCAAAAACTTTAGTCTCACTCCATTAATGCAAGTGATTTGTGTGTTGTTGATGGAGTTGTATTTCTGTCCATCTGATAAATGTAACTCCGACTTTTGCCTGCATACAGCCTTGTTTTAGTCATCATCATCTCCCCAAATAGTGTGGGCCTTTAGCTGCTGCGTGTTCTAGTTCCTGGCCTTTTCTGTTTGTTTGGAGGTGGTAGTGTAAAGTTAGGTCTAGCCGAGGTTATTTGCAGAAAACAGGTGTCTGCATGAGGGTTGTTGGGACCTCTGTGAGTTGCAACTTTTTCACATTTATTGATTCCTGGAGCGTCAATGACATAAAATATTAATCAGCCGAAAACATAAAGCTGTGTTTGAGGAGCTAAAAACTGCAGGCGCATGAAAAGTCGTCAACAATCAAGTCAGTGTAGTTTCCAAATATGACAAACTGGGTCTGGCCTGTCTGAATAATTCAACATAATGAGGACAGCATCAACTGAACATTTGCTTATGCAGAACATGGGTGTGAATGTTAAAGTGTTGAATGAACTTAGTCTTGAATTTCAATACGTTGCCCCTTGTTGAAAAGTTTCCCCTTTCCCAAACAAGTTCCCAAAGGAGGCTGTTTATAGCAAGGTTCATGTTTTCCTCAAGCACAGTTCTTGCATAATACCTAGGATATGTTACCTATTTTTCCTTGGTGTAAAAATGTTTGCCATTTGCTTTTCTCAAAGAAAAGACAAGTTTCCCCTCTGATGTTTACAACGGCTGCGTGAACATACTCTATATTCATAGCTGGGCAACTGCAGAATATAAAGTGCTTCGTTTATTGTAGCCAGGGCCAGCTGGGTTGGTTCTACATCCACCTGCAGAGTCAACCAGTCGTCTTGTGATAGCTGTGCTGAGGTCGGTCTTGCTGGAAACCAAATTACACTGAGGCCTCAACGGTGCCACTGTGGACATCTAGGTCATAATGATTAGTTTTGGTGCGTGTCTAGTAGTACATATTTGGGATATCTGCTTTTTTTCCCCTTAATAATATGTCATCTTGTGGACATGCATTTCCATATTCAGAGGAGTGGGGCTAATATTTGTTCCTATGTCCTATATAATGTTTGGCTTTAACCTTTGAAAGGATGGTCTGTCTTATGTGGAGGTGCAGCTGCTCAGTGTAGCTTTTCTGTTGTAGGAAGGCTTCACCTTTGTGGTCCTCCCACTTTGAAGGCCACGCCCTGAAATGGATCATAGCTGCTGACACAGCATAATGAAAAGCCAAGTTTAGTCAGTGCTACCCCGTAACTATGTAGGTGAGCCGGTTAGCTTGCTGAGTTTTTGAAGGGGCTAGTAGGTGTTTCATTGAAAGATGCACACAAACAGTGATGTTTCCAAAGAAATCATCTTTGTTTTTTGCGAGGATGTTAGCAAATGTTCTGTAACGTTTGTCCACCTGACAAATGTAACTCAAACATTTGCCTGCACATTAGTCTGTTTTTTCCGTCTTCACTACATTATTAAATAGTCAAAATCTTTAAATGCTACATGTATTTACTTTTCCAGTTGAAAAGCCTATCGTGCCCCTGCTTAGGAATCTCACTGGTATTCAAAGTTTTAAGTCACCACGCTACCCGCTAACTATTTCGGTAAAGCTAGTTAGTTTACTGAGTTGTCGGATTATGATCACAGTGAATAACCCAAAAATATGAGGCCTTTCTTGATTTCACAGAATTAGTTCAACGCCATAATAGCCAGTAGAATCAAAAGCAGGATTCTATATTATGCTTTAGCTCCTTAGCCACGACCTAACAAGTGGCCTCACAAAGTTTTGCAGAAATTTCCCTTCGCCTACCCAAATAGAAAAGTTAGGTACCAGTTGCAAGTTATTTCAACGCCACTTAGCATTGAGCATATGTTGAGCTCCTTTTTCTAAGGTGCTTATAACTTGTCCCATTTAGCCTATAGACAGTTTTATTCAGGCACAAACTAACGTGGTCAGAATGGAACATGGAACAAACAGTATTAGGTTGTTTGTGCATTCACTAGTCTTACTTATTATGAATCTCACAACAGTGTCACGTGACCTTGTTTCAGATCAGTAAAGCTTCTCTCCACACTTTACATGAGAAGTAATACAGGAGGATAGGGGCATAAACAACATTTAAACATTTATCCTAAATTCTGCTTAACATATGTTTTGGTGACATGTCTGTGCCTGGGTAACTGATATGTTAGCATATTTATAATATGAGTATATATTGTAGGATTATAATGTAGGAATGATTCAGAAAAATAAAGCCACAGTAGTGTCTGTTCAAACAAAGACATACGGAGTCTGTTTAATCATTTAATGCTAATTGAATGAGCCTTTAAACAAATACTGTATTTGCTTGTTACCAGCAGTAAACTCATAATATTTATGATATATATAGATATATATTCTACACTGTTGTAGGATGAAACATTCATCCATGAATACTGACACCTACAGTATGCTTGCCTCTTATGAAAAAGGTGAAGGGGCAACACAAATCCTGGTGCATCTTGCAGATTATATCCCTTCTGCTACAGAAAAACCTAAAGTCTGTTTCGATCTTCTTTTTATTTCTCTCATGTTGTGTCTTTCTCTCCCTCTCTCTCTCTCTCTCTCTCTCTCCTAGCCGGCCAAAGGGCTGATTGTGTCTTTGCTGCCGTGGAATAGCGAGCAGACTCCACTTACTGAGTGAGTACTCCATCAGTGGGAAACATGCTTGTCTGTTGGGCTGTTTTATTTATTACATGCTATAAATGACTGCGACCGTTGCTGTTTTTCGAGGTAGGGGAGCAGTCATTGCATATAGTGTTATCTCCTCTTCTTTGAAATGTGTGTGTGGGGCAGATATATGCGTGTGTTCTGCTCTATTAATTTGCTATCGATTGTTTTTTATTGAGGTCATCGATTACATGTAGTGCTCTATGATGAACTTCTGATAATTAAACGTTATGTGTACTGCAGGTTTGGGCCTGAGCAAGGTAAAGCGTCCAGTATTTGAAGTTTGTAGAGTTAAAGTGATGAATATAAAATGTGTCATCAGGCATGTTTCAGACATAATTATATAAATAAGAAAATTAATAAGAAAAATAGCACCTCCCGATGCTCACAAGCCCACCTAGCTAGTCAGCAGCTTTCATGTGCAGTGTTGATAAGATGAATAAATAAAAGATGCTTTTGCTTCTGTGTACTGGCAGATTAAGTTATTCTTTAGTATAAGTTTCACAAATAACAAAATAGTTAATCTTCATCCGCAGCATATTATCCTAAGTATCAGGACATTGAAAAGATTCAGAATGAAACTGTTTACTCTGAAGACAGAACACCATGGACTTGGTGGAAGTTGTCCCTTATGTGGAGGAATAAATGCCTGCAGTCTGTGTGCTATTCAAAGTGATTTCAAGATGTTGGGTTCAGAAAGAGTAGAAGTCTGACCAGCACTGTTTTTTTTTCTTTTAATAATGAGACTTTTCATCATTAAATTAAGATTTAATTCTAGTAACATTTTTATTTTATTCTCATAATGTTATGACTTTTTTCTCACTAAATTACAACTTTGTTCACTTAATATTACGACCTTCCTTTTAGTTATGACTTTACTTGCAATATTATAACTTTATTCTCATAATATTACAACTTTAATCTCTATTACAACTTTATTGTTGCAATGTTTTTTGTTTTCTAATACTCTGTCGTGGCGTACAGCATTGCACATGTTACAGTTGAAAAATAAACTAGTCAGTGCGCTCTGGTGGACTCACCATGTTACAGAGAAACTGTCTGAACATATCTCTTGTTGGGCTGATCTGCTGTTTCCTGTTAACTTTCGGCTGACACGTGTCGAAACTGATAAACTGTATCTGCAATAAGTTCGTATCAGCCAGTTTCTAGAAGAAAGCATTTTCACTGCCAACACCTATGACCTAAAGGAGAGCACTTAAAACGTGTAACCCCTGGCGTCTGAAAAGTGGAAATGAAATATAGAGCTTGTACGCTCATCATAAATCCTGACCCAACTCTCTCCCATGAAAGCACAGGCTGACTAAAGACCACCGAGGCTCTTTGTACCTTCTGTCTTTGTACATTTACGTCACATCTACGATCTTTCCACCCCAAAACGTCATGTGAGGTTGACTGTGTGTTAGCTTTAATTCTCCCCCTTCTCTTAGTCCATGTGTAATATGCACCTAAACACAATGAGCAGCAGGCTGCAACCTGAGCTGCAGCCATGTTTGTGCTCCCTTGTCGCTGACTGGATAAGATGCACTGTAACCTGAGATCAGGAGGCTCATCTGGCTATTTACATTCTGACACCTTTGTGATGAAGCAAATTTTTGAACAGAAGCCTGTGCAGATAAGATGTATTATAAATTGAGTATTCGTTTATTTCATAATCACCACGATGAGCCAAGCCGTTTTGAGTGTTGACACTTTGAGCCATGATTATGTGGTGCCAGGTTGATGTTGTTGCGCTCTGTGCAGTGCTGAATGTCACATTTATCATTGTAAAAGAGCAGAAAAAAAGAAGGATTAATTACCTCTTCCCAGGCTGCTGAAGTTAATTTCTGCAGTCACGTGATTAACCAGTTACTCAGAGCGTAGTGGAGCAGAACAGGGCTCACTGGGGATCGCAGGACACCCTCCACCCTCCTTTCTTCTTAGCCTAGTTTGGCTATTCCAGAGTGGCAAGCTAATCATCACTAAACATTAAACCAGGCACAACTTGACTGTGGATATCTACATTTATCAGAGTCAATGTCCATACCCCGTTTAATCATTTCTCCACAGCTATCTCAATATCACGGCCTAGTGAGACAGGCGGGGCGAGCACATTATCTAAGCCGGGGTGCTACAGTATTAGGGATTATCCCTGACAGATAGTTTCCCTTCCAGGCACCATTAGCTTGGCCTCATCCCATTTGGTATTTCCGACACCTGCGACCACCATCCGCTGGGCACAAGAATTATTACCATTGTATTTTTTCTAGGGTATATAAATTAATCATGGGAATCACAAGCAACTACTTTAAATTTCTGGACTGTGACCAAGGAACACATCCTCCCCAAGGATGCCAGGGACCTATGCATCATTAAAATAGAGTTGTGCTATCTGACAGGGGAGCAGTGCCAGCTCCCTCTCCTTTATACCTTACAGGACTGTGGCCTCTGCATTTCCGCCCCATGCACAGCAGCTACTGTCTGGCTGAGTGCAATCGAGTGCCCAGGTCTGACTTTGAATGCTAAATGAACAAAGAGTGCCCGTGTTTGCGAGGAAATAAAGTTGATCAGCTTGAAAGTGAAAGTGGATAGCTGACCGCAGCGGACATAAATTAACATCGATCATTGGGCAGAGCACGTGCACTAATGACTCATGGCTGCAGGGGCTTGTTAGACACCCTCAACCTCTTGCAATGGACTTTAATGGTTCCCATATCCTCCCAATCCTCTAAATACCAATGGCTGCAATTCCTCCAAGAGCATCCTCGTATTGGCAAATGATCTGTCTTTTCACTTCACATGCATGAATGCATAATGCGGGCATTAATGTGGATAGAAGTTATATGTCAAATAGTGCTGTTAGATCGACTGATCATGCTGCAGTGAGGAGTAAATGCTTCTCCTTACGAGCTTACGTAATCCTCACGTAATTCGACTCGTTCCGAGTTCCTCTCCTCACAGCGAGCTTGGCAGGCATGTCTGAATTTTAAAACACATTGATTTGGAATTAGTTACAGGTGCGGGCCTATAACAGTATCGATCGCAGATAGGCGTTTTGACAAAATGTCTGGAAAACATTTCACATCGATTTAAAGTTTCTCAGAGGCCATGATAGAAGCCCTGCATCTAACTGTAATTACCATATGCAGCTTTGTGTCATTCACTGCACACCCCCTCCGCCAGCACCTTAATCAACACATAATTATCTTTGACTCTCAAGGAGACTGAGAATAGCACAAGGCAAAACTGTTTGTTGGAAGAAGAGAACATTTCACATTTCACATTTCTCCAAGTAGGTCGAAAGCATGTGGCTTCTATTGTTAGATGGATAGAGTTTCTTCATCGGCTTTCTCCAGAACACAGGAGTGTATCAACACGGAGAGTCTCGTAAGGAAAGATATCAACCAAGTCTCCCATTATTGATCAAGGCTTCCATATGTGATTGAGACGCGTGACAAGACCGTGGATGGAATGACAAACAAAAAAACAAGACAGTTAAAAAAAAAAAGTCAATGATGCTCAAACTAAATCAATGATGATGACTGACAGGATGAAGCTCGGATGATCAGTCCTGTGCCCTCTACGGATAAGTAATGGAGAGCAAAATAAATCTACTTCACTTCCCACGCAGCTAATGCTTTCTCTCCGTCCTTCCCTCTGTGATTAGTGATTCGCCCAGTTCTCTTACATCCATCTGTCTGCAACAATTTACAACAGCAACTCAGAACTAGAGAAGGACAAAGTGAAGCTGAGGAAAAATGGCACAATTGTGAGGTTCGCCCATAAATCAACTTGTAGCCTTTTACATGTAGCAGTTAACAAGTCATTTGTCTCTTCTTCAAATCTTTTCTGACTCATATTCAGGAAATGAGGAACAAAAGCATCCGCTCCACCTGAACCATTGTGACCAAAGTGAACACAAGTGTAATTGTGTTGTCAATGCATATATAACAGTTACATAGACAGAAACAAGTAATGTCTGTTCCAAACCGGTGAGGTAGCAGCAACTGAGCAGCTAGAATCTTCTTTGATGCTCCCTCTGTCTTTTTTTATTGTTGTTTGTTGAGAGTATTTAATGTGAGCTGGACGTGAAGTGATCAGATCTGGATACCGCACTGTACTAATGTCAAGGTGTAAACATGATCAGGTTAAAATCATATCAAAATACACTTTGGATATGAGACCCATTTTAAAACCAGGTCTAAGAGGAGTCAAGTATTTCTTATTTAAAAGTCACAGAGCTCAGAGTCAAGAGCAGAGAAGAGGTGACGAATTCTCAATCCGTCCATTAACGTGAGCAACTCTTTTCACATTTATGCAGTCATTTCATTATGGAAGCTCTCAACTCGGGGGTCCAGACGTGTTGAAATAAAGACTTATTTCAGTGTATTGTGTTACTTCTACTCTTAATCTATGTCAAGCCATGCATCACTAGACAAGAAATTTCCACACACCAGTTGGAACTCCTTCAAACTCCTTAACTAGCTCCCAGGTAGCGTTTTGTGAACTGCCCGGTCTTCAGATGAAGTAAAAAGCAGAGTATACCTGCTCACAGTACACTTTCGGAATCAATATCAGTAAATCTACGGCATCACGACCCGTGAACAATGTGCTGACTGCAGGGCTTTGAACGTAAACACAAAAAAAGATTCAGTTCAATGTGTGTGTTTATTCATTGGCATTCCCTGTGATGCTGTAGCTATAGAGCTTGCACTTAACACAGCACACATTTCGCAATAGAGTAAATATGTTGAACCAACAGTTTTAAGGAAGCTTAGCACTACCGTTGGCAGGATGTTCTGCTCATCTGTTGCTGCTGCTGCTCTGCGCCTCTGCTCTTTTTTTTTTCTTGACTTGCTCCTGGGAGATAGTGTGGCAGCAGTATGTATACACTAAATATCAGCTCCTGCGTATCAGCCGCTAGCTGGCTCTTCGGCATTGTATCTTGGCTCTGCTTATTTCGGTTGAATGAATTATTAATGGTTCACCAATTTCCCACAACTTTCCGCCTGTTTTTGTTTTATTTAGCATCTCCTCATCTCAGCTGCGCTCATTTGCCCTCCTTTTTTTCCCCACAGCCAAACGAAGGAAGAAAACAGGAAATATTCTCCACTCTCTGGCAACTGGATGGGAAGAAGGAGAATCTTTGACCTTGGAAAATGAAGATGTTGTTGCCATGGGAACTGTTAATCCTTCTGTCACTCAAAGAGTGCCTGGCTGGTAAGAAGACGAGTCAAGTCGCCTTTCATGAAACACCTGATATGCTCGCCTCTCAGTTCATGAAATGATATGCATACATATTGCATCGTAGTTGTCTAATACGGTGAGGATTTACACAAGCACATCAACAAAAACACAAACGAAAGAGCCACAACACAACGACAAAAGCCACACAATGGTAAGACAATCACAATGGAAGTGAGTGAAAACAGATGTTGTCAATAAAACGAGGCTTAAAGCACTTGTACCGTAACACCTTGGTTTTATCAAACAAAGGTTCACAAACTACATCCATGACTTGCCTACACAACATAACTCTGCTTGTTGCATTGTCACTCACTTACAATTTGGTTGTTTTTCTCTCGTGTGGCTTTTGCAGATCTATTGTGACTTTTGTAGTTGTGTTTTGTCTTTTGTGCGTTCGTGTTTTCTGTTGATGCGCTTGTGTGAGACGTCTCAGCCATCGCAGTCTAATCAAAGTAGTAGCTTCACAATAAGAGTCACAGTAGAGTCAGAATTTAGTGGTGTAGTTTTAGTTATTTCACAGGAGGAAGTTGTCACAAGGTAAAGTGAAACTACCCGGTGTCATAAGATGAACTGTTGTATTACATTTGGAGCTCACTTGTCAAACCAGAGTGTAAGTTCTCTTCTCAGCGCAGCACTTCTGATAAACGTGACTCACTGTTGGATTTACATCTAAAGAGAAGCTATTGTGTGGGAAAGAATTCACCCTCTATCTGCTCTTTTTTATGCCTCCCTGTTTTATTATGTAATTTCCTTGCTTTATGTCCAACTGCTGCCGCTCACATGAAATGTAACTCTTTTCTCAACCCTTATTTATGCTGTACTCCGCTCTCAGAAACACAGATCCACGGAATGAGAGGCAAGCAGAATAATATTTAACTTCAGTCCGTTAATACCTGTATGAGCTACAGCTAAGGAGTTCAAACCTTGCTAAGTGCTGGCGCTTTATGTCTGGATTTGGGACCTGTGCCTCCATGATAACTGAGTGAGATTACCATTGGAAGTCACATTCTGACGGATATTCTGTGTACGGAACTCAAGTCGTCAAAAACATGCATGTAAATGTTTATGCCTTTTAGCATATGGAGTGGGCTCTATTGTATCGTTATTTATGATTTAATTTCCATTGATTTAGCATCTCATTCCAAGTCAGCAGTTTCACTGAGGTATATCTCTGCAGTCTGCTAACACAGAGAAGACGATGAAGGGTAACGTGCATGGCATTGCACGCGGTCTTGTACGTACATATGTCCGCTATTGAGCTCACATTTGTATGCGTTCCCATGAAACCTAATTAAGTGTAATTTGTGTGTGTGTGTGTGTGTGTGTGTGTGTGTGTGTGTGTGTGTGTGTGTGTGTGTGTGTGTGTGTGTGTGTGTGTGTGTGTGTGTCAGTGGTCAGTCCAGTTGGTGTGTTTATAGGCTAGTGTACGCACAAACCACCCGATCATTTCCCAGGTGAAATAGCCCGGCTATTAAAGGTTCATTAATTTGTTTAATTTAAAGGACACTGCAACCGAGGTAAAAATGAAGCGCCCCCCCCTCCCCTCAGAGGTTGGGAAAGCAAGGCCCTTACCTGAGGCAAAGACTCCCACTCTCATTAGGATGATGATGATGATGATGATGATGATGATGATAAGGGAGGGAAGCAGTCTTTGTCCTAGTCAAGGTTAGAGACGTGTATGGAAAAAAAAAAAGAGCGTTCAATCCTCTCAAGTGCACAAAAAGAGAAATGAGCAATTTTTAAGAGTACCGCTGGTGTGCAGCCTGGTGGGTGACACGTGGTGCCAGAGGAAAGGGAGGCAGGACACCAGTGTGTGTGTGTGGGTGTGTGCGCTATCTATCGAAAAAATGCTAGATTTCACAGGAGTAATTAGTGCAACACTGTTTAATTACTCCTGTGTATTGATAGTGTGGCTGGAGCTAACCGGAACAACAGGCCCCACGGAGCAGACACACACACACACACACACACACGCCCAAACCTGCATATAGACAACAGCTTTACTGGCTCCTCTAATAATGACATTATAAGAGTAAGGCCATGCTCTGAGTATTGCAACGCTAGTGTAAACACCCTAACCAAGTTATCCGACTTTTGTTCAGATCCTAATGAAATAAAGCGTAAATCAATTAACCAGCTCATGCACTTACCAATATGTCTTTATACCCCTGACATAATTCAGAAAAGGGTTTATTCAACAATGCATCAGTGATGACTTCATTTTTTCCCTGTGACTGCACTTCCAGTGTAGCAGTGACTTGAGTTATTGTAGACTGTGTACTCATCTGGATAGCTGCACTATAAAAGTGACTGTACATGTAAGTGCTGTGACTGAATGAGGCCAGCAAAGTAAAAGACAACTTCATGACTCATATGCCGCAGACTGCCTATGGAATACACCAGTTGGCCGATATGCCACAGGGTTATCTTTAGTTAATTGCTCTCTCATCACAGTTGCAATATCTGCCGTGTGACATGTGCACGAGAGGGTTGATTAAATGCAGAATCCACTCAAACAGCCACGTTGGCAGCTAATTATACGGGTGTAGAGTTTAGATACAGTTTTCCCGAGCGCCACTTCATTTATTTTTTGCATTAATTCAGTGTCACTGTCTCTGCACCATTGTACAGCTAATGTGTTTTTTTTTTGTTTTTTTTTCAACCCAGAGAATACACGCCACGGTCCGGTCTTCACCCAGGAGCCCAGTGACAGTGTTTTCCCACTGAGCACTGATGATAAGCAGGTGTTTATTAATTGCAAAGCAAAAGGAAACCCACCTCCTCATTACAGGTAATTGTACCGACTGTCTATGGTGAGCCGGAGTGGAGCCTCTGCAAATGTGTGGTGCAGTGCAATACTGAGCTGTTTCTGTTCACGAGTTGTGTGACTGTATTTGCTGTGTTGAGGTCATTCCTAACTCGTAAGGAGGTTACATTTTTAACCTCGTGTTCTTGTGGGATCTTTTCTGTTTCTCTTCCAAACGATGATTTTGACTTTTCTACATCCACAGGTGGAAGGTGGACAGCAGAGAAATAAACAGAGAGTCCGATCCAGACTTCAGCCTAGTCGAGGGAAACCTGTTGATCAATAACCCTCATGTGATCAACCATGGAGGCGTGTATCAGTGCATCGCCACCAACCCATTTGGGACCATTGTCAGCAGGGAGGCAAAAGTCCAGTTTGCATGTGAGTCGCTATTTCATTCAGATTTTGGTGTATATTGTGACAGACACAAAGTTGTGCCTTTTTCGTTCCATTTGTTGTAATATGATGAATGACCTCATGGTTGAATGCACTTATTGTAAGTCGCTTTGGATAAATGTCCGAATTTCCTCCTATGGACGGTCATATCCCTTATCAGCTGGCTGATTGAACATTTGGATGAAATGGTCGGTAAAATATTAAAATATTGGAGAAAAAATAAGCTCTGGGAATTTCACCGTCTTCTTAAGGAGCTGCGTCTGGACGACTGCAGTTTCCAGCACTACCTGATCAGTGGCCGGTTTGATCAGCGTTGCTCATTTCGGTACCCGTCTCCAGCGAGTTTCACTCCCAGCGCTAATTGTACTTGCAATATTTGAACTGGAGCTAGGTTTAGCAAATTTTATTTGTATGTGATCTCACTGCGTGAAAAATTGGCTGCGCATTTGGTGTGAACGCACCATTTCTCAGATACTGAACACAAACTACTGAATACATGCTAGGTATGGTATAGTAGCCAGGATGTGAAGTGTCTCCACAACTGTTAGCTTGATTATCACAACATTTGCTGCACTAATCATTATCTCCAGAGGAAGTATGCTGGGGACTTTGGTGGTGCCCTGACTTTTTATGTAGCGCCATAAACAGCTAAGATTTGTGTCTTCGTGTAAATTAGTTCATGGCAGGATACCTCAGAAACTATATAACAGGCAGCATTTATAAACACTATTTTCGTGACTCACTATTTATGAACTTCTTTCTGGAATTTGTTTTACATTTTGAAATACATAAAGTATACCGGTTAAATTGCTTCTTTTTTTTTAGCTTATCCGTCATAAATAACTTTCAAAGCATCATTTATCCCGTGAATTTGAAACCTGACTAGGTCACATGTGTAATTCAATTTGAAACATCTTACGTTCGCTTTTCTACGAACAACATTTGACACATTTTAGTTCTAACGAGAACAATAAAATACCAACAAGTTGCCTCACAGACATTCCCATGGCTCTCCTCATTGCTAATTTTCAGATGTATGGAATTTCTGAATGAATTGTTCTGATTGAACATCATCTGCCATATCAACTTGATTCACTTTTATTTGTATGGCGCCAAATTACAAAATACATTATCTCAAGGCACTTTACATTGTGAGGTCGAGACCTAACAAACATTTCAGAAACCCTACAGTTCCCACAATGAGCCAACGTATCTGAGAGACGTCTTCATTCACGTCGGAGGCACCAGAGGAACGCTGAAGGAATGAGGATTGTACTGTATGTGTTGATTTCGAGGGCAGTTTTAATCAAAGTGAGTTGTGCTTTGACCACTGCTGATATTTGCCTGATCCCTCCTGGGACTTGGCTGGTATTTCAAAGACATTTGACTGAAATATCCCTCAACTGCTGTTCTGTCCCTCACGCACAGCACAGCAGCATTTAATTAAAGGTGGAAGTTATCGCTTAAGCTCAATTGGTGCACCCTCCCCGCCTGATCTCCTGCGCACGTTGTGATATTAACAGGGGGAATCTTGGCTTCCACTTGTAAGTGATGCGAACAGACAGGAATTATCCCACAGAATGAAATGTCCTTCCCTGGATGTCACCTCTACGTAAAAGTTATTACAGCTGTCAAACCCTGAAAAGTTGCAATTCTATATATTTTTTTCAAGTTACTTTTTATTTATTTTTTCCTACTCAACAGTTCTGCAGAACTTCAGCAGGAAGTCGAGGAACACGGTGTCAGTGAGAGAGGGTCAAGCCGTGGTTCTGCTCTGCGGCCCTCCACCCCATTACGGAGGTACAGCACTCTGTCCTAACTCTTCTGCACTGTCTGCTGGACTTTCATGCTCCTGCTAACCTCAGCAATCTCCATGGTTACTCACTCTTCTGCTTATTATATCCATGTACCGCTGCTGTGTCTCTTTTGTTTTTCTGCCTTCCCACCTTCAATTCCTGCCGCTTTTCTTCCTCCAACTCTGACACCCTGTTTTCCACTCACTCCTCTTTATCTGTCAGCCAGGGAACTTTTTATGTTCATCCACCACTCCATACCTGCTCAGACCCATTCCTTCACATCTATAGTTCATTGCCTCACACTTCTTAACCTTGGGCTCACTTTTCTCGGCCATATGATCTGTGACCACGCTGCCATCTATAAAGTCTCCAGTGCTCCACTTCCCCGTTTTGTTCCCCCCCTCCTCGATGTGTGCAGGTTATCTGTGGGTAATAAAGGCTGCTGGTGGCTGCTGTGACTGGGAGAGCATTTATCCTGTGGCACAGCTGTGAGTCGGCTCATGTGTCTGTGTGCTGCTGATTAGCAGGCCCTCAAAGTGGTCCGCACTCCTGCAGCCATTCGGTGCCTACCAGCACAATTTCACGCCAGCACACCAGCCTTTCTCCGCTGTCTGTTTCCAGCTGAATCCCGTGGCCACGTGGGATTCCACACTTTAGCAATTTGCCCTCCAGCCTTCCCTCCATCCCCCTCTTAAAGCTTCCATCTCTTTATTTTTCCTCTTAAACACAGCATAGTCACACGTTTGATGGGATTTGCTCGAGATGTCAATGGTAGCTTGAGGTATGTTAGAATTGAAAAAGCGGTGAGGAATTGTGTGTTTTTTTTTTTAGGTTTGAATTATGTCAAAGCTTCTTTAATGCCTGTCGATGCACCACGTAAGTAATACAGTGATGCACATTATTAAAAGAGGAATCATCTGACGCATCTTTGAGCAATCAATAGGTAAGTAGTCTAAAAGGAGCCGAGCTGAGAATAAAACTGTCAGAGGACACGAGATTATGTGCCTGCAAGTCCTCTGTTGCTGTGAGACCGGAGCTCTTTAACACACCCAGTCTCTGATAGTCCCTAATCATGAAAGGTCTGTCAGTAGCTGCCTCGACTTTCCCTGTAATGATTTTAATTCAGTGTTTTCCCTCAAGGAAGTGAGTGTGACTTTTTGACGTCCGCCCAGTCAAAGGGGCTGACTGCCGATTGTCGTGTCTGATACAAGAGGGCTGCACTAACGGTCAAGTTCATTCGACAATCCCTGCAGACATCTCTCTCTCTCTTACTCTGTCTGTCTGTGTGTGTGTGTGTGTGTGTGTGTGTGTGTGTGTGTGTGTGTGTGTGTGTGTGTGTGTGTGTGTGTGTGTGTGCTTTACACTTGTACACTGACACAAATCCTTCTTGTTACTATGACAAGAGTTTGAGATCAACTATAAAACAAATGTCTCCTGTAAAAATATAAAAAGAGAATGATAAATGAGCAAATTACGGACTAATAAGCAACCATTTGACCTTGTTAGCTAGTATCCTTTGTGAATTTCACCTTTGCCCCCTTATTAAGAGAAAAACAACGATGAAACGACTTTCATTTAAATAGCAGGACACGTTGTTTCAGTTACCTTTGAAACATGGAATACAGAACACAATAATGAGCAATACTTGACTCAGAAACCTTGTAAGATAACAAATCACTGCAGGTGAATTTATTATACTGAGGATAGAAAGGATTTTACAGTACTGGAGAGTTATCATGAAGACGATCATTCTTTCTCTGTGTGATGATGAGAAACAACACAATTATTTTGTCTACATTACACAGTAGTCTATTGCACATACAGTTTACGATTGCTTGAAGAACATGTTGCATTGTCATGCTGCAATAGTTTAGACAGGTTCAACTTCTGGACACGACGACCCTGCATTCTTTAGCCGGAGCCCCCTGTGTCTGCACACACAGCGTTCCAATTCAAAAGAGTGAGCTGACTGCATTATACCTCACTGCGCTGTTGTCTGTCTGAACTTGACCTCAGCCCATCTCTCAATACGTCCAGACTTAAATAGACTTCAATACCCTGTCTGTGGCACTCAGGCTCCAACCAGTTCAGTCTCCAACCAGTTCAGTCCTGTTGAAGATGGAACTTGAAAAAACAAATCACATATTTGTTGGTTGCTTTTTGTCATGAATTCTTTAAGGGTATTTGACGCAATTGGAGGGATTAACAGCGTAATTGCAAAGATATTCCATCATCTGGCCACCATCTACCACATCACCACATGTGTAACCACATAGGACCCCTAGACATTGCCCAAGAGCCTATAACAGGACCACCAAACCCTCTAGAAGACCCTTAGCAAGTCCTAGAGGACTCATAGAACTTCCTTATTGGCCACTACAACCGTCTAACACCCCTCTGAATCATGTCATTAACCACTGAAACTTCCAATACTACATGTAGAACATTTCCAATGACCTTTATACCTCTAAAGAGCCACTAGAAACTCCCAGAGTACCCCTGGAACTCCTCCTCTTCTTCTTCAAAGACCTCTATAACCTCCTGAAGGACCACTAAAAACTTCTCCTTGGAAAACCAAACCCCCAAAAACAATCTAAAGAACCTCCCTATTGGCCACTTAAATCTTCTAAACAACCCCTGCAACAACCTAAAGGATCTCGAGAACCTTCTCATTAACTGCTTGGCCCATGTGAAGGACTCCTAGAATCTTCTGTTAATAAAGTACTGACAGGGTGAATGAAATTAAATTGACATTTAGTGGGTAAAGCCTTGAGCCATGTTTTTCCTTTTATTTGTCACTAAGTGGACAGCAGTCACTGTTGGCTCTGATAGAAATGGTCAGATATAAAGACTGAATCTTTATGGCCAGACGTCTTTGTTTGAGCATCTCCAAAATGGCAGGCCTTGTCGTCTGAGTAGTGACAAGCTGTGTACTGGTGACAGGATGTTGAGGGATGATCTGGAACACGCCTGATCCAATGCAGCTCCAGCTCGTGACTTAGAGGACTTAAAAGGATGTGCTGCTAACACCTTGAAGCCTTGCGGCACTTTCCGAGGTCTCGTAGAGTCCATGCCTCAGCAGGTCGGAGATGTTTTGGTGGCAAGTACCAGCAACTTATGAGGCAGGGGTGGTCATAATGTTTTGGCTCATAAGTGTTTTATATTTTTCATTAACTGATCCTTTGTCCTTGTGGCAATTTTTATTGCTTGGTATAGGTCAGAATGCTATTTTGCTGAGGCTTACATTAGCCAGACTTGGCAACACAGGCAGTATTTTATTGGATCAATTAAACAGTTGCTTTGTTTTTTTCATGGGATTTATTGACACAAGGAAAATATAGAATATCACCCGCCTCATCCTTTAAAGTCATCTTATATCTTTATTTCTGGCAGGGAAATAGAATTTCAATATGTAATAATATATTTCCTCTATGTGTTACAGGTCTTGCTGTACTGGAAGTACACTTTTATATCTCTCTTTATGTCTCAATATCCACAATTCATGGCCTATTCTTTATTTGTTTGTTCAGAGATCAAATATGCATGGGTTTTCAACGGACAACGCAGCCTTCTGCAGCAAGACGCTCGCCGCTTTGTCTCTCAGAGGACGGGCAACTTGTACATAGCCAAAGTCGAAGCCTCGGACGCTGGGAACTACACGTGCGCGGTGAGAAACATGATGACCAATGCGACAGTGCTCAGCTCCCCAACCCCTGTGGTGGTGAGGAGGGACGGTAAGCATCCTCAGTTCGCCTCTGCTGCCTCCTGGTTATCTTGCGCACTGAACTGACACACACTGTCGGAGGGAGGGCGAGCCTGGGAGATAAATCGCTTGTCTTGAGCGTGACACTGTTTTTGCTTTTGCTTACGAGCAAGGCTTTTGCACCATCCCAGAGCCTCTGAACTATAGAGGGCTATGCATGCGAGAAACCCTGTCTGTCTGCATGAAGGCACATATTTACATAACCAGAAATGTAGTCTGTACTGACAAAAATCCATGCGGGCACAGACACATACACACAAAGCGAAGAGATTGCCATACTAAACCTCATCAGGACCGTTTATGTGTACCACTTCACATTTCAGCTGAGACAGATATGTAATCCAAACGCATCCATCCGCTAAGCCAAACGCTGTTGTATACGGCGTCAACACGGGCGCCCGCTCTCTGCCAGTGTCATCTGCACCTTGGCTCTTAGATCCTATATGAATTACAGGAAACAGCAGGCCCATGTTTTGTGTTTTGACTGATGTGATTTGCTTTAATCCGTCATGCAGCAGTGATGGGTGAATACGAGCCAAAGATGGAGGTTCAGTTTCCTGACGCCCTACATGTCTCTAAAGGAACCTCTGTGAAGCTGGAGTGCTTTGCCTTAGGAAAGTAAGTGTCAGAAACATTAGCACGCTGCAGCTCTACCCCTCAAATTGCATTTTGAAACTTGTGAAGAGGCCAGACATCCTCTATTACAACAAACAGACTGACAAACATGGCAGCGGTCCTTCTGGTCAGCGTGAGTGGGAGCATGTGGCCAGCGTGACCTTTTTGTGTGTGTGTGTGACCTCTGCAGCCCCGTGCCTTCCATCTCATGGAGAAGAGCTGATGGAAATCCACTCCCTGGCAAGATTAAAATCAATCACGCCAGTGGGGTTCTGGAAATTCCATATTTTCGCCCGGAGGACGCCGGTGTGTATGAGTGCGTAGCCGAAAACAGCAGAGGACGAAATGTTGCCAGAGGGCAACTGATATTCCACAGTAAGAGCCATGTAAACATTTGCTTTCTGTGTCTCTAAAATACTATCTTATATCCTGCACCTCAGTATTTCAGAGTTGGGCATTTGTTGTTAAGTGTATTTTAAGTGTTTTATTATTTGTTCTAACCAAAGTGATTGGGTTATTTTCTCAGTATGAAATAGCATTACAATGTCAAGATAATTAGGGCTTAATTTGTGCTTCTTAGCTCTGCTTGTAGTGGTTGTGACATTAAAGAACTCCCCGGGCATACTTAGTATATCTTTTGGTATAAAATGAGATTGCTCACATGTCAGCATTGGTCTAACACATCTGTAGAATCAGAAGGAAGCGGATGTCAAGCTGAAAGCTTTGAAATGAGTTGTATTTGTAAGTTGTCAGAAAGCCAGAAAATCCTGTCCACGTCAGTGAATATTCTTCTGTTGGCAGAAAAGAGCGAGACTGTTCCTGTCTACTGTGGTTTATGTGTTGATAGAGAACTAAAAATACTAATATCAGCCTGTACATAAGGTTGAGAATTTCTGGTTTTTGATTAGAAGCCACATGGTCTGATTTGGTGTTAAAATTAAACTGTAAATTGTTGTTGCTGAATAGTTTGTCTCTGAAACAAGTCTCATGCAAAGAAGACAATTCAGTGTTCTTTACTTTATACATTCCATTATTTTATTCATTTATTTGTTCATTTAATGGCGACAGAGCACATTAATGAAGTATCATTTAGTATAGTAGTATAAAATACAAAACATAAATATGCTGAAGTTACCAAGGATGCCAATTTACATACTTAAAAATAACACAAGACTAATACAATACAAGTAAGCAATTCAGACACCATCTACAAATACACAAATAGAGAAAAAGACAAAATACATTACACTTACATGGCCCAATTAAAAGTGATCACAGTTCTGACATTCTGTTATTACAATCAAAAGACAGCAACCGTGTTAAATGAAATGTAAAGAAAAGAAACGGCAGAGACATAAATGTAAAGTGCTTTGACTCGTGGAGGTTTGGTCCAGGCCCACGTGGACATGAATACACTCTTATTCATTTGATGTGTCAAAGGTTCAAAGTTCACCTCTAATCAGCTCTCCTTTAGCATCAGTGCTTCTTGGGCTCTATTGAAAAAAGATCCCATAATTACTTTCATCAAAAAATGCATTCAAGAAAACAACATTGATACATAGATATTTAAATGTACTTAAAATCAAATACAACAAGGTGTAATACTTGCTTATACAGCAATATAATCTGTACACTTCTGTCATAAACTACTGCATATATGAACTGTATGAGTCAGAATGGCTCCAAATGAATCTTTGACTCATCTGGAATTACTGTGTGGCTGCACAGAGCAGTTCTCTGTTAGCTCAGGGTCGTCGAGGAGCTGTCACCCGTCAAAGGTGTTATTTAGATTTCCCTTGCACACTTTCTGTGGTTGCTCGTGTCCATATGTTCATCATACATCACTCTCTATGGTTGTATGTGTCCTGAGTGACATATTGGTCCCTATGGAAGATGATTTAATGGTTCATGTCAAGACAGGCCATGGTCACATGTTTAGCTCGGGATTCTCCTTCTTAGAGGCTGAACACTCTCCATGTTTTCTGTGTAGGCGTAAGAAAAGAAATAAGTTTATAGTGCCTCATGAGCGATGTCTCATGAGTTGGTTGTGTTACCTCAGAGAGCTGTATAAACTCTGCACACGTTTGTCTATGTTGATCTCTTCTTGAACACATGCTGGGAACAAACATTGACTCAGCACTATTCAAGTGCCTCTACTGAGAATCATTGTCGATTGTGTCTGAAATGAACATTTCTCACTGTGATTAATGGTCCTGAAAACACCTAACACCCAAGATGCACTGAGGACGCATGTGGAAGTGTAAATGCAAATTTGATATCAATCCATATACAACTTGAATAGCACTTATTCGAACGCATATTTCCACCAAGGCCCAACAGACCCCTTAAATCCAATCAAGCTGCGTCAAATTACACACACTGATACATATTACTCCTCTAACTCGGCCTGATTTTTTCATCTAGATCCATGATTTATTCCCTGCACCATCCTTTCACCAAGTTTTGTGGTTAACTGTTCAGTGGTTTTCAAATAATCATACTGGACTTTCCTCTGCCAAGGCCCAACAGTCTTCTTATGAAATCACATTCAAATTCTATAGATCTCCATTTTTTATTTGGATGTGCACCAAATTGCGCACACTCATAAATGTCAGTCCCCTAAACATGTCTGAGTGATTGCATCAAGATCCATGAATGATTCTCTGAGAAATCAACAACATTTTTTGAAAAACACTCAATTATAAAGAAAGAAGCTGAAAGAAAAATCCTGGGTCTGTCCTCTGATCCGGATTAGCACCAAATGTAATTGTTTTTCCTTGGGTTTTGCTCCAGCCCTCCACAAATTCAATGGAACTTTGGATTTTTTGCAAAACTCTAACAAACAAAGATGAAAAGTAAACTTTCTTGGTGGAGGTAATTACATAGGCACAAATAATAATTGCTCGCAAAGATTCCAAACCAGCAGGGTAGCAGCAGCTCACATCCACAAGCCAGTAACTGCATAAAGTCATCCTCATGGCACCTGTGGATGGTGTAAAGACCAGACCAACTGCAAAGGAAGTAAAGCCATTAACGCAGCAGCACATCATCTTCTATTCTTTAAGATGGACAGAGCAGTCGGATCACAATCAGATTTCAATGTGGACACTGGAGATGCCAAGATACCAAGAGTTAATGTAATCAGGTTTCATCTGAATTCAAAATGCATTTTAGTGCCAGGTGTAAATGACACTAATGACGGCTTCCAAAAGCAGATATCACCTACGGTAGATATCATTTTGTCTATATGATTACTGTCAATGGAGACATTCTTGTGAATCAACAGGTAACAGGTAGCTTATGGAAGATTTTATTTTAGTTTGTCACCTTATGAGAATCTCATATTTGTGTTTGAAAAATAAGAACTGAATGTGCAAAATCCTTATGTAAATGTAGCAGTATTGCTAAACGCTTGTTCTAGCTTCTTCCTTCTGCATGGTTTATTTATTTTTTAAAGTTTATTATTTGTTTTAATGACGTCATATCTCACGCTGTTAGAGAACATAAGAGAAAGCCCAGTGTTATTGGCTTTGGTTGTCACCAGCCCCTGACACACCCCCTGATAAAGTGACAATTAAGTCTTTACAAGCCAGCTCTGTTTCCATGTGAGCCCCACTTGACTGCACTGTGCAAATTTAGTGCCCACAGACATGATGCCATAAAGGCTCCAATGAATTGGTTAGCCAAAAATAAATTCATTAATAACAGCTAAACAGAAAGAAAACAGGTCACTAATATGACACAAAAAAATGAACAAGAAAAACTAAAAGAAGGAGGGGGTACAAGGTTTTTAATGGTTTTGCTCTCATTAAACTTGAACTTGACGATCAGTAATCTGTGAAATCCCTGTAGGAAGCGACAGTTTTTTTTAGGATATTTACAGTTTAAATTTGGCTGCATGTACTGGTGGGATTGTATCAACACCCAACCCACACATACCCCCCCACCCTCCTCCATTCTGCCTGATTTGCTTCTCACTCCTCTCACCTCTGATTGTATTAACACAGTTTTTTCCTGTAGAGTTGTATTTTCTTCTCACAGTTCACTTATCCTTGTTGCTTTCACAACCCAAGGAGGACTGCAGATCACACTGTATTGTAACTTAATGAGCACTTTTCTTTTCTTTGTTATCTCTGAACCTGTTTCTCTCAAATCCCACTGAAGTGTGCCTATTGCACAATGCTGCTGGAGGTCAGTCCCAGGCACTGACTGTGTAATGAGCTGCTGCCCAGCTAATTCAGGAGCTAATTACATGCAGCACGGGGATGCAAAGTGAATGGAACAAGTGGTGCAAATTTGCCGTGGCCTTTCATGTATGTTAATCTGACCCAGAGTCCATCTGTCGAAACAAGACTGACATTCGTGTTACAAGTTAACACCCATGTTATTGCGAAATGCGTACTCACAAAAAAAGGGATTTGGATTTAAACCACAGGAGATGCAATACATTTTTTTTTTCTCGATAATTATTCATATGCATTTCCTCTTCTCCACAGATGTTGAACATCTGCACTGGGTCCAGACACTGAAAGATGCTCATATGGCCATCGATGCTAACCTGCAGTGGGAATGTAAAGCCATTGGTAAACCTAAGCCTGCATACAGATGGTTGAAGAATGGTCAGCCTCTAACAGCAGAGGTAAAACGCCAGAAGAAACTCTAACGTTTGAGATTTATGTAAAAAGAAATGTTACAGACAATCATGGTGATTTTCCCACATAAAATCTACTATTTAGACAATAATATTCATTTGGCCTGATGTACAGGGGAGGATCCATGTGGAAGCTGGGAGACTGACCATATCCAGGATTAGTCTGTTGGACTCTGGCATGTATCAGTGTGTGTCAGAGAACGAACATGGAGCCGTCTACGCCAGCGCCGAGCTCAAGGTTGTAGGTAAGCAGTTTGTTTGCCGCGTATCATTTACAATGAGCTGTACCAGAGGCGAGGCAGAGGTACAGTCTGTGTACGTTGTGTTGTTAGTAGAAGAAAAGCTCTCCATATCTCAAATTAAATGAATGAATGAAAACAGGCTTAAGCGGTTCCTCAGTGAGCCGTGGCCTTGCTCTTTCATTTCCATAATTATTTCATACAATAAGCCGGTCTGGTGTTGAAATATAATTTCTGTAATTGCCGTCGATGCACTTGACATTTTTGGCTGATGCTCAGCTGTTACCTAAAATGGCCCTAACGTGGGGTCTGCTCCTCAGCCTCCCCGCCTGACTTCACCCGGCGCCCCGTGAAGAAGTCCACGGTGATCCAGAGGGGGGGCGAGGTTGTCTACGAGTGTCGCCCCCACGCTTCCCCGAGGGCCACAATCTCTTGGTGGAGAGGGGGCGAGCTGCTGAAGGACGGCAGGAGGTAGGGTATTGTGCTGCATGCACCAGCGCTCATGCCACTGATGGCCCCTGTAAAAGGGTTTATTCTTGTGGTCATGTTCATTTCTGGGACTCATTATTATGTATTACTTCTGCTTAAGGGGACCCTAGAAGTCAGGGTTGCATGACACAGCTTCGTTTGGTTCAAGAAAGTTTTTTTTTTTTTTCTTCAGATGGACACCTTATTCTTTACATGGATTTATATGTCAGTGTTCTGCTTTGAGTGATGTCTTTTTTAGTGGATGTAAGAGTGAGGTCAGGATCCCGAGTCCATCAGTTCTTTATATCAGGAGCAATATATGATTCAGTTGTTTAAAGCGTCCCACAGTTTCTAAGCTCTTGAAGGCAGTCAAAGTGCCGGATGAAGGGCAGACACCATGTAAAGATGCTGTTTGTGTGCAAACCACAGAGGAAAAACAATCGTCTACAGACTTTCAGTGAAAGTCTTCCCCTGACTACATGACGGGCCACACCGTGTCGTGATTTAAGGTCTGAGGCAACACCTACGAACTACAAAGAAGCAGCTTGTTGTTGCACTAGTCCTACGCAAAAGCTAATGCACACAATAACAGGGGGTTGGAGCACAGTATGAGAGCTGCTTCTATTAGGTGTTGGGTGGAAATGAAAGGGAGGTAAATGTTAGTCTATAAGTTCAGAGAAACAAGGGCTGGGCTGGGTTACTGGGAAAAAGATCCAAAAAGCAAAAAATAATTGCCAGAAACTTTCCAGCAGCACCTAGATTGAAAAGTGGCAAATGATATGCCACTAGCCAAGGCTTTTTTTCCCCCACATTTATTGGCAGTGCTGAGTTATCCCATCTTCTTGTGTTCCAGAAATCATTTGACCCATTTTAGGACGCGTCAGCACAAACGATCTAGTCCAGCTTGAAGAAGCCAATGTCTTCAGCGCGCTGCCTGAAGCACTTGCAGCACATGTTGAGACCGTATATACGGATCAATGTTACATTCCTGGGGTGACTCCAGTAGAGCTGCTGATGACCCATCTTGTCACTATCTTGCTGGAGTGTTGGAAAGGCCACGAGCTAAGGCTCACGATCATATTAAATTTGGGTACATCATCAAGGAGATGGAGAGTCAGAATCAGAAATACAATGAGGTGCTATCAGTCAAAATACATTGAAACACACATATTCCTTTATTTACAGGGCTATCTTTCAATGAAGTGAGAAGAAATATACATTCACAGTCCACCGGGATCATATTTGCATTTTCATTGGGGCCGGCCAAAGCTGGACAGTGGCCTACCACTTTCAAGCACCACCTGCCATCTGGAAACGGCAAGTGCTGGTGAAGCATGAGCGACTTACCACTTGGAATCTGCACTTGCCACCAAACCACTAGTGGTAAAGCACTAGCCACTTTTCAAACTCACCGTCTCTCAAAATGTCCTTTAGAATCCATTCCATACCGAATCCACCTGCAGCACCATAGCAATGAAAGGAAAAACTGACCTTGGTAGTGATGCTCCAAATGGAAAATCACAGAATTCCCAGTACTGGCATCTTATGGGTGCAATATAGGCGAAAGATGGCAGTGTTCATATCCAGGATATTTTAGCTTCATTCCTGGTTAGTAAGATGAACTGGAAATATGCCGTCTATGGGTTAAAACATTATAACCATCAAGACCCATTAATGTGGGTGCAAATGTTACTCCCAGTACTGACATGCTGGTTTAAGCGTATTGACATGATACTGGATCATTTAGATATTTGTCAAGGGAAGGAAGGACATCATTGGCAACCTGGCATTTCCCCCCTTAAAGCTGTTGTTGAGCACATTATGAGACATGCAAATGAAAGCTTGTCTTTTGTGTGAAACACCATCAGGAGGCCTTGTCAGTCTCGAAAGGTATAATGGACTTAATTGCATCAATTTTCTGAGAGAGCCTTGGCTCTTTGTTCCGTTCGGGCGGCAACTTAAGTGAGTTACAAAAACGTTCCATAGGAGAGATTTTAAAATAAAGAGGGCGAGGAAAACAGAGAAGTCTGATTTCACTCAGTCTGTCTCAAGAACACTGTTGCTTCTGAAACTTGTTGATTTTATTTTCTCTCCAATACTGATTTCAACAGCAGTTTTTTGTCTCTCTTATCTTTTTTTGTGTCTGTGTTTGGGGTGTGCTGAATGAAAACATTTCGTCCACCGTGTATACAATCTAACAATTCTGAGAACATGCCTCAGAAATACAAGGAATACATTCAAATGGTTCTGCCTTCAAAAGCACAGTCATGTGCATTGGTAAATAAATGGTTGCTAGAATGCCTATGTTGAGCACCAGCAACTTGCACTTTAGCACAGAGTTACAACCATCCGCCTCAGTTTTCTGGGTGGAATTGGCTTTAGCCCGAAGTGAACATTGAGTCAAAGAGCAGAGGAGTGAGATGTTTTTTTTTCTTTCACTCCAGTTCTTAGATCTTTTCACAGGCCTTCTGTCTGTCAGAGGATTTATTTTCAAAATGCTGCTGTTGATTTTCTAAAGCACTGGAAGGTTTTAGGACTGAAAATGCATTTCTGATCTGCTGCTGCGTTCTGAACCATCCAGACCTCGCAGACTGCCTGGGACAGGTCTGCTCTTCTGTCCCCCAGAGTCAAAGCTGAACATGGGAAAGCTGCATCTAGTTTTTATGCTCCACATGTGCGGAACAAACTCCCAGAGAACTGCAGACCTGCTGCAAATCTCACTTCTTTTAAATCAAGGCTCAAGCCTTGCTGTGTTAAAACAAACAAATAACCAAAACAAATATTCTCTTAAGTTTTTCTGTTTTGTTTTTTTAAATATCTAAGCAGTCAAACATGGAAATGTCAGAATGACTTTTTTCCTTATCCCAATAACAAAATACAGCTTACAGGCTGTAGACTGCTGTACAAAAAGAATGCTGTTTATGTTTTGTATTATTGCATCTCTTCATTGCCTGCATGGATCATCAGTTTGTGAGGAGGCTGATGCTTTAACCTCATGTCACATCAGTGACAACAGAACATGACGACGTGGGTACATCCAGCCATTATCATTTCAAACGTATCATCCAAGGTTAAAACTGGAAGCTATGACTGTCTGTAAAAATGGATGACAACATCTCTTCTCTAAAGTAAAGCCAAAGCGCTGTGATTAACCCTAGTGGCTGGCTGTCCACTTCATCCACTGACCAGACTCTGTTTCTTACACCTCTCGAGTTTAATCCATCCACCTAAAGGTACATTCTCATGAATCTTCAGAAACCCTTGTTTGACTTCAGTCCAAGGTTATGTTGGTAAGATGCAAGGCTTTTTCCCAGCTGCTGCAGTATTTGTCTCAACACAGGAATTGCCGTGGTAACTGAACTCTCGACGTGAGTTCTTAAAATCTTCAGTCAGGAAAACTGCTGAATGTCTGAGAAGAAAAAACGACAAATGACAAATTTTGTGCCTTGATATTTCAATTTGAGTTTGTTTCCTGAGTTCAGATGCTTATGGTGCATCTTTAGGGTTTACTGGTGATTGAGGAAGAAAAACCAGAGTGGCTCTTTTTAAAATACATTTTTTATTCCCAGCAGCAGCCAAAAGAAGATCGGTGATGCAGCTTTTGTCAATTATGCCCCCAAACTATGGAACACACTACCGATAGATATAAGGAAAGCCAGCTCAGTAGATATTTTCAAAAGAAAGCTTAAAACCTATCTCAACACCCGAGCGTTTACATAGCTTTGCACTGTACTATTTTTATATGCTTTAATTTCTTGTGCAATTTTTTTATTGATAAGCACTTTGAGCTGTCCTAACAGTTATTGTATTGTGACTGTTCTGCCTTTATTTACTGTACTTTGATTCTATACTGATTCTGGTTCACAGCTAAATTTGAGTGGTTACAGCTGCTAGGGAGGCCAAGGGGAAAAAATCACTCAACACTCAAGTTGTTCTTATTATCAAGTGGTTTTAATAATGTGTAGATGCATTCTGCTTCGTTCATGTGGTGCATTTATTTATTTAGCTTTGCTTTAAAGTTGCTTTAAAGTGCTGCAAGATGGTATGAAAGGTGCTATACAATTAAAGCTTATTTAAATGTTTTATTTTTTGCACATAACTTACAGGATATTGTATGCTGACTTTTAGTTTCACTTTGCATACTGCTACTATGTGAAGTGAAGTCCATAGATGCTTTCTCTCCTTTTTTATATTACCTTTCTTATTTCCATTTGTGCTCAGGCTGGGATCAGTATGTACAGGCAGCTTTCCACAGACGCTTCGTAACTCACAGGACCTGCCTCAACATGCGACCGGAGGGATTGATTAGTTTTCGTGTTTTCCATTGAGTGGTCATGAGGAAAGGGAGAAAAAAAATTACCCATGCATTACCCAGGCAGCGCATTTGGACGAGAATAGAAATTCACAGCATGGAACAGAGTTTGTCTACAAAGCAGATAGTTCTTTACCTTTCTATTTGTTTTGCAGCTCATTGCCCCTCAGGTCATGTTCTCAATGCGCCTCCATCACTCAGCGTTTGATATGTTTGTCAATAAATCACTGCAAAGCACCCCCGTGTCAGACATGCTCTCTGGGTCTCAGCTCAGCCCAAGTGAATACATATTTATTCTCGGGAACCAGTATGAAATTGTTTGTGTGTTGTGTGGTTTTTTTTCTTTTTGAGCTTGCTGCTCACAGTATTTCTGTTTGATTTATTGAATCCAAAGGTCACAACAGGAGAGCATTATCTGCCTCGTTTATGCATATGTTTACATGCTCTCCCGCTTGTCTGTTCAGAGCTGAGGCGCCAAAAGAAGTATTCCAGGCTTAAATGTGAAGTTTTATGAAAGAGGGCGTAATATCCAGTGGAGATGTGGGGGGATATGCTACTCTCACTTTTTCGCTCTCAGTTTCTGGTTGATTTTCTTACATAAGAGCTGCGTTGATACAAATTTTGACCCACTTGTCATGTTGAGTTGTCTTCGATGACTAAAGTGCACTCAGGAATAATGTGTGAAAAACAACAACAAATGGTGTCGTGGTGAAAGCCCTCTTTACTTCTTATTTTCCTGATTTGCCTCTCGGGGCTCATACATGTTTTGGCCAGTGGTTTCACAGACTACTCCAGTAGTCGACACTTGCATTGTTGTAGACTAGTTCATCTGTGGGTTTAGCAGGGTGCAGCAGGGGGCGCTGATGTAATCGACACGTGATAGCTGTCATGTGTGATTGACAACAATGACAACAATACCAGAGCTACGTGTAACCACATAAATCTACAATCGCTTACGGCTCATGCTATAGCAACAGCAAAGAAAAGGTTCCAACAGAAGGAACCTAAACGTCCTATCACTGACGGAGCGATACAGATATAATTGAATTAAGTTGAATTGAATATATCCATCACACATATCTCTCCCGCGATTAATTGACTTGTAAATAGTTGATAACTACTAAAATGCAATAGTCGTGAATGCCCTTGTTGTAGCCATATGCAACCTCTACTTCAATTTCAACTTTATTTGTCCCTGAAGGGCAATAGGTGTTGCACCAAGACAATGACAATAAAGAACAAGACATAACATTGGCACAGAATGACAGATTTGGGAGAAATCCAGGTTCACCTTACAATTGTTGAATAAATATAATATTGTTGAATAAATACAGTAAAAACGACAAGAATAAATACTATTTAAGATATAAAAATATCATAAAAATCCTAAGTATCAAAATCTGAGTTTCAAGTGCTTCTCATCAGACTCCCAGTTTTATTTCTCCTGTGAGACCAGCCTGACGTTTTTTTCCCCCAAGTTCGATGCTTCTACATGCATATCTCCCATGTTACTGCCTCTCGGAAAGGCTTGTAGCACGTTGGTACAATCTGCCACGTGCTGTAGAGCGATAAGGCTGCAGGTAAAGATCCCAGTCAAATCTGTGCTGCTCCCGTCCTCCTTCTCCTCCTCCTCCTCCTCCTCCTCTTTTCACCAGCCAGCCCAACACTGCTGGCCTGCTGTGTGTCCAATTAATATGTGCGTTTTAGTTGATGAATATATGCCATCAATACTGTGCTGACCCCACAACAAAGCTGTTCTGCCTCAGCTAAGATAATTGTTATCTTCTGAAGCGTGCAAATAGACTTTTGGAATAGATTCTGAAACCTTCATTCAAAACCAAATCAAAAATGGCTTGAGAGATGAGGCCTCATATCTCAGGCAGGAAGTCGTCCCAGTGATTCTTATCGTCCCTTTTCCTTCAATTAACAGCCAAGTAATTGATTGATAAGGAAATGAAAGATCTGAACCCATGGTGAGCTGTTTCAGTTTTGCCACTCTCCTCAGACAGACTATCATGGAGGACGGAACCCTGCGCATCACCAACATCTCCAAATCTGATGGCGGCAGGTACACGTGTGTGGCCAGAAACCAGTTTGGGACCTCCAGCAGCACAGGGACGCTGATGGTGAAAGGTATTTGTCTTTTTGCTTTTTTTCTCTCCTAGTTTCCACTACTGTACCTTCCAAGCCGAGGGTGTAAACTTTTGTTAAGGGGAAAAAAAATACCAGCTCAAGCATGAAATTGATAATGAAATATATAGCCGTTTTATGTTCCCGGCGGTTTGACAGACGTATAAGTCATCTATGGTTTTGTCAGCTGTGAGTTATTGTTCATGTAGCAGAGTGGGGCAAAGCACCGTCATCTATACGGCTGCGAGTGAAGAATATTTTCTCAACATTTCATTTAAAAGGAGCTGGAGAAGCAATTTCAGATTTGGGTTTTTAAAAATAATTATGATTATAGTGAGCGATTCTTTTTCTCTCTTTCTAGTTGACACCATGATTGCAGTGTGTTTAATTATTCATTAGAGGGTTATGGAGGGCATTTGCTTCCTAAGTGAAGTATTTTAGGTCATTTAATTAAACTGATGGAGCAGAATCTGGACTATTCTGGATGAATTAAGCTTTATTACCTTCTTCATTTGGCACGATTTTATGGACATAAAGTAACAAAATATTCTCCTTTATTTCCTGCCTTTTCCCATAATGCTGTAGAACCCACCAAAATCATAGTTCCACCCTTGAGCTTGGACGCCACCGTGGGACAGAGCCTCGTGTTGCCCTGCGAGGTGTCCAGCGATTCATCGCTGATCCCCGTCTTCAAGTGGTTTTTCAACGGCAAAGCCATTGATTTCATCAGACAGGAGCACTTTGAAATGATTGGAGGGGTATGTATAATGTGGGTGAACACATTATTTGATATTGGGCCAAGGATTTGACCGACATCATTTTCTAAAAGCCAGACCTGATATTGAAGCTCCAGAGCTGTTTTGTTCTGCCAGTTGATTTCTGTGATAGTGTATAACAGAGCTGAGATGAGACATGATTTCAGTGTGCAGTCAATTCCCCTGAGTGTTTCTAAACCTTCTAATTCTTCATCAAAACCTGGATTAAAAATATGGAATGGGATGATAACAGGCGTTTTAATGAAAACGATCCATTGCATCTGAATGATGTATGTCTTCTGTGAAGTCTTGCAGTAAAACAGAAATAGACCTAATCTTAAAGGAATGGTTTGACATTTTGGTCAATATATACTCAAGCATGGAGGAAACAGATAATCTGACAATCCACACCTACAAACACCTTTAGCTGCTGGTAGGTAAATAATTAGTTCACTAAGGTTTCACTTTAGTCACTAATAGTACAAAAACAAATAATACAGTGGAAACCAGATATAGTGATCACGGATATAGCGATCAACCGTTTAAATGGATCAAAAAGCTTGGGGCAGAATCGCTCCTATACAACAGCCGTATAAATATTATGGTCATAGTGATCAATAAGTCCACTTACAGTGTTCATTGTGGGTCTTTTCATACATGCCTGGACTGTACTGGGTCTGTCAGTAATTAACTGCTCCTCTCTGTGTCTCTGTCACTGCCAAACGAATCGAGCCAAACCAAGAGCATCCCCCCGTCTCCTCCGGCTCTCCATACATTGTCTTAGTTTACAAATTCTATTGTTATACCCAGTCGTATGTTTACACATGTGTCTGATCACACTGTTTGTGTGTGTGAGTGTGTGTGTCAGTGTGTGTGTGTATGTGTTAGAGAGGAAGAGAGCTAGCGGGAGGGGCTGATGAATGCGCGGGCAGCTATGGAGAAAGATTTGACTAATTTAAGAAACTATTGATCATTATGTGTTGATCAGTGTTGATATTATGGCGTCATTTTCAAACAAATCTATGTTTAATCTGTAGCAGGTCAGAGACATCAGCTGAGTCTGTGACGGTTTTTGGGGGAATGTGTGGAAGCTCACACAGTTGTGGTGCTCTGTGGATTGAGGTGCAGCCAATGTCCTCTTTCCAAGAACTGACATGCATGAGCTCTTCATAGAAACCCCTCACACTAATGTCTATCTGTTAAATAAATAGTCTACAGGCAGCGGCCAGTTAGCTTGGTAAAATGGCAATATTCATGAATTTAGAGCTTTCTGTTTGGATAAAAGAAGATGTCACTCTTTCCTAATTCAGGGGCTACGAAGATGTGGCCACTGAAGACCGAGTAGTCTGTGGAGGCCGAGCCGACATGAGACGTTCTGGTCTATTGTAGATTTCTTATTTCTATCGACAGCTTGTCCTGCCCTTACCGTTGATCGAAGCAGCTCTCAAGTCTCATTGAGATTAAGAATCTCTTATCAAGGGAGACCTGGCCAAGATAGGCAGCAGCACAGGTGAAAACACAGCACAGGCAAAAAACACGTAATTACGACCCAAAAAATAAACACAACTAAAAACAAAATCAAAAGAACCAAATAAGATTCTAGCTACACAACCAGGTAAGTTAAAAACAGCAACATCTTATACAATCTGCCTCCAGTTATTTTATTCTGGTTTTAAAGGCATTTAGTGAGATTAGCTTTAAGGGGCCCATATTGTGAAAAATACATTTTCTGGGCTTTTACTAAACGTAATGACTTGAAGAGGGTCAGTAGGGAGCCTCAAAGTATGAAAACAGTCACTCCGCGGACCTTTTCACTCAGTCCACTCGAAGAAATATGTTATCAAAACGTCACGTTTCGTACTTCCTCCCCCGTATGAGTCATATCGGTCACATCTCGTCTCTCAGCCCCACCCAGCCGGTACCAGTCCAGCCTCCGAACCCACCATCCCCGCTCCCCACCACCCCTCCACACCGAACGCGACACCAAGCAGACATGTTGCTGAGCTAGCAGCTTGTTAGCTACCACAGGCTAACCACAACAAACAACACTGAAGAAACACTGCAGCGTGGAGGGATGCAAGGAAGAGAATGTGTCCGTGCACATTCCTCCTAAGAGCGTTACTGTTCGAGACCAGCGGTTACGCTTTATTTCTTCTGACGTGCTGTGTCGCTGTGCTCAGTACGAAGTAAAGTCTACGTTACTCCGTATTGAAACTGACTGTAAATATGTAGCTGGTCTTCTATAGATGTATCCAAACATAGCGTGACTTTCAGCTGTGTTTACCAGAGAGAGTCAATGTGCCAGAATGAGACCGGTGATAGGCCTGGTCGCGTGTCACTCAAAGTGCAGTCAGCCAATCAGAGGAGGGGCTCAAGAGGCAGGAGGAAAACAGCCTATTCTGTCTGCAGCTCCAGAGAGAGGCAGAAGAGAGGACATAGAAATACACATTGCAGCAGTTTTTTCGACTTTAAACCACTGATATATCATCTTAGGCGTACCAATACCTCAAATTAAATCCCAGAAAGGTGTACAATATGGGCCCTTTAAATCCTTCTGCAATAAATTCTAAGTCACAGGCGCAAATAAAAGCCAAAGCCCAATTTCTGTGCGGACATTTGGAGCAGAGAGAACAGGTGTGGTTTAGAAGCGAGGGAGACATCAATCAGAATACCCAGATATTGTAGCTAGCACTTAGTCACTGGCGCGCAGTGAATCCTGGGATAGGTGTCCTGAGAACGATCCACACATAGGATTCTTTACTGCTTTGTAATGGGAGGACACGTTAATCTGCAACACTTGTGTCTTCGAAATGGGAGAATCTAGTCACACTGTGACGCAATCAGTCTTCAAATGCAGCCTCCAACTGCTGCGGCCCCTGAATTGAGACACAGCTTTTAATTAATGAGCTTTAGTGGTTAGACTCAGTGAATCATCACTGTTTCCAGTGTTTATACTGCGCTAAGCTAGCCTGTTGCAGGCTGTAGCCTCATACTTAGAGGATGGATGTAAATATCAAACTATGTATTAATCTCTTGTTTAATCTTTCACTTAAAAACCATAAAGGTGCTTGTAAGTGTATTTTTGAATTGCCTCTGCTTTTATGCTAAGCTAACATTAGCTGGCTATAGTGTTACACTTAATCTCCAGGTACATATCGATGCATTTTTTTAATCTTTTATCTTTTTCTGGTCTAGAAAACTATAGAGTTTCTGTATTTTTCAATTGCTCTGGAACACTCTGACATGAGACTTGTTTTTTTTATGGTCCTTTAAGTATAATTCAATTTCAGTTGTATGAGAGTATCAAAGAAATTCCTGTTTCGGTGCTGGTTTCGCCTTTGAGCCCGTGTGTCACAATCGTGCCCGTCTAATTCAGAGATACCAGCAGATGTTACTGAGTGTTGTGTCTTAAGGGAAAGCCTGTAACCTGGATGACATTTCTGCTGCCCAGAGGTGATCTCACTGAATGAGAAAATCAATCAACTTCTCCTGGAAAAAACAAGCAGACTATATTTCTGTGATTACAAGATTTATGCTCCCTGGCTGAGAGCGCCAGGCCCACCGCAGTCACTGTTCAGCTCTGACACGTCCACACTGTGCATACGCACAACAGCTGTTTAACTTGCCATTGATTTTTACACAAACCACTGAATTCTGGATCCCTAGAACTCTTGATGAGCGGTTCATCTGAGCAGTAACAATAAAGATTGAACACAGCAAACACTGATCCAAAGGAATAAACTGTTTGTGCAGCCTTCATAACAATGTAAACGTGAATTCATGTGTGTAACCACACTGATGTGTCATATTGTTGATTCACTTGTGGTGAATCCAAGCTTCTTTTGTGGGGATTTACACAATATGACAGACACAGACCTTTGATGTGCTCTCAGGATTTTCCATATTCTTATGACTTGGCCCCTTTTGGTGTTTTTCTGTCTTCCTGAGTCTCTCATATGTATGTGTCTGTGTCATCAGGGATTTGCAGGTGACCTGATGGTGAGGAACATTCAGCTGAAGCACTCTGGGAAGTATGTGTGTATGGTACACACAGAAGTCGACACCGTTTCAGCAGCAGCAGACCTAATTGTCAGAGGTACGCCTGTTCCTCCTCACTTACACCGCTTGTCATTTTGTAGCAGTCTCTCCGGAGGTTCTCTGTTTCTTGTTTTGTGGGGTAGTATGTGTGTGTTTCTTTAGATTTCAACACACAAGCTGAATCTCAGTGCTGTCAGGGAAGAGATGTATCACCTCAATGTCAGGTTTCAGATATGAACCGCTTTAAGAGACTGTCAGATTGACAACCATGAACTTTTTGAAATTAAAGAGTTATTCTCTCCTTAACCCGTGGGCTCAGTGATCACAACACTTTCACAGATACAGGTAAATTACCTCCAACGCTTCAGGGCTGTAGAAAATATCAGAACCCAGCTTGAAAATACCTCACCGAAAAACCTTAACAACACCATATATTTTGTGCATTGCATCTCTGTCTTAATATTAATATTTTAAGCACATATGATATATATGTGTATACATGTATATGGACATATGTGTTTCCTCCTTTAAAGGTATAGTTCACCAAAATATGAAAATGCACTCATTATCTACTCACCTGCATTTTTTTTTTGCCTTTCTTCGGAAATATGTTTTAAATTTGAGATTTATTTACAGGGAGACATGAATATAGTCACCAAACATGATTTTTTTTTTCATTGGTGTTGTGGATTTAGCTGTGTCATTAGTCAGTCAGTGTATTTATAACATCGTGATTCCACCTCTGAGCTGCCACAGTGTATTTGTGTTGTTCACCGCTTGTTCAGTTGTTTGCTGTTGTTTTGTTGTGTATTTGTTTTACTGCTCTCTGCCTTTTGCATTCGTTTGGTTTTCTGTCAGCCTTCTCTCCCTGGTTCTGACCTTTGCCAGTCTCCACCAACCATAAGCCTCGTTTGTTTTTATCATAGCTCTGAACTCTTCATCTCTGCCTGAGACTCTGGGTCATTTTGGGTCCTTGCCCAGGGTCTCTTTTGCACTGACTGTTACAAGATGAACAAATCAGTTTTAGAACACCTCCCTATAGAGCACAATGCGAAGCCTGTTGCACTTATACACTATAAAATTTGAATTTAAAATGTATCACTACAGATGGAATATATATATATTTTTAATTAATGGTTTTGAGAATTTTCTAATAAAGATGGACGACTCATTTTGTAGGATGTTTTTTCTATTATAGAACTACAACAGCTTGTAGCTACCACTAAGACACCAGTGTCTTCTTCCTCTATTTGTTCTGGGAATTAAGGGATTTGAGAACTTTACATCTAAAACTTGCATGACCTGAGCTGAACCAGATGTGCACCGGCCTTCGGGCGACAGAGCCGTCTCAAAACCTACCCCCTCCCTCTGGAACCCGTCCCTTACAAATCAGAGACTACACTGAACTTTCCACCCTCAAAACACTGATCAAACCCACTTCATAAGAACCGCTTTTAATAAGTGATTGTGACATGTAATTTTAGTTAGTTTGTATCTGCCTTCCGTTTTTTATATTCCCATGAAGTGTCTTTGAGCATTGTTAAACCGCTGTAAATACCACTAATAATAATTATAATAATCAAAATTCTATGTTAAAGACTCATTCCAATGTTTATAGGCCTATTACTTTACTGTTGTGTCTTTAAAGACCAGTGTTTGAGTGCTGGGTCACACATGAAAGGTAAACTGAAGTATACATGCACACTGAGTCAATATATAGAAAAATTGTGATGAAGCCTCCTGAAGTCAAATTAATGGATCTTTCCTTATGTTTCTCTGATTTTGTTCAGATTTTTTATTCAGTTTTTATTGTATAATTTTTCTTTTAGTGTTTCAATATATTTAGAATGTTTATTTTTCTCAGTACACCGGTTTACTCATATTTTGTACATTCATATCAGCTCTCTTGTATTGTGTAGTGTGCTGGCTTACACCTTATGTAATATATATATAAATACAATTTTTAAGTAAAAGTGTAGGCTGACCTCAAGCTGGGCATTAGTGTTGTACTGGCAAAGCCTGGCGTCAAGAGACTGCAGCCAAAGTCAGATGCTGCAGCCTTGACACGCAGATTGTACTGTATGTTTTTTGTCGGACTAATCTGAGCCAGAGCATTGTTGATACCCAGTGATCTTCTTCCAAGCAGCAGGTAGCCCCGCTGAGGCTTCACTGCTACTTTTGCAGAGATTTGCGGAGCTTAGCAGGAAATCTCATGACGGTTAGCCAAGTCCCGGCTTGTTTGTTTGATCTCATGTTGCTGCTTAAGCTAATTTCAATTAGATCACTGTAGAAAAAATCCGGCCTTGTTTTCCCCAAATCCCTGGTCATTAAAGTTGTCTCATTATAAATACTGATTTCTCTCATCTCAGTTTGCTGGTTGAGGCACACACATGTCTACATTTCTAAATGTCCTTCTCATTTGACAATTTAACCGTTATAATTCTGTGTATTGAGAAGACTGGCCCACCCTATCTCCACTAGCCCTGAATTTGGGGTTGCTCCCCGCGTTATGAATCACTTAACACCTCTGTTGGGTTCTCAGTCTGACGTTACTCACCTGCCAAGATTACATGTGTTTTGGCTGTGGCTGTCCACTGAGGCTGATGCAGGAACCTCTCCTTGTTTCTGGGTATTGCAGGGCCCCCCGGTGCCCCGGAGGGCCTGGTGGTGACGGACATCGCTGACACCACTGTGCAACTTTCCTGGGGCTCTGGACCTGACAACCACAGCCCTGTTACCATGTACATGGTGCAGGCCCGGACCTCTTTCTCTATAGGCTGGCAGACTGTGAGAACAGGTAACAGCTGCAACACCATCACACTCTTTTTATTAAACTAGTCAGTACTGAAGACAGACTGTGTCATCTGTGAGGCTATGATCGTCCATAATGTTCTTATGAATGAAAGAGAGTTTGTAAGCTGTTTAGACAGCTGCATTCGTTTTAGTGCACAGTTAACAGTTAACAATGTAGTTGTGGGTTGTAATAGCATGTGTTGATCTCTTTGCTACTTAATTATCCCATAAGAAAACAGACATTAGTTGTACTTTTCAATATTTTCCCCCGACCCTAATTTTTATTTTCTAGTACTATGCCGTGTATAGTAGATGCTAAATATTCCATTGTTAGATTTAGTCTCTCCAGAGGATGAGTCATGATGTAGCTCTGGAAATAGTCCAGTGATTATGCAACATGTTTGAACAGCTATTTACTTTCCTGTGCACAGTTGTTCGGGAATGTGTAAAACAAAAACTGAAAAGAGATATAGCAACAGGCCTGAAAACCAATGCAGCTGAAGAACAGTATATACTGTATCTGTTGCAGCCTCTTGATTACATTAGCATATAGAAAATACAAGTAATGTTAGCATGCATGAAAGAGCTGCTGTTTGTCTGCTGCACAAGTTAAAAGCCCAGTAGCTCCTTTAGTCTGGATTCTGTTTAAGTGACTTCCACATGCATGAAAAACTAGATTTAGATACAGTACATGCAAGAGGTCTTGGTGCAGAAACCAGTATTGGGATGTAACAAAGTAAATTTACTTTGTTACTTGTTTTTAGGTACATTTCAAATTAACTCCACTACCTATATCAGCAAACATCTCTACTTTCTGCTCCACTACATTTTGATATTTCATTGCATTACATGATCCCACTGCAGCAGCTGCATCACTGGTGAAACATCTGAAAAGGATTCAGAAGGGGCCACTGAGACTCGGCCATTGATTATTATAACAAAGTGTTTTCAGTAGCATCATCTGCAGCAGTCCTTATCAATGTGTAAGAGTCTGTATTATTCCTGTATTAAACAAAATATACAGTAGGTACAGTTAATGACATAGTTGGCTATTGTATTAGGGAAAAGGATACACTCTGCAAGTACTTTTACTTTCATTACTTTAAGTATATTCAAAAGCAGGTGCTTACTTTCACCCAAGTACAAAAGTTAATGTAATAGCTTTACTTTGTTTAGTATATTGTTGTCTAGTTATTTGTACTTTTACCTAGGTAACATGTTTGAGTACTTCCACCACCACTGGCAGTATGTCCGCAAAGGTCTTCATTCACAACAAATACATACACAGAGTCATGGGAGAAAGACTCAGTGATCTGCCATGTTTATTAGTTCCTACACTAAAACACATCAAATTGATCATTGTAACATTAATAGAGCCTGAAACCAAGACTCATGCAGGAAGGTGTTGAGCTCAGTCACATTTACTTTGAATAATTCAATTTTTTAAATAACATTTAGGTGTAAAATTGTATCATCAGAACATGAAGAGTTGTCGGACTAGTGTTGCCCTTGAATGTACCATAATTCAAATACTATTAAAAGATTTACAAATGTCAGCATCTCAGTTTGACTGAAACGCTTTCTAAATGTGTTGGAGACTAAATGTGAAATGTGCCTTTATTAAAAATAAAAAAACACATCTCAATTCTAAATTCTTTAATCCTAGTTCCTGATTCTGTGCCTGGACAGATGATGCATGCCACAGTGACGGATCTGAACCCCTGGGTGGATTATGAATTCAGGGTGGTGGCAATCAACAGTGTTGGTGTAGGAGAACCCAGCACGCCATCAAAACAGATCCGAACCAAAGCCGCAGGTATCCTCTCAATTTGTTGTTTCTCTTCATAACAAATTAATCAGTCCCACTTGGAAAATGTAATTTAACTGTTTGATGAGTTTCACTTTCCCTCAGTGCGCCGTGTTGTTCCTTTTCATGCCAGTACTTTGATTACTGAGTCTCATGCTAAATGAGTGGAAATTTAATTACACTTTTAAACATTTAAGTATCAGAACTGTGTGTGTGTGTGTGTGTGTGTGTGTGTGTGTGTGTGTGTGTGTGTGTGTGTGTGTGTAACTTAACGCCATGATTAATTAATGGTTACATCCACCGATAATGTGACACATTCCCCACACATGCCATGAGACATCAACATGAAAAGTGTCTATTTTGAGCTGGTTAGCTGAGTAATTCCATCCTGCTGGTTGACTTACAAGGGAACAAATGTCCAATTGTGCCTCACACACGGTGCCGACATACGCCGCTGGTCTAATAACTGCAGTGGTAATGCCTCTGTCAACAAAAAGACCTAATTCCTCTGCTGTGTGATTAACCCGTTTGTGCAAATAAGAAGCTTGTGATGAGTGGCTGTGATCACCTCGTTCAAAGCCGTGCATTAACAGAATCCTCTGCACCTGCCTTACACACAACAGTCCAAACCTGAGGGGTGATTACGTTTCCTTTGTGCCTCTTTAGTTCCCAAGGTTGCACCAGTTAATGTGAGTGGTGGCGGAGGAGCCCGAGGAGAACTTGTCATCATTTGGGAGGTAAGAGGATCATGGGTATTTTTTGAGTGGGCATTGATTGTGGGAGAGCATTCTCTGAATCTTTGGACAAGAATGGACTTCTGGCAGAGTTAGTGTGGCTGAGGTTGTCTGGCTCCAGCGCAGTGGTTTTTAATTAAAGGCGTAGCTTTTCTGATTTACTGCCTGCAGTTTTTCCCTTGTTGTCTAAATCAAAACCAAGATTTGCAAGCAGGAGCAAATTTCGTATGTTTACATCAGAAATTACATAACGACTTTACATCTTTTGGGTGTGATTCAAAGGGAGCAAGATGTTACCTCTGTATTTTTCCCTAAACACATTTTATCCCTCATTTCATTTCCACGCACACTTGTTTATGTTAAAGACGTAACTTTTCTGTTCTTATCTCAGCCAGTTCCAGAGGAACAGCAGAGCGGAGAGGACTTTGGCTATGTGGTGGCTTTCCGCCCACTCGGCAGCAGCACCTGGATCCAGACAGTGCTGGCATCGCCCGATGCATCTAGATATATTTGCAGAAACGACAGCATCGCACCCCTGACCCTGTTTGAAGTGAAGGTGGGCGTGTACAACAGCCTGGGGGAGGGCCAGTTCAGCCGTGTGGTTCGAGTTTTTTCTGCGGAGGAGGGTGAGTTTATTCACCTGCATATGCCGCAAAGCTGATTGTGTTAATTCCTGAAAATGAATGCTTTCACTCTTAATTGCAAACATGTATAATTCATGATCTATCCTCTTTAGAGCCCTCAGAGGCACCAGCAAGAGTGCGGGGCCGCGCTTTGTCAGCCACCGAGATCGAGGTGTACTGGGAACCAGTTCCCTCGAGGACCAGCAGGGAGAAGATCATTGCTTATGAGGTATGTGAAAAAACAAGGTGGAATAATAGCGTGACATGGAACTTCAAAACAAGGAGTACAAAATAAATCCCAGAATGACTGACAGTACAGTACGCTGGCGTTGAGCTGAGTCTGACTGCCAATAATGACAAAGTTGAAATGTTCTGACATTAAAGTAGTGTATGTGTTGGAGCGGCAGGTCTTTCAGGGCTAATCTCAGGGATGAAGAGGTCTGTTGGCAGCTCCTCCAGACTCTGAAAAGAGCTCAATACCCAAGGCTGTCAGACAGCTGCTATTAAAAAAATATTAAATAAATAAATAAATAAAAGTGTGAACATCATACATCACTATCCCCTACAACAAACACACTCCTGGGATTTGGCTGTGGAAAAACCTAGATAGAAAAAAGACTCTCTCTCCTAGACCCCAGATATATGGTCGGGTTTCCCCAGGTGGCCTGAAGCTTTGAGGTCAATGCCAGTGTTTGGTCCACACATGGTTATAAAACAGGGGATTGTAGCACCATAGTGACGCCTCTTGGAACAGAGACGGAGACAGAGCAAGGGAGCTGTGCTGAGTATTCATTGTAAACACACTGAAATTTTTTTTGATAATTTTGCTTGAATATTAAAAAAAAAAGATTAGTACCAATATGAATGTATTTTGGAAACTTTTTAATGTTGTTTGATTTAAATTTAGAAGCTTCTCCTACTTAAACCAAGACCCATGTTTATCACGTGTGTTGATGTAGGAAGCTTCTACTAACCAGAAATGACTCATTAGCCATTTTCAGAAAAGACCCCTGGAAGCTGTTAGACGAATTGGGTCATGACTTTTCACACATGAACAATGCAGCAGGAGATTTTCCGCTCAGATGCGTTAACAACAACACATACATCTCAGACGGAGGTGAGGTGTGGAGCAGCATGCAGGCGGCAGGACCTAAAGTATTAATTCCACTGCGGAGATCACATGTTTGTGTTTACAGCACATCGACAACGGCGTGTCTGCTCTCATCACAACAAACTCTCCTGACATCTTTGTTGCTGTCTTCTACGAGTCTGGCACAGCTTTTTCACGGCTTCCTGCAGACGTTCTCCGTCCAGCCCCCTGGCATATAGTCTGCAGAAAGTACAGAGGCTCTCACTCTGACATTTGTGTTCACACCAACAGCCCATCGGCAGAATGTCTCTCTTTCTTTTTTGCTACAACTCTTCAGGGAAAGCTAATTTTAAAGAGATAGTTCAATGAAAAAAATCACTCATTATCTACTCACCACTATGCCGACGGAGGGGTCGGTGAAGTGTTAAAAATTATTTTTGTAGTTCGCGACGCTGCCAATTCCAATACAGTTGAAGTAATTGGTGACCACTTCTTCAAAGTTAAAGAAACAACAGAGAAAAAAACATAAAAGGCCTCCATACTGCTCCTGTGGTGTCATTCACGCTCCTGTGGTGTCATTAAGCCCCGACATTCAAATTTGAACGTGAACTTGAGAACTTGTATTTACGAAATGTTAATTTTGATGTGGTGTATTTTCCAACATATCATGTTGTATTCCCACCTGTAAGGAAGTTAACAGGGGATGTGGTTAAACAGTGAGCTGAATTGTGAAAGAGAGACATAAAAGTCATGTGTTTAATGGAGACAGCCCCGTTTGTTTCGCTCTGTGTGATATCAGTAACCTCACTGTGCTGTGTATTGATGAATCCATGGCGCTGTCCATGGTGCTGAACTACCAGATGGATTTGTTGTGCACTGTCTTCTCTCTATTTTACATTCATTGTACAAATACCCCAAACATATCACAGTATGACATAAATACTCTTCTCAATCACCTAAATTATCATTACATTGACATAGTCTAAAGCCTCATATTTTGAGAGAACAATGAAGCATAATGTTTAGCTTCTACTGATTTCATTATAGTGTGGCCTGTGACCTTGTAGAAGGTTCACGACATAACTCAAAATATTTGGTACATTTCCGTGGTCACAACAAGTACGCACCGAGGGAAGAGAAACACTTGAACCTCACGGCACTAGTACAAGTACTTCAAACCAACCCAACATAAATAAATGTAATAACTTAACACATTAGAATTCTTCTAGCATACTTAAATGGTGTAATTGTTGTAGTTGTTCTATAATGTATGAATTTGTCAGAGCGGAGGCAAATAAATATTCAAACTGGTGCTGGTGATGAAGTAGTGTTTATCCTTATTACTCAACTGAAATATAATTTACGACGCTACACAATCATAACAGAGGTAAGCTTATTCATCCCCTTCCCCTTCTTTTTTTATAAAATAATTATTTTATACGAAAAGAAGTGATCATATTAATATTTTATCAAAATCACTTTCCTCTCTCTTTCTACAAACATGCAGATTATCATCCATCTATCATGATCAGGGTCATGATGGCAGCAGACACACATCCTTCCACTCACCCACATCCTCCAGCTCCTCCTGGGGGACCCAGAGGTGTTTCCAGGTTAAATGAGATAATTAACCTGCCCAGCTTGTTCTGGCTCTGCCTCTGTGTCATCTCCTAGTTGGGTGTGTCTGGAAATCCTCCACGTGGAGGCATCCAGACGTCCTCAAGATTAGGGTGAAAAGAATACTGGAAGGTTTGATCGGTTTTGAATAGTAAAGCTTCAGGTGTTCATTCTTTCTTTACACCTCTTTAAATTATTACAATTTATTTTAATCATTTTAATAATCTTTTTTTTTATACAGGAGGGTTTTGACTGCCAGTTCTCCAACTGGTCAGTCACTCCAGATGTTTGGCAGTGGGTGGGGGAGTCGTATTTTTCAATGTTGCCTCTAGGTTTCTTTGAAGCAGCTGCTGGCTGCAAGTTCCTGGAAGGGAATGCACCCCCCGTTATGCCCTGATCTTTGGGCTTGTTGAACCGGTGCCATCTGGCTCTGATGAAGAAAGCAGCAGGATAAGACTCCCACAACATGTCCTGAACTTCATCATTGGCACTGCAGTAGCTCCTGTGGTGGGCTTGTGATAGGAGGTGGGATAAGGCCTCCACTCCAAGTTGGATTTCCTTTTTTGTTGAAACTGTTTAGAGTGGTTGGACTGAGAGGTAATTCTTGACCTTGGAAAGAGCAGTTGACAAAATAATCCCACCATGAGGCCCATTTCTTTGGGGCGCAGATCATATTACTAAATCTGCTAAGCAGTCATGAAATTATGGATGTTTAAATTAGTCTTAAACATTTTTTTCTCTAACCACTCTATAAGATAGGCTGAGGCACTGACTAGGAATATCTGGTACGGTTATTAACAGGAGGTTCTGTGTCTCCATAAATAACCATATTGCTCCTGTCAAGTACGGTGTCCCTCAGGTATCAGTTTTGGGACCAATATTATTTTCTCTGTCTATCCTGTACTTCCTTTGGAACCTTTTATCCAAAGAAATTACATTTTCTTTCATTGTTATAACGATGACACGTAGAAGTACCTGCTCATTAGATAAGATTAACCTGACATCCTATCTTTACTCCATGGCAGTTTAGCAATGTTAAAAACTGGATGTCGGAAAAAAGTCTGTTCCTGAGGCGTGGCAACAAAATTGAGGTGATTGCTCTTTTACTGACAGTGTAATTAACATTTATAACAAAGAGGTGGGTAAAATGTCAAGGAGAGGATTTCATAGTATTGACCAGATTAGTGTCCTCCATGATTGTTGGCCAAAAAAGACAATCAATGTGTGAAAAGTAATAATGTTATAATCAATTATCAACTAAAAATGAGAACAAAATTCCACCCAGGAGATCAGAATTGTAATCAGAAGAGGCAATCTAGACTTTTTAGGGGACAAGGGGAGCTTTGTCCAGGACTGAAAGTTAGTGCTCAGTAAAATATTGTGCCTATATTTGTAATAGACAGCTAAAAATAGATGGTTTAGGATGCCAGACTCGATATCACAATGACAAGCTAAAATATTCAAATTAAAAGACAAATGAAATAAAACCGTTATGAACAGAAATAAAAAGCCTCAGAAGTGGGTATTGCCAAGAGTGAACATTTGGCTGGTTCCACTGCAGTTAGATGAGAGGGGAAATTAAGTGGGGGTACACCAGTGAGCCGATGAAGCAGCGTAATGGAGCTACATATGGGCAGATTCTGAAAACTGATCTGGAGCGGCCAATTGACTAATGGTCACTCAGAATTTGATAGGCCTTTCTGCTAATATGCTGCTGTAACTACGCAGCCGGTGTAGACATACTGTACAGTTATATTACTCTTTTTTGTCTATCGGGACTCCTTTTCTTGTAGATGATTGTAAACTGTAATGGCATTAGGAAATGCCTCAGCTAAAAACTCCCTGGGCTGCATTGTTAGAAAGAGAACATCTAGTTGGAAGAAGGCAGCAGTGCCTCTAATGTCCAATTGTTGCACTTTTAAAAGAGATAAAGGGCGGTAGAAAACACATAGAAACAACTCTGTACAACTGATAGAACTGAGGTGGGGCATTGGATATGACTTTCGAAAAATAGCGTACCTGCTCTTTATGAGTCTTACAATCTTACTGCTGTAGAATTTGTAGAAATCTGTAGAAGTTCAGAAATAACCTCATCCTTTAGTTACTTTTGACCAGAGCTTCCCATTGCAAGTCCTGCCCTTCAGGCAAAGACATTGAAACTGAAGAAGTTTTACTATTCATAATGTGCTGTCCATACACTCTGCCTGGAGCACAGCGCTGTGCCAAAATTCATTTTATCAGAGGCTTGTAGTGATGGGAATCAAGAATCAGACCCTGTTTAGGACCTGTTGTAAAATGTTTTCTGATGTGTATTGAAGGGATTTAACTTTATGAAGCATGCTAGCTGGCATGTGTGCTCTCTGAGAATGTTTACACACTGGACTTGAGTCAATATATGCATTAGGGTGCTTTTGGGGGGCTGTGGCTCAGGAGGTGGAGTGGGTCATCACTAATCAGAGGGTCGCTGTCGATCCCAGTGTCCATCACTCCGAGTGCCAAAGTGTCCTTGGGCAAAATACTGAAACCTTAATTGCCCCTGACGGTTGTGCCGGCAGTGTATGAATGACGTGTGATAGAGAAAGTGTTGCACATAGATGCACTGTATGAATGTGTGTGTGAATGGCAGTGCTCAGTGGTCATCAAGACTAGACAAGTGCTAGATAGATAGAGACCATTACATCAAATATTGTGACTTTATTCTCGTAAATTTACAATTGTATTCTCATAATATTTTCACGTAAAATTTACTACCAGACACAGAGGGCTCTTCACGCAGGTTGGCCAACAAATACCATTGAGGCATTGCTATCGATGCCTCAAATTTCAAGTGTAGCGTCCTCCAATATGTCCGCTTCATGCGATAGAAGATAACAACTACTCATTCAGCTCAAAGTTTCAGAACTAAAATACAACAACATCCATCTTTGTCTGCAGCTCTAAAGTGTCATTTAGGCACATTTTATCAAACTGCACGGCCACAACAACAGTGCTCCTTTCTTCTTTAGGGACTTGTCTCTCCTCAGTGGCATTTGTGTCATGAGACTGGAACCGCTGCTCTAAAGCCGAGAGAGAAGTGATGGGACTGACTGAGAGGATCATGAGTCATCACCACGCCCTTCAATTCATCTCCCACTTCCCCAAATCTTTCACTTCACGCGCATGAATGAAAATAGCCGGAGCACTTGGACAGGCCCTCACCACAGACTGAGTGTACAGAGGGGTAAATACAGCTGCAGTTTTTAACAGAAGGAAAACCTAAAAAGTACCTCTCTGCAGTTTGAACCCAAAACGTTTGAGACAGACCGCAGCACCACACACATCGGATCTAAAAGTCTTCACCATGTTAGCTGTGAGGATCCTGTTCAAGACATTTTGACATGTTACATTAGAAAAAGCACATTAAATAATGAAAATGATAATGATATAATATAATAATAATGAGTCACACCCGCTGCAACATCCGTTTAGTGTTAATTATCGTATTATTGTTGGTGTGTGTACCCTATGGCACACAGTTGTCCTCGAGGCATCAGTACTTTGGCAGGTGTTTGTGTGTCTATGGACAGGTTGTGTCCCCTTAAAAAATGTCCCAACCACACAAGATTCAGTCACGAAACCTTACAGGTGTGCAGCTGTGATTAAAAATGAAGATTGGTTTCAGTGCATGTGGTCTGACCCATGTGGTAATGACCACTGAGTACACATGGGTCGGAATATTACGGGCATCCCATCCCATCAGCCTCTATATGAGGACTTACGGCCGCGCCACACTGGATGTGTGAGCGGCGTGTGCGTCGCAGAACATCTTGCATTTCATTTTGTCGTCCATGTTATCAGGTTACAGCAGCCACGTGTGAGCCCCACTGCTCCTGTGTGGTTCACAGCAAATTAGAAAGTGAAAATGATCTTTCACGACAGTTTCAATGTCTATCTGTTCAATGTGGTTGCAAAATTCAAAGTAAAAGCACCCCAGCATTTCCGTCGACTGAATCCATTCCTTTGTTTTAGCAAGGTTTTTGTTGTTCACACAGTCGAACCAGAAACCTTCATGCAGGAGCTCTGCAGCAGACACGCTCCGTGTGTGAACAAGGAGCGACGCAGCCGTCACACACTGCAGATGCACCTCCTGTTGCTTGGGCATAATAGTCATTGGTTGGAGCAGACGCACGTCTTTAGCTGAGCTTCCATTTTGATCTTCACTACCTACCTGTACATTGTGTTACTGAATCTTCGCACGGCAGGTTAAATCAAATCTGGGCGCAGACAGAAACACCTCACAGTATTCAAAACTACCTTTGGGTAGTTTTGAATAGACCAGAGACATTATTTAGATTATTAGAAGAACCTGTGCTTTTCCTACTGTGAAAAAAGGTCTGATCACAACACTCAGCAGCTTTTTAATGTGCCAACACAGCCAGACATCAGCCATTTATACGACGCTACACCAGTACCTGGCCCCAGGATCTCTGTACCTCACTTTATCGCTGTAATTTGATTTCACACAACTTTATTTAGGAATGTGCACCATGCTAGAACAAAATAAGCTAAAATAATGAAGTTAAAACCTGACAACACAGAGGAGCCTGTGGAGAGCTATGGGCCTGGGACAGTGTGATACCGTCTCTGACAGAGATTTGATTAGACACACAGTAGTGGTTCAGATGTTAGTGAAATAGTCATCCATGAATACAAAGGTACCCTGAGGAGTTTTCTTGGAAACAAACAAAAGATATGTCTACAATTCAGTGTTGATCATCAAAACACATTGTGTGTATCTCTGAGGTCAGATGTATTTATTCCTAAATTCACTTGCTAAATATATATAAAAAAAAATAAAATCTCTGGGGTGTGTGTGTGTGTGTGTTAATGTACTGTATACACAGCTCTAGAAAATATTACAACACAACTGCAAGATTATCAATTTCTCTGTCTTTACTGTTTAAAGTTATGTGTTAAAATGAAATCAACATTTCTCCTAAATTTAACAGACACTAGAATGAAATGGCTGCCATACATGTAGGGATGCAGATTTAAGACAAATCTGGAGCAGTCACTTAATTTCTATGTAACTAATGTCGCACGTATGTCTATTAATATATACGTATAATTCCGTGTTAATGTATATATGTCATGTAAATTTGATTTAATATGAGTTAATCAGTATCATCACTACCTCCCACACAGATCACACTGAGCAGGTGGAAGGACCTGAGGTGTAATATGGTTTGTTCTCACTGAAGAACGTCTTTAAAACATGTTGACTTTCTGTGCTCAGCCCCTTTGACTCTTGATTTTTTCCTCGCAGAAGGAACCTGACTTGCACCTGCAGCGTCGGTGCTTTGAACGTCAGTAGGACTTTACACTGCATTAGCATGGTGTACATAATAAGCAGGCTGAGTCAGCGCACCTGAGGCATCAATAAACAGGGCTTTGACCTGAGATTGCAGACAATGCACATAAATGTCTGACACTGATTGAAGCCTGAATCATCCATCCGCATAATGCGCAGTGGCGGAGTCCCCTGCACTATTTCTGATTCAGGAAGGTGCACATTTAAGTCATCCCTTGTTTACTGTTGGCTCTATAGCTTTGAGCAAAGCCACATGTCATTAAATGTATTTAGAAAATTGTTCCTTGTTCATATAATGTGCTTCAAAAATGCTGAGAAGATACAAATTCTGAACAAATTGTCATGTTTTTCTGTAACAGTACTGTCAGGACATGGACAATTCAGATTTCTGCCCCTGGATCCCTGCCTCATAATAGAGGAATTCAGAATCAGAATCACATACATTTTAGACATATCAGGTACAGCGTAGATTTGGTGCATCTCCCACACATACTGCTGATACCACACACTTGCCTGAGACTGTCTCCATAAGACTTAAAGATGCAGCACGACAGCTTAAGTCTCCTCAGATTCCTCTCTTCATCCCTCTTTGTGTTTAGATTAGAAGTGGTGCGGTAAAGAAAAAAAAAACTGTAAACCTCTTCTGCGGAGGTATTTCAGGTATTTTCCCAAGTGCCGCGGAAACTGCCATAATTAAACTGCTAGTGGGGGGGGGGAAAAACATAGATGCATCTGTTATCAGCAACTCCAGGCCCTGTCGCTTTACTCTGCCGTCTCCCAAGCAAGATCCCTGCAAACCTGTGCGCTGCCAATTGAATAAGTACCCAGGCTACTCTCAAACCATCTGTTTGACATTTTCCTGTCTGCTTCTTCTGTCTCGTGTTCCCGGGTCATAAACGATTTCGCCATGAATACAGATCCCAACAAGCTCCTTATCCGTGCACTCCTCACTCCCCAGTTCTGCTTCAGCTATTGCTGATCGTCAGATACAGTGTCACTCGGTGGTTTAAGAAATGTGGGTTGGACTGCCCCAGGACCTACAGTAGCTGAGCTGATAACTCCTAAGTTATGTCCTACTGAAGCACAGTTTTAATATATTAAAGAGAAGAACCTACATGACCTCAAAATGTTTTTAAATCTTAATGAAGTCGGGGAGAAATGCCCCAGAATGAGCTTCATTTAAAAATATCTGCATCTCCATAAGTGAGTGCTTCTTTTTTCGTGTTCTGCTGCCACATTGTGCACGTCGGCTGGCTCTGCTGTGCAGGACGCTTGGTTTTTATAAGCACATTGTGACACCCTCAGTGGGAAATTGGCAAATACATAAGGTTTTACTTGACTCAGTTTTACTTGACTCACATTTGAAAGCTTGAAAGAACGGGGTGGTCAAAGGGAGGCGGTATGGCTGGAGCTCTGTGTTAATCTGTGTTTCTTTGGTCTAGGTTCTGTTCTGGGAGGAAGGATCTGGGCAGAGCGACGCTGACAGAGTGAAGGTTATCAACACCACAGCACAGCTCTCTGGCTTGAAGGGCAGCACGGTCTATCTGATCTCAGTCAGAGCCCAGAACAGCGCTGGACTCGGACCCAGCAGCCCTGCGTTTAACGTCACCACAAAGAAACCACGTGAGTCCGCACTGATTCTCAACTACTGCATTTGAGTACGTGTCAACTATCCACAAAAAGTAGCCAGTTAGTCGTGGGAGATTTCCCAACCCTTACTGTATTAGAGAGGATGAGTAATGCTCTGTGAACAGCTCTGCACAAAATAAAGCCAGCTGTAGGATTGCTAAAGATATTTTATCTACTATAAATAGTCAAATATTAGAATATCAATATGTGTTAATATTGTGGTTAGCTGCCACAAATAAGTCGATGTAGCCGTTTTCAAACATGAACTCTGGAGGATTAGTGACTAATTGCGTTCTCACATGCAGCCCCTCAGGGGGGATGTCAGGAGATTGTCCGGAGTTTAGTGCTTGTCTGAAAGCTGCTCATGTGAATCCCTGTATGAAGTTGCAATATCCCAGAAAAACACAAATGTCCAAAGGTGGAGAAGACATTCACCGTTGTCTTGTTATATTGAAATAAATATAAAAGTGAGTGACACACACATTCATATGGCAGAATGAGCTTTCCCAGCAACACAATTCCCATTATTAACATAACCTACATTTGACCCAAAATTGGTGAGTGCAAAGAGAAACTGCTCGTGCAAACAGACATGTAAAACGTACTCACCTAATGAAGCACAGTAAAGAAAGTGCACAGTGGTAAACGTTACTCCATATTATGTGCGTAATGCATCTCACGGAGGCGTCACGCTACTTTCTGAAGACCTGCTGTTTTTTTCTAGTGGAGTGAGTAGTTTCTGAAACCCCAAATTTACATAAGATGCAAGAATTATATTTGTGAAAAAAAGAATTGTTGTCACTGTGCTTATTACTTGACCTGTCTTTATTGCTTTGATTTCATGGTCTTTCTTAGAGAATATGTTTGAGATGGGGTTTTTTTTTTATACAACACCCACATGCTAGAAAGTTATCGCTGGCTCTCGTCATCTGTCTGTCCAAACTGCCCGTGAAGCCAGCAGCATATGACACTCAGGTCGTAATAACTGAGGGTGTCAAGGAACACGACAGGCAACATTTGAACCGAGCTTCAAACCGACCGCTCCACTAATTTTAACTCTTCAAGCGACAGGTCAATAACTTCCACTGACATTTTAATGGCTGCCATTGAATACACACACACCTTTGGCTGACACCTGAGTGAAGAACAATGCCCACACTTTCCCTTTGTCTCTGTGTTTCAGCTCAATGTAAAAAAAAAAAAGTGTATTTTCTCATTCGTCTCATTCCCCAAATGACTGATTTCACTGCACCGACTCTTCAGCTGCTCCGACTGCTTATTAATCTAATGACAGGCTTTCACTTCTGACACAACCACAATTCCACTGTCGACGGTGGTTAAATAGAAATCTCACCTGATTTTAGAGATGTCACTTCAGCTGACTTTCCCGTGTTTTAACTGTTTTAAACACTGACACCTCGGCTCCTTTCAGTGCTTCAACTAAGTGCATCAGCTTAATGTAAAATGGGACTGCTAGGATTTATTTTACCTTTAATGAATCAACCCCTTCTAAGATATTTTCTCAATTTTATTACATTTTTTTGTTTGTTTTTACAGTTCTCCATTGTTTAGTATATGTACTATGTGTCAAGTGATGTCACAAAGTCAATTCATTCAAAACTTTAATTCTGTTAAAAGGAAGTGGGGTAAAATAAATACAAAAAATCAATCTCCATAGTCAAGACACCAGGAAGAAAACCAGTCATGTGTTTCAGTGCAGTGCATTAAATCACAAGTTTGCAGCTGCAGTCTCTTCATGGTGATACACTTCAGTTAAAAAGAAATGGCCCAAATATTCAGAGAGTCGGTTTGCGGCTCCATATCTTACAAAAGTTCTACATCCGCATCACGCACGGTGTGATATACAGATGGTCACAGGGTTCGGTGAGTGTGACCTCGACAGCTTGTGTGACCTGCGCAAGAAAGATTCAATTCGGAGAGATAAATAAGACACGTTTACATGGACAGCAATATTCAGACTATTGACCTTATTCTAGACAGTATCAAATTATAATGCAGTTTACATGATTCACGTCAAAATGATGTCCACTGCGTCATGCGTCTCACATTACACTAGAAGCCAGGGCATGTGTAGTCAAACAGTTGGTAACTGCTGTATGTAGACCACTGCTACAGCAGGATGTTATGATGAGATTGGGACGTATACATGTCTGCTTTATGACACTAAGCTCAGAATAGTCCACATGTCTCAATGTGATCATTGTTAATTCAGAGTATGAGTTTATTCGGATTATGGTCGTCAGAAAGTGCTGTTTACATGGAAATTGCTTATTCCCACTGTTGTATTAATCACATTAATAAGGGAATATTGGTATGTCCTTGTTTTTGTTTGCTAACACTCATGGCTGCACTGCTGTAGACTGAAGAAGTCAGTTCTCCACAGTTTTCCCACCTTATATTCACACACCTCCCGTACATCACAGCTGAATTTTCTTCTTAGATGTGCATGTTTTCACACAGAGGCTGAGTCCACACAACAGGATTACATTTCTCTTCATTAGGGAAACATTGTGAAATCTGCTCTCGGTGTCTCGTGTTAAACTCTGCAAACCCTCTCCTTCTTCGGTGCAGTCGTGTGATAACATTGTATGAAATGAAGCAGAACACTCAATAGTCCGTTTCCATTTGTTATCCTCCTCTGCAAAACAATGTGATTCAAGAGTTTATCTGAAGAGAAAAAAGTGAGCACAGCCATTTGATATAAACAAATCAAGTTATCATAAAAATCCTTTTCTTAGTATCTCTGGTCTGCGGCTCATCATGGAAACAGCCTGGAGAAACAGATAGAGAGAGTGTGATACTACAAACTAAATAACTGGTTTTAGTAGATGCAACATTTTGGAATATATTTATATACAAAACAAGCTGACTGTGGATTTTGTCATAGTATTAGTAGTAGTATAAGGCCGCAGTTGTAGTAGTTGTGTGGTCGTCAGTGTAATTACACAACTGAGTCCACTTCCTCAAAACAAAACTCTTAAAAGTCATATTTCGTTCAATATATTCACTTATTCAATCTCTTTCTCCTGCTCAGAGTGCCTCCGTTACGATGGCATGACTATATTCATGACTGCCTTTCTAATGTTTCATATCGCAAATGTTGTTTTGTTGTTTTGCATTTAAAAAAAGGGCCGAAGCAGCTGCAGCACCTAAATGAGAACCCCTCTCGACCTGAAGCATTTCATTGAATCACGATGCAGTAAAGACTTTCACGCTGCCGCAGGGTGAACTTTTCATTTCATCCTTATTAGCCGAGTTTTCACTCACAGAATGAAATTTTAATCAAAGAGCGTGAGTTTTCGGCTTTTTGTTGACCTCTGTTTTTCCCCAAGGTTTTTGTTTTTTCCTTAAGGTTGAAGTGTGTGTTGAATGAAATGCATTCTGCTGCAACACCACATGATTAAATCCAGGCTGAATGCAAAGTTACTTTAGAGACTGTGACATTGGTTCATTCATTCGTTTGTGCTACTTTCTTTTTTCTGAAACGTGTGTCTACACCTCTGGCAGCTCCCAGTCAGCCCCCGGGGAATATCGAGTGGAGTCTGACCAACTCGAAGATCTTTCTAAACTGGGAACATGTCAAGGCGATGGAAAATGAGTCTGAGGTGACAGGATACAAGGTGAGTTTGTCAGAGTAATAACAGAAACTCCACAACTGGGGAAACAAATAGAGCTCCAGCTGCTGTCATCCCAATAAATGGCTTTCTCATTGCAGTGGAAAGATAGACCTCGACACTCCAGTGTTACATTATGGATTGGCCCTGTCTGGCCTTTCAAAATTAAAAGATCTGTTCCAGGTGATAAAATGAAAGGTGTCGTGCCTCAGAGGGAATTTAGCTTCTAGCAACCGCTACAACACTGCATCATGTTTGATCCTCTTTGCATATATGTGTAATAAAAACACTGTTTTGATAATGCTGCGTGCGTGCGTGTGCGTGTGCGTGTGTGTGTGTGTATTTGTACAGATATCTTTGTGAGGACAATTTCCAGGCGACAACCTACAGAGTGAGGACATTTTGCCTGTTCCTCACTTTCTGACCCACTTCTAATGAGCTGTTTCAGGGTTAAGACTTGGTTTGAGGGTTAGTGTTAGAATTAGGTTCAGGTTAGGGTTAGGCATTTAGTTGTGATGGTTAAAGTTAGGGTTAGGGGCTAGGGAATTCATTAAGCCAATGAGTGTCCCCACTAAGATAGATGTACAAATGTGTTTGTGTGTGTGCGTGTGTCTGTTCTCCGTAGATATGAAGCTCTGCTCATTTAATGACCTGATTTAATGATTGAAGTCTTTTGTCGAGCTCTTGTTGTAAGGGAGCGTGTGTTTTGCATGGAGATAGTAATAGTGAAATATGAATAAAAAGATTTTTTTAACACTTTTTAAAATGAAATATGAAGCGTAGCTCCATTTCCTGTGAGTTTCTTTTGAACAACACAATAAAACATGTTTCTACATTTTGATAAATATAAAATAACACGGCTAAATGGGTAAAAAAATAATAGAAATGTCCGAATTGTTGTTTTGAAATGCCTGTGTTCCTCCAGGCCGAGTCACCAGGCAAAACCAGCACAAGACATTTTGAAATCTCCAGAGAGATATAACCAAATTTTGACTGCACACATTTTCCCTGCCTTCAGGATTTAGATTTTATTCACACGGGGGAATTAATATATTGAATGAAGTCGTACATTCCTCTGCTGAACAGTCATAAAGGTTTCACTGCTGACTGAGAAACGAGGTGTTCACCCTCAGATTCGTTTTTGTCCGCCTCCAGGTTGTGTATCGTCAGGACTGGCAGGGCAGGACCACTGTGCTGGAAACCAATAAGACCAGTGTGGAGCTGCAGATCCCTTCCGGAGAGGACTACCTCATTGAGATCAAAGCTCTGACCAAAGGGGGTGACGGCACCAGCAGTGGCCCCATCCGCATACCAAAGATGTCCAGTAGGTTTCCAGCACTCGGCAGCATGCAGATGATCAGAGCTGGGATTGAGCAGAGCAGCAGTGGGATGGGAGCACTGTGTGTGACTAATCCCCAGTGAGACTGATGCTGTTTATCAGTAGTACCATTACCGTAGCTTGAACAAAACCTTCACAATTCACATATAATGAGACTGCACTGAGCAGGATGAGGGTAGAAAACGTTGTTTTAATAGAAAGATGTGTCTCAGTCTGTCAGCGAGCAGGGTGTCTCAGAAATGAGTTCAAGATTTTTGGGAAACATGTTTAAATGCTTTCTCCCTGAGAAAGAGATGAGAAGAAGAAGATCAGGCTGGTGTGCAGCTGGAATAAGAATGTAGTTATTCCGGTTTAGCAGACAGACTTAAGGCAGTTAGGAAACAGACAGTTTAGTTGTATTCAGTGTTGAAACATTCATCCCTGTCAGCACATCTGAAGCTACAAAATATTCACGAAATGTATTGTGCGTACAAAGAAATTGAGTAAATCATTTTGAAATAACTATATAATGATAATAATTACCAATTATTATAAAAATATAAATACATTTAGAGGACAGTTACATCAGCCATTAAAACAAAACAACATCAAATCTTAAAGGAAGATGTGACTTAAGGGGGGACCACAGAGTACGACCTTCTTTTAATCAGCTATGATGAACCAGACTTTTTTTTATTTTATCCAGTTTATCCTCCTTTAAAGCTATAATTAAGATTTTTTTTGTTTATCACAAAAATGGTAAACAAAGTGTTTATGACTGCTAATATTCATATTTGTCTTTTCTTCGCAGGTCTTAACTCAAAGGGATGTGTGTGCCCAGTTTCAATGAAGACCTGCTGTTTCATGATGTTTATATTTTCCATGTTTGTTTTGTAGCTTCTGATGCCTTCATATTTAGCATTGGACATTAGAGCGACTACGGTCTTTGATTTTCTTCTTCAACATGTCAGGTTTGTGGAATGGAGAGTTCCTCAACCCAAACTGAATGATGGGAATCGTTCTGACAGGTTGTCAAATGCCCACTAATCCGTGGTTGGACTGTTACTCGTGGGCAACAGTACAGTTACAACACATTCTCATCTGGCTATTTTCAGGACCACTGCCATCCTCCAGGATGCATTTGATAAACATGGAAAGATGCATTTCTTATCTTTCCTTGTGAAATGAACATGAGCACAGGTTCATGTCCCGGGTTCATGTCTGTTTCCACCTTTTCTGCCTCAACCTCCAGGTTATTTCTTGGCTTGATGTGAATGTTATAGACCAAGAGGTAAGAGTTCTTAGTTCTGTTCATTTGGAATTAAAGTGTTGATCCTTGATATTTTGAGTGTATTGTAAGCTGATTCAAATGACCCTAGAAGATGAAATGACCAATCGACTGCTGGCTCTAGCTTCAAGATACAACATTGATTTTCTTATGTGGTAAAGCCAATATATTTCCAGATGCATTGTACATAGAGGTTGTACAAGTATTCATAAATAATGCATACACCCACTTACCTGTGCACGTTTGTCAAACCGACTAGCAACTAACAATGGTTTAATCCCAAGATAAAAACAACCACAGCATTAAAAACCAATTGAACAGTTAATTGGTGATAACGTTGTGTTTTATCAGTTTTCTATATCTGATCAGTAAATCCATCAAAACAGACAATCTTCAGGGTTAACACTTTAACACCAGGCTGTCAGTCGTCCACACAGTTAGAATAATCACCAATGTTTTCCCTGTTGATTTTATGCAAGAGCACTCTGGCTGATCTTTAAGTGTTTAACAAAGCCGCTTTGCCTTGTGTGTATATTCTTCGAACCTCTTGTCAACCTGTCTCAATTATACTGAAGGGCAAATTTATAACACATTGAATGTAAAATGTTATTAACTGTAATTATTTTGTTTGTAAAATTATGTTTTATGATATTTCTGCGAGGGAAGCACAAAGTGATTGTAGTGACAAGAGGTCAAACTGAATAAATTCAGCCATCATTACCATTACTGTACATCCAACATTGACAAATGAGTAGGAGGTGTTCTGTGCATTCTGTGTGCTTTTTGTTAACAGCAAGCATAAGCATCTAAGTAAATGCTCACCACAATACTGAAACTAGCTGCACATGTATAATTAATCCAATACAGTACAAATAGCATTTGTCTTCGCTACTTTCCGACATGGATATGGACCTTTCAGAATAACAGCCTTCATATATTGCAATTTAGCATAGGTTTTCTTAAGTACATGACAGGATACCACAGTAAACCAATGGCTTTTTTTTTTACAGAAAATCACTTTGTGTTGTTTAATATGAGGAAGAATATCTGCATCAGTACATTATTACACCTCCTCCAAGACCATTTCCCTTGTGCAGAACAGATGAACATACAATGTAGATGAATATATTTCGTAGGATTTTAGTAACTTGTCGCCTTCACACGATGTCACAAGTGGTTAAATCTATAGCAGAAAAGTTATAGTGATGTTGCCGTTATGAAATGTAAAGAAAAGCTTGTGTTAATGTTTCAGATCTGTTTGCTTTGCATCACTTTTATTTCAGATGGTTGGATTTTTCACTCCACTCCGGATGTGTCATTTCAACACGTGCAACGTCAAAGTTATTATTAATATCGATCAAGACATATTAACACAACTGTCATAAATTAATTAATTTTTATTGCACAGACAAGTGAAATGAAGAGATGCTGGTGTTGAAATGATCTGCTCCAGAGAGCAGCACTGTTTGTCCCTCATATGTAGCCGTGAGCTTTATTCTTTATTTGAATGATTTAAGTGCTAAGAATATATTGACTGTATATTTTTCTATGTACATCTATTGTTCTACTGTAAAGCTACAGCCTATGTGAAATCTATATCAGTCCAAACATCCTTAATTATTTCATTGAAGAGTTTATTTAGAGCCGTTTCCTTTCACCCTCTGCATTCGCCTAATTAATGTTTTTATTTCCTGTTGCAATATCTAATTATGATGTCGGAAATGTGTATCTATGAAAGTTCTCATTTAATATTAACATGCTTTCTTTATCTGAATCTGCAACTTGTTACTTCAGTACTGTAATACCATTGTATTAATATGATATCTCTGTGAGATGACGAGGACTTAATAAAATCTTCATATTGAAACCCTTTAATCGTTTTTTATTCATTTAATTATCATTATTCCTTCTTCTTTATTGGTGGTAGTGTCAGTATTGAAACTGGTCCCGGGAGATTTCCGCTGCTCTCTGGAGTGTGCGATGGTGAATCACAGGAAATATGGTGATAGTCGTCTGAACAGGTTGTAGCAGCAATAAAAAAAAAGGTGGCGAGAGATATTCCCTGAGGACTGAGGTAAAATTAGCAAGAGATTAGTTTCCAGTGGTTGTTTTAGCAAAGACATGATTTATGTTCTTTTACAACAAACTTCATACATGTAAGACAGTTTCTCTCTTCTGGGATATGAGGAAATACAGAGTTTATACAACAGACAAAAAATAAATTAGAAGCAGTCACCCTAATGGTTAAAAACGGCTGACCTAAAAACAAACACACGGTTCATGCTGCTGATTGATGAACTCTTAGATCCATTTCTCACAACATTAAATAAAGTTAAAACACAAACTTTTCAGAACTTATATGGGTTATTTCACTGCCCCACATTAGATTGGACTAAAGCAGAGATGTTACAAGGGAGAAGACCATCCACTTGAAGAATTCCAAATAATCCGGAACACCAAAGATGGCGGATGTATGGCACATGTCTCAGACCTCCACGACAACAGCCAATCATCTGCTGAACCGGGACACAAAGAACGGCAGTTAAATTGTTGCACTGACACAAGCACACAGTTGGGATTCAGCTGAAAGTGTCAGTGTGAGAAGAAAGACTGTGAATGAACAGAAGAGAATAAGAAAGAGGAGAAGGGTATCAACCAAAACTTGTGTGACGCATCAACTGTACATTTGTTCATGAGCTCTGGTGGGATGAGCCGACAGCGTCACGTCACAATTGATACCAGATGATCGTTTTACGTCTCTCTCCCCACATATTTAGATATTAGGTCTTAAATCCAGATGCTCACTCGAGTGGCGAGACTTGCTGTTAAGAATATCTGAATCCTGAGTATGTGTTTTTCTGTCATGATTGGTTTACACGGCCACATTTCTCAATGTTGGTCCGGAGGCTAATTTACCAACTAGACAGTGCAACACATTCAGACATCTGAAGTAATCAGGAAGTTAAGAGACAACACGAGGATTTGATTTTCTTTAAAGTGAGTAAACCCTGTTAAATAACTACTTTGCCGTTACTCACCACAGCTCTTTTCTGCAACAACAAAATGTGTGAGATTGGTGGCAGCTCCCACCGAATTTTAACTCAGAATGCCTGATTCATTGATTCACTAACAAAGTTCCATCTGTGTGTTGTCTTAGATATTGACACAAAAAAAAACTGAGTAGAACTGCAATACTTTTTGTAGTTGTACTTTTAATGGAAAGCAAGAGAAAGAATGAGATGTGGACTAGAGCATCAAACTAGGACAAAAATCACCATAGTCCTTATTTTGGCCAAGCCGACAGGTTGGTGACGTCTGGACACACACATCCAGTCTGATCCAGTCTGTGAGAAATGAATCAGTCGGACTCTGAACAAAGAGAAACACCAGGGGCCAGATACATAAAACTGTAACTGATTCTGTGTATATGTTCAAAGACAAAAATATGCCTATATGTTAATTTCATTCAATTTATGAAGCTATGTGTATGACTGATTCCGTTTTTCTCTCATAAACGTAGGTTGTAGTGCATCACAGCACACACACGTCGATCCTGTGAACTTATGTTCTCTCTCATATGTGTAAGTCTATACTGTCTTTTTTAGTCCCGACCTAACGCATTATAAATTATAGTCTGGGTGCAGAAAGACGTGTGATGGATTTATGAGGACCTGCACCCCCCTGGTGTGTGCATGTGTGTAGGTGTGAGAGAGCGAGAGACAGCGAGATAGAAAGAGAGAGAGGGAGGGGAAAGTGGAGCTTCATCAAACCCGTCCCATGCAATGTTGCTTTCACTTGTTTCTAAGTTACAGACGTGCAGGTTATGGCTCAACCTGAGCATCAGTTTCTCAAGCTCTGTTTTATCAACAAGAGCAAACTAAAGTATTCCAGCAAATAAGCACAAAATAAGCCCTGAAGGCAGAATGTTACATGTTTTATGTGTTATAAGGTTATATATATATAATGTTCACCACCACTAGATGCTTTATTCTGACACATCTGGCCTCCCTTAGAGTTCTCAGAAACAATTTGCTCATACAGTCTATGGGTGTTGCAAAGTTCAGCGAACGTGAACCCTTAACGCACGACCAGAAGCATAACTGAATAAAGTTACCCTGTGTACAGGAGAGCAAACAGCTCTCTCATCCTGCACCGAAGTTAGCATAGTGTCGTTACAATATGCTGTGCTGTGTTCAGGTGTACACACTGCGGAAAAGGAGCAACCATCCTGTGTCCCTGTGAGGTTGGCCCAAGCGGTTATGGTTCTGCAGTCCAAGTGTATTTATTTTTACTGTTGCAACTTCATTCCCTGTGCAGCACTATGTGCCCTCGCAATTTCCACTGTCTTGAACTGTTTCCAGGTAAGATCTCACCTCCCTCTCAGGACCTCCAGCCTCCTCCATTATACCGGCTGGGTCCGACCAAGAAACAGGGATTAATATTTGATAATCCATTTTCTAAAAGGGAGATTACACTTGGTGCACAAAGCATCGTAACTTTCTCTACTGTATAGCAAAGCATACCAAACACACTTTTAGGTGCATATTAGTTCTCAAAAACAATTAAACAGCATTTTTCTTATGACACACCCCTCCAACTCTTCAATACTTGGTGCCTTCCCCCAGGAACCCCTGTTCATAGGCCAATGGTACCCTCCAGCACAGTTTCTGCAGTTCTTGGTCCAGACAGCAGAGCACATGTCCAGCAGAGAGGAAACAGGTGACAAACAATTCATTGTCTTTGTTAGACACTTTAAAAATAAATAAAATGAATAATGTCAATGCTAAAATACATTCCATGCATTCTATGACCTCTATATATATCTTACTTTGTCGGCAGGTCTCCTGACATTAACAAACAAATCGTTAAACTAATACAGATTCCTCGGAGCCGGTTCAATCAAAGTGTCTTTGTCGTGTGTATATGTGCATCTTACTTTAAAGGGCAGGGCTCACCCCGTGACAGTCTCCCTGGAAGTACTATTTTACATTCTACTAATTCCATTAATCTCTGTCTGTATGTGGCTCAAATATCTCATCTTATTGGCTTCAAACTTGTCACATGTGATGTTAAAGGTTCAAGGATGTGCAGAGTTGAATTGGAGCCATTTGGACATACGATAGGTTCAATATCAATACAAGTTTTAATTAAAAAGCAACCAGAGCTCTGTAACAGCAGCGGCTAGGACTCAATGACATAAGTGTTGTTGTCAATTGCAACAACAGTGTGTTCACAACAAAAACGACAGCAGCTGATTCTCCAGTTCAGGGCTCTTCGTACTGAGTCATTCAGCCGGCTGTTACTCGGTGTTGCTCAGTTACTGCAGGTCAGAAATCACAGGCCAAACAAACAGCACATTCAAACAGGTATGTTTAGAGAGGGCACTGCATTATTTGTTTAAATATTGCCAACGGTGTCAGGGAGGGATTCACATCCACTAACATAAATGGGTCTAGACCAGCTTCCAACACAAAGAACAGAGAGATTACAACACACAGAGGAAGTGTGACTTCATTCTCTGTTGACACCATTATTCCACTGTATCATGATGTGCAGGAGAAAATAGTTGTTGGCTGCTATGTGCGAACAGTACAGAAAATATATGTATGTTCTTTAATCAAATACAACTGTTGTTTTTGAATCCCCTTCAAAATAAATGGTTTAATTTGGTAAAGGGGTAATGTAGCCTTCATTGATAAATAAAGTAGGTTAATATGATTCATTCTGAAAGTGTTGTCCACAGCTGCTTTATGAAAATCTTCTTCTTCATTAAATCCCTGCAGCCATGTAGAGGCAACAGGATAGAATGACATGAAACCCATTTCTGACTTTGATTGCAGTTTAATCAAAGGTTTTGCATTTTTTCAGTTATTTATTTTTTCCACTCACTACTAAAACAAAATGCAATGAGTAGTGTGTTTATACATCAAATTGTGTTTGTCATGATTCAGTCCTTTGTTCAACTTTGTGTTTGGACATTTAAGAAAGACTTTGGATTTGTGTTGTGGGCGTGCTGTGTTGGACTCTTTGTTTGCACTCCGAGGTCTTTGTTTCCTGTTTTATTTTGAAAGGTCTTTCCTCGCATGTGTCTCTCCAGCTTGACTTCCTGTCTTTGTCTGATTTCCCTGCTCTTGTGCTTATCTGCATCTGCTCTGATGTGTCACACCTGAGTTCTGTTCTCCTGGCCCCTCGTGTATATAAGTATTCTCCTCTGTCAGGTCGCCTGTTCACCCTCATGCATTAACCACGTGTTTCTGTTCAGTCTTGTGTCTCCTGTGTGCTTTCACCTGTCAACAGAGACTGTACAATTTATCATTCTTTTGGGTTTCTTTGTGAAATTCACTTTCACCAACCTTTGCTTCTGCACCTGCATTTGGGTCCTGCTTTGTAATACGCAGCAGTGTGTTGTGTGCTCACTTCCTCTGAGCATGAGGTCCTGGCCCCACCTATGATCTTAAAGACCACTCCCTTCAAAAACTCTTATTTAATGTAAAGCACATGATCATAAATTTACTGACAACCAAGTATTACAAAAATCTAAAAACATTCAAAGCAGTTCAAAACAGTTTTATATTTTGTATTTAAATTCAAAACCGCACTGTGCATACGCGTGTGTGGGATTTTCAGTGCACATTTCTCTTTTATGAACAGCATTTGGTGTGTGGAAGACTCAGAATAATCGCTTATGACAACACAACTGAGTTACTGTGAATTTTTTTCGGTATAGTATTGAACAGCTCATATCAACATAAAAAATAATGAAGTCATTGACATAGACAGCAGTGACATGACTCCATGACACCAGACAATATATGGACAGGACAATGGGCGACTGTGGCTGAGGGGTAGAGTGGTTGTCCTCTAACCATATGGTGGGCAGCTTGAATCCCAGCCCATGCCGGGGTGTCCTTGGGCAAGATGCTGAACCCTGAATGGCCCCTCATAGATGTTGAAAGCACTAATTTGAAGTCGCTTTGGATAAAAGTGTCAGGTAAATGGCATGCAACGGAATAATGTAACAATATCAAATGCAGTAAAGTGCATGTACATTATGATTGTGGCAGAGTCAAGGGTCCTTCTGTCTGTGGGGAACATATATTTTTTTCAAATGGGATGATTTAGTGGATAACGATCCGCAGCGCCTACTAGAGGGTAACAGTTGAATCAGATGGCGAGGAGGATGTGTGGGGTCAGATTATATTTGTGCGCTTGTGATAGTGCATCATCAGATGGGAGGGGACGCCCATTGTACTTTTTGTATGTGATTGGCTGTTGAGGCTGCCAAACCAAACTATTATGGTTGAGGTGAGTATGTTTTCAATGATGGTAGAAGTGGAGGAAGAGAATTTGTTTGACTTTTAATTTATTTTAGTCTTTGACCTGCTTTTTTGGTAATGTGGCCTTTGATGGTGTTCCATTTGACTGTTGATGATGATAGTTTTACCAGAAATGGGGGTTTTGGGTGAGGGGCTGCTTCTTAATGTGATAATGGTTTCTTGTGTTTTGGATGTGTTCAGCTGACTGTATGGCCAAACTGCTCATGGTATTGATCTTTGTTGCTATTGGTTGACTCTGATTATGGTTGTGTCGTATGCATATTTTACACTAGTGACTGAGTTGATGAGCTGAGGTAATATGCGTGTGATTTTGTGCATGTTATTTAAAGGCAACCAATTAAGGGTTAAATCAAACGTCTCAGAGAAACATTCGTATTCATGACAAGAAACCCTCCATCTCACCAAAAGGTATTTTCAGAGACTTTCACTCGAGTAATATCACCTGGTTGCACAATCTTTAATCACGTTATGTAAATACACACGTACAGTTGGTATCAGCAGCTCAGATCCGTGTTGAGCCAATTAAATGTACGATGGATTATGGAGTTTATCCCTTAGTCGTTTGTCTGGGCAGATAACATCATCAGCAGTGTGAATTTCCGCAGAGCTCACCAGAAGCTTCCTGATCTCACCTCACAATCTCTGTGTCATAAACAAACTGATTCACAGTAACAGTCCGACATGCAGGAGAAATGTACCAACTGAAATCCATGCCATGTTTCAAGTAAAGACGTACAGATGTTCGTTTGGGACAAAGATAGCATTTAACAGCCTAATATGCATGTTCAGCCTCCCTCGTCTGACACATCATTCAAACTGGAGACACGATAAGGCGCAGTATGTTGAGAATTTCAGCAACTTACGTCAATGTACTCCTCCAAGACTCATTCCCACTTTGCAGAACTGCTGCACAATCTCCTTTGACGTTAAGCTGCCCATTCTGCCGCTGCAAAATTCGGCCTTAAATATGTAAAGCAACCGCGAGAACCAGAGCTTGACTCACAGCTTGCAGCAAATCCTTTATTCATGGAAATCTTTGCGCTTGAGGAGTGGCATCTCCACCTTTGCCAGGCTCCTCGTGTTGTGCTGCTGAGAATCCACCTTCGCTCATTATGACCAACATGTGACGCCTCATGAAAAAAAACAGCTGGGGTCACCTAATAAGCACGGGCTGAACTGTCATGAGCTTAAGCCCAGGACTCTTATTTTATCCTACATGTGGGTCCATCCCCATCTCACACACATACACACACACGCTGCTAAGAGTTGTTGCTGGGAGGTAAGGTGGGCAGCTCCGCTCCTACATCCAGTTTGAAAATATGATTTGTTGTTCATATTGAAAGTGAGTTGGGGGTGTGAAGGAGCTGACAATATTTTCTGGTATTGTTGAGGTGTAGGCTGCGAGATATGTCAGGAAAGTGACAGTGTGTGGACCTGAGCTGAGCTCTGAAGTAGGGATAAAGTGGTGTGATGGACAGAAGATTGGCTGGGAATTAAAAAGACCATGAGCCTTCTCCAAGCACCATGGGACAGCTGACAGGCAGCCCGCAGAGCTCTCCTCCCAGGTTCACAGGGAGACGGCTGTGAGTGGAAGACCGCTGCTCAAGCCTCTGACTGACAAAGACTGCACTCATCACTTTGATTCAGGGTTGCCAGGTCTGTGGTTTTACCGTGGAGTTAGGCTACTGGTGAAGTGTTATTGTCCGCGGGTTAGATGGACCCATTTTGCACTTTCGTGAAAACAACATCTCAATTTTAAATGGACTAATTTATTCCTTTTAATCTCACCAAACTAATATGTGCAACCCCCGTACACACACACACACACACACACACACACACACACACACACACACACACACACACACACACACACACACACACACACACACACACACACATCTGGCAACCCTGCTTTTCTTTAGCCTATATCAAGTTATAGGGCCTATAGCACAGTGTAATACTTATAAAGTCGGTGTGGTAACAAAGAAGGACTTGTAGAGACTATGTTGTTGCCTTAACATGAAAGTTAACCCTTGTATTGTGTTGCCTATTGGACCCGTTGGTACTGTTTGGATCAAATTGACCTTTGACCTTATCCCATTAAAAAGACTGCTTACAAGTATTATCTTTATTTTAAACAATATTGATAAGATATGATTTGATATTTAAAATGTCTGCTAGCTCAGTTAAACAATAGACATGTCATTATTATGTCGGATCAAGTAATTTTTTTTTTACATTTCTTTAACATTGTGAGACATTTTAACCATTTTCCCAGGTAATAATTCATGGAACTTGATGAAAAACAAATGAGTGAGTGAGTGCATGAAATGTGGTGCAGCTTGTATTGTAGGAGACTGTTTGCCATTCTAGTTACACTGATATGGACCGGTGATTCTGAAATAGTTGAAGTATGGGTAAAGACAGTTGCAAAAATCATGCTTGTCTATGAAAAATTTAAATGAAATGAAGGTTTGATTCCTGTACATTTGAAACTGAGATGGATAATTGATATCCACCTATCTTAATAAAATCAATGCTGTAAAGTAAATACAGCTGGTGGTCAGAGGAAATAGGTGATTGGTGAGCAAATGATCCTCTGAGGGCCTTGATATTGACAGTGATGTAGAAATACACGAGTATGAAAGGTAATTTAAAGATGAGCTTGACTGAGAGGAATATTTTCCTATAACTGTGGGGCTCCTCCAGCGGCCGGCTAGGGGCCCATTTGTGATGCAGTTATTTGTCTGTTTTCTTGCTCCCCTGATGTGCAGGTGAGAGGTGTTCAGTGTGAGAGAATAATAAATGTGTAGGATGGTTTTAAACATGCAGGTTCCCACAGCACAGAGGGTAAAGAGAAGGGAGAAACAGGGCCAGATGGCTTGGATGGTAACAATGTAGGTGCAGGTGTGTATGTGAGTGTGTGTGTTTCTGTGTTTCTGTGTTTCGAAGTTTGCACGCAGGTCAAATTGACCCAAACATTGTTTGAAGGGCATTAATGTGTGAGGGTATTGCAGCATGTGTGCGCCTTGATTTCTTTTTTCTTTTTCACAGAAAATAACAAGCCATGGCCACTGAGTTTCAGGTTGAAATAGGTGTTTCCTTATTTGTCATTTCTCTTTTAGTAAAAAACAGGGCAATTTGACCAGAACACCACAAAGCCTGCATTTGGTTCATTTAAAATTCACTTTTCAGTTTTCACAACATTGTATGCAGCAAAGAAATCAGGGTACATGGTGACATTACAACATCAGAGAGTGATGGTGTAAAAATACAAAACACAAACAGTAAGATGCTCAGACAGTTTGCAAAAACGAATTCATTTACCATGTGGAGGAGGAATTATAAGTGAGTTCTGCAAAAATGTCAGTGATAATCCATACTGCACAGAAAAACTGTTCGCACCTGATTTGATGCGAATGTTAAATCCTGCTTGACACTTTAAATTTAATTTTAGGAACGTAGTGGTCTTCTCAGCAATTACCTGTTGAGTTTTAGCATTGCTAATGTGAATGGCAACTAAATATTACAAAAATACAAACTCATTTGGGATAAACCATATTCAATCCTCTAAAGCTGCATTTCTTCAATCACTGCAATGATCTACAACATCAGCTCACAAAGTAGTTTTGGCAAGTAGCCATATTAGCAACTGTTTTATCCAGCAAACACAAATCAACTTGCATCTTGTGACGTCATTAAACTTAAGTTTATTCCCCTTTAGGTCTGTTTTGGTCTCCATCAACTCCTGGAGGAAATATCTATTGGCTAGATGCAGCTACTGGTGCTGCTCAGGTACAGTGGGCTGATCAGAGCTTTCAGTTGCTTTCCTCTGGAAACTGGCTTCACAAGAGCAGAAATTCTGTGTTTTTGAAAATAAACGGGAAAAAAGAACTGATTGTTATCCACATGGAGTATTTTTCTAGCTCAAGCACAGCCATGCTTTGACATAGATGCTAACACCAGCATGACTAAACACTGCATGTTTTCACATACAGATATTATTATTTAGTAACATTACCCAAACTGCAGGCTGATTCCACCACAGAACTTGGTGGAATTATGCCGTGTGGATCAAGAAGAACCAGGAAGAACCCATTAAATGTTTGTGCGGATTCAGATCAGGGGGCTGATTGAATTTCATGTTGATTGAATTAAAGGGGCCTTGGCAGAGGTATGCGCTTCTCTGACTGCTCTTCTATTTCAGTGTGTTTATTTATCTGTTATGTTAATTCGTACAATTATTAGATCACGAGCAAGATATAGATATAAGTGTCAACCATGATCTGATATCTGACACTATTCATCTGAGAATACCGTTTTAACTTTGTCCTATAGCAGCCTGGTTCAGCTTATTTCCTCTGTCGTGTGTGACTCGTGAAGGACAATAGCAAAATAACAGTGGAAGTGAAAGGTAGTGGAATTGGAGGCTTGACAGATACTTGGGGAGAAGCCTCAATTCAAGTAGGAAATAGAGGGCAGACCAAAACCGGGGATGTGTTCAAAACAAGCTGCAGAAATGTGACATCTTTTGTTTCTGTCAGTCTTCACACAAGTCTTCTCAACATGGCTGTCAGTTCATATTGGTGTCAGATGCTGCATGGTTACATCCTGGAATAGATATGAAGAAAACCTCCACAAAAGTGGGATATGAGCGGCAGTTCAGAGCTGAGCACAGAGGTCTGCATTGTGAATGCAGCCTATATATGTGTATATATCTGCGTACTTCTACTAAAAACACATCTGCAACACTCATATGATTCTGAATGTATTCGTCTATGTCTAATCTGCTGTCATATAGTACAGCATGTCTTCTCTACCCTGTTCATAAATTCCTGGTAAGTATATTCACCGCCGTGTGTCACTCTTCCATTATTGATTACCTACTGTAGGGCTGTCACAGTAAGAAATCATCTCAGAATCCACCTTCAAGAAGTGCTTCTTATTTCAAGCAAATTTCTCCTTTTTGTACTCGTGAGTGATTTTTCTTTTCACTTGACCTGCATCACCTCACTACACTGTAGGCACACTGCTCCCCTTGTCATTCAGTACCGAACAATAATGTCTTCTTATCTGTTATACACTGTCAGGCGACCTCTAGCATTTCAGCCTATTAATGCATGTATGCCATTAACCTTGGAAATCCCCTGAGATTTGAATGCTGCTGTGTCGATCGGTGCATTATAAATTATTGATCAGCGAAACATGAGTTTAGATCCCATCATGCGTTGCCTCTACCACGTCCTATTCGTACGGGAGGGCTGTGCAAAAAGGGTTTTATATATCGTATGAGAACCAGCAGATTCGCACAGTTTTGAACTAAACTGGCCCATGCAATGTCTTCTGTAATAATCAGATTCATTAAGCCATGTTGGTATCATGCCTCTGCTGGTTTACAATGCTCACAATGGTGTGTGCTGCAGCGTCAATTAACCCAGGAGTGAATACCAATTCAATCAATTCCCATCGCAGACAAAAAACAGATGTTGAACCTGAGATGTTGAACCAGATGTTGAACCTGGCACTGTGGTGAGATGGCTGAGTTACACATAAAATAGTAAGACAACAATTTCAATCAGTAGAGATGTATAGAGAAACGCATGGGTGTGTAAATAGGAATGAAATGAGGCATACACTTTGCTGCTTGGACTCCAGCAGGACGTAGAACAGCATGGAAACAATCCTACGAATTAGGTGCTTTGGATATGAAGAAGACTTCACCCTGGAGCCGAGACACTGGTGTTGGTGATGAAGAATGGAGCACTAAGTTGGGATGTCTCATGCAGGTTTCTGGTCGGACAGTTGAAGACCAAGTATGTGGTTGTCTAGTTGATACCAATTATCCAAGTAATCATCGTGATCCTAGCACTGATCTGATAGCTGAATGACAGGCGGGAGAGAGAACATTTTAAACTTTGACAGATTACAGCTAAGCTTCATTTCACATGAGTTTGATTTACAGAAGGGGTTGATTATTTTGTAAAGTTAAAATGATTGAGTAAATTACTCAGAATCAGAATTGCTATAGACATTATTCTTAGAAGATTTTTAGGTATGAACTGTGTTCTTGAAAGGCGACAAATTAAAGAACAGTCCCAACAAGAAAAAAAACAACTTGAGTACAATACACTGTAAACTATAGGACAGTAGTTTAATGAACAAAGGACATGGGACAACAATTTACTTCACAAATGGCTATATACATATATATATATATATACACATACATATATATATATGCATTGATACTTTCATTCGACACATTACCATTTTTATATTTTCATTTCTATTCATTAAAGGATTTTATTACAATTCCCATTTTACAATTCATACAGTGACTTTTACAGACAGAGCCGGATATCAAACTCAGCATCCAGACAACAGCCTAACTGTGACAACAAGTGGGCGGTAGAATACAAGATGAATGCAAACAAGCAATATTAGATCCTCTATGGGGCATGGCGCAACCCGTAGGTGTTATTTTGATTAATGTCTATTTTGAGCTTTAACTAGTATGTACTGCTTACTGAGCTTGTCCTCATGAATGCCACCACTATAATAACTATGCATGTTGCACACTAGCTAATGCAGTCATTAGAGGAGCCGTGCCTTTCAGTGCACATATTGTATGAACATGTCACAAATAACGTTCATTAAAAATCTTTTGAAATAAAAAATTATCGTAGGTGTTGATAATAGCCACATAAAGACATCATTACAGCCAACATCAGCCAGCATGAGCTACTGGTCATACAAGACAAAGAAAGGCTATAGGAGCAAATTACCAGTAGCAAGGGAATGAAGCTTTATTTGTAAAAGGATTATTGTTCCTCAAAAAGTTTTACTAGAAACCAATGCCTATGTTTTTACTTTGTCATTTTTTCACAGCAGCAGATACAAACCAAATGCTGCAACACCAAAGACGACTAAACAGTGGAACTATCTTTCTTTGCGCTGATCACAGTAGCTGAATTCCTGTGATAATTTCCTGAAGTCAAAGGAAATACAGATTTAGTCTCTGTTTTTCATGCTTTTCTTCAGCTCTTTCAAAGATTGTTTTTTTCCCCCAAGTTGTATTCACTCATTCAGTATCCCACACTGCATCTTTTTGGCTGCTAAATAATTGCATCCAATTTGTTTTCCTTGGTAACAAGTGCTCTTTTATTCTCAACCTGAAGATTTTGAGGGAGTGATTTAAGTAATTTGAAGGAAAAGGCTGTGGTATGCAGACATGGCATTAAAGGCTGAGAAACGAGGCTGGAAAGCAAGAGTTTCCCCTGTGGCTGCAGGGGTTTCATTGCTTGGGCCCAGAGTGACCAATAGTGGTTGAAAGTTGTGTCCAGGGGCAGTTTTTACACCTAGGTGTGAAGTTGAAGCACCCTGGGAGACTGAGTTCTGGAGGCTCTCCTTTGTCCCCAGAACAAGGAAACATGGGGTCAGGATTTGGCTAACCATGTAGGCCGAACTATAGTTCACAAATACTAGGTCCCAACAATTGACATGCAAATGTTATAAGTCTTTCAGGTCTTTAAATCTTTTAGGGATTTTAAGTCTGACAGCAGCCGCATGATTGGCTGGGAGAGACTGTGGCATAATCTGATTGGTCGTTTAGAAACACCCACAAACAGCTGCTTAATAAGCATAGAGAGAGTGGGAGTATTGAGATTGATTGAATGGGTCTTCATTACTTAAAGTTGCAATGTGTAGAATTTAGTGACATCTAGTGGTGAAGTTGCATGTTGCAGCTGAATAGCCCGCACCTCATCCTTCCCTTCCAAACATGAAAGAGAACCTCTGGTAGCCTTCAGTTGTCATAAAAACGCAAAGGGTGTTTAGTTTGTCCAGTTTGGTTTACTACAAGAAACATGGCGGCCTCCATAGAGAGGACCCCCCTGATGTAAATATAAAGTATTTCAATATAAAGGGCCCATTGTAGGGTAAATAAAACAGCAATGTGTATAATTTAGATGAAACACACTGGTGAAAACAATACTTGGATTATTTTGTATTAAATTTCTGTCAATAGATCCCTTTCACCTAAATCCTACACACTGAACCTTTAACTAACGCTGAGCTTCATATTTGTGGGTAAGATGCACTTTTCAATATTTGTATGAACTATGGATTAAGTGACTGTGTGTAATGTGAAAGGGGTCTTCCATACTGCCTTCTCCACAGATAGCTATCACTTGACTTTGCCAGTTACCTCTACAGAACACTTAAAGATCCTTCAGTTTATTGTTTCAGCTTCACTGGTTCAGTCTTGATGCTCAGGTTCACCTTGACTCCAGCAGCGGTTTCCAGCTAAAACAAATCTGTGGTACCAGTACAAACTGGCAGGCGAAGTTAAGAATTATGTAAGTTATCTACCAACATAGGCATAGCAAGTATCAACAATATAGACCCAAACTTATTTGTCCCGGTGGGTAGAGACCAAAAGAGAAGGCAAAGGAGAGTGACTATTGGACTTATTTGTCAGCTGGTACGAAACATGACTCTAAATGAATAATACATTTACTCTAGATCTGATGGAGGCAAATTAGCACCTTCTTGCAAACACATGAGCCATATTAATACAACAAGGCTTTTAGTTTGTTGAAACATGTTCAAGCTTGCTGTAAATGCAGTGCATGTGGATGGTTTCAATGGTATACCCTAACTGCCACAGACAGTGTTGGAGGGGTCACTTTTAAAATGTATTCCAATTGGTAACAGAATACATTACCTAAAATATTCTAAATACTTCAGACATCATTTAACAGGCATAACATAAAAGACATGTCAATGCATCTGTAATATAAATGTACAGTGTTGCATTCAATATTCATTGCATGTTAGAACAGCATACAATGAAACAATGTGCATAAAATACTGCAATCGCCTGTGAAAGATTTAGTGCTTAAGTGCTAAATCTGGAGCATGACCCACCTTCTCTAGTCGCTCTCTGTAGTCAGTAAAGGTGATTGTAATCTTGCAAGAGAGCCTGTTCAAATTGTTTGTCTGTTATATAGTTATACTGTGGAGTCAGGACAACTCCTCCCTGACTAAAACTCACTTTTCTCAAAATTGTGGGGTTGTATTTCAAGAACATGGCTCTGATCATTGCATACACTCTAATGGATCTTGCAGGTACCACTGAACCTCATCCTCTGCTGTGGAACTCACCATCAATGCATTCTCAAAAGAAAAGAATTTGACGACAAAATTGAGGTCCCTTGCGAAGGGAGCTACAAGGTGTTGACATGTTCAATGGTTCTGGCATCATCAGAGGACTAGTGTGTCGAAAACAAATCTCTTGGACCAATATCCTTCCCGTGATATTATCTATTTTTATCAGTGAGCCACAACAGTGTGTACTCTGGGATGGTGGACCAACACCTCTCCAAACCAAGCATCAGCAGCCATGATACTTGCTGAGATGCTGAAAACATTACATGTGGCTTTTCAGACAACTTAGCATTCAAGCTGAGAATGAGAGTTAAGAAGCCAAGATAGGAGTTATTTTGCCCTAAGGAAGGTTGATCATGTAGGCGAGATGTTTCAGAGGGCTTTGCACTTTGTCTCTCTAGGGTGCAGTTTGGCCACATTTAGATGGGCACAGACTTCAATCAGCAGTGTTTCCTATAGATCAAGAGGTTTGCCTCGGGGCAATGTGACCGTGGGGGGAGTCAGGGGAATGCTACATGATGGAAGGATTCATGAAGAATTTATACATTTTGATTTATTTATTTTACACAATAATGTTGTATTTCAAAATCACCATTTGAAGTAGGGTCTAACCAAGGCATGAATCTTTGAATATTAGGCCATTTTTAGTTCCATCCACACGTGATTCTAGATTTTTTTATTTTTGTTTCTCTTTCCTCTCCCTATTCTTCTCCTGCTCTCCTTGCATTCTATTTCCTGCCCTGTCTTCCATCTTTTATCCATGTTATTTTCTTTGGAGGTAAACAAACACTATGGATTAATATAGACTAGTTATGGATCAGTGAAGGTTCGCCCATCAACAATATAACAATAAGCCTAACTGCACCACATGGCTGAATCTATCTTAATGGGATTGTTGTAGGAAGTGAGTCTCTTCTGGTGCTTGGTAGAAGTACCAGCACACTGACACAGCTACTGCCGTTAACCGTAGTCATGTTACTTTTGTCAGCAATCAAGTTGTAGTAGCACCAATATTCTGATATTAAACCAATAGTCTGAATAAGAATGCTATGTAAACAGCATTTTGTGATAACCTTTACCCGAACATGGTCATACTCGAAAGAAGAAATAATCAAATTAAGACATGTGGAGTATTCCGACAGAAACGTCTTACTCGCATTGTAACTGCATATTACGGCAGTTACCAACTGATTAACGACGCAGGCTCTGACTTCGAAGATGTAATGTTAAACATTATTCAAACGCAGTATGACGTCCTATTTGAGTGTTCACAGCATTATCTGACATCGACATACATCAGCCCTATGTACAGGATAGCTTGGGCTATGAAGACGACTCATTTCTGGTGTGAAGGAGACAGAAAGGAGGCAGAGGATTTGGCGTTGAATCAAAAAGTTCCAAATTGGTAATATTTAAGGATTAACCTGAATGCCACAAGTAACGATTGTAAGGCAATCTGAAATCTGAAAACTGTGTCTGAGGATGGCGGCATCTGGATGCAAATGCATACCTTTAACTGAAAGACAAGTGCAGAGTGTTCTGCCAGGTACGGTAAAAAAATAATGGATTTTTTTTTTACCGTCCACAGGGACACAGACCTAAAGGAATTTCTCCCAGTGCTGCCCATGGCCAGCCCAACCATGACCGACAGGTCAATGTGTTTGTGAGAGGGAGAGAGACAGCAGGGCAGAGAGCGCTTCACACAGTTCTTCACTGAAGAAACGGCAATCTTTCATGTTGTTATGAGAAGTTTAAAAAGATTTTCGGATCACTATGAAACTGTCGCAGGAAAAATTACACAAAACATCATGTGTGGCAAACTTGATTTCTTTCACATGCCAAAGCAGCCGACTTTGTATCCAAAGTTTCTGTCTCGATCAAGTCTTTATAACGAGCTGTCCTTTCTCCCACATATATTACACTTACAGACTCAATCGGCATTCATACTACAAATCCTGGGCTGGGTTCGGACAGAATATTTGAAATGCGATTCAGATTTGGGTCGGGTTCGTTCATATTGGCAGAGCGAGCCTACTTGATTATTTTTACACTGCACAATTAGGGAAAACAGGCAATACCTGTGCATGTCAGAGACAGAGAAACACTAACTCAGTTAATTGTACGAGCCTCCGGTAAGGTTGGATTTTCAAAAAAACTCAAACCTGTCAGGTTCAGGTCGAAGTTTTCTCTTCGGCTCAGACAAGTTTGGATAGAAAAATGTTGCCTGAGCTGCTCTCTGAATTACTACACAACTACACACATCTCAATAGGGACATGAATGCATGCAACCAAAACTCTACTTAAAACAGTTTTTCTGTTTGCATGAGAACCAAGAGAAATGGCTGTAATAGTGTCAAAATTGCTATTGGCCATGGTTTGCAAATGTAAGTTGCTAGATAGTCTGTCATTATTTACATTTTGGCTCTAGGCAGCTATCTAGTTGGCTAGCTGGGATAGCCAAGATAACTAGTAGGTTATGCCACAATTTCAGCCAGACATAAAAAGGACCTGCTTCGAGATGCGTCAATTAGTTAGAACTCTTTAGACGCAGGAAGAAACGTAGCCCCAAGCAAGCAGAGGTTTCACTGCACACTTATGGTACAATGTCCGGTTTCCTTCAATATACTTGACAAATTGTTTGAATTTTCATGACATTAATGCACCCCTGTCCTGGCTTTGTGCCAACTCCATTATCCCGTTTCATGGTGTCGGGACCTCATGCAGACACGGTGTTGCACTTAAGTGCTTCTGGGAAATGCATTGACACTCTCATAAAATTTTTAAATTACTAAATTTAAACCTTAAGAAAGTACTTGCTTCAAATCTGTTAATTTCTAAAGTTTAACTGTATTCTGACTTTTGTAACGTAATTTGAATCCAATTTGTTGATTTTTGTATTCTAAATACACAACACTGTTACATGTGCACTGTTACTTCCCAACCCTGGTGACTAGATTACTCTTGTACCTTCATTATCATTGATACAGCTTTCATTTCCTTATCTGTCATTGGAGAGTTTATACTACCTTAATCATCCCATCCCAGCTTCAACTGCACACTTTTAATTACCAATCTGAGGATTGGCATTTGTGCTCTCTGTGAAGCAGTTGTCTTCAAAGATGCAATTACTGAGACAACCAATTTCTTCATCCTCATCAAGTGGCATGGCTGTTGCAGAAACAGCTTGTTAGTTATATCACCCGACTCTGTCAACAGACAACAGGCTATGTTTCCAAGTGTAACGGGTGAGAAATCCCCATCAAATATCTTAAAGGATATGTGTTCACTCCAACAGCCCCATCCCTTCCCGTAACCTCACAGACCAGGTTTCCTTAACTGGAAAAATAAACACATTTATTTTATCTAGACACAGAACTTATTTTCCCAGACAGTATAATAATAATAACAACATTCGTTTGGAGTGAGTCTTCAAGTATAATTACCATTCGGATTATGGAACGTATATTCTCACAGTAAACCTTCTCTTTAACACAGGGAATCACCTTTCACAATTCAGTTCAAACAACAAAATAGAACTTCAGTATACATTCGAATTTAGTATCACCGAACAGCGGCTAACCAAATATTACATTAACACATGCCATTTAAGTGCACTGCACCACGGTAGGCATGAAGTCCATATACCGCAATGATACTGTCCATAAAGTTCGTGCCGCTCACTTCGTTCTGTAAAGTCAGTCAATAGTGTCCATGTACACCATGTAGGGGAGATGTTTCGCCGTAGCAGTAGCTGTAGCTAACTCCAAGCCCGGTGCTACCGTGGAGAATGTCCAGTGGCAGAATACTCACGGGAGGAGACCCGAGGGGAGGGGAGGGGGAGCGTGGCGAGAGCAAAACACTTGAACCTGCCGCGCGAATCACCGTTCACCGTGGACTCCGACGCTGTCTTCTCGCTAAGACTCGCCAGCCGTCCTCCGGTTCTTCCTGACTTACAGCTTTACAGTTCGTTTCAAAAACTTCTCACCGGCTACTACACTGCGCTGCCGTCTTCTCCTTGCAACTTTTCTCTGCCGGAAGTCCCGCACCCCTCACGCTCTCCCTACATGTTGTCTCTTCCCATTGGTCCAAGTCGGTCAGTCATGGGCTCGTCACACAAGCTAAATTCAAGTGTACTGTATGTTGTGATAGGAGAGATAATCTGCTTAATTAAGGATAATTAGTAAAAAGGTGAATATCATTTTGTCCTCGAAGCAGTGAGTGATTGGGTACTGCAGTAGAGTCCTGCATCAGATCGTAGGTATCCAATGGGTAGAAAACAGAAATTAAAATGATTGCAGTAGTGTGTGAAAATAGCCAGTGGCAATCAGGCCCCCTAGACGACATGACCTTTGACTGCTAAGGTTCGAAACTGTCATGACTGACACTGAACAAGTATGGATATCAAAATGGTTCACACAAAGACAAAACTAGCCAGTGGTGAATATGTTCTCGGTGGCTTTGCTACATTTAAAAAGTGCCACAATGTATTACCTTTTCATGGCCACAAGCTAGGCACGTTGTCACAGAGGAAACTCACTGACAGCTGCAGGAGCTCAGGTCCTTCGACAATTCAAAGATTCTTTTCCAGGAACACAACTCAACCACCAAAACAGGAGGAGGCCATAACCCCAGTGATGTGAGTGTGTATGTAGCATATGTGTTTGATCACAGGTGACTGATCGGATTTGACTTGGAGATAATTGCAGGTAACGGGTTGTGTCCGGAGTTTTACAGGTGCAGGTTTGCAAAAATGTACTGTGCAGAACACTACTGTCAGTTTGTGGGAGCAGGATTAACATCTAAATGAGATTTTGATTAGGTTGTTGTGTTTTTGTTTTATACTATAAAACAAAACAGACTGCTTGTCCTGTAAATATTTGCTTTTTAAAAATTCTTTGTTGATAAAGTTTCTTGTATGTATCCTACTTAAAGTGTCTCCCGACAAGGACATATACATGCTGAGTTACCTATGTAAGAAATTATTTTAAAAAAGGCAGTGATGGTTCCCAAAACGGTCTTCAAAGTGATACCGTTGAGTATCAGTGAAATAGCTTTTAGAATATTAGATTCCCCATGATTACACATTAGCAAACATGGAACAGGTCATTGTAGAGGCCTCTTTTGAAGGTAACCCCATTCCCAGGCCCCTAGTGCAAAATCCCACGAACCATATGGCGGACATAAACAAGTGAAATATCTTCCTCAACCATCAGGGAGCATGCAGCGCTTATGAGCTGTGTTCATTAGCCCCAAGTGAACTTTGAAGGTGAGAGAGAACAGTGGAGAAGACACTGCAGCTGTACACAGGGTGTGATTTGTGTGTTACTCCGTGTTGTAACCATGATTATCATGGAATGGAATAATTGTTTTTCTAATTATAGATGTTGTGAAACCACAGTTAAGGCCACAGTCTGTTCCTGGCTCCTCGGAGGAATTGGAGTAATTGAGTGTAGAGCACAACAGATTAATGACACGGTGGTCGCAACTTGGCAACTAGTACTTATTACAACTGGCAACGGAGGATTGCTGCATATTGTGTGTAAACACAGATATGATTTGATGAAATGATCCCAGTTTTCCCACTTCACTGCAAAGTCTCTGAAGGAAAATGAGCCCATTTGTAGCCGTTTCCTATCTCATCCTGTGGGCAAATCATCCTCCAATGAGAATTACAATGAAAGTAGAGGGTGTCCCAGAGCTGTGACCCCAATTAATGTTGTCATCTTCCATGTATGGATAGTGCTCAACCTTTGGTGACTGCAAACATCCCAAAAATTCAGTTGTCTGCCCTGTCCTGTCTTTCTTCAGGGGACTGTCACATGATTCTTTTCCAGGGACAGTCTTTCTGTCAGCACTTCATCAGCAGCTGTTCAATGTATTGAAAGTTCAAAGCTTCAGTAAGTCCATCTAGCAGCGGTGCCATGTTTTTCTGCTAACTCGACTGCCTGCATCAGAGGTCTTTGTATTTAGATGACACATGCCATTGATTAGCCTTCGAAGCCACTCAAAAATCATTCTCCAGCGACACAATAAACTGCTGCTCTTGCACCTTCGAAGGCCTGAAGAAGTCATATTTTGCATTCATCTTTACACTCCAAAGCTTTTGAATGCAGGTTGATAGAGTTTGTATTTAATTTCGGAGAATTCCGCGCACCTCAGCAAACACACACACACACAGGTGCCAACACTAAGCAGAATTCATGTTTACACTCCTGCCTTGAAGACACTCTCCTCCAAGAGGCTCATTTCCCAATCTTGGCTCGGAGCTGCATTTATAACAAAGCTGGCACTGGGATCACATCTGTGGCTGGCATGTGAAAATCTTAATATGGATAACTGGAATGTCAAAGTCAGACTCAGTCTGATTACAGTAAAAAGTGCACGGCATGCAAGTGCACATGAATGCGTCGTTTTCCTTGCTGACATGCACTAAATACCAGTGCGCTACTTGCATGCCAATACAAGAATCAGGACTGCTGCTACATTTCCACCATATAAGATTCATGAGTTTCTCTGTGGGTGATTGAAATTGGAAATGCTGCAATGCCTCCCCGAGTCTCTGATTGGCAGATGTTCCACAGAGGAATCAGTCTCCAAAGAGTGACTGCTCAGTGGTCAGGAGAGCCTGGTAGCTTGACTCAATGATGATAGATGATGCCAATGGGACAAGCTGAGCTCATGGATCAAAGGTAAAGAAATGTGACATTGAAAAATAGCTTGACTGAAAAGTTTCATTTGATGGAATGCTCCTGGATTAGTCTCATCATCTCTCTCAAGGGGAGTTGCTACATGACTGAGCTTCCTGACTTCACTAGAAACGGCAGAGCGGCAAAATGCTGAAAATAGCTGATCATGTGTTATTAACCTGAAGAGAGAATCCACCGGTTGTTATATAATCACTCACATGCATTCACACTCTTTCATGAGAATTCAAAATCTTCAAGTGTTCAAAGTCCTTTCTTGTTCATATTTTTACAGGGTTGGTGAAACAAATAAGACTCCTCTCCTGGAGATGTGTGTAACGCTAACATAACCGAAGCCAACTTACTGGGTTACAGTTAAAGCAGCTCAGACACGACTATATTCCTCCAGGCTATAGGAGAGCAGCCATCTGTGAGGGTAGTAAATGCTGTTGAAGCATCACTGAGCAAATACATCCAAGCTAGGGCTATTTTATTCAAGAAAATACAGTCCATGCTCCGCAGACAAGCCGACTTTATACACAGTGTATCTGTGAAAAGCTTTAGAAAAATAACAGCAAAGTGAGTTCTGTCCTTGCCGTTCTGGCTGCCTGCTCAGAAACTGTAGCTCTGCAGTTACCTCATCTGTGAAATTTCTGTTTGTGTATGATTTCAAGATGATGATTACAAAGATTGATTTGTTTTTTAACAAAATACATTTCATCATGCAAAAAAAAAGAGAAAGCAATCACATTGCTTTGTCGGTGAGACTGACTCAGTGTTGACGAGGCCCCTTGAAAAGGCTTTCACATTTCCTCCTTTCTACGCAGTCTGCAGAGTGAAAGATTCCGAGGCAACGCTCTAAAATACGGGTTCAATACATATATTGAAGTAATCCTAATGGAAATCAAGCTTTTAACCTCGTTGGCATGTTCATATGGCGTTTTTTAATTAGCAATATGAGTGTTTCCACCTTGGTGCTGCATGTCAATCAAATATACCATCAGCAACACATAGCTGTTTGATAACATAGCCAAGCTCAGAAGGCTAGTGTTATCTTTTAGGTTAGGTTTCTTACATTGTAGAGACCAAAACATTAAAAACATTACAATTCTGAAACATTAACCTTTAAGCGACCCTGTACAGTTCGCTCTTCTTCATCCTCAGAGTCGGGTTTAGGTTCAAACTCGACGTCGGAGCTACATGCTGTAGATAGAGATTCGGCTACTTTGCATATTCAGAGATCTGTGAATTGTAATTATTTGAGGGTATTAGAGTTACATTCATTCAACCATCAACCATTCACAAGTACATTTTTTCATGTAAAAATCTCAATGCGTAATTCTGAGGAATAGAGGTGATTTCTTAGGGGTTTAATCAATGCCAGAAGAGGAACTTAAAGGCAGTTAGTTCGTGAATTAACGCAGGGGGAATCACGGGCAGAGCATGTGGACACATGATGTGTTCAGACAGAGGTCACTCATACTTTGGCCCAATGTACAATTTATGGGAAGGCAGTATAACCAGCTCAGCACCAGTGTTAAACAGTTATATATGCTGTGAGCAGCACATCAAAGTAGTCTTTATATAGTGTCTTCCTGTGACAACATTCGTTTTAGGAATAAATCCTCTTTTAATTTAGCTGGCAATGTGGTTCTGGAAAGTGAGGCCTGTGTCCAGAATCACAAATGTTCCTATCCTGACCCATTCACTAGGATTTTTAATTGTCTAATTGCTTTATGTCCATATATGGTCATTTTTGTAGAGAAAGTAGATTTCACTGAATTATGAAATGCATCATAATTTACATCGGGGATTCAAAATGCATTTTGGAAAATGTGTTGAGTTTGTCTTGTAGTAGTGCAGCAATCAGTTGGATGACAACAACATCTATGTCTTAGATGATTCAGACACAGAGGACAACATCTCTGCTAGAACATCACTACCAGGGGAGGCCGTTGTTATCCAAAACACTGTACTGGCAGAGTGCTGACTTGCTCAGTGGGTCTTGTTTCTCACCACTGGAGTTGACATTGAAGCCGAGTACAGCAGTTCTTAAGAAGATCATTCTTCTTAGAACCCATTTATAAAGTGTTTACGAAGATTCTGACATTCACCAATGTTTTCTTATCTGGGATCTGTTCTAATGTAAGAGCAGAATCTAAGCACACTGAAGAGCACTCTTACGTACACGTGACAACTGAAATGTGTGCCTGTGTGCGCGCTGCGCACCGAGCGGGACCTGAACCCGAAAACTATGCAAAATATTTTGTCTGAACCCGGCCCAGCATGTCTGGCCCCCGATTCAGGTCTCATGCCCTTTTATGGGCATTGACGGGCACATGCTTTCAACTCACAAATACATGGCATTCATCAATATAAGAACACAGATGTGAACAGTTAGGCAGTTTAAGAACGCGTCATGAATCTGACATAGAATTTTCCTAAAAAGCTTTCTAAGAACAAATTTAATATTAGTAACTGAGGCCCAATGACTTAGTAGATTTAGACATAGTGTTCAGTGTTCCTGCTGAGCTGCGAGCCAAGGCCCAGGCTGAGAGAGAGCCACCATCAACCCAAGCCAGAGGTTAAGACTGATACAGGGTCAATAAAACCTTTAATTATCTGCCTCTGAAGCCATGAGGTAAAAACCATTTGAGAAATAAAACATTTGGCTTTTATTGATCACTTTTGCCTTGCACTAATGTCATCAGCATTTTGTTAATACTCAAGCAACTGAGCTGGACTGAAAATGTTGCCAAAGCTGCTTGTTGTTTCCTGCCACATCCAGTTTCTGAAACAAAGGCGATGATTGACAATAAAAGCCAAAGGTTTAAGCCCTCAAATGGTTTTTATTTAATGTGTATCTTTTTCAGAGGCTGAGAAATCATGTGTTTGTAGAAAACCCTCAGGATTGAGGAGGTATTTTATCAAACAACGCGTCGATTTTAGAGGTCTTAATGGGTTAAGCAGTAATGGCTCTTGGGGAAAGTGTAATTTACTGTCCAGCATCAGTGGTTCAAAGTTTTTGGCAAAAACAGACGAGTGGGTGGGGTGGAGAGCTCTGCTGTGGTACTGTTATCATGATGTTTCCAGCAGTGGAGAACAGCATCTTTGCTCCCGCGTTAGTACCAAGTAAAGCCATTGTTATACAAAACACAGTACTGGTGCAGGCCTTTCAATGTGCTGAGCTGCTCAGCACTTTTTGCTTCCTACAGTGCTGGAGTCCAGTGCTCGCCTCCTCTATTACAAGTAAAAAAAAAAAAAGTATTGACTAAAAATGTCACTTTTTGTCACGTACAGCTTATATTCAAGTTATTAAATCCCAAAAAATGAACTACAATAGAACTCTAATATGTGGGAGCTGTGCATCATCCGAGTGCTTCTCTGCTCTCTGTTGCTTTTGTCATTCTGCTGACATAATTTTATTAACAACAAACAAAAATCTTTATTTTCAGTCTTGAATTGATTGAAAGTTTAGTTTTAATAAACTACATTTATTTTAAGAGAGGTTTTGAGTGCTCCCTCCCCCATGTGTCAACACTCCACTAATCAGTTTGTGACGGTTCAAATAGAAGTGGATCTGAATACAGCAGCTGAAAAACCTCCTGTGTAGACACACTGGAAACAAACCAGTAACCTCTGTTTGTGTGTATACAAACAGTGGTCAGCGCTGGTCACAGCTCTTTCATAAAAACCCAGCACCTCAGGGGCATCATGATCAAACTCTTTCTTAAGCTGCTTTCTCCTGAGTTCATTCTGCCAACCCTCAAGTAAAACAACTGTGGACAATGTCCATATGAGCCCACGGGACATTATCCGGATGATTCACAGCAAGATGGCGTTTCTAAGACATGACGGAAGCAAAACTGAAAAAAAAAAAAAAATAACTAAAAAGAAAACAAATATCTCAAGATGAAAAAGAGACAGAGACGACGATGTTAACTCAGACAGACAGCAAGATATGAGAGATGTTGTGGATAAGGGCCGACACCGGTGTTGATCTGCTTTTATCTAAAACCCATGATCTCCGTTACGTCCTGTCTCCTGCATTCTGTGCCACTCCTCACCTGAACGCTCCAGAGATTTGACTGTTGTGAACGTGTCGGACCCGAGATTCTCCTGCTGCGTTGCTCATATGTAAAAGGCAAACTCCCCAGAAACTCTGGACACCATTGTGCGGACATCACACAGAGTTCATGTCTGAAAACAGCTCTTGTCCGACAGTGTGTTTGGACATCAGTAACAGATGTGAGGAGATCTAGCTTCCTGCAGACGTTAGTCCTCCTCCATCTTCAAACTGTACTTGGCAGATTTCCCTATGTGAAAAACACAATCTAAATAACAGATTGTAGCTGTATAATTGAGAGACATCTCTTCCCTATTAATTAGATCCCTGCAGATTAATCACATTTCCTTGAGTTTAATTCTCATTCGTGCTGAAACTGACAGGGAAGGTTCTCACTACAGAGTTATGCATGAAAGTGTTCACATTTGGCATCAGCAATCGATACGATTAGCTCCGAGAAGACATTTCATAATGATCCTTGGCACAGCAGAAACCTCTGAGCATTCAAAGAACAAGTTCTGTTCTAAAAGCCAACTTGGGATCCCCAAATGGCATTAAATGGCCTTCATGCCACTTTAATATCTATATCAAGGATTCTCTATATTCTCCATATTCAGAGGCCATTTTTCCTTTTTTTCCCTTTGTTTTCAACCAATGTGATAAACAACTGTGGTGGAAATGGAGCCACTTGACTGTGGTTGTTTCTGCTCTGTAATTTGCTGGACATGCTGCACGTCAATGAGGAAAGGTTAAATACAGGACTTCTAGTTAAGGCTAAAAGCCAATTATCATGTGGCCTGTACGAAAACATCCTGATTGTCCATTCTCTCAAACTTGCTTATATTTGTTATTCTAACAGCCTAGACTGCTCTAGTGCCTAAAGCCGCTTTCATTTAATATATATTTCCTTTAAATTAATTATTATTTGAAAATAATAAATATGTAATATACAGTGAATGTGAATGCAAAGTGGGAAAATCAAGCCACAACAACCCCCTGAGGTTGATCATAAAATTAATATAGTGCAATACCAAGTGCTGTTTCTTTTCACTGGCCTCAAAAGTAGCACATCTCAGGAGCATTATTATGTTAGAACAAGCAGACTCTATCCACAAAGTTATTTATAACATGCATGTGGAATGGCCTTCACCTGCTCATGCAGTGGACGGTCTTCATCCACCAAACGACATATATAATATATTGAAGTATATGAGCCAAGAGGTCTGAAGGTACGGTGGGTGGAGAGGTCAGGATGTGGCCTGGTGACTGTGCTACTTTTTCCTGCCAGACTATTATTCACATATTCTCCTGCTGCTGACCCAGTTAAGGTGAGTGAGACTCATGCTCTCTCCTACCAGGCCACACTGGCATCCAGACTCTGGTGCCGCAAACATTGGTCGGTCTAACGCTTTGATCCAGACTTAACCATGAGGTATCAAAAGCTGTCGGATGAATGCCGTGAATTATGTAAACTTATCATGGTCAACAGAGGATGAAACCTCGACATGTATTAGATTGGACTGTGGGATGCTGCAAAAAACGGCCAAAACACAAGGGTGGTATCATGTCCACTCATCCTCAGATTTTCACTTTAAATTTGTCTTTTCAAAAAAATGTTGTTTGATTTTAGTTGCATGTTGGCACATGTGTGATTTCAGGACGAAATTTACTTGACTTCTCTTTGTATTGTTGACACAGTGTTGCTATATTTAAAATTGCAATTCTGTAGTGATGAATTGTCTCATCTGACCCTGGACTAGACTAAATGTTTGCCTCAGAAAGGGGTTTGGAGGCTTTGTGTATCTTTCTTTTATTTTTGCAACAACTACAGCTAATCAAAGCACAGGTCAGGGTGAAGGTGGTGAAGGTACAGAGTTGTGAGTTGACCCCTGACATTTTGCGCTGCACATGTCTGTGCTCACAAAGAACAATAATACATAAACTGCATTAGGCTTGGATTTGGACAAAGAAAAGAGAAAGATTCTGAAGTTTCACCTACAGCTTGACGTGTCAGTCTGTAGCAGGATGACACGAGATGACACAGAAGAACAGGAGGATCATTCTGACTCACTTCTCGTGTTGTTTTGATCAAATGTAGGTTAGAGACTGGGCATAGTATACTGTAGGGGTTTCTCCTGGTGAGAGATCATGCAGTGTGCGACCCCCTTGTCACCAGTCAGTCATGTAGAGTGAACTCACAACGACTCCTGATCACTAGACAGCAAGTCATGTGTGAACAGACCAGACCATCTGACAACTGTGAAAGTCGTGTAGTCTGAACTTAACATAATCATCGGTTCATTCATTCATTCCTGCTTGTCTTTCTTTTCCCTGTCACTATCTCTCTTGTCTTCACAGACATTGCCCCCCGACCTTGTTGCCTTTGCCTTAATGCCATTCCCACTCCCCTAACTCCTTGCACCACCTGTTTTACTGTTATCCAATTCCTTATCTGCCTCACAGTACTTCAACCACCCCAGTTTTCCAGCCATCCCTTGCCTGTTGACCCAACCATGCTTGGCCCTCACTTGCCTTTTTGGATTTTTGTTTTTGCCCTCTCCTTTGTGCTTTTTGCTTACCTGTTGCCAAAACCAGCCAGCACACAGACTGGTGTCCCTTCCCCCTTTGCTTGTGCTTTTGCAGATAATTCATCCACTGGTGAACTGCTACATTTTACCTAATGTGTCCTTGAGTTACGCTTTTTAAATCCTGCTTGTCAATCTGAAACCATTGCTTTTAGGTACTTCTCAGTAGACATTCATGGTCCCCAGAAGAAGACTTTTCCTCTCACACAATATTTCTCTCATTGTGGAAATGTTGCAGATGGCTGTGCACCAACTAAAGAACACTATTCTACAGAGTTATGTAATGTATCACACTGTGTCAAACTTTTCTGAGAGGAATAGTCTCAAGTGTTCAGAAATGCCTTTTTTCATAATTGCATATCCATTTATTAAACTCCTTGCAGCAGAATAAATCTTAAAGGTTTCACAGAAAATGTTGAGATCCTCCACCCAGCCAGGATTCACCCACAGCATAGAAAACACTCTGCAGACAGGGAACAGGAGCAATGGTTGCATATAAAAAACAAGGTGCAACTGGGAATGGTGGGGTTGGCAAAAAAGAATACAATGCAAATTAGTCTAACAAGATCCTCTGTGATGGCCACCTCTGTGCAGCATGTCTTTACTTCAGCTTACTTCAGCCTCACACACTCACACGGCTGCACTTACTCTTCTTACATAAAGCAAAACTGCAAATTAACAGGAAATGCATGCAAGTGCCCTCATTATGTCTTTAAAACCCCACAGTTTGAGTGCTCCTCTGGCGTTCTCCAGGGCATCTATCTGTTTTATAGGGGCGTCTCTCTTTGCATTTCCACACAGGGAACCATCACTTTGGTTTGTGAGCATCACAGCCTATTGTCAGACCCACAACTGGGGAGTCATCACGCCCGCGCAGCCTCGCTGTCTGCTGTGCGAGAGGCAAACCCTGGGCAGAGGAAGCAGGGGGTAATTTCTGAGATGTGGCTCTCAGAAGAAATATACACTTCTCCAGCCACGGGCTGTAGTGAGGCATTTTATTCACCTTAACACCTTGTAGGGTGTTGTAGCTCAATGTTGCTGAGGCATGTGTTTCTTTGCCAGTGATTGCATTAAGTGCTGTTGTGAACCTGTTTACCCTCGGCCTTTGAGGATGCCTCGTAGGTGGTGTCTGCATCTCTTGTGGCAATGTGTGAGAGGTGGATGGAGGGGCGGCGGCGAGCCTGTCTGAATGAAAGAACAGGCCAGGGAGGTTTAAAAATAAAATTGACAGCAGGCACCTTACTGAACCATGACTTGAATGTTTAAAGGGTGGCAGCGTTTTTGTGAGAGGCAAGGGAAATCTCTCGCTCAAAAGTGCAGCGAAGTACACCATCTCTTCACTAGGTATAAATATGAAATAGGCTGGTCCCTTTGGGGGGGGCACTATGTGGAATTACGTGGTGTTGTTGTAGTTTGTGTCAGAGGTGCGCTGGATGACGAGGGGGAGGGGAGCTTGTTTATTTGCAGGCACTTTTGTTGAGGATATGCTGATTTTTAGGATTCATTTCCTTAGCTCCGACCAGAACTCGGCTTCAGCAGAAATGCTCTTCGGAGGATAGAGGCTCCCAAGACTGAAAAGAGGAGGAAACTGCATAGGAATCAAAGTGTAATGAATCTTCAGCTCAAGAGACACACTTAGGTTTTCTCAGGTCTTTTTTTCCAGCTTTCATCTTTGAGAGCGTCATGATGGATGGCCTTATCTCAAACAAATAACGGTGATGTCAAAGACTTGTGATGTACAATATGTAGGTGGGTCTCAAATTACTTGCGTAAATCAATACTTATCAAATCCTGTTATCACCTTGAGACCCCATATAAAATGTTTTCTGTGTGTGTTTCATCAAATGCAGAGTGAATCTGCTGCAGGGGCACATTTCAACACAGCAGTTTTATTTAGAGGACACATCGGGCTGCTTGTTTTCATCAACAACAATGCCTGGGGCCACCGGGTTAGTGTTAGCAGGGACCATGTTAAGAGGAAATACGGCCGTGGGTTTTTTAATGTTACAGTTAGGATGTAGCCTGTAATTTGAATTTGAGTGTAGCTCCGCTGTGACATCTGCAAAGCAATGATATACCTCCCTCAGGGATGCACCTCTCCTGCTCACAATCAGACCCTCAGATGTGTTTGCCAATGTAATAATTAGCATTTCAGAGTATTGTATTATTAATATAACTTATTATTATTATTATTATTAATAATATACAGTGTATATCAATATTATATATCGTGCAATCAATATTTTCTAAATAACACAGTACAGTTTATGTTAGCATTGGAAATAATGTTGGAATTAATCACAATTTAATTAAATTGTGTAATTATTTTTATCAACTGTAAAATTAAAACATAATTGGTATGTGTGTACAAAATGAGACAACCTGCCATTCAGTTTTAAAGTAAAATGTTATTATTATTATCATTATTATTGTTCATGATTCAAAACTTTATTTTCCAATTAATTGGAAATGTATCTTCTATTGATGTATGGCACATAAATTATACTTTTAAAAATTATTATTATTATTTCAATTATTTGAAGTTTTATTTATTTTATTATAACTATTACTACAATTGTCACTATTATTGTTGTTTTGTAAAAAAATAATACTGAAGGCGCTGCATAGGTGTAAACATTGAGGAGAAGCAATGACAATCATGAACTTCTCTTTTCATAAAAATGAGGGATGTACAAAACACATCTTCTCCCATTTCTTGAAGCATGGCATCTCATCCTCTTGTCTTCCCGAGCTGCAGCCTCAGGTGGATCAGGACAAGAATCATCCCCCTGAGCAGCTCTGAAAAGTGCTGCAGCGGCTGCTGGGAGAGACGCTCGCTCCTTTGAATGTGCCGGGTTACAAGTGCCTTTTCCAGCTGCTCCAGGAACACCCTCCTCTTGTTTTTGCTCATCATGCATTCAATATAATGGTTGATCTGGTTCCATATCAAGAAGGCAACATATGAGGACACATCAGTGGTGTTATGGTAGATGGGCAGGGGCCAGCGGGCTGTCGTCCTCCTGCAGCTGTAACTTCCAATTACCTTGTCCAGGTTGGCCAGGCTTCCTTTGTCGTGGTGGTTGTCCAGGATGATGATTGACTTCCTGTCCTGATGATCACTGACCTCAGCCGTTCTGTGCAGTGTGCTCAGGAGGAACACATTCTTCCTGTTTGGAAGGTAAGAAACTGGAAAATGGTGGTGGGGGTGAAGGTAAATTTCTCCTTCATTGTTGCAAGACGTGTAGGGGGCCGTTCAGACTTGTTCTCTCTAACCATACCAACCATGGTGATTTTATTTTTTAGGAGTGTTGGTTGCATCCATTGAGAGGTGTAGAAACTGTCAAACATGACCCTGTGCCCCCTCAGTCCATCTGTCACACCAAGAACAACCCGCCATCCCCTGGTTCTTCTTCAGGTCTCCACTTGTCAGCCGAGTACACTTGCATCTTCCAAGTGTAGCTGACTCTGCATTACAGGTCACATATCTGTCTATAGTTTGCCGGCAGCAACCTTTTGATGAGAGAGATTACGATCAGGAATTAGTAAACACATAAATAAAACAGAGCAAGGCTAGTGCAGAGAAACCGAACACAATATACAGTAAAAATAAGTATCAGTACTGATGTGAAAAATAATAATTACCTCCTAATGGAACCAGATGCTCGTCCACTGTTCCCTCGGGTCCACGGCTGTACATGTATTGCAGACCTTCCACCAACTTCTCCCAGACTGCTGTTTTGTCTGCCAGTGTGTCTCTCACACGTCATGCAGGCCTTGACTCATGGTTATGAAATCACAACATTCTCTTACACTGTTAAGATGTTGTTTTTGTTTTTCCTTACTTTAGTCGAGGGTTAAGGGCAGAGGATGTCGCATTTTGAACAGATTGTTAAACCCAATGAGTAAATTATTTGTGAGTATGGGCTATACAAATAAGTGATTGATTGATTGATCTGAGACACTGTTGCAGCCTCGCCTCAGGACCTGTACACAACAAATTATCAACCCTATTAAGGCACTTAGGTCTACCTCATCCATCTCTTCCCACATTCATAGAAAACCTCCACATTTCTTCGAAAGGCTGGTTTGATGAACATGTAAAAAATGGAGGCGATGTCGAGGGCATGTGCAGCTTGTGGGCCCTGGGGGTAATCCTCGTGACATTTCATGCTGCACATCCTGGTTGTCATATGGTGACAAGGGCCGTGTTATTTTTCTGTTCTCAAACCAAAATGTCTTGTCTATTGAGAATAAACACAAACTGAATGACAACACAAGCTCCAACACATTGCATATATATTTGTGGATTGCTTAATCTTTCACAAGGTGTCAAGTTTTCAATGTGAAATGTATATTTATCTCTCAAACACACTGGAGCAAAACTGTTAATGTCACAGCTGACAGTGACATGAAATATGAAATAATGAGGAATAGTAAGAGTCCATAATCTCTGTTTTCTGCTCACTGTTTAGTTAAGTTTGGAGTGTCTGTTACATAGGAAATAGTAAAAAAGGGAGCGCCAGTCTTTATTAATAGTCAGGTAAACAGGTAATGTCTCCTACGAGGCCAAACAACCCAAAACTGTATTAAAAATACTGTTTGTTTTAATGTGAATGCTTTTCTCCAGTTTGTCTTTGTCAGTTAAGTTGTGTCTGACTTCTGACCACAGAAAAAAAAAACATTTGTGATAACCTTTGACTACAATGTTGTAAATGACATGAAACAATAGTAGGAGAAGCAGACATGTATGTCAATGTAATTAAGTCAAATCCTCACATTTGAAATTGCCTCTGACAGTTTGCAACATTGTCAAATCAAGAAGATGTATCAATAGAACCGAATAATATAATGCTTAGGGGCATGCCAGGATACATCTCACATCAAATCAGAATGTAGATGAATAAATAGGTAAATAAATAGAAAAGAAAAAGGATATAAATGTAATAAAAATATTACAAAAACTTAATAATGTATAGCTTACCTGATTTACACTTCATCATATAATATGTACATGTCCATGTACTTCACACACTGCGAATGCTAACATACCTTCCTGCACAGTTAAACGGGACATGTTAATGATTTTACACATTTATTGCATCGGAACTCACAATATCAGACATTTATGAACACTCCTGCTTCACATGATGTAAATCTATAGATAAAACTGGGGTCGACATTGTCATTTTGTTCATTTAAGTGAACCTCAGGAGATAATTGCTCTGCTACAGACACAGTATTTCTCATAAAGGGACCCACCTGCACGTCGTCCCTTTTCCAATCAGGACATCAGAGGTCGAAGTAGTTCTCTTTTTTAAAATTTCACATCTTTTTTTCTCCCCTCTGTCACCATTGTTAGTACGTCTCAGCCCACTTACACCGGCAGCCAGTGGGATACGCTCCAATAATTCCTCGGGTGAATCTTGTGCTTTACTTCCCGGTGTGCCTTTCTGTGTTCAAAAAAAGACACACTAATTTGGAAACATGAGCTTATAGTGCATCCACTTTGGGATTTTGCTTCAAGGCAACTGAAAACCTAAATATGGATCCGCAACCTGAGGTCATTTATTTGACTGACACGACACAGCGACATATAAAGTCTAGTCTTTCAACAAAAATGAAATTTCATCCATGTTTGCAAGTTTACATAATATAGTTTTAGGGGACATGAGCGGCGGAAGAAAGCACTTCTGTTAAAGAGAGTCAATAACTTGCACAACTGCTATTGCACCTTGGGGTAATATCACGCCACCTGAAAAAAACATAAGTGGATATTTATTGAATAGCTGTCAGTAGCTCCTATTTTTATTGAAAGTATAATGGAAAGAGCACTAAAAAAACATCAGAATAGCCTGCAGATATGTTACTGACTGTTTGTGGACTTTGTGGACCTTGTATTAAGGTCAAAACGCATTCTTCTTCTTTGACGTGTTTGACCTTAGTGACTGAAAATAATAAAAATTTGAATGCGAGCCATACAACAGCAGCATCTCGATGGAAACCTGATGTCTCCGGGGAGCTGATTAGAGGAGAGTTGAGAGGAGGGATGCTCACCTGGCTCACCATTTGGGGGTACACTCACAGCGGCCATAATGAATAGAGCCGGCTGGGATATTTGAATGTCATCTTTACCTCCTGAGACACTTCCAATTTGGCACTGTGTAATAATAATGTCAAGGAAGAGCCATGAACTTGGAGTGTGTTATCACAAGGAAGGCAGCGCAGAGTTATTATACATCTCTAGGGCAAAAAAAAGAAGAAGAAAAAAAGAATGATTGAGTGAGATGACTAAAGACTTTCTCTTTTTACTGTCAAGATTGTCAAATACTATATTTTAAGGAAATAGTCAACCCTCCCGTTTTTCAACTTGGCACAGCTAAGAGTGTGGAGTAAAAATGTTTTTGTAAAAATTTCAAGTTTGTATTGTTTCCCAGGAAGGAGGAAGTTTTTGCACCTATATTATATTTGTTCCACTCCCCTGACAGGCAAGGGCTCATTGGCAGTCAGTGCAGTCAATTGTCAAAGATATCATTATGAATCCTCTTTAGATCCCTGACAAGTCCTCCATTATAGATTTCAGCCCCCTGCTGCTGGGAAGAATATGGCCCTGTCACCTGAGGCCAATCTTCCAGCCGCTCGACATTTTAGTCCATGTCACAGTGCTGCATTGACCTGCTAATGGCTTTTCTACTCGTATACAGAATGTGGGAAGGCCAGCTAACAAGATGACAACTTGATGGCCCAAGCTTTTTTTTTTTTTTTCAGACAGATGCAATAACACAATTACATGTGGCTGCTTCCTGATTCGAAGCCTTAGGATTATATCAAGATTTTAAAAAAAATGATTAAAATCATGAGGTTGTATTATTGGGCGAATAAATGTATCAAACGTGCTGAAGTCGACCCGGTGTGTGTTATGGATGAAGCTGTGTGTGGATGAAGTTATTTCATCTTCTCTCCAGCTAAAAAAAGAGCAGCATGTGACTGCCTGAGTCTCTTACTGCTCATTGCTCACCCGTGTTGGATGGCAGGTCGGGCCAGTGTGATCTATAGCCTGGATGTCTCATGGAGAGCTCTGTAGGACCTCTAGAGTGTTAGTGCACCAGTATCCTGCAAAAGGAGGAAGGCGAAGAGTTATCTGTTGGTGTCTCTGCATGCAACATTTGTCTTATCATGCTGGTGGATAATTTATAGTGTACAGAATACACTGCAGAGACCAGTAATTAAAACTATTGAGACCTAAAGTGAAAATGAAATAATAAATAAATAATTATGAAACAATTACACAAATAAATTGTGTAGAATATATAATTAAAATATGCTGATGTAATCATTTTTTAAATGCTTCATATATAATATAATTTATATCTAAATTATATTTATTATATTTATATTTCATAATAAGGAGAGAATAATTAGTTGTTCCTCTTATGTCACAATTTATTGATGAGGTTGATTTTCATAATGCCATTGTGTTAAATTAAAGAATTGTATTATTCAAAGTTGACATCCATAAGAATATGTTTTAATCTCAATAGTTTTACAGCTCTTCTCTCCTTTTTCTCTCTGGAGCTCCTCTGATTGGCTGAGTGATGCTCAGCCTCGGCCAACCACAGGTGATAGATTGCATCCTACGACTGAAGCTTATAAAACTCATGGGTAAGTGTAATGGTGATGGTCAGTCACTGCTGAAATGTGCTGTGGGACAAATATCAACAAGGGAAACTGGGGACAATAACATAACTGGGGGCTAATGCTGGGTGTGAATGTCCATGGGTGTCTCTCACTCGTGGTTGTTGCTGCTTGTGGGTGCTGGGTTACTTTGGTGACATGGTTTTTGTTTTCAGAGTATCTTATAGGGCAACGTTTTTATTTTTGCCTTTTTAATGTGAGGTGGTATACCTGAGTGTGGCATTAGTGTTGTCCTGGGTCTGCTGCCCACTTATTGAGTTGAATGTTTGAAGAAGCCTGCCATGGAACCATTGGGGGCTAGCTTGGCTAGTTAGCCATCTTGTTATAGGCAGACAGGTGAATGCTTCTTTACACCTTGGTTCCCTTGAAGGTTTGAACAAGGGAAGGCTTTAAAATGATCATTTCCAGATGGTGGGACAACCAGATTATCTGGTTGTTAGAAACTCTACCCAGCAAAAGAACCAGACCACTGTTATCTGAGGAAGCTAAACGGGCGAGGAGAGAGAGTAATAGAAACTGAGGTAAAAGAAGAATGAACCTCAGACGGGCATTCATACGGAGTAGTCAGCCGTGGTCGAACTGAGACAGTAATTCAGTCCTGCATACATTGTAGGTGGTGCTCACTGCAGAGCCGAATGTATGGGGCTGGATCTACTCCTCATCCAGCTCCACCTCTCTGGACCAGGTCAAGCTCTACTCCTCTAAGTATATCTAAAGGCACACGAAATTGAAGAGCAGAGTTCGATTTTGCGGATCAAACTAATTCATTTTAAAATGTCTGTCTGTCAGAGTAAGCTACTATTAGTCTTGCATGGAACTTTAAATCATATCTTTTATGATACCACCATCATGTTCAGCATCACTTCTGTAACAAACTATGTGACTAAACTTACAAGTGGGCAATGGTGAGAGATTACTATGTTTGCACCAGTGCCTCCTGCAGTGGGATGTGGACAAATTATGAATAAAACCTGATCATATCGGATGATTTAATGTAATAATGTCAGACCTAAGTGACCGTATCTGCTCTCCCACACATTTTCATGGACAATGTTTCAATATCCACAATTCAAAGAGCCATAATAACATTTCTACCAGGGCTATACCAACAAACTGTATTATACAGTTCTGATTGTGTATCAGGTATAATAGAGTTTACTTCAAATATTTATAATGTGAAAATTTAAATGCAACCTTTTCCAGTCTGTAATTGAGATAGTGGTGTTAATTTACATTTCAAAAGCTTCAAACTACAGGCACAGAGCTCACTATGCTGAAACATCAGAGAGGCAGGAGCTGGACCTGTGCTGAGGAGGCGCTGGATGTGGAGGAGGGGCTGGACTATGTCAAGCTCCGCCCACCTGGCTCTGCAGCGAGCAGTGTCTCAACTCTACAGACCTCTCATCTGTCCACCTGCTGAACAATGCAGTAGCCCACCAGGATTCGTTCCTGCAGTCCGGATGGCCTGTCTAAGGAAAGCGAGAGCTCCGGCATTTGACGGATTCAGTTGGCATTATTTCTACTAGATCAGTTAAAAAACAAACTTCTATCCTTATTGATTCAACCAGTTGTATTATTCTGCCTTCATACAAGCACTGAGCTCAGGATCTCTACTTCAAATTTGGAGTGTAATGGTTTTATGCTTTGGACAGTAGCCAGACTGACAGCCATGATCCTACTGCTAGCACGTCATCTGAGCAAAGAACACATTTATAGTGTTGGCCTTTCTCAAATGAGCAGTGGTGAAACTTACTATATATTGTTACGATTAAGATGATAAATCTGAGATTGATCCATCTTCTCAACAGCAGCGCCAACACCTACACCACTTGGAAATGCAAACAACAAAACGTGTGTGTCTGTTGTCTCTGAACTGTTTTAAGACATGGCAGTTGTTTGCATGCTAACTGCGGGTTTCATTAACACGTTTAAGGCGTCTATTTCTGTCTGAACTAAATTGTAAATTGATTGGGATTGTCAGATGTGCCTGTTAACTTTTGAGCTTTCACACAAACATATATCCTATACGAGGAACATGCACTCACATTGACACTTATAACTCACCTGTGAAACCAGAGCTCCTTAAGGATGTCTTGCAGTGTCAACAGCATGCTCTAATGAACGAGCCGCTTGCACCCTCACAACTTCCCCACTGATGTGTTAAAATCCAACCGAACTTTTGTGAGTGTAAATGTTCTGTAAGGCAGTCTGCAGTTTCATCAACATCCCAGCTGGCCAAACTGTGATGAAATCTTTCAGCGAATATATTTAAGGGTTGGCATCGTGTGGTAATATCGCACCAAGTGGAATGCAAAATATCTAAAAAAAGAAAATATTGTGAAAATTACCACATGTCTGCTTTCCTGCAGGTCGCAATTTTTTTTTTAATGTTGATTCAAATAGACAATCGAACATAAAGAAACGTGTTGGATGCACTTCATAGACATGGATATGTTTCAACATGCTCACACCACTGTCAGTGTAGTTTAATTAGACTGTTATAATCAATTCAGTTCATATTCTCACTTGAAGTGCTCTCTGTGATGAGACAGTTAACCATCTCTAAATTTAACTTAAGTAAAGAATACAATTTCCTCTAGATTGATTAAAATTACAGTGATTTCAGTTGTCTCTTTTCTAGTTCAGAAAATCAAGGACAAGCGGATGGAATAATTGTGATACCAATACTGTGTCTCACAGTTTGTTATTCTGGGATCTGTCTTTGTTTTTAAGCTGCATTCATTATTTTTGAAAAAAATATACCAAGAAAAGGTGTATATACACATCAAGAAGCTGCACTGAAAATCTACCACCAAACTGTAGCTAGCAAAGAAAGCTACACGCTGGCAGTGTGGCTCAGATATAACAAGGAATAGTAAAAGGATACATAAGAAAACATTTCTTTAAATGCACTGTTATTTTATTACTATTGGGTATTTTTCTTTAAAAGCATCATTATAATGTTACTTTTGAGTAAATTATTACTTCCAAAGGTTAAATGTAGTTTTCTTAGTTATATTAAAATGAAATATTAATTGTCTGAGGTTTGGTGTACATGCTGAGAACAGTTCTATCCTCATAAAACATTTACACTCTGCATTGTTAACATTAACGTTTCCTTGGATCCAAGGCACCCCTCTGCCAAAAAGTTAAAAAGCTTTTATTCAGATGGCTATTTCATAGAGGAGTAGCTCAAACAGTCTTCTTCAGCCTTGTTACACAGCTCATTTTTAACATGTATGGTCATGTTTTTATGGATTTCACCATGAAATAACCGTCTGAATAAAGGCTTTTAAAAAACTTTTTGCCAGAAGAGCGCCTAGGATCTTCCTTCCTTCTATGAATTATTTACCTTATTTGCTTTCAGTACTAAAGACCATCATACTTTGTTTGAAATTCGGAGCTATCCAGAAACTTTTTCTTTGTAGAAACATTTGGGATTTGGTGTTTATTTCTCCAGTGTCACAGGTTTTGAATGTGGGTATATTGCACATACTAGAATGGAAGGGCTTCAGTGGCAGAGCCTAACAATGATCTTAAGATCTGCATTCACTCAGCACTGACTCATTGCTGCTGGTTTTAAAATACTGAGAGTGTAACTCTGTGAAGGGAAAACTAAACCCATTCAGTGGCTCTCTGGGTCCCCCTTCAACACCACCTGTTTGTGTTACACAGACGCCAACTTTTTGATATTTGCATGTTCAACAGAATGTGTGGCAGCGTTGTGGGGCTGCAAAAGCATGAATTTGGATTGGCCTCAGTGTAGCTTTTTTAGTTTTTACCTTTTGACAGATTGTGTTTGGCATCTAGGAAAAGGAAAAAATATACAAAGCAGTAAAAGCAGCATCACAACAAAAAGTGAGTATAATTGAGAAGACATAGGTAAATATCAAGCACGGAACACAGATGAGAGAAGTATCAAAAATGCAAACCCAAAACAGTGCATTCATAGTGGGTAGTTTTGCCCAATATTCATATGGGTTATAATGATACTGTACTCACCAAGTAATTACCAATATCTCATATTTGGCATCATTGGGCTAAAATTAAGTATAATGTCAGTAAAAACAGTGGAAACATAACGTAAGCTGCTTTCAGACATGTACTCGTCTCAGGATAATCTCCTAAAGTTATCCAGAGGGGCTATGAGTAAAAACTCTGGATACTGTCTGAGAGAACCCATAATGTTTGAACACAGATGCCAGACTGAAATACACAAAAGGAATACACATATCTCCTTATAAAAAGAGCAGCCTTACACATAGAAGACACGGACAAAGATGTTGACCTAGAAGGACATTGAGATTCATGAGCTTTTGGTGATAAGGGCCGACGCCATTGTGGATGTGCTGTAAACAAAAACGTGATCTTTTATATATCTGCTGCATGCTGCCACCCCTCACCTGAATGTCCCAGAGATTTCTGTTGTTGAGAAAGCACCTGACTGGACCCCATTGTGCAGACATTTTCCTGAGGTCACAGCTGAAAATGGATGTAAGCAGTTTTGTAAACCATTGCATATACAAACTCATGGTTGAATGTGCATGTGTAAGTATGTTTAGATGTGTAAATAAGCCACTGTTTACATATATAAACTCCACCACAACTTCTCCCCGCTGCGCTGTAGTGGTCTGAAGAGTATCAATGTGGATGTCATGAAATGTAGCCAGTGTGTGACTGCTCACCCAAAAATGAAAATGCACTCATTATCTACTCACCACTTTGCCGATGGAAGGGTGGTTGAAGTGTTTGAGTCCACAAAACACTTTTGGAGTCTCAGGGGTAAACAGTGTTGCAGCCAAATCCAATACAATTGAAGTAGATGGCGACCACTGGTAACTGCAGCTATCGCGAGTTCTCACTAGACGAGATCAGTGAGTTGCTGCAGCAGTAACTAGGAGGAGGAGAACAGCTGACATTTAGGATAACAACCTGGGTTAAATGACACGGCTCGAGCTGAATCTGAACGTGGGGCTGACGGACATTTGGATGACACCACAGGAGCAGTATGGCGGCATTTAATGTTTTTTTTACATTTGAAGAAGTGGTCGCCATCTACTTTAGTTTGTATTGGAATTGGCTGCAACGCTGTTTAGCCCTGAAACTCCTAAAGTGTTTTGTGGACTCAAACACTTCACCCACCCCTCCATCGGCATAGTGGTGAGAAGACAATGAGGTGGGTGAACTATCCCTTGAAGAGAAGCCCCTCTGCACCTGTGTAGCTCTGAAGGTAAAGACCTCAGGTGGAGTTAGAAGCTGCTCCTGGACTTACTGCTGCCTGGTTCCTGGATGTTTCTCTACAAAACTGCAAGGTATTCTATTTGTTCCCTTCTTCCTGGTTTCCTTAACTGTTCTACTTCCAGTCACAGTCAGCTACAACAGCAGGGGAATAACTCTACTGGAAAACCTGCTGAACAACAGCAACAGTGGTGCTAGCCTCCATGTGTGTTTTAAAGTGAGGGTGTACAAGTGTAAATGTAATGCACACGTGAACTGATCAGCACATTCACAGGTTATTCTTGTGCAGCCTCACATGTACCACTTTACCTTACTGTGTGTGCCTGGTTGCTGGTGGTAGCTAATGCTAAAGCTACTTTTTGCAAACCTTAGCCAGACATTGTTCTGTATCTTGGACAGTTCACTAACTTTTAGTGTGATCCCGAGCTGTGCTTTCTAAACAGAAGTTTACCCACTGTCCTGTAATCATCACTTATGGTCACAGATGCACTAGTTTACAAGATATCATAGTTAGCAATCGCTGATCATGTTGTTCCACATTAGCACTCGCATGTTGTTGTCGTCTGACAGTGCATCCATCCAATGACACAGTATAACTGGACAATGTAAGATGCTGTTTATTGTGAGCTGCTATGTTAAAATAAATTAGTACTTCAAGTTCCCCTCTTGTTCTTCTACCTGCCTGTAGAAGAGCTTTGTAAGGACAACTCTGAAACTGAGAAAGTGAATCTCCAGATGGACGACATGAGGCTGCAGATGACCGATGAAACAAGACTGAGCTTGAAGTACAACTACTGCATTTAAAGGTGAGTGGGTACCTAAGAGATGAATTAACTTAAATTGCCGGCAATTTCTGCCGGCGTCTTTGCTTCTCGGCTCGGCTCGGCGTCTCCTTGTGTCTCGCTTCATGTGACTCTTCCCGTGGCAGCTCTGTCGCTACCTTTTAAATCCAGGGAGAGCTAATTGGCCAACTACTCTCCCACTGTGACAATCAACTCTCCCTGGTTTACCTAGTGGTTCTCTGAGCCACCTCCACACAAGATTACACAAAAACAACTGAATTTTCCATGAAACCTGGTGGAATGGTGTGGTCGGGATCACACGAGAACCCATTGCATAATGGTGCGGATCAGGGGGTTGATTCAGGTATTCAATTTCTTTAACATTGCAAGATAGGTTTTTCCCAAAATAAATTGAATTGTCCTGGGATTAGTTTGTGTATCTTGATGAAAAAACTGACTTATTTAAGTGACTGATATCTAAGAGTGTGTGAGAGTTGGTGCAGCTTGATTGAACTTGAGGGGTTGGGCCTTGGCGGAGGTATGCACTCAACTGAATGCCATTGTAGTTTCAAAATGAGACCATGTTTATACAGAATTTATCCATTTGCAAACCTGTTGCTCAGTATAGATGCAGTAAATCCATAGGCTGGGGGCTGGCTTCACCACTAATTATCATTTAGGCTGAGTCACATCATCTACGCTGTGCTGAGATGGTAATTAGCTGCAGAACATTAGCTTTTGTAAACCTTTTGAAGGACAATAGACGGCTGTAGTGTACCTGCACAGTCATTATGGACTATTCATGTGAGCTTTATTACTTTATTGTCTGATGAAAGTCTGATAATGTGCTTTCTGTTGTGAAATTCATCTTTATGGAGAAACATAGCCAAGGTCTCAAGACTAAAGGTTTTATAAGTCATTTTTTTCAGAAAGTTGAAACTCTATGGATGTTCGGGATCTTTTTAAGTTGAACTTTCTCATCGTATCACAAATTTGCTAAATAATAAAACAGTGAGTGGTCCCATGAAACACTTTGCCAGTGTGCCAAGCATCACTGATTTTCTAAACTTCCATTTGTAATTACAAAGTCAACTTCAGAGTGTAAGTTGCCATAGTAACCTGGAACATATGGAATTAAAAAACCTAGCTTCCCCTATATTGTAAATGTATCTGGATTTGCCCTGCGCTCAATAAATGATTCAGGATATTCACTTTATTTTATAGAATATAATTCTAGCTCTTTAGAGATTTAGAAAACCTGGATCATGTCCTTTAATGATCAAGAGTTCCTCACTACATAACTGGGTCAGTTACCTTATTTCAGTCAGACAACTCACGTTCAAACTTTTATTGCAGCAGTAGAACAGGTTTAGTGTTTGGCGTCTAGGCTCCAACTTAATCACTCCCCCATATGATTACACAGGAATGATGGGAGTGATGAGCAAATACTTATAACCCCCCCTTCTCGGAGCCTACAGGTGGATGCTGGGGTGGTGGAGGGGCTGAAGTAACTGGCCGCGATACTGCTGCAGCAGTGCGAGCAAAGGGGATGATGGGGGATGTCTCTCTGCTTAAATAGACCACCTGATAAGGTGGGTGTGTATTATAGATGGTTGTGGAGAGTGAGGTATGTCACATGATGTGTGTCACATGATTGGAGCAGCGCAGCTCGAGTTGGCCGCCTGAACTCGCAGGCGTCGCTCCATATATTAACAGAATATATTTGCTTTGTTTATTGTCACTTTGTACAGCTACTGTACTTCTGCCCTAATATATCATCAGTGGGTATGACACCAGCATTTTCCCCTTTTCCACCATATCTGTACATGGCAGCACATTAAGGGTTTAGGGGAGGCTCAGTTATAAAATATGGTTTAGGAAAAGATGGTGGGTCTGATATATACATGGATGTTTACAGCAGGTCTCTGATGAGAGGTAAACTTTGGTCCCGAATACAACTGTTCTTCATTGGCTCTGAGTTGTTCAGTACAGACAAGTTACTGGACTAATATATTGTACGGATTTCTAAAGTAAATGTCCAATCACCGAACCCTCTTCCAGCAAATATCAGCATTTCAGCTCCTTCTGTGAGGGTCTTGTTCTGTTTGAACAGAGCTGTAATGGGATATCTGAATAATGAGCTGCAGAGCTGCAACGATTAGTTGATTAATGGATCATTTGAGAGAAAATTAATCAGCAATGATGTTATGATGGAAATCAAATATCTTTTTTTATTTGTCTTCCAGCTTCTCAGATCCGAAGATTTAATGCTTTTCTATGTAACGCATGAAATATTTGGTTAGCTGGGCATACAAAAAAAGACAAAGTTCTCTCCTTGATCTGTTGGACAGTATTACATTTAACTATTTTGACAGAAAAATGTATGTATTTGTATATATATATATATGCCTAGAGACGTGCTGAAAACCTAAAAGGCATTGGCTTTGAACCTGTAAACGTTACATATCCCATATCTGAAAACTCTTGTTATTTCTATTTTAAATAACAGTGATAGGTAATGTGTGTTTTTAGAAATAGTACAGCTTGTTGCATCAGAGTTTTTTAGCAGTGGGATATGCTGTTGGACAGTTTTTCAGATGTGGAGAACAGACACCCAACATCTTTTTTCAAAATCTAATTTGTTTCGACTTTTCATCACGATTTATCTGATGTTGCATCTGACTCATTCTTTCTGTAATTAACTCTGAAGTACAGCCTCGTGTGTTTAGCCATTTTATTAATACTTTAGCAACAATGAATTAAAATTTTCTTAATGAGTTTGTTGATGGCTTCTCAATTTGAAAATTCCAGGACAGTAATTGCTCTTCCATTTGTGCTGAATGATTTTATTGCACACAAACTCTCTTGAAAGAGTCACCATGGCTGATCCTGGTTGCTCTTCATGTTGGGATTCGTTTGAGTTCTGGTGAATGTTCAATTAATGGTTTTAGTTGGCACGTACTGATGGATTCGTGCATCCTGTGGGTCTCTGTTGCATAATGTAGTGAATTGAGTTAGTCCCACATTGTAAAGCTTGACTGGTGAAAGATTGATTGTATTGTTCAAAACACCAAGTAGAAACCTCCAGATGCCGTATTATCTAACTGCAGAGGTCTGAAACCTTTGTCTCTTGTCAGCTCCCATCTCTCCACCACACTGTCAATGTTCACTGTGGATCATCTAATAAAGCAGAATGTCTATAAAAATAACCTCTCAAAAGGCACATTTCCCTGAGAGCTAGGGGCGTTCCTGAGGCAAAAAGATCTTGTGGGAATATTATTTTTCTCCAAAAGGAGGTTTGAACAGTGACATGTAGATAGTCTTCCAAGACTTGTCATTTATATGTGTTTATTTATTTTTATCTCTAAATGAACATACAATTCACTCTGAAAAAACGGTGTGAATAAAATGCCTCCGTAGCTGATACACAAGAAAATGGCAGGATAAAGAATTGTGCTTAAGCAGCGTAGAGTCACCACTCATGACAGGAGCACACATCAACTGTGTGCAGTGCTGCTCCGGTTGAAAACTGCGTTATGAATTGTGGGTTTTGGTTTATGCTGTAGAGGCAGTTTGGATCTGCCACAACACATCAAGTGCCTTGCTAACAATCACAATCAGCTATAACAGCAGATGAATAATTGTACTGAAAAACCTGCAAAATGGGACAACAGAGGTGCCAGGTTCCATGTGTGCTTTTAAAGTGAGGATTTAAAAATTCAGTTCATCTGAAATAAAATATTCCCTTTCATTCATCAGTACACTTTACTTACCCAGCCTCGTAGTTGGGTCCTAGTTTTAGCATTCTCCTATAATCATCACTTGTGGCCACAGTCGCAGCAGTTTACAGAATGTTATGTCTAGCAATCACTGATTATATGTTCCCACGTTAACACTTACATTAGTGTCCATCCAGTGATACAGTACAACTGCACAATGTAAGATGTGTGTGACACTGGCAGATGATTCAGACTAAAATGCAGATAAATGGTGTAATCTTAACAGGCAAAGATCAAAAGTTCAGACTGTATTTAAAGATGGACGACAAAAGTGAAGCCAAATCATCTTAATCCCACCCAGGCCTCTATGTTAGTCGATGGGACCAAACTTTGTAAGAAAGTTTCTGTCATTTTAGGTTGTTCTTATCACACTGATGTATGTTTAAGTGATCATTTGTCCAGTAAATTTGGTTTTAATTACTTATTTGATGCCATAAATATGGGGTAAAACGCCATGATTGACAACTGAGTCGTGATAGATCAAGCATGTGTATCGACGGGACAGGGCCACAACCCATGACGTCCATCAGGAGGCCCACTGTGGGGGACAGGAACACCTCCTGTACAGGGATATACACACTAAGTTATACTGCCAGTGCCTTTGTGGCAAAAAGCTGCATTTCTGAATCGAATGATAATAGACAGATATTGGTGGTTGTTGTTGTCACCCTGTGTGATGTGATAATTGTGACAAAGCTGTTCAATGAGCAGTGACATTATTGTTCTTACAGCTTCTAATTGGTTGAGTTGTCCTCAATTACCCTATTCCAAGTGTCCAGATGAATCCAGATCAGACCTAAGACACTTTGGTTTTAACTTTAAATAGCCAAATACAGTACGTGTTTCTGTTGGCCATCACAAATCTGATTGTACTCCATTTTGCTTTCCCCAGGCAACATGGGTATTTAGAATAATCGATACAATTTTACGAAATCTGGCTAGAATCAGTACATCTTAATCAAACCCTAAGGGGGTTTTACCTGTTGTTGGGGGTGTCTTGGGTGTCCAAGACATAAAAGGTGAATATGTTCAAAGTACATTTGGCATTGCAAGTTGTTTGTTTAAATGGTCCGTATTTTGTAAAGTGCACAATTTGGGGTTGTGTGTGGAAAAAAATCCATGAGTGAGGACGACACAATGGGTGTAAGTGTCTTGACGTCCTTGAAATGTCTCTTTTCACACACTGTAACTATAGAGTGACATGAGTAGTCCAGACCAGAAATGGCCTTACACATTTGCTTTTTCACAGCCAAACCACATCGTGTCCTCGATGTGCAATTTGACACCTCTAACAATTTTATACGTCCATAAAGTGTCATTCCTGACCAGTGGAAGCTCTGGTGGACAGCTCAGCTCTCTGCTGGGATTTACTGGTCTACATGTAGAGGGAATATTGAGCTATAAATGGCTGCCAGGCTGTTTAAAAATCACCTCATGCTTCCTCAGATCATCACTGTTAGCATTAAAATCCTCAGTTTGACCATGTAAAGGTTAACTGTGAATAAGAAGGGCATAGGCATACACTTGCAAAATCTTTATACTCAAATACAAGTTTTAGTTTGTGCAGGACTTTGACATAGCATTCTCTCCTACACAGAGACAGTCTCGGTTAGAGAGCAATGTCCTGTGGTGTGCCTCTTGGCCAGAGAGCCATACATTTTTGATTTAGACGTTATTGAGCTGGAGTTTTCTATATTATTGAGTGGTTTTGGGGCAGACTAACATTTTTTCTTTTTCCCTGTTTTTTCACTCCTTCGTCAACCTTTAACGATTGGAAATGTTATTTGGCCACGACCACACACAGATTTGAGGGAGAACCTTCATTGGGAATCAAGTGTGTCAACAAACTAACACCGACATTATCACGTAACAGAGCATAGGGAGGCTTTATTTTCTACCTGCTTGTCGGGCTCCTCTTTAATATAGTGTGATTGTTTTCTTGGATCTCCACAGTCGGGATACAGTAACTGCGCAGCCAGAGAAAATTCAGTGATGTGCAAATGTTGTCGTTAGTGATAAACATTTCTTAAAAAAAAAAAAAAAAAGGGGAGCTGCAGATTAGTTGTAGTAAACAAGGACCTCTTCAAAACAAAGCCTAATGAGGTAGCACTGTTTGTCGGGCCTTGCCAATCAAAGCATTTGCAGGTTTGTTTTATTGCCTCTTAACTCCTCCTGCACTCGCATTCTCATATTAAACATTTCAATAGAAAAAAGATTGATTCGGATGGGGCAAGGGCATTTGCTCTTCAACAACAGTAATATCTACCATAGTCTGTGGTAGACATTTTGTCTTGCTGTATGGCCCATTTGTACTCTAAATTGTCTCCATGGAACATTCAGTGGCGTGTGCTTAATGGACCATGATAATAGTCACTTATCATCCTCAGCAGACACTTGTTATATGTTTAAAATGAGGATCCAGTGATCTAGGGAGTTTGTGTCTCCTCTGAGTAAGCATTTTGTAGAGATAACACAGCAGCTTCTATATACAGGACCCTGCAGATACTGGATGGAGCATTCAGGATGTTGCAGTGTAATCTGCATGGAAGGAAAAAAGTAAAGGACACAATCAGGGTTGAAATGTTTTCATCCTTTTTTATGTTATCCAGCAACTTTGAGCTTAATGCTAGCATGCTCACCATGACAATGCTAGCGTACTGATTCTAAGCAGATATTTTTCCCATGTTCACCATCCCTCTATATGGTATGTTAATATAAGCTAATTAGAACTAAGGCCGAAATGCTGCTGGGGCTGATGGGACTGCGGTGGAGCAGATGGTCTAAGCTATTTAAATAATTGTTTTGTATGTATATATCTGTATGAATATGTCATTTACATCTGAAGCATTTTTTAAAAATGTTCCCTGTATGTTCTTTTCATTTTACCCTCTAATAAGAAGAACTTTCTAAAGTCTGTTATACAAACAATGTGATTCAGTATTAATTCAGACATGTTAGAAATTCAGCATGGTTTCAATGATTATCTTGGGTAACAGCCATGCGGTGTTGGATGGACTCTCCAATGCAAACTGTGGGGGGGCACGATTACACATACGCGAATGCAAAGCCAATATCGCGGGTCATGCGAAGCCACATTGTGATTTGCTTTGCCACAGGAAGTGAATTTTAATCATTCACATTTAATTCCCTTTTTCACTCTCACAGATTGGAAGTGAACAGGAGGAAAAGGTTTATATGTGTACGTGTGACCAGCCCCCACACTTTACTATAGAATGGGCTTTGGACCAAATCTTGTTCACCGTGTGGTGGAAATCTGGAAATACAAGAGGCTGGAAACACCAAAGTTATCCACGTGTATTTTAATAGGGGCTTTCTGCAGAAAGGATCAACACAGAGAGTCACAAGGATCTCAGAGTGAAGATGGAGGACACTCAAATGCAAGGATCTTATATAGGAGGACTAAGGCTGTCTCTCAGAACCAGTTCAGACTGGTTCTGTAGGCGCAGGAGAGAGAGGAATCTAAACACAAACAACTGATTTACATGTGTTTCCTAAGGAGATAAGCAGACATACATTCAGTTCTTTGGAGGGTAAATAAGTGGCAAAAGGGTCTGACAGTTTTCAGGTCATAAACAGTTCAGACCATAAAACAGCTCAGGTCATAAAAGTCTTTAGACAGGGCTGCAAATGTTACTCTTCAACTATAAAATAGGTTTCAACCACACTTAGTTAATTTTTCCAGTACAACCGTCACCATTAAAATGTCACATTTTTATGTCTTAAGATGAAAGAAGATTGCATGTAAAGATTTTCTTTTTAAAGGCATTTATAACTGGGTGCTACCAATTCATTAGGCCTGCTATCACTGCATTAGAGAAAATGGTACCCCAAACAAATGACCTTGTATGAATTGGGCAAAGATATAATGTTTGATTACGGTGACATAATTAACAACTGCATTGTTTATAGGTTATTGGTTACCTATTGAGTAAATACATGTAGCTTCTATATAATGGCACCAGAACCCCAGTCGCTGCATACCTAACAATATGTATTGTAAAAAGATTATCCTAATCCTTTCTCTCAAAGTTGATTTTTATGAAACAATAAAACAACATAACATGTCTCAGAGGTGATAGTAGGAATCAGACCACAACATGAACTACATGCAGCCCCTACATCAGAGAGGGGTGTTTATGGAAACCCCAGTGATCATGGAAGTCTTAATGGTCCCAAAACCTTAAGCAAACAAAAGAGTGTTTTCTGTCATCCTAAGACAAATGTGATGTAGCAATGCAAACACTGAACTGATGGTTTTGTCCAACCCACATCCCATAATAAGGAGTAGAAAACAGGTACATTCATAGTAATGTGTTTGATAATATGATGTTGAGTGTAAATGCATTTTTTAAAGTTACTATTCAGTTTTTTGCAGTTTTGGTTGTGATGCTTTGTGCACCGGCATGGCCCTGTGTGTTTGACAGTTAAAACAAAATGTAAGACAATACTGCAGTACACCCGTGTTATCCCTGAAATATCTGATATACTATGTCATGTACGTAGGTTATTAGCCGAGCTGTGTACTTCGAGTGTGCATTCCAATAATCTCTTCCTCTGCACATGAGAGCGAATAAATCTACGAGACCCCCTCTATTCCATCAATGATACATTTTCTCTCTCTCGACAAAGCCACGTAAGGGTTCTTCTCTTCCTTTCAATGTGTCGCTGCATCACTCGTCTCCTCTCATTGTAGACTTGTGCAAACTCTTCGTGAAGTTAAAAGGATAAAGTTCTCAATGTCAAACTTTTCCTCCCAACTCTGTTCCCATTAGAGCCGAAGATGGATGCCATGCAATTTCTCATTAATGCCGTCTTTCTAAAGGGGCTCCTGTAGCCCAGGCCTGTAGGGGTGCATCTGGAACATTTTGAATGGAGGCGCAGTGATCTAATGTCACATAAGCAATGTATTTATTGAGCTTTAAGGAACCAAATGGCAGAGCAGGTGTATTGATGTAGAGAGAGGGCCGGTGTCTCTTTAGAACCTTCTATTCGATCCATGTCTCATTAAGCTGAGTATTGGCCTCGGAGCCGGACTTTACAGGTTCACATTAGAATTGTCTTTTCAAATTAGGAGGCACAGCAGAAACAATTACATTGGCTTATCTCACTTTGCATTTATATGCATCGGATTTGGATCAACTGATATTTTGCGATGGATGACAGCAAACTGCATTGGAGGAAATTTTCTGAGTTGAGCACAGATGCACCTCAGATTGAATAAAGTATCTTAAAAAATAGTGTTGAGCCTTCAGACAACTTTCTGAGCTAAATATTACTAACAAATAGCTTTTTAGAAATTTACCAAAGTTGTTTACTTGTCAATGTATCAGACAGCCTCTGTGCAAATAGCTAATCAAAACTTTTAATTTAAAACTGAACTGTGTAAAGCAGCGTCTGTCTCCATTCTGTTACTGGTATATCATCACAGTGACAGCCAGGCAGCAGCCTCCACCACAGACTCAACAGAGCCACAGGCTGTGAACTGCATCGGTTATTTTTTTTACAATATTTTTCAGCTAATGTTCCCTTATCTACAAACATGAACACAGTGCCGGCTGCTGGAACAGGCAGCAAAGGCAAATGCAACAGGAGGCAGTTTTGTTGAAAGGGTGCACCGCAGCTGGAAGAGAGTGATGGTTAAAAAAAAACCTCTCCTGACAAACGTGTGGGGATTGACCTTCTGTGCTTTTTGCATTTGAGATAATTAGTACATCTCTGCTACATCTCCAAACCACATCTCTTCCTGATAAACAAAATAAATTGGTTATCAAATGAAATCATACCCCACCACGGATGTGTGCACATTCTCACAAGCACACACACACACACACACACACACACACACACACACACACACACACACACACACACACACACACACACACACACACACACACACACACACACACACACACACACACAGGTTCTACAAAAGCATGATTTCAACCCTCTGACAGATACAAGATCTCCTCTGTCATTAGTGTGTCCTACCACTAATCAAGAATAGGACCGAAGAGGAAGGTACACACACACACACACACAGTGCTCCAAAACATCATTGAGCATAGCTTAGTTCAGGCAAGTTACGAAGTCAAGCTCAGCCACAATCCCAGTACATCAGCAGCAGATCAATGTCAGCCCACATCAGCTGATCGCTCAACTGATCCCCTCCAATGCATTCAATTAGCAAAGTTCATATTGCACACTCTAAGCTGCTTTGGCTGCCCACTCTCCCTGCTCCCAGCCCGGCTCCTGCTTTTCACACTGAATCTGACATGTGTTGTTGTTGATGCTGCTCTGTTCCGTGCCAGGGTCTTTTACCTGCTGCTCTCGCTGCCTCAGTCTCCATGGAAGAGTAGAGAGGTGAGCTCTCCCTACCTGAGCCTCTCCATGTATGCACGAGGAGGGGCAGGGAGGTCCCAAAACAGGGCCATGCCGCCAAATATAACTTACTGCAATAATTGAAATCAAATTAAGTTTGAAAAAAGTGGTCGATTTCCATATGCCTACATGCAGACTTCCACACATGGAGCTGCATGGACCTTTGCAGATCTGGACAGACAACACAAATTCAATCCCATGAGGGGACACAGAAACAAAGAATTTTGTGCACAACCGGCTGTCCAAAAGTCCACTCTTGAATGTGGGATGGGAAGCTGACATTTTATCATTTGAATATGGGGATAAGTGCATTCATTTCATTTTCAATTCATTTTAAGACCCTCCTACAGGAAAGTCATTGTACTGCTCTCAGTTATACACACAAAAAAAATGGTTGTGTAATGTTGTGGCTTCGTTTCTCTCGGTTCAGTGGGCCAATCAGTGGGTAAAGAGGGTGTAAATGTCAGACGGTTACAGAAATGTTCAAACATATGCCGCCACATCTATCATCAAAATGGTGTGGTGGTGGTGGGTAGTGGGGCTAGGCAGTTGTGACGGAGTGTACTGGCCCACCTTCAGGCCTCCTTTAACTGCAAAGAAGACTTATTGAATTTGAATTAAGTTAAACTTTCTTTCAAAGAAATCCCCTCATAAATGGGTAAAGAGTTAAGTTATCATAGGTATGTTTGAATCTGACTGAGACTGTCAGAAGAATTCATAATGAGCAAAGATCAGAGAGTAAATGTGTGTTTACCTCCATGTCTGGGTATAGCACTATAAATATGTTTTAGATATTACAGCAATCCGCTATAAACAAACTGGGTTCAGAAATGGTGCGTTTTTTATCAGACACAACTCGCAGACATTCAATTAACCTTTCTCAACTTTTTCTGTCCTTGGCGTGCCAGACAAAAAATCCTAGTGATTGAAAGTGCTTATGACTTTTTTACTTTTACAGTTTGTGCTTCCATTATCCAGTTGACACTCTTCAGTCCAACATACAAAGAGAACAAAAATCAATGCACTCGAGGAGTGGTTGGAGGGCCTTTATCTTTTGTGGCCAGTGATTTGGCTGTGTGAATTATTCATTGCAGAAAGCTATGGCCTGTGCTGGTGAGTACAGAGGATAGGAATAACAGCTTTTCCTTATCACTCTTAATCTTAGGAGCTGCAGTAATGCAATTCCTAACATTTAGCACTTAATGGTGTGTCAGAGAGGGAACATGATCTAAGACCATTAGGGCTTTTTTGTGCTGAGGTTCAAAACGGGCTTTTCGCCTCTTATCTCTGCCACTGAGCTGACTAAGGAGGCGGAAAACCGTGAAAGGTGTGAGAAAAGTCAAGTTTTAGGATACAGTTGGCCTATCAAATAGACTAAGTCCCTCTGTTTTCCCCTGCTTTATTCTGCTTGTAATACAGCAGTGCAGTATCATGCAAATACTTTTGACCTTTCTCAAGAAGTTTCCTGAATAATGCAACTGTGAAAACCTGATTTATAGGTTTATCGAACAAAATGAAGTGACATGTTTTCTTGCTGAAAGAATGATTGTGTTTGGCTCTTTATGCAGATCATGTTTAAGGGAAGTAAGTGTGCTCATATCTTCTGTTTTACTTTGTCAAACAAAACAAAACTGTTGAGAAATATTGGTTGCCCACTTTTTTTCCTTGAGACAAGCCTCAAATATAGAGAAGAACAAAATAACTTCTGAAAAGAAAACACATAACTTATTAAGGCTGGTTTTTGGCAACAAATTACGAAGCATATTTTAACAGACAAATAGATGTCAATGCAAAGCTTGTTTCTCACTGTAGCAAAAAAGAGGTGATAGTATAATATAAACCACAGTGAGTTTTTTTTCCTTTCAAAGCTCAATTCATATACAAGTAAAAGACTCTGTCTGCAGGAATGTCAAGATGCAATCCACCCACCCTCCTCCTCACTGTCAGCTGCTCCAGAATAGAGGATGATGCTACAAGTGAGAGGCTGGTATAGAGGGACATTTCATTGTCAAGTGGCGATCACGGTTGCCATGATTTTGTTTGAAAACAAATGAGACAGGTCAGTGACTTTGTTGCAGTTATGTTTAGCGTAACATTTTAATGCAGTTACTCTAAGAGGGCTTTTTAATATAATAATAATAATAATAATATGCATGACACCATAGATATCATCATAAATCATGTTGGCCTGTAGTGGAGAAGAAAAAGAACTTAAAAAAAAAGGGGGGAAATATGAGAATGGCTGATGGAAAAAAATATGTATAAAAATGTATTTATGGAGCTCAACTGTTGCTGTCAACTGTTTCTTTAGAAAAAAAACAGTTAGCAGCTAATATTAACATATATTAGCATTTCCAGGTGTTTGAATATAAATAAAACATATAGTCATATTCAGGTTCATGATTTTAATTTGTTAATACTTGAAAAGGTTTACATGCTCTAATGCGCAGAAAACTCATCACTTTCCTGTCCACTGCTACAGCTCTTCTTTTCAGCCTCTGTCTCGATAATAGCTTGTCTCTTTAAGGCCGCCCCCCCGATATAGCCTAGTTTGCTCTTATTGGCCAGCTGGCCCTGCCTTGTTGTGATTGGTCAAGCTCTTCCAGCCCAGGTAGAAAATGACGGCCTCAACTCTCGCTCTACTTTGCTTTAGGGGGCGCAACAGATGTGCTAGGTATGCACAGATATGGCGCATGTCACAGAACATCCCAATGATGGAGACGTATTGGCCTGACAACTGACGAGGCGTTTTCTGCGGGCTTTTCACGTTATAGATGGAACTCCTCAAATTAGAGAGAAGAAGTACAAGGGAATCATGTCTGCTTTAAGTTGTGTCATTGTTTTAAGCATAGTGATGTAAATAAATGCTGCAATGTTCACTAACCTCGATGCAGCTCCACAACTTGACACAGGCAAATCCAACACCCAACATTATGCATTTGTTCCCAACCTTGCTATGACACAGCATATCGTCATTCAGTTAAATGAGTCTGGTTTTCTCCATCCTTGCTCCACTCGTGCTCAGTGACTCGATGCTCCATTATATTGCACATCACAATCATTTGTTGGGGCACAAACTGCTTTTCCTTTGATTTAAAAATCAATCTTTTCACATAAAAACACCAATTAACATGAAAGCGTGCATGTATGGTCTGAGATTGAGGCCTGTGTTAATTTGATGAGTCACACACTCAATGCGGCTCTGGGAGTCTTAATGATTTTAGCCTCAGAGGGAGTGAATCATGATACACTTTTATATCAAGGTGTCACTTGTAATGGCGAACACACATCGATTCAACACCTGGCTCTGCAGTGCTCTGTGGAGAGGCTTAGCACCTTTCAGCTCATTGTTTACCTTGGTTTGGCCTGGAACTTCACTGTTTGGCTCACAGCAACTTTTTGACTAGCTGGTGAACATAGTGGTGCTTTTTGTCCTCTAGCTTCATATTCCCTGCAGGAGTTGGACCAAAACGGAGCCAAAGAAAAGTGGCTATTTAAATTGCAGTAATCTGAGAGCCATTGGGACAGCTCTAAATGAATGGTAATTTTGGTCCATGCCTACTGGATGACGACAAGCTAATCAGCTTTAGAAGGCCATTTGATTTTCTTTCCTTTTTTTTTTTTTGCTCAAACAAATAATGCAGGTTTGAGGGGGGAAATTTCTGTTTATAGTCGTCATGGAACATTCTAACACATGCATGCCTACCTTGTAATCTGAAGGAAAGGAATGAAAGCAGAGGCGCTGCAGCAGTCATTGAGACATTTCTTTCTCTGGGGATGAATCAGCTTTCTTGTTGACTTTTCATGAGCCGTGTGACATTTGTAGGGATGTGATCTAACTTTAAATAGCTCACCAGCTTTGTGAATAATACTATTTTTCCTTCATGGTTTCTTGTGACTACAGAATTATCTTTTCCCTGCCATTTGTCTCCGTCCTTTTATGAACAGGCAACCAGTATGACCCTGCCCATGGTTTTTACAATGATAACAGTCTGACGATACACTTATACTAGAATTTAATGGTGGTCTGCAGTTATGATATGTTCACGCAATACCCCTCCTGAATACAGAAAGAGCCAAGAGTCACGTTGGGGAGATTATTGAAAGAACACTTTACACATCATGTAATCTTGTCATGTAACCCTGTATGGGTGAACACTTGGAGTGTATGTGACTGAGCTTAACTTGATCTTGAGTCTAACTATGTTCCACATTATCGCATGTCCCCGCTGTGCACTGTGAGCACAGAGTACCCTCCACGTATCCTTGTTAGCATGTCCTCCAGGGCCCGTGACACCAGGGAACTGCTCAAAAGGCGGCACCTGGAAAGGCGTGATAAGATGAGATGTGCTACACTGAGCAGGGAAATGAAGATCAGTGCGTCACTCGTGGGTGATGGGGTGGCACGCCTTAAAACACTAGACTTCTCCCTCTGCCTCCTTATACTCTCTTCCTCTGTTTATGATCTTTTTTTCCAGTCTGGGAGTAAAGATTAAAAAAAGTCTTCTTTTACTGCAGCAACATTGAATTTCAAGGATGTATTGTATGTTGCAGTCGTTCTCACCTGCTCCTACAATCAAAGGCATTCATCCTTAGATCATGTTCTTGTTTTCGCCTGCAAATGGCTTGGGATAAAATTAGACAGCTTTGCCGTGTGCTTTCTCCTGCAGTTTTAATTTTCATTTGTACGTGACAGAGGCGATTAATCTTCTGCACTTTGACCCGTACAGCCTCCGTTTGAGTGCCTGTCTAATTGTTTCTGTAATATCCCTGCTCATTCCGCCACTGTTCATTAACAGTTAATGGACAATGATCCGGGATAGCGTGAAAGCTTAACAAGTAGTCATATCCACTCAAATGTGTTTGCACTGGGAAAAAGCTAATTTTTAAGGAAATGCTTTTTCATATGGAAAAACACATGAGGACATGGCCATTCACATATTATTCCACCGGTGCTGTTTTTCCCATGTGAGTTTAAGTGTGTATCTGAAGGTGGATAAGGATTGTACAGAAAAGTCTGAGAAAGGAAAAATATCAGTTTTCTTAGTTCCTAGTTTATGCAGCGAACATTAAACAAACTTTTCATGCTTGTTTTTGAGCAGCATACTGCAGGATGGGCTTTACGCAGAGGCTTCAAGACTTCTAAAGGTGTAATTTTCTTCAATGACTTCATATTTTCCTATTTTGACAAAACATCTCCCTGCCTGGATCTTGAAGAGAGATCCTGACATGCTGAATTTTTTAAGAAGTAGTCATGTCAGTTTGAGAAATTGTCCCTACTATGACATAGAAGGTTAAAAGCATCTGATTTAAGGAGCACATGGAAATGAATAAGGATATTCAGGGTGGGTCATTTTTGATATTTTATTCTTGCTACTGCCTGTTGTTGAGAATTAAGACTAGTGCAGGGCCCATATCCATTCCTGTCCGGGCTGTCTGCCTCGCCTGTAGTGATGCTCGTTGCACTTTTCTTTCTGAAACTGTAGAAGTGACCTGAGCCACTGAAGGAAAGACCAGCTGCAAGACTCAGTCCACAGAACCCTGAAGCTGCACCACTGCTGTTGCACAAAGAGCTGTTCATCTGTTTATTCAAAGTTCAGTACGCAGAACCGTACATCAACAGCTGTCGCTGCCGTCGTCGTGAACGCGCTTTTGTCACGATCGACAACGTCACTTCGTTGTAGCCGCTGCTGCTACAGAGCACTGGCCTGTTAATTCATAGTTTCTTAATACTGAATGTATTGTGTCTGAATTGAACCAAATCTGACAATGCACTTAAGGATATGCATTCCAAGTGGAGGCTTAATTTATAACTTTGTGTTATTTGTACAAAAAATATTTGTATAAAATCAAACATTTGCTTGAATTAGAAATTGGTCTAAACAAACAAGCAACATGTAACGTGGTAGGGAGGGAGGTTGGAGAGGTACTTGGATGTGAATTTTCTCACCTTTTGGACTTTATGGAAAGCTTAATTTTTAGTGTGCACATGTGAGGGCAGTATTGATGATATGATGACAGGGAGAAAATTAAGAAATTATCACAGAATTAGAATGTCTATAGACTATATTCTAAAGCCACTCTGAACAATATTTATTTATTTATCTTATTACATGTGAAAACTATGTGGAAGCTCAGCTCCACTTTTGCCCCAGCTCTAAAGGAACTTTATAGTTAGCTTCAGCCCAAATCTTTACAGATGTAAAGTCACTCATTGATGACGTGGTCAGTAAAACTACTCCAAGTAAATCCTAATGATCCAGGATGTGTAGAAATACAACTGTTCATTATATGTCAGTGTTGTATTCAAACGTATTTGCACTGGCCAGAAGTTTCTATTCTTCCAATTATTTGGGACAATGATTAACTTTGTTTGAAAATGTAGTTAAAGTTGTTACCAGAAAAAAAATCACGTTGCACGTCCCGTGTACTTGAAAGTCATTAATCAACGTGCAAGATGGCTGAAAGAATATATTGCAACACACATCATATCAGAAGCCACTCAAGAATAAAATGTAGACAGGAATTAATATCCTGACAGAAGGTAAAAAAAGGCAAGTAGAAAAGTGTAATTGGTTATGTATATGCATGTATTTTAAGCAATATATATGTATATATAATGTATACAGTCTATATTTATGGATATCATTATCTAGCCTATTAATTTCAAATAACTATATCCTGCTTTTATGTGCAAATAACAGCATGTTTATGTTCAACCAAATGTTTACAGTAAATACTTTCACAGACCAGTGCCAAACTAATTTACTCTTTGGACGTGTCTGTAAGTATTTTCCACTCGGAGCTTTCTCCTGTGTTTAAGAATCTGACAGAGAAAGGCTTCAACAGAGGAAAAATGCACAGTATTGGTCACAAGAGGGCATGTCACCCCATAAAACAACCAAGTTGCTAATGACTTTTTCAGGAACTAATTTTCTGCTTTGTGGCACAGCCCATAAAACAAGGTTATTCTCCTTTATCAAGGGATGGATAGAGATTTAACTGTCTTTTCTGTTTATCGTCTCGCAGCAACATTTACACTTTGCTCCAAGAGGGTCTCGGTTGACTTTGTCACTTGTTTGCTGTGTTTTCTTTACCCATTAGGTGCAGCACCGATGCATTCTGCATGCTGACAACAATCTCATGTATTTATATCATGTTTAACAAGAACCTGTGTGTCCTACCATTTCACCTCCCTAGTCTGGCATATTCTGCATCTTCTTCCAAATAGTCCAAAAACTGGATCGTAGCAGCAGAAATCAATCTGACAGTAATGCTGAAATTAGCTTTAAAATGCTGAGCTCTCACCATTATTCGAGTAAGTCCATGCGCTGTAATTCTCCCACCTGCTAGCACTGCTGTAACTCAGATCCTAACCTCAGGGGTCGAATACATGATGACTTAGGTCTACCAGATGACAACATGATGTTAATTCATGTGGAAGGATGCGATTTTTGTTAAACACACACACCAGGGTTCCACAAATCATGCATACTTGTGTGTGTTTCTGTATGTGCGTGCTGACCACTCAATTAACACAATGTCCCCTGACAAGGCCTCATAAAAAAGATGAAGATGCATCTGTGATTTTGAAATTCTTCATAGCACTGTTTAGAAAAGCTGGCCATAAGGGCGTTTACAGCTTTAAGTCAAACTATAAACTTACTGATGAATGACTGCAGCACTATGACTTAATTATGACTGCACAGGAAATACTGTCCATCCCTAGTAATGACCCCAACGGCCATCGATAAAAAGGCCTGATAAACGCAGACTTCCTGAGCATGGAAGGATAAATACAGCCTGAGTAATGAGACACAGGCTGCAGCGGATGACAGCTCTGCTCTATATCATATGCTGCTCTGTGGTTCTGGGGTGGCAGTTTGGGAGGTGGTGGTGGGGGCTATGAAACCTCAGCGTGAGTTGCCTTTCAGACACAGTGGTTGTGAAAAGAAAACTGAAAATAACCTGAGATATCACAGAGACAGTAATGAGAAATTCAATTTTCAGTCCTCTGGTTCTGTCTCGTGCACTCTTAAGGGAAAGGCAGGAGTGTTCATTTTACACATGCAGTCAACTGGGATTCATTTTTGAGAGAGGTTCACATTGGCCCTAAGCATACATCAAAATAACATCATCAGCGTTTCAAATTCAGTTCATCATTCCACCCGCTTCGCTAATTAACGCTGTAATTGATCAATCCATTAGTTGATTTTTGTTCTCGGTGCTTTACGTTGCGAAAGAAAAATTCAATTAATTGTTGAGAAATAATCTGGCTCTGTTTCATGGTTCAGAGGCTTTACTGTCCTTTAGAGAGAAGACGGATCTTGTGGAGGTTAGCAAAGCACTCATTAGCAAACTAAGGATCTAAGTGGACACAATAGAGCCACAATGCACTCTTTGCCTTGCAAGGAAGTGTCATGAAACGCCTTCTTAATGGCTCTTCTGCTTCGAGGGATGGTGCGCACAGGAAAGATGAGAGTGGAGATGATGGAGCCAATATCGAGAGTCAGATTCAAGTCTGTGGTGCTCTCTGTGCGCAGTGGGAGGTGCGTTTTGAGCCTGCTGACCAACCAGAGCGTCGGTGAGTATCATTCAGTTATTAATTCCAGCATGTGGGGAGATTTCCCCAGTTAATACGCCAGCTTCTCCATCACCCCTCTTTTTATGCTCTTTTGTGGGTCAGCTAGGAATATCCTCCATACATTCTCTCTAATTACCACTTGTCGAGCATATAAATGGATTTTTTATGGAGTAGATCTTCTTAAATCCCTCTCACTATAATTAAGGCTTAAATTGGGATAATGGGAAAATGGTGGATCAAAGGTTGAATTAATTGCAGTCTCAAGCTTGTAATTCAGGTACCAAGAGTGAAGACTTGTCTTAAGGAAAGAAACCCTGAGATACACACGAGATGTCTGACAAGTATAAACCTATTAAAGTGTTTAGTTAATCTTTCATATCCTCAATATGTTGTTAAAGTGGCAACTCTCTTGAGACCATTGCCACATAGTGGTGTTTGTCGTTTCTCGAGAATATGTTTTATCCATTTTAATAATAATACTGACATGCACCTCTTTGGTCCAGACTGAAATATCTTAATAACTACTGGATAGATTGCCATGAAATGTTGTGCAGACATGCGTAACATGCGAAGTATAATTCCCTGGATTTATTTTGTCCGTATTTGTGAATGTCTTCTGAAAGCTTATGGATAGTGACAAAGCAGATGAATCGCAGCCTAACTACAGGAAATCGTGGGCAATAATTCGAGTTGGTCGGAAACTACAGGCATCTGTGTGATCTTACTTCATCTGGGCACAGGGAGAATGTCTTTCTTAAAAGGTAAATTATCTCCATGTCCTTCACTGTCGCCATGTTTGTTGTTGGAAACTCTGCTCTGTGTTTGAAATGGATGTAACTCTTTTCGTTTGTAAGATATACAAATTTGCATTTAGTCATCCAGTAGTTTGTGATATGACCAAATACCTGCAAACTAATGTTCAGCCTAATCTGTGTTTGGTGCTGACTAGCAAACAAAGATAAGAATCTAACGTCTTCGACTAAGATGCTGGTGAACTATGCAAAAAATGTGTTTGCTAAACATCAACATGTTAGCGTTGTCATCTGGATAATTTTGGCATACTGATGATAGCATTTAGCTCAGAGCACCGCAAGGTACAGCCTCAAAGATCTGCTAGCATGAATGTAGGCTTGGTTGGACTACTTACGCTAAACTGGGTATAACCTTCAAATTTGATTCCTATTGACCTTAATGGCCATTTTTGATGATGAAAGGGGTTTACTTGTTTCTGGTCTATATGCTAAGCTAAGCTCATCAGCTGCTGGCTGTAGCGCTATATTAACTGCACACAATCAAACCATCTAAAAATCTGCAAGAAAGCCAAGTAGAGAATATTGTCTTCCTTTAAAATGTAACTATTTTGCGAGGCTGTACCACAATATGCTGACTGTTTTTCTCAGTTACCTGTGGTTTAGGCTGCAGTGGCCGGTCACCTTACAACTGTGTTTAATGATTTTTTTAACAACTGTACAAACCATCTGATGTAAACACATAATCTCCCTGCTCGTTGAAAACCTGCACATCTATAAAGATGTGCTGGTGCTATGTGGCTCCCAAAAAAAAACAACCAGGGACTCATAAATATATTTATTACAAGCAAATGGGGGTGAAATCATTATAAATACAGTTTCCTTAGGGAATAAATTATTACTTCCCTACACAGTCACACCTCTGAAATAAGCATAAAATTGCCAAATGGGGTTCAGGCACTGTGTGTGTGTGTGTTTATATTTGCATGTGGTGTGCTATGTCACATTTTTGGACTAGTTATGGACTTTAAACCAGTGGAAAGTTGTACATAACGTAACTATGGAAACATAATATGTGTCTGCATTATTTTTTCTGCAACCGCATTTAGCTTTAGCTAAAAAAGTTTGTATCTTCATTATGGTTAAGGAAAATCTTTAGGGAATTCATTTGCAAATCAATGAAGCGTTACCCTCTATACTGATATGAACAAAACAATGTTTTATGTGTGTGTGTGTGTGTGTGCGTGCGTGTGCGTGTGAGGACAGCCATGGCCAAGAAGCTAGAGTAATGAGCAGGCTTGGTACAAGAAAGTTGCCAGTTTGAATCCCTGATCCCCTCACACTGCCCCTAGTGTGTGTGTTAAATGCAGAGGTCAAATTTCCTGTGTGTGTAACCCTACTTGTGAAATAAAAGATTCTTCTTAAAAATAGCTTTGGAGACATCTGAAGTTGTGTTTTGAAACAAGCTGCTCTCCTTCGGGAGCTCTGATTCTGATTCAGCATGAAATTGTTGAACCGAATGTTTCAATGGTAAAAGAGAAATGCTGAATAGTGGTCAGAGGTTCAATATGAACTGTTGTGGAAAGAAGGACGCAGTGTAAGAACGACCTGTCAAAGCTGCTGAGCATCATCCCTGAAAGCTTTTCAGACATTGTTAACCAAACTTCACTGAGACTCCCCTTTGCCGGTGCTTGCATATCGTGCTGTTACGCTGCACTCTCAGCTCTGACAGCCTGTGTGATTATGTAAATATCAGTGGTTCAGCTTTCACAAACACACATTTGTGAACGCCCATGTAGTGTCGACTGGAATCTGTGAAGACTGGCAGATTCACAGGTGTTAATAGAAATCAGTTTATTGATTAAGGTGGAGATCCGGGGGGGGTGATGGACCTGTTTGACCTCCTGCCCCTGCATCCTCGCTCAATATCAGTGGGAAGTATAGATTCTTCCAGGCAAATCTGACTTAATTGAACTGGAGGAAGCCCCTTTTTTTCTCAGTGAATAGTCAGAGAAGGTGATGAATGATGATGGTGATTGGGACTTTATCCACATGAGGAGAGAAACAGTTGATTAGCTGGCTCTTCATTTGCTGTAATGGGAACACTGGGGGGGTATAAGGCTATGTAGGCTTATTACAGGGGAGAAAAAAGGAGTCCAAGCTGCTTAGTAAGACACATATTATTACTTAACCTGTGACCTTATGGCCTGTTTTTATTGTAATCATGCCAAAAAAGGTCTTAACCTTAAGGAAGCACATATTTTATCGAAGACCTTGGCCTTTTCTAAACCTAATCAAGTAGTTGGGCCTAAACCGGACCAAACCACAGCTGTGTCTCTATTCAGGGGCCACATCCTTTGGAGGCTCTATTTTAAGATCGATTGTGTCACAGTGGCGCAACATGGGCTGTCTCATTTTGAAGGCTACTTCAAATGCTGCCGACAAATGAATCCTTCCATCTCCTAGAAAAAAAGAAAATGCGTGGATCCTTCTCAGCCCAACCTATCCCTGGATTCATTGTACTTTAGTGATGCACCATTTTTCAAGTAGCAAGCGACAATAAATCCTTTCCAGACCAGACGGCCTTCTTCATGGGCAGAGTAGACCGTGTCTCCCACATACAGGGCCTCATATCTGTGAAGGTGCACCTGTGTCTAAGATCCAGTTGGCTATAGCATTGCCACCACAATGTAAAGCTGTTTAGTAGTAAATTAAGTTACTTAGAGCTGCTGTCCGACGCTGAAGTCCGGTTGTTTTCCTGAACTTTTCCTGCCGAGTAAAATGTCCAAAAAATGTGAGCCCATGTGAGAGAACCTCAGGCAAATGTCCAGAAAATTCACAGCGAGCAAGTTGGCGTGTTGACGACATTTCAAACATGTGACAGACACAAAACTGAAAAGAACAATAAAAATACACAAATCTCAGGATGAAAAAGAGGAGCCATACAGGAAGAAGACACAGACAAAGATGTCAACTTTTTGGTGTTAGCAAACAAAAACATGTGATTTCCACAGCGGAATCCATACCTTATATCCCACCTCCTGCATGCTCGAATCAGGTGCCCCCCCTGACTTGAATGTTTCTAGACATTTTACTGTTATTGTGAACACGTCTGACAAGGACAATATCCTGCTACATTCTTCATATGTTAAAGGCAAACTCAGGATAATGTCGAGACCCAATTTTCCAAACATTTTCCAAAGTACATGTCTGAACACATCTTAGAGGAAATGGTTAGGTGCAACTCAACAGTATCATTGGTTATTCAGGTCTGTTGTGCTATTAGCAGCAACTTGACACCTCATCACTCAAGTGAAGATGAGGAGGGGGCTTCTCTGTTACTCCAAACTACCTCTAATTTATTTTATTTTTAATCAAAAAACTGGTAAATTTGGTCCAGTATGTTCTTGAGTTGAAAAAGAGGTGTAGTCCAAACAGTACTTTAGGTTTGAAACAAATAAATTCTCACATCAACTGTTTGAAGTTTTTACATTAACACTAATAAAAACCACACTTCTTTACTCCAAACTGAGCTGAAAGGTATTTGTTCCATCAACCTCTAAGAATCTTGGACATCCCAGCACCAGCAGGACGGGGAGGAGGTGAGGAAGGAGTCGTTGGAGGAGGAGGAGGAGGAGGAGGAGGAGGAGGGAGTCTGTTCCGCTTGGATGGACCCAGCAGTGAGGAAGGATGCAGGGCTGAGGGAGGGGTGGGTCGGTGTCTCTCCCTGTCTTTCCTCCGCCGGCCGCGTGTGCGTCCCGCTCCGCTCCTGCACGGCTCGAGAAGGGAGAGAGAGAAAAACAGAAAGAGAGAGGGGGGGGGAGGAGGGAGAGAGAGGCTTGACGCATCCGAGCGAGTGAGAGGAGCACACGGAGGCTTCGCTTTCCAATATGCAACCTGCGAGGCGCACCGCCGTCAGCTACTAACACACACACACACGCGCGCACACACACACACACACAGAGAGGAGGAGAGAGAGAGAGAGAGAGAGAGAGAGAGAGAGAGAGAGAGAGAGAGAGAGAGAGAGAGAGAGAGAGAGAGAGAGAGAGAGAGAGTAAAGAGAGAGAGACAGGGATGGAGAGGCAGTAGTGGCGGTGCAGCACAGCTCGGCACAGCTCGGCACAGCACAGCCCATGCATGAATGTAGCGCCACACAAAAGAGCGAGCAGCAGCATCTTTACGCACAAGTGAGACGGATATTGTTGTTTGGTCCCGGAGCGCCGCGGCGGCTCCACAGTGATGCTGGTGTGTGTGTGTGTGTGCGCGCACAATTCGATTTAGTGACAGAACACGGATTAATCTGAGGCTGTGAATCCCTCGGAGACGTCTCCGCTGCCAGGACAGGTAAGACCGACCGTAATATTCCTATTAGATAATAATTATCAGTGTTCAATTATTTTTTCCATATAATAACTTCAGCACCTGTCAGCGCGGCTCAGACACAAAATAAAAAGCGCACTTTTACGTCCCAACTTTTCACGGACGACATTAGAACCCTGACGCTGTGGGCTGCCGAGGGGAAGTTTGCATCCAGGATTGCCTTCTCTGAATTTCACCCTCTGCTGATCTCATTCGCTTGTGTCTACTTTGTTGTGGGACTATCGTGGTGGAAGCAAAGTAATCCGAGAATGTGTGTGTGTGTGTGTGCGTGTGTATCAAGACAGATGTTTAGTGACCCTCCCTTGAATAATCCCTGCGGATTTTGTTGATTATGCTGCTGACCACCACCCGCGGCCACGGGGATTCGTCTTGTCCAGGAAACTAGAGGAAAAAAACCCCAGCTCCAACGCTACAAAAAAAATGTGCACACCTCTCAGTTTGATTCCTGAATGATGGAGAGGGAACCCACCTCGATTATGGATTTAAAAGTTACCGCCAAACTGGTGTAGAATTGGAGTTATATGTTGCCTTATGATGCCCATAAGTGGAGCTCAGGGTGAATCAGCCTGTGTGTCACTGTATCACTGCTCTAATGGTGTTAATCAGTGCATCTGCCAGTCACTATGTAATCTGTCAGTGGTATAGCCTGTGTTGGGCCTGGGGTCTGATGGTCAGCCAGCACCATATAAGCCCATTTTTAATGTGTTTAATAGATATGAGCATCTGTGCAGCCTCTGCACGTCTAATGTGCCAACTCCTGCTAAAACTGCTCACTCAAAACATGTCTGAAAGTAAAGCTCTGAAAAGCCTGCATGGCGTGTACGGCCAGATGAAAATGTGTCAGCGCAGATGATGAGACCAGTCAGAGCCGACCATGTGCTGCAGTGTACCCGTCTGATGATATATTGTTCATTCAGCATTAAGTCTGAGGAGCAGCCTCTGTGACTGTGTGTGTGTGTGTGATCTGTTTCATAGACTCCTCATCTGACACTGACAAGAGCTGGACTTATCCTTAGCGAGGGGGAAACCAGACGAGGCTTCACCTCAGATGGGTTCAGATTATTCTCCAGCAAAGATGTCCAATCAAGATGCTGCAGACCCACAGAAGCTTAATTAACTGCAAGATTCATGCCACATAAATGTCAGTGATGATTACTAAAGGCATCAGTTTTTTTGGTAGATTTTTTTGTCAATGCTATCCCCTGGCTGTGTGATTGCATCCTCACAGGAAAAAAACATTTTAATGGCACAGCAGCATCCTGGTAGCCAGCAACCCTGTCAGAAGTGACGGAGCGCCGAAGTGACATTAAAAATACCCTGGGATAGGTGCGTTTAGAGGCGCGGCATAAAAATGTCATCGCACACTTCCCGCAGGAAGTATCGAAGAAATGTCATGGAGGTCATTTTTATTTCATGTCTCTCCAGGAAAAGTAGCTGAAGGAGCAGGAGAAATGTAGAATGTGTGGGTTCTGTGCAAAGTGTTGTGATGTGATGGAGAACATTCAGCGTGCGGCTGCATGTCTCCTCCTTTTCATAGGATAGCTGCACTTCCTCTTATCCCATTGACTTGTTTTGTCACATGATATCCTATAAGTGCTACCGTTACAGCCACATGGGCTCTTTATATTAATCGTGATAGTGTCATCAGACTGTCAGCGGCTTAAGCTGCGCAGAGGCAGGCTGGGAGTTGTGAAACTTGTTGCTTCGCCTGCCGCCCTGAATGCTTTCCCCTGTTTTACACCTTTGTCTTCAATTGACTTTCATTGAATCAAAATGTGGTTATTTCTCTATATTTCACAAATCTTTTCTGATTGTTCCCCCGTTATTTTGAAGTGGTATTTTCCCCTTGGTCACAAATTGAATGTCTTTGGGCCGTATCTTACACCCAACACCAAATGGTGTCTTTTTGCTGGATTTAGACCATCAATTTCCAATCCAGCGCCCTTTGTTTGAACAGCAAATGCATCTTCACCCATGAGTATGGGTGTGTTGGTCTCACAACGATGTGTGGTCAGGTGCATTGTTATCTCGAGGCATCAGAAAGCAATTTCAACAACCCGGTTTGAGGTTAGTGTTGTACTATTTTAATAGCACATTAACAAGATAGCAATGGGCACCTACACAGAACCAGCATCCACTTTACAAATACAGATGGACAAAATGATGTCAGGAGAAAGTAATGGATGAAATCAATATTAATAGAAAACAGACCAGTTGATAATTAATTATAATTATCAACTGGTCTGTTTTCTTGCCTATAGTCTTCAAATGTCTCAGAAAAGTCCCAAATATATTCCATGTATAAGACAAATAAAGGCAACGCATTCTCACATTTGAGATCCTGGAACTTTCAAAAAATTAAAAGATTATATAAATAATGAATCAATGTTTAAAAAAAAAAACTTACTTTTAATTTGGTGTCAATCAACCATTTGTTTAATCAACAAATCTTTAAAGATCTAATTTGAATCTCCCTCTCTGGAAAAATGTTTTAGGCAGTATTTGTTTCGGACAGTGTACAAACAACATTTTAGTAATCTTAGATACAAGTAAAAGAATAAACAAGTCCCAGATCCCAGGTTGGGAACCACCAATGTTTAGTGTCCATCCTCCACATCTGACCTCATGTCGCTTTCATACAAACACTTTAGAAGACAATGTAATATCTGACAGGTGTATATTTTTATGACCCCCCTGAGTGATTGGTAACGCAGTAACCGGCAGCAAATAAAAACAAATGGTGTCAGGTATTTGGCTCTGCTGCCGCTGCCGCATCTTTTCTTTCCCCTCACCCGCCTACATTTTGAAAGGGAAGAGTGCAGTGAGTTTTTCCACAGCACCATAAAGGATAAGGCGGCTGTGGGCCCCTGATACTTCTCGTGTGGTGTGGTTTTATGAACGCCGCGCATTCCGTGCATGAATCTGGCATTAGAGGGTTGTTTGACGAGCTGAGATACGAGTCATGAAGGAAATCTTGCCTGTCAAGCACAGTGCTGGGAAATTAGACATTTCCTCCTTCGCCCCAAACTTGGAAAAAAGGTATGATACTTGTGATTAGGCTGTGTTCCAGCACATGCCATCGAGCAGGCACAGAAAAGATGAATTGGGTTTTCACTGTATGAAAGTGACTGTAGCCTTTTGAGTCGGCGTGGAAGGAAATGAAGAGAAGTCACTATATCCACTCATTTCTACAGTTTTGTTGTATCTTCTTTTTGGGAGCTACTTCTCGTTGAAAAATAGAATTTCCCCCAAAAAATACTCGCGGCAAAGACTGGATTTAAATCCATCGGCTTACATACGTATTAAATCTCCCTCCTGCCGCCACACTATTACTCCTGTCAAAGCGGCCACGTCTGAGAGTAATTTGCACAAAAATATGTCCCTTCTTCACCATAGATAAAGTGGTTGTGTGCACACTTGTGTGAATTGGGGGCACCCAACTGTCAGGAAGGAGTGCACTTGACGATCATATAGCAGAGCTCCTCACTGCTTTTCACCTCCTCCAAACTCTCTGTTCATCTTTTAATGTTAAGAATGAAAAGGAAAAGATCCAACGAGACAGCTCCATTTCCTGCTCTATTTATCTAGTCTCACTGGTTCCATAAATGCCCTATTTGTAATCCAATTGTATTAGAATAATAGAATAATATCCACGCTTATTACGATGCGTTATACAATGCTCTGTCAGGCCTTTGGTTTTCGAGGCCCTGCTGTCCTTTGGGGTTGGACCTCACAGACTGTCTGCGCCTGCAACATTTCCCTGATTCAAACACTGCTACACACTGCCTCTCCTTGGGAATGGCTTTAATTGAGTGCTTAGTAAGGGCAATGCCAGACAGCAACCGACTTCAGAGGAGAGGGGGGGTCTGAGTACTGGGACTGTTGCATTATTAAATGTACTTATATAAGGCCTGCAAACATCTCTCTTACAAGTAGTCTCAGGACGGAGCCAGCGTCTTGATGATACACTTCACTTGAGTGTGGGCCGTATTTACGCGAAGATCCACGAGAGCACGTTTCCAGAGGTGTATTGTGCTCCGCTGGGTGTGGCCGCTGTGTCACAGCCATCTTTTCCTCCCTCATCCGGTACAATGTAAGCACTCGATGAAGCTGCGTTCCCCACAGGGCATTGTTATGTTCTTTGTCTGCGTCGAGATTAAAGGACTGAATGGAGCAGCTGGGTTGACTCAAAAGACAGTTTTAAAATCGGAACTGAACACCGTGCTTCGTGATGACTGTCGATAAAACACAAGGAGACTCGCTCTTTGTCCCTGATCTTGTCGCCAGCTCGGGTGGAATCATGCTGCTAAAAATAAAAAAAATGAAATAAACTGGCTATTTTAAACCAGACTCGTGGCATCTAGGTATTGTTGAACTCGGCGGCGCTTTCCTGAAACATATTTTCCCTGTGAAATTTACACAGTTAGATGTTTTCTCAGCTCACACAATGCCCTGTGAGGACTTGTAGCATCAAACCTTGATTTACTGTACTTTCCGTGAGACCATCAAAATACCTCAAGACACACACACATATTGTTCGTCCTTGTATTTCCTCTGAAGCCTGAGTCTTTGTGCTTCTACCTTGTCAGCAGCTGAGTTTAAAAAAGCGTTGATGAACTGAAAAGTGGAGCATGAGACGAAACAGTGTGTCTTGATTGCATCAAAAGAACAGGATTAATTTGCGTGAAAGCAGTTAATTAGAATATGAGATGGAAATTAAAGTATGAAAGCAGGGTCACTATTATGTTTTTAGTTAGTTATGATGAATTATTACTTATTATTCCAAAAAAAAGATTTTATGTAAGTGGATTCAAAAGAAACCTGATAACGATTTTAAAAAATCACTTGTAATTTAAAATGGAACTTTGAACAGTGAGATTTTTCACTGGATTACTTGTCAAGATTTATTGCAAAATAATAATTCCATTATCATAAGTCCATGATGAATAGAAGAAATTCACTGGAACCAACTACTTGCCAGGAAATGTTCCAACCACAATTATTCAAAGTTATTTTGTGTATATTATTTTGTAACTTCAGTGGTAAACTGGAGCTTACCACCGATATACCACAGTTAAAAAGTGCAGTCTGCTATTTCTTTTGTTTTGTGCCACAGCACTCTGTTGTGTTTGGAAAGACAAGATATTCATCTTGGTTTAATACAGGCCCACAGAGGTCCACAGTGGCTTCAAACATAAAATATGCTGTTTATTCAGACTAAAACTACAACTTTTCCTTACAAAGTGTACAGTTAAAGAGATTTGTGTAACACTATAACTAAGCTTGGGACTCAGGATGTGAACCTCGGAGTCCATCCAACATCCTGCAGCTTATTCACTCAATATCCACCCTTTTCACCCCCCTCGACTCCTGTGCTTGTGGATGTACGTAATACAGACAGGATTCCCCATCACAACATGATAAGGAAAATCTAATTTGTTGGTATTTTTCACGTGTGTCACACACACACGTGAGCTGCTTGTACAGTACATTATCTGATATTTTGATATTTACACAGTGGCCTTTAAATGAAACAATATTTAGTTAGGGTTACAGAGTGAGGCTCCTTCACCCTCATTCACAAACACCTAAGTGTACTACATGAATGTCTTGTTGTAGATATGCCCATTAGTAGACGGACACGTGTTGCAGCTGAACAGTACATTTCCTAATTGTTAGAGGAAAATATGATGTGACATCTCTGGTCATTATCATTTCTTGCATTTTACTACTGAGTGAAGTCCCTTCTTTAGAAACTGTTTTTTGTTTAGTTTTTATATCCAGAGAAAAATAATTCTTTAATCAATATTTTTACATCTAGCAAAGAGTCCCTGTTAATGTGGAATACGTTTGAACAGAACTGCAGACTATGCAAAGTGCAGGTATTCAAAATCTCATCTGTTCCTCAAATGAAATAATTAGGCATTCCTAAAAGGCACTGTTTGTTTAGTGGAGCATTTCAGATGTCTGTGGTTCAGATAAATGAGATTCTGTAGTCTTTGTATCCGAGCGCAATTAGCCAGTTCATCCATTTAAACCAAGGACAACTAGGAAAAAGAACAAACTGACGCCTATCTGCCTTTGCTGGAATGGCATGAATTAGATGACAAGTTCAGATCCATTCAACCTCAGAATGTTGTTAATGTGTGTCAGACAAGTTGAAAGCCAGGTCCACATATTGTAATAAGGTCAGTCAAGTCCTCTCTCCACGGCCTTAATGTGGTCATTATGTTGTCACTGCGTTTCTATAGTTTGAGCTAGAGACACATCTCTTCTTCCTCAAATGTACCTTTCTGAAAAAGACATTACTTGACCTTAGATCAGTCCATCCATCAATCAAAAATTTCTGATATCTTCTTTAAGGTCTAAGGTCTTTGTTATTGATTTCTCATGGGCCAAACCCCCAAAATTCTTCTTTATTGCACCCATCTGTTTATCTATACCACTTATCCTACGAGGGTTGCAGGGGGTGGCAGGAGACAATCCCTGCTGACAAGAGGGCAAGAGGTGGGGTACTTTCGACATACTAATACAAACAACCATTCACACTGACATTCACACCTACGAGCAATTTCGAGGGAGGAAGCTGGAGTATCCAGGGAAAACCCACGCAGACAAAGGGAGAACATGCAAATCCCACACAGAAAGATCTGGGCCGTCTTCTTTTTTACATTTTTTTTTATTTAATGAATTGGTTGAATACTTAATTTAATCTACTTGTATATAGTCCTAATAAATCAAATGGAACTTGAAATACGGCTTGGAAAGACCACTAAATCTTATGAATAACCAGCATGTTACTGTGTTTTGTCTACAGTGGTCAAATTCGTCTCTTTCCACCTCTCTCTCTCTCTTAAAATACATTCCTCAGCTTGAGCTTTAGTTTAGTTTTTCTGGGCCGGCACTTGAGATGTGTCCGGGCCACAGAGTCTGCGAACGTCATTCTCCAGTGCCAAACTATCCGAATGTGCCACCCACATCATCAGTGAGTTGGATGCACAGCAGAGAGTGGTTTCATAGGGCTGTCACTGCTTGGCTTTAGCAGCACCGCAGCTGTACACAGAGCTCAACATAGCAGCATGGAGTTTAAAATTAAGCCTCAGGCCTATGGCATATGTAAATGATTTCACAACAAAGGTGCTGCTGCCCATGTATGCTAACCCTACTGCAGCTAGACCTGTTACACAGTAACCGTACAGCTGGTGACATGGATGGTGACCGTATGGAAATGACAGTGGAAGGCAATTAAATTCAGTTATTTTTGCTTAATGAGACAGCAGCAAAGGGACAGCTACTCTGCAAAAGTTTAAGTGTGACTACAGCTATTTATAATAAACATCATAAACAGTAACTATACTCTGTGTTGTTATGGAATCACACCTGCAGCCATTCCGTCAACATAATCTTAACATTATTACAAAATGTACTCCTCATTATTCCATTATTCCATAAGTACTCAATAATCATTAATACTTAGTACTCAATAGTTTTTACTACAATATTACACAAGTACTCAGTAGTCACTACTACCAGGGTACCTTGAGCCGTATTACCCTGCCGCATGTAGTCCCTCCTCACTCCTCTGCTGGTCTACACTCATTTTCCAGATCGGGGGGATGGGGCATAAAATAATCATTCATTAATCATGATCGAGCTGAAAGTGTGAAATATTTGTGATATTGATTTAAAGTCATATTGCCCAGCCCTAAGTCATTACGACATTATTACATGAGTACTCAACAGTCACTACTACTTTATTACATGAGTACACAGTAGTTATTATTACATGAGTACCCATAGTCATTACTACATCATTACATGTGTACACTAGTCCGAGATAAATATCCCTAGTAAAGTTTGGGGTTTAACTAATTTGGTGTTACAAGTGTTAGGTTAGGTATTAGGTTAGGATTTATTTCAAGAACTAAAATGTAAAATAACTAGATGTACAAAGACTTTACGTAAATTTGAAGGTTTTGTGGTTTCACCAACTCTATACAGAGAAAAGTTACAGAAGAAGGATTCACATCATCTGTCTGGGTTCTGCTATATAGACCATGGACCTTGTACTGACTGGCACTCAAATCTAAAGATTTTCCTTAGACCAAATACATACTGGACCTTGCACTGTATTCTTTATGAATTATAATTCTGCATCTCTGAATACAGCCCAGTGTATTCAGAGATCTGAGCTCCATCAACTCAAGCATTTCTTATTAAATATGCTCAGTTCTGATGAAGGGTTAGACAGGAGCTGACATGTTGCTCTTCAAAAGATTTCTGTAGCTGAAATGATCAATAGAAAAACAGAATGTGTCATAAATGTGTTAACATTTATTGATCAACATAAAAAATAATCAGTGTTTCATAAGTATAAATCTGCGTTCATTTTGTACCATTCCGAAATAAATTCATTTCAGTTTTATTGCGAGTTAACCAAAAGAAATAAGCTATTTGAGACTGATGTGAATGTGAAATTATTAATCATAATTTTGTACACTAAATAATTAATACAAAATAAATTATTGATACTGAATATATGGCTGATAATGAAAATAACATTCAAGTCCTAAAGATATCTGCTAATACTTTTGTTAATCCAGTCACAATAGCATGGTCTGCTCAAAAACAGCAACATATGTGTAGAAAGATGATCACGTTGAGTTCTGTGTTTTTGATCTTGACTGGCAGAGAACAGCAGTAGGTGTTTGCATGCGCCTTGCCAGGGTTGTCAGGACAGGTCAGACTATTTGCACAGCGTGTGAGCATAAACAAATTTCATTAAAAAGCTTCCCCCCCCTACTTATATTGAGTGCTGGCCAGTTTGACTTGAAATAACAGAGACTCCTGAAATAACTCCAGAGTCACTGCATCCTGTATAGATGTTCGAAACTGAGTGTAAGATGCACCTTTCTTAAACCTGTATTGCTCCCTCCATCTCTGCTCGGCTGGGTTTGGCTCTCTGCCCCAATATCACAGAACACTGGACGATGGATCTCTCAGGCCCCGCGCAGTACATTAACCAAACGTGTTATCTCTTCCCAAGCTAATTTAATTCAAGTTGCGATTCTGCACCTCCTGCACAAATATATCAGTCTCTTCCTGGAACAAGGTTTTGTAATAGAATTTATTCTGGGCTGTTTCTTGCATCACCATATTTTGGGGGGTGGCAAACAGTGCACTGACTCGAAGGGGAATAAAACAGGTGATTTAATGGTCGTGCCACTCTTTCAGCAGTGTCGTGTTTCGAGTAGATCATTGTGTTTTTTCCAAACACATTTATCCTTCTGTTGCACAGACTGTTATTGCAGTTAGTTGACAATGTAGGAAATACTTTTCTGATGCATACACTCGTACACCTGTACCTTACTCTTTTAACACTGTTGCCAGCAAACGTCTGTAATTACCCTCTCACAGTTTGTTATTTTGATGTTTTCCAGTAAAATGTATTTGCTCAGCCTAATATTATTACTATGGTTACCGAGAATATTTTACCATAAACAGTTAAATCTCATAAAAGCCTGTGTATTGTCAGATTTGTAGAAGTCCTCAGAATGCAACAGGCAAACTGACCTTTCGACTACTATTTTACCTCAAGGTCTGATTGTCTACGTGTGGTTATTGTCCTGTTTTTTCACATGAGCAATTTAAGCAAGATGTCGACCTTTCAATTTTCTGGTTATTTATTACTGACTAAATACTTTGGTTATCTCCCGCTCTTGTGCCCCATTGCATCACTAGTCATTTCCCTTAAAGAAATGCAGCTTGGGTATATTGCATACGGTTGAGTAGCAGTGTGAGGTTGTAAATTTGGAAATTAGGGAGGGAAATCAGGGAATATAAGCATTACAAAAAATGAATGATATGCACTAGCAGTATAGTGGCAACGGTATTATTTTATGCACCGGTGGAAATAGTGGCGGCAGTAGTAATAGTAGTAGTGTTTTTATTTCAATGCTACACTGTTAATGGGAGGTTGGGAATACATTCAAGACAATTACTCATTATTTTATTGTATCTCCAACTATTCAGTAAATAGTACTCTTTAAACATTATGCATTCAGTTATTTGTGGGTCGATGTATCACCACAATTTTTGTTAATGTGTCTTTGCAAACGAATAACACCAATGTATCATTTAGAGCAGTGGTCACCAACCTTTTTGAGCCCAAGATCACTTTTTAATTCTAAACGTAAGCCGAGATCTACCACCCTGATATCTTCCAAAAAAAACACTTAGGAAGGTCATATTTATTATTTTTTGCAATTTCTGTTAAAGGCTGAATGTACAAGAAATAAAAATACACAAAGAGAGGCAGCTGTGCAACTTTTTCTATTCAATGCACAATATTCAAATTAATATCAATTCATATTTACAATGCACAATATGTAGCTTCTCAGTTCCACATCATGTTCTGCAGAGGAGCTGCTACTGCAGCACAATGTTTTTACATATAGGCTTTGATTTTCATATAGCCACAAATATGATTAATGCCTTGTATATGAAAGAAGTCCCTTGTACTCAAATAAATACCAGTACTACACAGTATGAAGCCGTGCATCTTCCGCTCCTGCAAATATTTCACAATTAAAAAAAACTTTTTTATTGTGAGATCAACAGAAACGCTGGAGTGCTTTTATTTTGAAAAGGCATACAGAAAGTGTTGCAACCATTTGTTTGTGACATAAATTCATCAGATAAGCATTAAAAAATGTTCTCTGTTTATTCTGCTGTGAACCACAATGTTTATCTGTTTATGACACAAATGTAATTACAACACTTTCTGAACCCGTTTCAAAGTAAAAGCACTCTAGCGTTTCACATTCTGAATCCACTCATTTGTTCCAACGGGGCTTTGATTGTTATCGACAGACCGAAAGATGCGCGTCTTCATACCGTAGAGTCCTGACATTTACTTTAGTGAATTTACTTCAGTTTTAGTTGATGCATAATCCAGTCTATATTATTCCTGATATATGCATTTGAAATTTTGAAATGTGATGGATTCAGCAATATGGCCGATCACTGTGTTGATTATTGACAGTGAAGACTGGGAGATCGACCGGTAGATCGCGATCGACGGGTTGGCGACCACTGATTTAGAGAGTCATCGTCATAAACCTGGCCAGAATATTTTGTTAACAAGGAACCGCTGGATATGGTCTGTGTAGCGAGAACATTTATCAACATCCATTTTCCTGGCATTTAGTAACTAAATAGATTACAGCAGCAATAGGCAAGAGCAAGTTTGTGAGTTGCTCACTAGTGTGTTATCTTTAGCTGCAGGGGTACTTTATCAAGTCGAGCTGAAAGGAGTGGAGGGACCAAAGCAAAACTCTTGATACTGTCGGGAAAAACAGACCTTAGGAATGTGAAGAAAAATAGTCACAAAGAATAACTACAGTTCTATGAGTAAGATCTGATGAGGCACCACCAGGGCACACACAATTATAGATTCATATTTGTAGGGCCAAATCAGATGGACTCAAGATCTATACATTATTGGGGAACTACAGTTATATAGTAGCTCTCCTTGAACTCGCCAAACTCAGAACAAGGGAACAACTGGTGTAGAGTTAGGAGGGGTGGGTTCCAGGGGTGGCACTATCCCCCAAAGATTCCTCACACCAAAAGAATATCATATTACATAAGAGTCTCTGTCCCGCGGTGAGGTCTGGGTTTTGAGATTAACTCTATGTCCAGAAATAAACAAGAATTCTGGTATAAGTAACATAACTTACAAACTGCAGAGTCCATTGGGGGACATAATTTGCCAATTGGTCAGCTAAGTTCCAAATCGTCAATCGATCATAGACCCATATAAAATGATTCCTCTGAGCTCTTTATAGCATGTGTTTAGTTAAGGTTTTGTTAAGTAGCATCTAAAAGGACTTAAAGAAAACATGTTGTATGTAGGAGACATTTAGGGAAATGTTTACGTTGTCAATGTTCTGTCTTCTCCAGTATCTGGCTCTGAAGCTAAATGTTAACCAGTTAGTTGCCACCTTTGTCTGGCAGCTGTTTGTTGATCATCAGGTAGTGTTAAGTGAGCTAAAATCCTCTTTCTGCTGAAAACAGTGAGCTTGAAGACAGTTTAACTTGTCATATAATTAATTAGGAAATAGGATCTATAGACACTTGAACTTACTTAGATAGTGACGATAATGCAATCATATTAGCCTTTTTCAGTTTTAGTTGATGCATAATCCAGTCTATATTATTCCTGATATATGCATTTGAAATTTTGAAATGTGATGGATTCAGCAATATGGCCGATCACTGTGTTGATTATTGCCCCTGTTTTTAAAAGTAGCATTATTACAGCAAATGCTGTCTTGTGCCTGTTCATCATAAAAGTTTTGTTCAAATTCATCTATCAAATTAAGACTGGTGTAACATTTTAAAAGGAAACAAAACCGACACAGTGTCTACAGCTTTTCACCAGAAACACTTTAAAAAGGATAAAACGTCTCTCTAAGAGTTAGGCAGAGTCGTGCACCATAGATTTCTCCAAGACAAGATTCTGACAACCTTCTATATGATGTATGAAGATAAAAGGGCTCTTTTCTGTAGTTGGAGACAGGAAACTGAGCTGGAAGGTTGAGAATGTGAGATTAATGAGAACGTGGCCTATTCAAACATTTTCCTGTGCCTTTTTATGTTTTGCAGGGGTTTTGTCTCACTCTTGCTCTCTGTGTTGGGAAACTTTGTGCTGTCTGTACCGAATCACAGCAGGGTGGAATTACAGAGTTTTTCCTGTGCTTCTTTGTAATGGCAACATTACACAAATAGTTGTAATTTTGTAGAGGCTTTTGTTAAACAATGCCTCTATTCTAAATATATTTTTACCCAGGAGAGGTTAGATTGATAGTGCTTGTTACCTGCAGGAGCTTCGCAAGGGACAGAGAGTACTTGTAACTGGTTGTTTTGCTTTTATTCTTAGGATAAGACAGGATGTTTATTGATCCCAGAGGGGAAACCGGTTTGCCACCATAGACAGACATAATACGCTGATAGAGACATATACACCCCACCAATGACACCAGGCAGTGGGGTTGGACCATGTTCAAATTTTCTAACTGGCCACCATCAGTCCAGCAACCGAGCAGCCAATCTTTGATAAGCAATGAGTTGTAAAGGCTGAACAGCTGTCCGACACCATTTGAAAAAGAGTCACATGGCGTCAGATGAAGGACGACTCTGCTTGCAGCTTCCAAATGAATAAACAGGTGGAGATAAGACATGCTATTAAATGATCAGGGTGCACAACAGCAAATACAGCTTTTGGTCTAGTTTTAAAGTATGATTAATGAATTGACGTTGCTTTTAAGCTCCAATCGATTGGAAAGCAGCCACTAAAGACATCATTTAGTCACTGTCCTGTTTTGAGACAGGACAGGATAAACATATTAATGGACAAGCATTTACCATCTGAGTCTTCTGCCAGCCATATTATAGCCATTCTGCACTACACAGTCACCACATATTCAGTGATAAACATCAAATTGGAGCACATTGCATCCTGCGGCACACCCTGAGTTCATCTGTCTTCATTGACATCACATATGCAACAAAACAGCCGTATGAAACCAAGCTTCTATGAACTAAACCTGCTCACGGTCTATAAATCTGGTCACAGTGAAGGTTGTGTTCCACGCAGACATCATACGCATTACAATGGAAAAAATCAGCTAATGTCGTAGGTCGCGTTTAGGCGGACTTAAGTCCTACGAGAAAGCAACTTCCTGTTCATTTGAATGGATCCAGTCTGGGTGTGTGTCTGCGCAGGAACACAAAACGAGGATTTTATCTTTGATTAGATTTCCTTGTTACATTAACTAAGTATCTACTGTTTACCTCGTGACTGTATAGTTTTTCCTTGTACACAGTGTAGACAATGCTACTCATAATATGTTCGTCATTGTACTCAGACCTTTTATTATTCCCCTCAAACATATATGTTTATAAAATCAAATCGATATCGGCTAATGGCTGGATAGTCGACAAAATCTTTGCTGCAATGCAAAACCATACATTTTGATCAAAAGCCTTTACTCAGAGATAAAACAAGTTTCAGAATATTGAGTTTTAGTTGTGTAGACCACTTAACACACTGATTCCATGCCAACTTTACAGTGTATTCAACACACAAATACAGAAGTGAGTTATTGAATAAATAAAGAGTGAAATTTCTTGAAATTAATCATTTAATTAATAAAATCAAAAGTATTATTCCATCAATATACCAATTTTAATTTGATTACAACTTTTCTTGTTGTAAAATGTGTCCAAGTACATGTATAATACCATTCATTCATTCACATACCAAACCTAACTTGATGTTCACCTTAAATGCTATGCCCATAAGAGATGTAGTCAATTGGCCAAAACTCCCAAAATAAGGAAGGCAAAAGTAAACAAAGCCAGCAGACGGCTTAAATGATCAACAGTTACGTGATAAGAACTCTGCAAAACCCAATTTGTACGTTTTTGTGTAACTTAATCTGTTTTTAAAGCAGGCCGCTGACAAGGGAGATGAGTCTCTGTAAATCCTCTTTTGTACCCAGTACAGCATGCACTGAATCAAGATAATGAATGTGTCAAAAGCTGTCATGTATCAGTGAATACTGTGTCCCTAACAAAAACAATGTAATGATGTTTGGCTCTTCCTCTCTGACAAAAAACAAAGCAGACTTTTACTCAGTGTCGTACATACCTTCAGTTTCCTTCCTGTTGCAGAGGTTTAAGACGCTGAGAAGTCCTGCCTCCCTGACACTCAACAAACTCCGGAGTTTTAAATCTCACTGCGGGGAGATAATGCCTGTGAGGGAGAGCCCCACGACTGTTGTGATCTCCTCTAGATGTTACAGGGGTTTTTCATCTTTTGCCTCTGCACTTTCATGAGCATTAAAGCTATGAGGCTTCATGTCGGAACAATGCTATGAGATCTTACAGGAATGACTTTGCTTTCATATCGACTGTCCCTGGAGCTGCTGTAGATGTGGAAATGAATGTATATGAGATAGTTTGCGTTCATGTGCCAAACACTGAAGTCTTCTGGTTTTTGAAAGTTATGGTAGGTTTTCTGTAAAACCCTGTAATTGGGGGGTGAAGTCACAGCCTTATTACAGCAATATATTGAATTCATTTTGTGGGAAATGCTGAAACCTTATGTGAATCTAGTTCCTTTCTTACCCTAATTGATGTCTCACTAAATATGGATGTGATGGTGAATAGATTCACAGGTGTGGCTATTGTTGTGTGCTTGCGCCTTAAAGATTTTGACTCGGACAGGGATAATATGTCACAAGCGAAGTCACACTTATCAAGCTTAACAACTTAACACAACAAGCGTACAGCTACTATGATTTCTACCATAAATAATTACTACACGTTTCTGCTCTCTGTTCCACACCTTGTAAGGAGAGCATGTTGAGAAGGTAAAAGAAAAGATGTGCTGCTAATTGGAACCTTACCACCGCACTAATCTCACCTTCTTTTCTCTTTCTACAGACAGGTCCAAATCGGATTCCATACGTTTATGATTGAATGTGAGACTACTTTGACCCTACAAAATTGAAGATGATGTTGCTATGGAAACTGCTGGTGCTGCAGTCACTTATGGGGTGCCTTGCAGGTAAAGTATCTTATTAAGAACTTTTGATGCATGCCAAAGCTGCCTTTGTGAAGTCTGAGTCCTTATTCATATGTATTTGGGGCAGGTGACAGAATGAAAGCCGTAGTTTGGAAAGGAGCAATCTCAAGAAGATTAGTCATGAGAAAACATATTTTCCCCCCATTGATATGAAATAATAAGAATCTAGAATCCATTCAACAAGGAAATTATTGTTAAAGTAAACCATTGTCTGCTAAAGACTTTCAATCGCAGGCAATATTGCATTTCGGCTTTACCCTAGTGTTGTATCTGGCTCTTAGAAAAGGTTATCAATATCAATGTGAATGTGAAGGGGAGTGCATTATGTCAAGAAAATATTCAGTTCCACTTAGTTGCACAGATCACAAATAAGATTTTATCAGAAAACTTCCCTTAATCTAATATATTTGAATAATTATTTGAATGAAAAACGAATTAATGTTCACACATTAAAGGTAGGGGCAGATCCAGGGGTGGGGTCAGGGGGCCAGTGGCCCCTTCCCTGCATCTGCAAAAATATGTTAAGAATTTATATTTTCCAAGCTTCCTTTAAAGTACACAATGTGCATGAAGAAGGAACAATTTATTCAATGATGTGTGGCTTTGCCCAAAGCTATAGAGTTAACGATAAACAAGGAATTACTTAAATGTGCATCTTACTGATTTAGGAATTGTGCACGGATGTTGGACATATAATTGGCCCCTCTGTGCAAACTGTGGCCCCTTTATGGCCCCGATTTAGAAAAAAAACGGGATCCCCACTTATCAAAGTTGTACTGTGCAGCTTTGACCACCAGTAGTGCTGTGGAGCAATGTTTATATGAGTGTCTACTCTGAATATGAACATCACTCAGTTTCATATCACTCCTTTAAATGAATAGTACAAATTCAGCAGAGATGTTGTTTTTTGACTTTTCATGTGCTGTTTGTGGTTTTGATGACTTTTGATTACCAGACCCACCACCATCGGCACACAGCAGTCATGTGATTGGTTAAAGTGTGTTTGGCTCACAGGTGTTAGGGGAGTGGTTGTAAACAGGAGTGAGCACTGCAGTAGACATCCGCTGCTGCTGCTGCTGCTGCTGCTGCTGCTGCTGCTGCTGGAGGCTGCTCACAGATGTAACAAAATATTTGGTTCACTGGCTCGGATAGATGCTGGCCTGTTTGCCAAAAGAGAAATCGAATTATTGTACAGAGTGAAGTTGGATTTTCAGAGCTGCACATGAAAATATTTGTTCCTATTCCATGGGCAACAAAATGAATCCAGTCTGAGATTTGTTTCAGGCTCCTTTATGATCTGATTCAAATTTATCTCATGCCAAGCAGTGCAGTGTTACCTGCATTCATGAAGTCTCTTAGAAGTATTTAAGGTACAGTAAATAGAGAATTTAATACAAATGACGAGTGAGGCTACATCCACACAACTACTGAAACTAAAACGATCTCTGTTCACATAAAAGTGTTTTGGCTCTGCATCAGATATTTTATACTTTTAATACAGTCCATACTACCATGCTGGTAAACACTTATCACTGATGTACACTGGGCATGAGGAAGGCATGCACGTCCAACTGGACACAGGAGTTCTTGCAGATTGCTTTCATAATATATCACTTCCTACACATGTAAGCAGTTTTATTATTGTAAAATACTGAATTTAGAAACAGCTTTGAGCAACGACAACAGGGTCAGCAACGTTTATAACTGATGATCAATGTTGTGTTCTACCCTGGTAGCTTAGGCTAATGCTGGTTGTTTTCATCCGGAGAGGGGGTCATTTAATAGTGGCCTCACTAATCAGGGAGGGCGACTCTGTGACGGAAAAGACCCAATGAAGAAGCGGCAGTAAGTGTCTATGTCATCGCTGCCAGACATCTCTGTTTCAGCCCGTCCAGACTAAAATGCAGCCCCAGAGTTTTCAAACTAATAAGGTGTCAGTAGTGTTTCCAAACTTCTCTGTTTTAGCAGAGTAGTGTGAACACCAGGCATATCCATCACAGGGTTTATGCGTTTTCAAATGAAAAAGTGGTAGTGAGTGAGTGAGTGAGCGAATGAATGAATTAATCAAAAATAAAGAAATACTGGAAAGTACGTTTATTAAGGTTAAATTCTCAGAAATCCTCTGTGGGTTCTTTCAAATGTCCATCATTCATTTACTGCGCAGTAAAGTTGAATTATAGCTTCATTATGCCGTGGTGCCCATTCCAGCCAGAGGCTCTGTAGCATTGATCACATTTTGATGGAGGACTTTAATTTGTCTCCTTTACAAATAGGAGGGGTCACCACAGAGCATCAGCTGCATCACTCAGAGTGTTTAATCAACAGGTATTAGGTGTCTCAAGATGAAGAAAGGACTTTATTGAGGTCTGCGTCCTGGTGAGCCCCCCCGTCTCATTACTCAGCACATTAGGCCTGATGTGAACCCCCTGCCCTCTTCTGCACGTTAAATTATCACATTTGTTCAAGTGATCTATCAACTACTCTGTTTTGAAGTAGTATAGTTCAATATATATGTGTGTGTGTGTGTACGTATACATACAGTATGGCTGCTCATCTTAAGGTGGGTCCATCACGATCTCACAGGCGACAGCTGGTGATAATTGACCAGCACAGTTTGAGGTATAGCTGAGCCCTCATGGAGCTAATGCATCATGGAGGTCATTTCAGTGATAGAGAAAAGCATTAAGGGTGAACATATGGAAGAAAACCTTTTTGGATTACACTCACAGTAAGAGAGCATATACTTCCAATGGCATTTGACGATTACCAGTAAATGCTTTGTCCTTTCAGTAATCATTTCATATAGTATATGTATTTATATATGATGTAATATATATGGTTTAGAGCAGGAACGAACAGTGCATCCCTGTCTAACTGTTCCAGTCCATTCCTTCTGACTGAGACACGTCTTCGAGCACCTTTCACCGTGAGAACACGAACCGAGTTCCTGATCATGTTGTGTGTCTGAAGATGCAGTTATTAAGTAATTTAGTTGCACAAAAATGTGTCTCTTTCACCTTCAATCACCTGAAGATTATAAATCTCTGGATAAATTCAACGTTTTTTAACAGCTGGTCCCATTGTTAGTGGAATTATTTTTACCTGCGATATTTGTGCTTTGAAGTCATGCTCAGGCTATAGCCTTCTCTAACTCTGTGCAGAGACCCTATTAACCCTACTTTAAAATAAAAAAATAGGCGTAAGCATCAACTACAGTACTTGGTGTAATTGAAAGCTTCTATGATTTAAAAAAAGTACTCTGTAAATAAATAAAAAAAACAGCTTGAACATTGACCACCATCAATGTAATTTGATGTGGACCCTATTTCTGAAATTAATTTGAACTTTTTTAGCTGTAATCTCTGCTGTATAAAAAAAGGCAAACAGCTGTTTAAACAGCTGTTTGCCTTTTCTCACTCTTGGACTCTTTCTTAATCCACATTGGTGTGGGGCTCATGGGAAATGTTGTTCATTAAAGGCCTTTAAAACCATTCATTACCAAGGCATATGGACTGCACCACTCAACACACTGTTGATTTGACGTGTGCCAACTTCTCAGAAAAGGCTTTCTTTGGCACATCAGCTACCATATTTGCACAAACATCGGCTGATGCAAGGTGATGCCTCGGATTCTGTCTCTATCTTGAGCTAGAACTCCTCCCATTTGGAGCAATTTAAGTTTAATTCAGATCTCTACAATGATTTGATAGTGAATATTTGTCTCCTAACCATCAGACAGCTTTGATGTAAGAGGGAGAGCACTGTATGCACATTTACATCATTGAAAAATCAGGGTTAATGAGGACAGAGTTTCTACATTTTTAAAGTGCAGAGTGAGAGCAGCGTGTGCAGACAGTCCCGCTGAGAACACCCATGAACCGCAGCTGTGAAATGGCTCGCCCTTCGTCTAAAATGGGTTTATCCTCCTTGCGAAATTCACCAGAATTGAACATTTGCTATAAACAATCTTTCAGGGAAGGATTTACAGTTCTTATGTGATTTAAGCTGAGCTGGAAATTAACATCTTGGAGCAATTTGTAAAGCTTTATTTTGTTACTAGTTATTGGTATTGGTAACCCTCCCGTTACTCAGTTTGAGCCCAAACTCACTTTACAAAGGACGGTATGGCCTTGATATGGATTGGAGAGGTTGCTGAAAAAGTGACTAGTGAAAACAATACGCAGTCTGGCATGGCGTCATGCTGCAGGGTGGATGAATGGATTCACAAGTGGAGGGAACCTCATGTAGGCTTGGGGTAAAGGAATTGTACAGATGTTTATTGCAGCTTTAGTTACATTGCTCAGCCGGGGGAGTTATAAGTTGATTTGCTTTTCATGCCGAAATGAATAAAAAGCGTGATAATAACACATGTGCCGGTTGAAACTAAAAATCCAATTACGTTTTTAAATTAGTCACCTGCCTGTTCACTCCCCGACTGTACGGCAACAACAGGCAACAGTATGACGACAGGGCTCTGTTCCATTTCTGTAGCGTGGCATACACATTACCTTGGAGAAATTAGAGGAAGACCCCAGCATTTGTTAATCTTGTCGTTATTCACACATTTTACCATTGTTAATATTGGTCATGATAACTTTCCTCATTACCTCTGTTATAGATATTTGAGAAAAAGCTGATTTGTGGTAGAGTGATGAAGAAGCACAAACCTCTAACACACAAAAACCTAAAAGACAAACTGCAGCTTTCTGTAAAATATGTGGAGAAGGATTTTTCAAAAGGGTCTGAGTTCCAGGGTAGTAGAGAGTAGAAAGCACCAAAAGACTGAAATATGTGCCTGTAGTCTGGAGATCGGTTGTTGGAACTATGCTGAGCAGTTCACCCCGGTGACTGCAGGCGTTTCTAGGGAATCATTTGTTTGCGCTGGGACTCGGTGTCAAGTGTTGGAGATGAGTTCTGTTCAATTTGATTTGATTCTTTCTGCTTTTCGTCATGTTTTTCTTATTTTTCTTTGAAAGCTGTAACAGGTTTGAATGTTTCTTCCACAGAAATGCTGAACATCATGATCAATCTTCACAGTTAGAATAACCATGTTGACAACGCATCTTCCATTCGTGACTACAAGTGTAATTTAAGATAGTTTTATACATTGTTAACAAATCCCATGAAACAAGTGATGACTTTATCCTAGTAACAGTTATTATGCCTGTGTAGGCAAAGCCTGATGTACAGTCTGTTTACTCTGTGCTTTCCTATGGTCATTTTCTCCCCACCTGTCAGTCTGTAAACCTTTTTGGGTTTATTTAAGTATCTTCCCTGCACCGTCCTGTCTTCCTGTTTGTCTGCACATGGGTCCTGAAATCCTGTTACACTCGTGTGTATTCATGGTGAATGGAAGAGGCCTAAGAGCAGTGAAGCAGCTCTGAGGATGGCACCCAAGGAAATATCTATAAATCTGTGGCTTAAGAGTGCATTGTCTGAATGGCTTCAGGACTTTGCTAACCCCCCTGATCTCAGCCAGTCTCTCAGTGGGCTAGCCTCCAGTCTTCCTCCCAGTTGGACTAGCCTTTGGCCTGCGCGCCCTCAGCCTGCCTGCCCGTGTGTCCTTGTTTGCGTGCTCCCTGCCTGGGCAGTAACAGAAACTTGATACTTGTCACGACTTTTTCATAAATTGACGGATTTCAAGACACAGATCATTATTTAGAAAAATGTCGTTTCATGGGATTTGTTGACAAATATAAAAAATATACAGTTATCACCAGTCTCATGTCTGCAAGAAATTCTTTGTGTGATGAGATCACATAAAAATGCAAAGTCTCAGGAAATGTTTGTCTCTCGTGCCGGTGTACGCGAATGTTGCAAATTGTAGTCGCGACTTTTGTGTCTTTTCGTCTATCATGCCCAGGCCACACCGGCTGCAGTCTGTAGTGTCGTGGTTGTGAGTTGTTCACACCAGTTGCGTGGGGTGTGTGAGAGAGACTCCTGCCCATCATCTGAAGTTCTTTACGTTGACTTTTAATGCAACTTATGGGAATCGTTGGGTTTCTCTATAAACTTAAGGTTAAACCTTATTATGTTGTGATTTTGCTCTTAAATTGGACAGAACAGAACATATTTTTTTACAATCGATTCTTCATTTTGCCATGGACTTTTGTGTGAAGCACTGTGTGAGCAATTGTGTGAATGCATCATCAAACTTCAATGTCTGACTTCTGGATCAGGGTTACATGTCACTGTTTGCTAATATTAACACTTCACCTCACGTTTTGAATGCAGTTTTAAAACTATCTTTCTTTGTTTTATAGTTGTTAAAACTTTAAAAGAAAAATCATTGACTGACCGCACTGTGCCTTTCTTTTGTTGCCCAACCATTACTCATTAAGGATGCTGATGTGTTGTGTGTGAGCCAACTCTGAAGAAGTAGATTAGGTGGGTGGGGGGTTGTGCCGATAGGGAGGTGATTTAGTATCTGTACATGTCTAAGGTTATTTTTCTTATTTTTTTCCTCTGTGTACTCTGTGAATCATTCCTCCCTTCTCCTCACCACACTCCCCATGCATCGGGAATCTTAATTCCCTGCTCGTTGCCCCGGCTTATTCTACCATGATAATAGCGGCAAGCGACCTTTCTGTTCACACCCTCTTGCACATTTTTCACTGAGCTGTGTTTATTTATTTTTTTGGCTCTGATTTTTGGGACCTGTTTCAAAACCGTTTGATTTCTTCACCCTGAGAGTTTCTGTGGAGCAGATTAAAGGGGGCGGCTTTTCACAAACACACACACACACACACACACATTGGACATATGCATGTTTTTGCTTGGTTAGCGAAAGACCCTGGCTTCCAGACATTTTGTCTCAAATGGGCACTGCGTCGTAAAATGCAAATAAGCTTTGTGCCCGTGCATGAAAAGTGAGAAATATGTTTTGCCCACAACAGAAGGATTTTGACAAGGAAACACAACCAGGAAACAGAAAGTGAGAATTATGTTGAGCTTGAATGCTCTGGCTTCATTTATAAAAAGAGTCCAGGATGATAATTGAAAAATATAATATATTACTGAAAGTTTTCTCCATTTTACCACAACTGTCTCAGCCTTACTTTTAAAGAACAGTTTGACATTTTGGGGAAGACAAAGGGATATTTATTTAGACGTTGCAGGCAGCAGCCAATTTGCCAGTGGTTTGTGGAGATCTCTGTAGTTGTTGTCACCACATTGCAGTAATTCCCAATGACTGCTACTCAGTGGCTGACATGGACGTTTTTCTTACTCAGTTGCTCGCAATTAACGTCTAACTGATATGACGTGAACCATATTTTTATTTTTATTTAATTTTTTGTCCGTCTGCGAAATTAAACAAAAGGCAAATGTAATGTCTTAATTAATAGAAAACAAATAAAGGAGCTGTCTGGCAGGTTTTCTAAACTTTGGACAGAGTCTGGCACACTGTTTTCCAAAGCTCCCAGTTTCTGCGGCGCTGCCGAACATTGAGGCAAAGACGTGTCTGTGAATTATAAGTGTTTAAACTTGAGGGAAGAATTTGGCTCTCATTCACGCGCTTTATGAATCACACACACACACACACACACACACACACACACACAGTTAAGGTGTTTTCGGACATTTCTCCAGCATTCAGGTCAGAGGCAGAGTGTAACATATAAAATCTACTGCCAAGATCGTGTGTTTTTGTTTACAGCACATCAATATCAGCGTCTACCCTCATCACCAATAGTTCTCAAATTGCGTTGTCTTTCCTTTTCATTGATGTGTTCTACATGTATGGTTCATCTTTTTCATCCTGATTTATTTGCGTGTTTTTTTCAGTTGTGTGTCTGTTGCACATTAGAAACATCAACATGCCCAATCGCTTATCCCCCGGAGGATCTTCTGTGTTCTCACATGACCTCAAACTCGAGTTCAGTGAAGGTCTTAAAGCAGCTGTAGGTACCTATAGTGTTCATTACTTCAGTGAGTTCGGCCATTTTGTATTCACCAATCTTAATCTGCATTTTAAACGTCGTGTTGATTTTCCTAAATAACAATAAAGGCAGTTAAAATAGTTGGTTTTGAACACAGGCTCTGACTGAGTGACCTCAGCAGCTAATGAGACACTGCTGGAGCTGTTCAGGTTTACCCAACATTGCTGAGGTGTCTTTAGAGGACGACATGTTGTGAATTCTCTTGGATAGTTGGGGCACTAATGCACCATCAAGGCTTTCCTTTCAGCGAACAGCATGACATCTCCAATCTGAAATACATGCACTCCTGTGCTAGCCTTGATTCAGCCTCCTACTGTATCCTGGCTCTTTAATTGACCCTTTTAGAAACTGCAAATAGAGTTTCTCCCATACTTAAAACATTTCTGCACTTTCACACAGCTCGGTTTTATCTGACTTCAGTCTAAATGTTCAAGTGTTGGATGAAGTATATTCTGAAAACGCGGCTCAATAAATTCCACCCAAACGCACTGTTTACAACCTGCGCAACATGAGCTACCCTTAAATAACATTGTTTTGCATTGTTTACTATATTCATTATTCACCGCCACGCTGCCTGTGTGTTAATGCAGTGGAAACGATGTGACGCTCAACTTTCCATGACCCGTTCCTGTGTTTAAAAAAACACACTGATGAGATTTAAGCTGTTTTTATCCTTTAGAGATCTGAAAATATAAAAAGAACAGAATAAAGGAGAAGTCACCCGTGGTCTTATCATTAAGACTACAGCTACGTTCTGTTTCTCTGCCTCTGTTAAAAGTCCCTCTCATGCCTGCGGTTTGTGCTAAATGCAGTAGCTTGAAAGACAAGATCTTAACCATCCCCCACCCAGAAATCACTACTTTTTGACATCAGGGTGTCCAGACTCTGTGGAGATGAGAGTGGATCGTATCATCTCATCATCAGGCTTTTAACTCGCCTTTTTTTAACTTGTCTTTGAATTAGAGTTTTTGGTCGTTGTTTGTTTCTCACTTTTCTGTCATTATTGCCCCTCTTTATTTTGTACTGCTCACTATTCTGTATTAATTATCAAATGATAATTATATCAATTAGAACGTCAACATTAACATTCACTCAGCCTCCCTTTTCTCACACGCAGTTATCACAGTGGAGAGCTAACCAAACAACAGCCGATCTACCTTGGCTTCTTAAACTGTTGAGTAGAAGCAGAGAACACAATGTCCTGAGTCGGTTACAAATAAGTTCTCATAGTAAAATGCAATCTATGGTCAGGTGATGAACAAAATAGATTTGAAACTACAGTCAATGTGAAATGTGGACTAATCTTTCTAGAGAAATGAATATGGACCTCGATATGTAGCATGTAACACCTTAGATCATACATGATAATTTCCTATTTGCATTATTTTTATATTTACTGAGTTTAAATTTTTTGCTGTGGGCTCACTAAAGCTTCTACTACCGCTGTTCAACATGGAGCCTAAAATGCACAGCTCAAAATCAACAAAGTAGAGAGAAATATATCCAGTGGCTGTAGGAAATATCACTTCAGCAAAGAAAGACAAACAAATCTGACAAATTACTTTTTACATAGAGGACATGAAATCCTGTCTTAGTAGGACTGTCTGATATGATGTTATCATGTGTCATATTTCGTTTGGATGGCGCTGTGTGCTCTTCCACACAAGATGGATGCAGGCTGAAAAGAAATACGTGGGAAACACAAACAGACATGGTGGAGCTGGAGAGTGAGCAATGTTATTGTGAAAAAGACAAAAGACGAAACCAGGAGCTTATATATACCTGAAACAGGATCCGTCTGTCGCAGGGACTTGGTTGGGTTGAAGTCAAACGATTCCACAAACTGATCCCCACAACATAGTGGAAACACCACTAACCTCTTTCCCTCAAGCAAAAGTCACGTCAGAAGCTAGAGAGTCGACGGCTCAGAGCCACAAAATTACAGTCAAGTGCTAAAAGCGAAACAAAGGCTTTTGCCTGTGACACAACATTTGGCAAAGAAGCACTGAGCTGGAAGAAGATAACAGCTGCTGTTGCAATTTAACATCTGCAAAGACATGGCCCCAGTTTGCACGTTCCAGAAAAACAACAATATGTATGGTTATCTGGATATGAAATGATTAATATGGATATCAGATTTTGGGTCATATTACACAGACCAACATGTGTAGATCTGCACAAGACGAAACCTTGTTTAATTTGCAACATGCAGGCTGTGAGTTGTGACATGAAGTCAAAACATTTTTTCACAAAGCAGAAGACTTTCGCCACATGCATGAGAATACATGCATCCTAACTGAGCTGCAGTTTCTGAGTGACAATCATTTATGTCATATAAAACATGACACTGCCCCTATTTCTTGTCTGTGTAGAATATGTGAATCGTACAAACAGGCTCTGGCTGGTAGTGTAGGTTAGGATACTTTATTTGTACCTGTAGGTAGATCTGTTTTGAAGCAAAAAAAAAGGGGGGCATCCATCCAAACACAGTTCAAAACTAAAACACTGACAGAAGACAAGACCACAAAAACCATGACAAAAAGTGCTAAAATGCTTCGCTATCAATAGAAAATCGGATAAGGCCAAGTGTGCAAACATCGTTATAACCTGTTCAAATGAAAGATTGCAGCTGGAACAAAACTATTCCTAGGTTTTGTTTTACCCCTTGGGACAATAAGCCTTCGACCAGAGGGTAGAAGCTGAAATTCCCCGTGTAGAGGATGCGAGTCATCGTTAGTAATGGAGCTGGCTGTTTTCTGTAACTGTCTGGTGAACAGGGACTCTAGGCTCATCTGATCTATAGCTAGCTTCCAAGTACTAGTGCCATTGCAATAACCTGTGTCCCTTGCTTTGCACATCATAGAAGACATACGTTAGAAATCTTTATCTTCCAATATTTCTCTGCATTTAATGGTATATGTTTTCACACTTGATCTCTGGAGAATGTCCACAAATTGGACGTTCTCCTGTGTTCCTTTCACACATAAACAACACAGCCAGGAGACAGGAGGTAATGTATTGTATTGTATTGTAGTGGCTGCAGAGATCACGTGTTTTTGTTAATCCAAATCGGCGTCGTCCCTTATCAACAAAAACTCTCTTGACAACTTTGTCGGTGTCTTCTATGCGTCTGGCACCGCTTTTTTTATCCTGAGATGTTTCTTTTCTTTCGGGTTTGTTTCTTTCATTTTTGTGTATGGATCGTGTTAGAAAGTTCATCAGTGCAGCCACTCATCCATCCTGAGGAGGGTCTCCTGCTGTGTTCTCACATTGGCTCATTTAGACATCATCCCGATTTTTAACTAGGGGCTGGACGGAGAAAGTGAGAAGCCTCTCAGGCATTTACATTCTCACTTACTTCGCAGAATGTCAGGAGATCAGATATAGCTCAAGATAACGATCTATAAGAAGCAAATTAATCACCAAAAAATCTCTAAATTATATGGTCCACCTCCATATCTCTAAAACTATGGAAGCAAACCCATTACAGCTGTTTAATCCAGCCTAGTTTATCTTGGCCTGGTGGACAACATCAGTGTGAACAGTATTTCTGAACACTGCATGAACAGCTTATTAAATCACTTTCCTGAAACATAATACATACACTAATAAATGAGAACACAGCACGAAATAAAGCTGCACACCTCCCACACAGATATGAACACTGCATGTTTCTCCGTAGCAGGAGCATCAGTTTTGTGTATGGAGGTTTACATTTTAAAGAATCAATCATGTAACACATCATTTACCCTAATGTGTGTGTTACTAATCCAGTGACTAGCAAATAGGCCAATTAAACTGATCATATCTCCATTAGTAGACACAACATGTCAGAATCTTCACTGCTGGTATGAATAAGTATGCTAATATAACAGCTTCCTCTCTGCTATACATTATTAAATATTCATTATAATTTTAATTTATCTGTTTGAATATTCATTAAAGGAGATCATATCAGGATCATGTATCTTCTTTCCTCCACAAGCGTTATTCACCTGAGGATTGTTTGCCGAGCGTTTTTTCAGTGTTACATGATTTATGCTCATACTCACAATCTCTCCGGGGAATTGCCCAGCATGATCAAATCTGCGTGTGCTGTTAGCCACCAAGCAGCTCGAGTGTAGGTGCTGAGAGAAGTGTGTGTGTGTGTGTGTGTGTAGATTGAATCAGTTCATAAGCATCTTCCGCTGAAGTAAGAGTGTCCGCTGATACACATCTCCCATCTGTGATATCCAGTGGATCACAGGCATTGTTTTATGGAGCCAAGGAAAGGTATTATTGCTGAGGTAACAGCTAAATAAACACTTCGCAGTACTTCACAAGAGAGGAGGAGGAAAGACAAAGAATATAAGAGAAATAAGACTTTATTGATTCCTGGTGAGGATTTTACATTGAACAGAAGCAAAGAAAATGCATGTAGAGTTTAAATTAACAACCACTTGAATGGAATAAATACACACAAATGGAGAAATGAAGGAAATTAGAGGGATTGCATTCCAGATTGTATTTGCACAGAAGAGACAGTCCTAAATCCAATAACATCATGATGGTTAATGATAATAGGTATTGGTATTCATAGGTCTAAATATGAATAATGAATAGAAACTTATATAAACTTGTGTAAAAATGCTATATTGGATACATAATATCACCCATAGGTTTTAAAAGATGAGTTCACCCAAATGCATAAAAAGAAAAATTGTGTTCACACTACATACAAGTACTGTTATTCATGCAGATAGTGAGATATCCACCTACAAAGAGGGTCCACCAGCAAATCTCATTAATTTAGACCCCAGATCTGTGAGCCTATAAGAAGAGAGTATAGGGTCCATCACTTCTTATTCTGCAACAATATTAGAAAGACCAAATAGCCTTTGTGTTTTGCTGTTGATTTAACTACTTTTCAAAATAAGAGAGTAACGGCACACAGTGTTGTTAATGTATGGATAGAAATATGCTACAAATAAAATAAACAGATTTACCCCAGAAAGCCAAGGAGCTGCAAAGTTAAATGTTCAAGTATTACTGAGCAGATTGGTCTTTAGTCTGTTATAAAGCAGTTTGCAGCTATTATCAGCATTTTAATGGCGAGCAAGATGTGGAAGAAAATGAATTAGTATCCAACTTGATACTAAGCGTTTTGGAACCTGATGTTGTAGCGTTTATGGTGGATTTTATTATCATTAACTATCGTTCTTATTATAGGCCATTCTATGAATAGGTTTAGAAGTCAGTATTAGATTAAACATAGTCACCCACAACACATGTGAGGTTTATGTCTTGGGTCTTAATCCAAAGGATACATTATATTACATGGTTTAACATAAAGTTAAGCTTCTCCAGCAGGATAATATTAACTTCACTTTATATATTTGTATTTTATGTATTTTGTTAAATCTGGTATATTACATCTTTCACAGCTAACACAATAAGAGTTTAGTTTATTTTCTACCTGACAAAAACATTATGATAATGCTTTTGAAAGTAATTTGCAGAGAAAAGTGAGCGTTCTCCAACCTGTTTTCAGTCGCCCTCCTCAACACAATGGAGCTGAAGGGAATTCATTTGTGATGCTCAAAACACTGCAAAATTACATTTGAAATAAACAACATTTGGAAAGCTCTACAGCAACAGTCTTTTCCCCGAACAGTGTCCCGGTTTCTGAGTTTAATCCACAGACCTCACTATAGAGTCCTATTTGTACTGTTTCAGCGGTACAAAGCTGTGCCAATTAAAGCAATTGACAGAGAGGTCTGAGGATTATTCCAAGTAAACAGGACATTGTTTCTGTAAAGACAATGTTGACGTCTTTTCAAGTGTCATTTTTCAATTTGTGGACTACTGGAAGACAAATTGGGTTGGAAGGAATCTTATTGATGGGTATTGCAGAACCTCGGCAGTCAGAGTGAGCAGCCAAACGCTGCCCGAAGTTGTATCCCTTATTGTCTACGATCGAGAGCCAAGCATTGATTGTATTCATCTGAGGGCCACTACATTATCTGTTCTCTACCAAGACCTTCAGACAGCCCACACATGGATGTAGCCTACTCATTGTATTGTTCCGTCACATGAGAGCTCCTCATGTTTCCATCTGTGTCAGTAACACAGCCTGCCACTGTCTGGGGCCTCTGTAAACGCTTAATGACTCCAACCATGGCAATTTGAAGGGTTCTTTTTATATGTTGTGCATCTTGGTCACCTGCAATATTTATGTCACAGGCTGGCTGTGCCGAACAACACTCTCCCTCTTATAGATAACGGGAAAAAACATTAATAACTAAGTTATTGAATAAATAAATCATACATGATGATTTGAATATTGCTGCTGATTATTGAGTCTGATTAAAAGTGAAAAGCGGGGAGGGCTGTCAAAATACAAACAAGAAGTGAAATATCACTAATCAGAATCATTTTACAGTTAATTATTATGGTAAGCAAAAGTAGGTCATGGAGATGGGAGAAAAGAAAATTCTGTTGGTTATATTGCATATTTATAATCATACTATTAGTCATACTGGAATCAACTTTTTACATGAGGATACAAATATGTTCAAGCATATTTGAGAAAGAAAAATAACTTGGTGTTCCTGTTACATGCCCGTCTATCTAATTATTCCACTTGACACTTCACACTTGGCGTGTGTCTTTTTAAGGGCCAGAGGAAGTGCAATGTCAAATTCAGTGGAATTTGGATACGTTATATGTTCAATATTAATACATCTGAATAAACGGACGACCAGTGCTCTGTAGGGAACCATCAACAGTGATGGGGCTGTAAGTCTTTCTGAAAATCAAGTTATTCGAACAAATTGCATGTCATGACAAATTGTGTGTGGACAGCAGGTGAGCCCACAGCTTGCATGGTACAAAGTCAACAAACAGCTTCACCTATGTTTATTCATGTTGCTTTGGTGTCATGATGTCTGCTCAGGATGGCTTTGCTTGCTAGCGTCCTCCCGTTTCATATCGAAACAAAATGACGTTAATGGCTTAGGTTAATGATAGGTCAAGCTGGCGTGGCGCTGATAGTGATCACCTTTTGTTGGATCGTGTGGCAAAATACTTCAGACTGTGCGATGTGCTTCTAGACTGTATATTTTGAAATCAGAGATCAGGGGATTCCAGCTGGAAAATGAACTTTTACCCCCACGTTCGAATGAATGCTCAAATTTGGACTAAAAAGTGACAGCCCTCGTAAATAACAATGTCAATCGTTACAGCAGCACGTTCACAACAATGGAGAGTTTAGAGCTTCAGAAAGAAAGCTGCGACCAGCCTCACCACAGGCCGAACAAACAGCCCATTCCAAACAGGCAGGTTAACAACTGGCACTGCACTAGTTCATTAAAATGCTGGGAGAAAAGGCCCATTTAGTCTGTGACGTGTGGAACTACATGGTGTTCTGAGCCTGAATCCGAAATCCCAATAGTTTACTTTGAATTAAAAGTTCCCATCATCTAAGAGAAAAACAATAAGAGTTTAATGATTTTATAATTCAGGGTAAATAATGTTCTTTCTAAACTAAGACCGTGACAAAGTAACTGCAGTTTATTTCTTTTCAACTCCATTATTATCCTATTAGGTTTGGTTTTTATTCGCTCTGCTTTTACAAGACCAGTGGGTGTGAATTGGACCGTTGCTGTTAAAACACATTCCATATATCAGTGTCCTGACTATAGAAAATGAATATTTCCAGCCCAGTGAACTACTTATGTGCTGTGACAGAACTATCTATTCTGATAGTTTAGAGGAAGCACGAGAGATCCATGCAGAGATCCTCCTCTCTCGTCACCTTGAACCATTTATGAATACATTACATCCTTGCAGGTTTGTTCAGATACAGCCCCCTCTCTCCTCACACACACATACATGCACATACACAGTTTCTTCAAGGTTCATGTTTTGTATCTGCTGTATCTGTTCCAGAGCTGAGCAGAGCCTTGTGTATCACAGAGGACACCATCTCTAATTAATTCCACAAAGAGGCTCAGAAACACAACATATTTCCTCCGTTCCCTCAGAAGATGGGCTATCTTCTGCTTCCATTTTAAATGCAGCTTGTGTATGTGAAAGCTAAATTGTGTTGATGAATAAGTGGACTCAATTAAGTGCTTCTCCACCCAACTTGTGCTTTTTATTTATGCCACAATGCATAAATTCATATACTGTCACCTAAATTGGACCAGGGATTTTCTTTTGTGGGTTATTTTTTATTTTTTTTTAGATTTCACTTGTCAGCACAAAAAGTGCTCTTTGACAGACCAAAGCAGCTCTGCTGTGAATACCAGCTGGAGAGTGGGAGCAGGGAGATGAATAGAAGAAACTGATATCCTCTTATTTGTAACCCTTGCCTGTCAGTTTAGGCACATTTTGGATTACTGCACATGTTATTTTTAGATGATTTCCTGACAAAGACCACACAATAAAATAGATCACAGTAGCACACAGATAAACTGATCGACCTGATTTAACATTGGACGATTGTAGGTAAATGGTAACCAGGTTACAGTAAGCTGGAGCTATACAAAGCAGGGGCGGTTTAATTGTACTCTATTTTAACACATTAAAAATGACTGTAGTGAGGGAAGGTTTTGTTTAGGTGTGACAGTATAATACTGTTTCACTGTCATCTTCCCACATAAAGAGGGGAGAGATCTAAAATGTAGCACTTAATTAGGATCAAGTTACTATTTGGAGAGCGACTAGTGTGACTATATCTCCGCTGCTGTCAGAGAACCTGCCTTGGAAATAATCAGACTGAGAATTTGTTACATGAAAATCATTAACATCACAAACATGATTACAGCTGAAAAGTTGCCATTCAACCAAACGATAAGCCTGGTTTGAATTTTCTAATACGGATGTGGTACACATATCAGTGTGGTAGAGTAGGTAACTGTAGATAGTTACTTTTGTTTGACCCAAACTCAACTCTTAAGTTTAAGGAGCCTCTAATAGCATTAGGGATGACAGGGCAGATTCTGATATCAGTATATATCTGTGATGAAATGTCGAGCAAAAGTAATTTTCTGAAAAACTATTTGATTTTAGTCTTTTTTGTGTTAATGTGACCAAAATATCTAAGGATTGAAAAAAGTACAATTGTTTGGCCTTTCTGCAATTTCTAGTGACTGTACTTCAGATTTGATGTATATATCTGCGATGAGCTCATATTAGCCAATATACTAGCACAGCCTTTCAATCAGTCTGTCCCAACCTACACGTTTAAGCCAAAACCAATCTGAATCATGTTTATTTTACAATCATCCACTTTTATAACATGAAAAACATGTCAAAATTGTACGTCCAGTTATACTCTGATTCTTCGCATCATTTGTGACCCCAGCTCGTAAAGCGTGTTCCAGCATTTCACAACTATCCTGCGACTGTGTCAGAAGTGCAACCAATGCAAGTATTCATCTGAAAATGCTCAGTGAGCAGCTTAGCAGCAGCTCTAGTCAGTGACAGACACATAGCTGGGGGGGCTGTGCAGCCATTTAGCCATGTGTCACCCCAAGACTGGATTCACTAAGTGAGTCATCGCCTGCCCTGAGCACGACACAGTGCGCTTTTGACCACTGCAAGCCGACTTCCATCGCAAATAGGAAAATAGGACAAACTGCTGAACTTATGGCAAAGGGCTGCACAATGCTGACATTTAAAAACAAGGTTACAACCATTTTTTATTATCGCTCATATGCTACATACGAGACGGGGAATCTTGTTCCCAGTCGTGTGATCAAGTTTCCAAGCTGCAGTAGAACTGCACGCACTCTTGTTACCATGAAAATATCTGTTTAGATTTATTCATTTAATTCTTTTCAACATATTTGTCCCTGAAGGGCAGTAAAAGAATACAACTATCCAGATAATACACTGCATTGTACGAAGGCAACTGTACATACATATGCAACACAGTAGTAAAATCCTACATTGTGGACTGCACCATACATTTTTCAAGTTGTAAAAACACTTTTACTACACAAGGATATTGAAGATTACCCAGTGCAGTACACAGGTCTACAGCTCAGTCCAACGAAGGACAACTCTGCAAACAGCAGCTGTATGTAACAAGTGCAAATGTGAAAAATGCACATTCCTGTAGAGTACAACCATGTCCTGCGGTCACATTTATCCATGCATGCATATTCCTCAAGTACATGGCCCCCGTCATCCTGGCCTGGAGTGATCTACAGTGAGATTGCATGCATCCTGGAAAAGGACAAACTGGTGTTACATGATCAAAAAAGAACCGTTTTCACACACATTTGTCAACTAAAAACCTAAAACAACTCAAATGAATTGATTAATTTAAGAATATTTGTGTTGTAATAGTTTTTTTTTTAATGTTAGACCATGATTACGCCTATGCTAATAGAACTGAAGTGAGTTATTGGTACAGACGGATAGATAACTAGGCCTAATGACAACATTTCATTACAGCGATCTCTTTGGAGGTGTTATGGCAGCTTTTGCTCAGGCGTGCAGTGAGAATGCTGCTCCATTTGGCCCGAAAGCAAATTATGAAACGGCTGCACATTTGATAAGATAAACTCCGGGGTTGAATCCATGCACAACACCATGATTCACACTTCCGCTGGGCTCCCACAAAGATGGTAGCTATCTGCTGTGATATAAAAAATGGGAAAGTACAGGTTCAGTAACAGGCAGTCGCTTCCTGTTTGTGTTGGGGAAGGGTTATGAGCGAGAGGGGGAATCATTGCCTGTTCTTCAAAACCTGCTTTGAAAGTAATGAAGTCAGATAGTGCGATTTTACTCAAAGCATTAAGTTATTGATGGCAACAGATGGTCCTCTTTAGCATATCAAAGAGTCCCTCGTCTGCCAGTGTGCTCAGTTATTATTTGTGTTTGCGTTGAACATTTTATTCTGCAGTAATGTAATTTGTGTCGAATTTACAGTGAAATTCAAATAATGGAAAGCTCACACTGAAGTAAAGAGAGATAGAAGAGTAGACCGTTTCATGGCAGACATGGTGGGGTAAGGATTGGATTCATCCAAACCCTTTCACACTAAACACTGCACTTCCAAGGGTCTCTGTAGAATATCACCAAGTTTAAAGTCAATTGGATAAACACGTAAAATACATGGACAGGAAGACAAAGGTGTTTGAATATATTAGTGGGATTTATAAAGGCTGCATGATGCATTCTGGATCATTGGCTTACTATGTCACTTAAATGGAACAAGAGACATAGTTAATATTATTTGTTGCACATGTGAAACAAGCAGAGTGACTGAAACTGGTGTTAACTTGTAAAATGACTAACATTAGCATTACAAAAAAATGTATGGAATGAATTAATGTGGGAAGCATTATTAAACACCTAATAAAATGCTATTCTGCTAAGTACTAGTATGAAATGTCAGCTCCTTTGTCTGGTCATGACTATGTTCAGAATCTTACACATAAATGCAACTATTGCAAGTGCACAATTTTTGCTTATCTTCATTCTTTACTGTTTAGGAGTTGAAAAATAAATGTCAACCAACCTGAAAGATAAGCAGTGTGAGAGATATCTTATGATTGGTTGGCGTCTGAGACAAAATTCTGACATTGCCAGAACTTTAGGACGACTATTCTACAATGTGACTGCTGCTACATACCATAAGAATGTGGACTGGAATAACACACTAAATTAATCAGGCCTCCTTTCTCTTGCCTTGATTGAGTCCAGATTCTCTTCCTCATCCTCCCCTTTGGATTTTTTACATTCACATAGATGCCACTCTTTCAAGAGGTTAATTCTTGCTTAGCTGGATTGATTATTTCTACGGTGGCGCACATGAATGATGCCCACCAATGATATTTAAGTCTTGTCGACTTGCGTCACAGCCTTAGCTTCAGTCGGTGTTGTCATCATAGAGTCTACTTACCTCAAACTTGATGTTGCACCAAGTTTATGAGATCCCTCTACATGCAGAGTGTAGTTTACAGTAAACTTGTAAGATTACAGAATCCCACAGTCTGTTGGTGCCTTAAGTCGCCCAGTAGTTAATCAGCTTCATTTCCACTTCACAATTAGCCATGTGGCACTGTGCCTCGTTTCCTCAGCCAGTGATCTATCATTATAATCCCTTCTTGATGGAAGAGTTACACTTGCTGCAAGCCCTGCTGGCCCACACTGAGGGATAAATACATCAGTATACTGTACTGCTGCATAAAGTGTTGGCTAAAGTAAGTGTTCGGAAACTTGGCAGCAATAACTAGTGGTAATAGAATAGAATGTACATCTGCACACTGGAATGCAATCCAATATAATATCTCTGCCATACAATCTACCTTCTGCAAAGCTTATAATGGTCTGGTTTGTTTCAGGGGTGCTTCTAATGCACATGAGGGAGGCATTCAAACAGCAGTGAAAACTCTGAACATAATGCAGTCCAGTACAAAGTCACCACAAACTGCAATAATAAGCTATTGCTCAATTCGCATTACTCTCATGGTGTCAACAAAAAGTGAGCATGTGCTTGGTAAAAGTAGAAGCAGAGTGCATGTATTGGGCTGCATTAAACTCTGCAGGTGGAATAAAGTGGCCTCTTGGTTAAAGTTTTTTTTCTTAATTATTACCTCACAAATAAAACATGTTTCATATTCATCATATGGGACAAATTAAACACTTTCTGCAGATTTTCGTAGCTGCGCTGAAGCTGTTAACTTGTGTAGATGAGAGAGATCTAGGATCGGGGGCCGTAAAGGGGCCACAATTTACACTGAGGGGCAAACGGTATGTCCAACATCCCTGCAGCTTCCGATTCACTCATTTAAGTCATTTCTTGTTTGCCTCCCCTTACCACCTAGCAGCTAATAGGCTTCTAAGCAATAGCTAATTTTACAATTGATTTAACAATGTAACTGTTAAGATACACTTTGTCATCAAACGAATACAAATAGAAAATGGTAAAATATGTCTCCGGTAGAAACATGGCACAGCCCCACACGTTTGGCTGCTAAATGCCTGAGTGGACCTGAGTCACGATTAGCTCACTGCTGGCAGGCTCAGTGAAGGTGTCAGCCACCCAGACGTCTCAAAGAGGACAATGTCACGTAAAGGACATTCACTCCAAGTCCCATATGCAGTGAGTCCTGCCAAATATTTTACATATCTGAGTGTCTTTTTACACCTTTTCTTCCACCACTAGTTTCCCCTCAGTTCTGCAGGCTGTGGTATAGAAATAATGAAAATTATCTGAAGACACTGTCGGTGATCCATCACTTTGAATATGATGTCAGCTTTTTATTTATATGAGATTATTGTTGTGTGGTAACGCTGTGAAGACTTTTCAAATCATTCCGCATTTTCAACGGCCATCACCCAACAATCATAATTTAACCAGCAAAAGCCGACAGGGTGTTTGCTGTGATGGATGACGTGTCTCAGGGACGTTTAGATTCCACAAATTAAGTTTGAAAATGTCATGAAATAAAAGAAAATCAGTTACTGTGGAAGATGGGAAGAGAATTTCAAAAATGTCAAATACTGCAGTATCATTCAAACAAAATGAATTTATACCAACGGTTCATTCAATATATTCATCTCTCATAATCCAGCAGTTTGAAACTAGTATGAGAAGTAACTGCTAAAATCAGCTGGAACTAACCTTAGTTATAGTGATAACCATTCAGTCTGACTGATGCTCGCTGATAAACATGTTCTCTTCTATCTGTTATGTGCTCTAACTTTGTTGACTAACTAAATCCTGTGTGTAGCATCTGTCACCGCAGCAGTGCCCCTGGATGTTGCAATAACTGCCATCCAGAATGATGCACTCCTAATGTGTCTCCATGCCCAATGCCCATGAAGGGCATTCCTTAGGTTGACGTGCATGTCAGATGGCCTCATACTGTAATGTCAAGGACTTTTCTGGTAGTGCTGCCCCGATCTCTCCGGGCCATTTCACAGTGACGGGATGAACATTGACCTTTGTCATTTAACTGAGTGAGCAGCCTGCGGTGAGCCCACCGGTGCCAGGCCAGCTGAGCCATGCTGCTAGGCAGACTCCGTGGCCCTTTGCCCCCAAGTCTGCAGCCGTGCACACCTCCAAACCGGCCCAGCTGTCCCCACTTCATTATGTGCTGATTAGGAGTAGATTGCCCTGTGTGGTGGGTTTGATCATCTAATCTGCAGCGCTGCCTAAGCAGGCAACTGCATCACAGCGGAAAAAAAGCTGGTCACATTTTTAGCAAATTTGTACCTCATAACATGACCTCGGAACTCTGCAATTTAAACTCTTTGATTCACTGAGGTTTTCATCATTTTTAACACTGCTCTCCGGCCTATTAAGCTTTCATTAGAGTAGAGATCTGCCTGATGACAGTATTAGTGAGAGCTCAGCCGCAGCCCATGAAATTGAAGAGCATGTCTAGCTAACCTGGAGCAGGCGTCTCTAGGTGCACTCACCTGCTCTTCCTCAGGAGGAGCAATTATGTCAAGATGAAGAGGGGGGGGGGGGCATCCCCAGATGGCCTCCGAGCCGAGCCCCTGCTAATTGGCTGTGTTAGGGATTCAAAGCAGGTTCAAGGGAAAGCTCCCTCCTCTCCTCTCTCGCTGCCCCTACATCTTTGTTTGTCTCTGTTTTGCTTTGTCAACTCTGCCTTTTGATATGCATATCAACACATGTTTTATTCATGGCGTTTGGAGTAAAATCAGTCAAGATCACCGTGCTGTTGTAGGCACCAAAGTGTTTGCCACGAGCGTGTGCGGATGGGTTTGCCATTTCAAAGCCAATCTTGTGACGCCGCCTCACTCCCATGCAACCCAAAGAAATTAATGATTTATGCGAGCGTCACTTTGAAGGTGCCGAACAACTGAGACTGTACATCCCACACCATTCTTTAAGTTTTGCAACAGCTCGTAGGGTTTTGTAACGAGACTGCAATTCTAATTGAGTGGCTGGAAAAAAAGTGTCGGGACAGAGGAGAGCGGGTGAGCTGGAGGGGTTTGCTACCCGCGTCCTCACGGGCTCAATGTTAATCATACTGCTAAAGATGTGAAGTTTAATTAAAATGTCCTTTCATTGCAATCATGTCAGCATTTATTAAATCTCAAGATCCCACCGTGGTAGAGGCAATATCTGTGAAATCAGTCTGTGTGTGACTATTCCAGTGCATTATGCAAGCCAATTCAAACTCTCCCCAATTATCTGATTATCAGATAGGCCACAAGCTGCTATCTGATTGAACACACACTCCTGCTCCATGCAGGCTTTGGCCTCTAATGGGACTCTATATGCAGGGTAACTCATTAAGAGTCTCTGCCTGCAACCATAAAACTAGAGTTACGATTTGTCGGTATCGATAACGATTTCCACCAAGAGAAGACACAATGTGCATCCTATGAACATCATCCATGCCGGGGAGAAGTAGCACAAGGTTTCTGCAGGTTTCCACAAGTTAAATTTAAGACTTTAAAGAACATAATAACTTAGATTTAAGTAAGGCAGATATAAAGGAATACGGGTCTCAGAATTACTTTTACTTCCCTATAACTGAAGGTAAAGGGAAGTAGTTTAGTAGAGAATGACCCTCAGAATGCCAAGCTATCTTGCAGACAGTTGGTATCCATAGTTTTGCCACAGCCAACCTGAGTGTACTGCGATAAACTAAAGGTGTATGTACACAGTTATCAGTTTTTTTTACAGTGTAAAAAAAGATATCTATATCATTGAGATTGAACTGCAACGCACAGACATTACAAACTCTGCATGCTGCCAAACAATTTCTCTTAAAAAATTAACGGAATCAGCATTAATTGAATGTTAACATAATAAAGACCTACTTAAATATATTGAACACAGAGTGCATCATATTTAACTCATTCTTCTTTTTTAAGGACTGAAATTCAAATAAGATGTATCTTTTGCAGTGGCCGCTCCAACCCCAACCCTAACCCTTTTCCACTGCCAGAGGGAAAACAACAGCATCAGTTATTTGGCAAATGCCCCCAAAACAAGAAAGCTTAACACTGGGTGACAAAGAACTGCAGGGTTTATGACATTGGTTCGTCTGCAGCAAAGAAGGGAGTACTGTGACTCTGTTACAGAGAGAAAACGTCTGGGTGGAAGGATGGGTCATCAAATCATTACACTTTGACACTGGAGAGTGCTGTTTGCTCCCATTTCCTACTGACAGTCAGTGTTGTGATTTTCTAACTTTATCCAAGTAGTTTTTTATTTTAGCTACAATATCATAGTTTCCCAAACCAGAAGTGAATAGTCTGACATTTTGCTGTTTTTAAATAATCACAGTGTGTCTTCTTCATCCAATATGAACAGAACCCAGAGGTGATTAGTTTCACATTTTGAGGGTTTTATAGTTCTGACTGGGGCCGGTAACATCAGTCTCCTGACAACCCCAGATAGCTGCCTTCTTTGTCCAAATAAAAAATTTGATAAAATAAAATCTGCCTGACGGTATCACCTAAACTCCTCTGGTTTTATTTCACAGATTTTGTCACTCTTGGCCAGAGCTGTGCGAGCTTAGTTTCAGTCTGAATGCTAAGCAATGCAAACAGCAGTAATCTTAGAGGTTATGGTTAGCTGCTGGGTGAGATCAGGGTTAAAGCGCAGCACCCTGGGGGCACAGGGGGAGCTGCTGTGAGTTAGGGTTAGAGGCTCGGTTATCAATGTGTAGTGACTTGTTGTGGAGGTGAGGCCGTTTCATGCTCGGCGTCGCTCCCTGGATGCTATACAGGTGTTGCATCATACTTGCTAAGGCTTGTACACTCATTTGTCACTTCCCTGGGGAATATAGTCACCCTAGTGAGGACCGCGACTAGGTGTCTGACTGAGTGGGGAAAAAAAAAAACATCAGTGCAATTATTCTGCTCAGATGCATTGTAATTAGAGGGAGATGGAAGGAGAAAATTGGATTTATTTCTGTCTCAACAAACCTCTTCATGTACAATATGTTGGTGCAGTTTACCTGTAACTTTGAAGGGCTTAGTGTTTGCACTGCAGGCAGCAAGGCTTTAAAATGGCCACATTAGAGTGCCATGCTGTTCACTAACCATGCACAATAAATTTACAGCATGCCTAATAGTGTTGGCATGGTGGTGGACAAAACAAACAAAAAGTCTGTCATTTCGTATTATGTTCCAAAGCACAAACAGTACTTACAGGGATTAGACCAGAAGCCATGAGTCAGGAGTTTATTTTTCCATTGTATTTCACTCTGCTGCAGGAATAATGAAATACATTCATCTTGTCTCTGTAATGCTAAATACAGATTTCTGAAAATTAAAGAAAAGAGCTGCTAATCGAAATGTACAAATACAAAATAAAGCATTTTCTTTTTTCTCGGTCAAACCCCCTCGGCCCAAATGTGACAATGCTTCCATTCAGACCCACTGACCACAGTTATGGGGAAACTTAGCCAACAATAAAAACACATCCAACCCAGATTCACATTTCACACATGATGAACTTTTAACTTGGACGTCCTGACATTTTTTTTTCTTGTACCAGAATAGTTTGTGCCTTATCTCTGTGGATGTTCTGTTGTGGTTCCAAGTTAGAAACAAAACTTTTCCAAACAGGTCAGAGTCAGAGCATGAAGAGGGTTCAGGACGGCCAAGTTAGAACCGTTCTCGGGCCGTTAGTCGGCTCCTTTATGGCTCAAGCAAGAGAGAGCGTAGTCTGTCCAAAAATATCTTCCCTCCCGCTCTTAGAAGATCGCTGCTGATATCATCTGAGTAGCTGTTTGATTGTGGAACTGTGGCGACATTAAAACCTGCCAGCCCTTAGTGGATTAGCTTCAGAGACCCGGTACGCACAGGGCTGGAGCAGAGAGCAAAGCAGTGGGGCTCTATGAGCACCGGGGGGTTGGAGGGCAATATTTGTGACACAGATTCTTTTGGACATCATGGTTAGAATGATGCACTTTAACCACACAACATGGAAGTGTATGAAGTCGTGTCCCTTAAACAGCTCCGTAGGAAAATGAAATGATGTTACCCCACACTATCAAGATTCCCTTTTTGATTACTTCTCGCAATCTTTGAGTTCAGCACAAAGATTTTTTGTTTTCAATTAAAAACAATTCCTGGTATTTTCCATATGTATTTTCTTTAAGTTCTTATACTATATTTAAGGAGGAAATCAGTTTTTTTGTTGTCAGGGCAGCAGTCAAAACCAAATCTAGGTCCAAGTACGGACAGATCTGAGTCTGAGTAAAGGTCTAAGGAATTAAAACTAACAAATAAATAAAGAAACAGATTTGTAAGGAGATTAATGAGCTGGATAGTACATGATGTGATCCAATAATAATAGGGATACATTTTAATTATACCATACTCTGCATTTCAAAACTGAATCTGTATTTGATTAATTTTTTGTTTTATAATTGATTTAATCACTCAGCTTCAGTTATTAGTCTCCCGTCAACTGGAAGCAGTTTGGGGACAGCGTGCTACCTTGGTAACTCAAAACTACCATCAGTGCCTAGGTAGTGTGTGCTTTGAGGACTGAATGTGAAGTGTGATCCAAACCGTGCTGAATGCAGTACATACGGGTCGCACACACACACGCACACACACACAAAGAAGACACAGGTGTGTTCACTCTGTCGAAACCGGAGAGTTGATAGTTGAGATGAGAGGGCTGATGCCTCGTCCACACTAAAGTGGATAGTTTGCAAAACAAAGTTTTTCCTCTGTGAAATGAAGTCACTGACACAGAGATTTTTGCACCTTGTTAATGTTTCAGAAGTCGAACGCAACACATTTAAATGAGAGAGAGAATTCTCAGAGCGGCAGAAGTAAAAGTGACGAGTGACGAGATCAAAGACTGCTCCTTCTGTACATATTTTTTCATCCCATTTAAAATTTAAAAATCCCTGAATGTCACCATAACGTAGGCAACAGCCAATTTCCAGAGCACTGGAGGTATCCCCTGTGGCAGTAACCTGGTGCTGTGGGAAGACCTGTTCTCCCACAGAGTCACATGCAGATGAATCGGGCTGCAGCAGTGAGAGAGGGCACAGCCTGACGCAGGTGTGCGAGGCCGACTGGGAGGCCTGGTAACAGTACCTGAACAATAGAGAAACGCAGGGTTAGGTTTTCAATGCTGACCCAGTTCTGCCCTGCTCAGCACTAGGACGTGATAAACCGTAAGTTGTGTTCACAAAGAACTGGAACGAAGCTAGGGTTAGCTGCACACACATTGTACAAACCTTATATTTTGTAGCTCCAATGTAACGCAGTGCCAGACTGACTGTGTGAACAGGCAAAGTTGAGAGAGAGACAAAGAGAGTGAGTGTGCAGCGGTCTGACAGCAAACAAAGCAAGAGTTTGTGAGATGCATGAGAGGGGTATCTGTTTCATGTTAATATGTATAATAGCATGTAAACACAATGAACGTTGAATGTTGAAAGTGGCTGCCACTTCACGCTGAACTCCTCCCTGCATGGACTTTTTTAACGCTAAAATAACACCTCTAAAATGTCTTTGTTGCTCCTGTCATACTGTGTCAATTCAACGTAAACAGGTCATTCTAGGTCACTACTTGACTTGCACTGTTCTCCTTGGATGAGATAGTATCATATCAAAAACACATGCACAATGACATGAGAGAGGCTCTTTTCAGATTTAAGAAGGTAAGAATCGATTTTTTAACTTCCATTAAAAGCCACACCCATTTCTAAATTGAATCCAAAAGCAGATTTTTGGGAACCAAACAGATAGTAGGTGCATTGTATCCCCACAGTGTATACAGCCAGCATATTTACTGCTGTTACTCCGTGAGGCATGGCATGGCACCAACGAGAGCAATAGGGAGGATAATGCCCAATAGGACTGCTGGATTAAGATAAATGTGTGTAATGGTAAAAAACTGCATGTGTATGAGGATATATATACTGCATTTGTTTATTTAGCGCATGACGTTTTCAATTTGGCAAATAACCACAAAAAGCAGTGCTGCTGCCATATCTGTGCAGATGATTTCACAGATAGTTTCACACCAGTACCACTGAAAATAGCTCTGATGATTTATGAGTAATAAACATATTAATCTTCACGGGATATAAAATTGAGTGATGTGAAATTTCAGTCACTTTATCAGCTGACACAAAGCATTGTGTTTTATTCTGACAGGTGTGGATTAATGGAGACATTGTCGCTTGCCGGGGGGTTTTCACAGCTGCATTTCTTTTTTTATATTTATATTTATTTATTTATTCATTTTGGACCTCACTTCCACATTCATTCATGTATTAGTGAGTAACAACAGATATTACAGAGAAACATTATAAAAATGCAACATTCCCTGCCTTTTCCTACTTCTTAAGGTTTAAATTATTCTTGTAATTCCAGTTGATGGCAGATACACAACATGGTTTGTTAAGTGCATCATAGTAGAAAAGCTCTTGACTCGCTCTAAATTGCAGTCCCAAAAAAAGACTATTCTACACAACCGTACGCTGGCTGTTGTGGGACAGTCAGTATTATCTTCCTGCTGCAAATGGAGCAGTGTTGCCTGTTGGCAATGAACACACAGGCAATTTATTTTGCCCAAGAATATACGAGGTTACAGCAGATACACTAGGCTGTTTGTAGCCAAAATATTGAGAAGTTGTTTGCCAGATAAGGCTCATCGTGTCCTTGAAGGACCTGAGTGATTTCTAGTGGATGATCGGGAAACAACTCACTCATGCCAGAAATAATTAGAAGGGAGAAAGATGAGCGAGCGTGTCGCTGTATTGTTTTAAATCCTCTTTTTGAAAGGGATGTTGGTAAATGGCGGAAAGGCTTCTCTGAGTAAAACTAAGCAGCATTCTGCTCTTTCTACACCGAGCACTTGTAGTCATCATCACAATTTAAAATATAAATGATCTGCTTAAAATTACAATGTGCATTGCAAACTTGTTTTTGTTACAACTAGTGCAGTGCCCGTTCTAAATCTGCCTTTTCTCTTGTCCTGTGTTAAAGCTCCAGAGCTACTTCAGAATTATTCCTTATCATTAGTGAGTCCTCCTCAAACACTTCTACAATAAAGGCGTGAAGTTAGAAAACTTTGCGTTCATCCTCCCTGGTTTATCTGCAATGAATACTTTATAGTCAATGTTTTGAAACTGATTGTGCTTCATTCCCTGTCACGTGTGTGGCTTTTATATAAGTTTGAATGATTTAGAGAGCTGCTGATATTTTTTTTACATTAAATATCAGCTATTTCAGTGGTCTCTTAAGCAAGTGACACAATCTTCAGACCCTACTTCACAACTTTTCAAAATAAAAGCTTTGTAATTCTGCTTGATATAAAGCATTTCAGCAACAAAACGGACATTGTGCTTTTACTTCGAAGACAATTTGACAAACAGGAAGTGATTATATGAATGTTGTTGCCATGACGAAGATCAGCACCTGCAGCATCCGTGAATGTTTGTCAGTCACATATGGTGAAATAAAATATAAAATAATCAAAATGATCTGGTGGCCATTTTGACCCAGTTGGTGACCACTGCTGTAGTTTATCAGAGGACATAGCAACACTGTTCTGCCCCCATTGACTGCTACAGAGCGCTAGTCGCCTGTTTATTCAATTTTGATTAATATTGAAAGTAACGTGTGTCAACATCGCACAAAACTTACCACTGCACTTCCCTCTGTCATTATAAATACAAAATGCCAAGTGTGAGGTGGATAAGATGAACGTTTCGTGAGATATTCAACCCAAATACAGACAGACGTTAGTGGAAGTGGTAGGCAGATATCACTCTCCAGACTTTTGCAGATTGAAGGTCAGAGGTGAGACATTTAACTCCTGTGTGCAGTTTTACTTAAAAAAGAATAGTCTACCCCCGAACTAAAATCTGTTTGAATTCTACGTAGGGATTGGAAACATACCCTGTTGTTTTAAAATGTGATGTGTGCAGGGAGACATTTCCTTGAATTGCCTATTGAATTATGCATTACCCTGTACATGCCGTTCTGTACAGCTATGCATAGGTCTGCCACCTCTGGTGTGAAGACAAAATAAATGGTTGCAATCACATCATGGAGGTAGAATCCACCACTGCCAGGCATCAGTAAAGACCCTGTAACGAGGTTTTGCAGGATCGTCCGATTGGTGTTTAGTTTAACGGGTGTGTGCAGGTCGAAGTTTTAGTCTGATGGAGGTGATAAAGAAAAGGTCAGAGGATCTTAATGGGAGGTTTCCTCCCTGAGGGGGGACTTAAATATCAACTGCAAATTTCATAGGAATCCTATCATTAGATGTTGAGGGAGCTTGTCAAGCACCAAAGCCTTTGTCAATAGGAAATTCAGATGAGACTGGTGTTATATAAAGGGTCACGGGGTCAACTTAATCATTAGAAGCTTTCATCCTGAGGCTACCGATATCTGGTTTCTAAGACCAGGAGCTGTTCTGCAGTCCAAGGTTTACACAGGTGTGTGAGGTGTAGGATTAAACTCAGGTTTTAAAGATGCTGGAGGAGATGAGATGTTTAAATGTTGGGTGTTTCTCTAAAGGGATTTTTTTTATAGACTTTACTGCAAAAGTGCAACTAGAATTATATAGAGTGCATTCCCCTGCCAAGGCCCAACAGTCCCCTTATGAAACCAGATTTAAAGTCTCTTGATTTTTATTTGGATGTGCACCAAATTGCACACACATAAATATAAGTCCCTTAAATATGCCCAATTTTATTTGTTCAAGGTCCATGAGTTCAACGGAAATCAAAAAAAAAAACACCTATCTCGTATTGTTAAAAAAAAATCCTGGATCTGCCTCCTAATCTGGATCTGCACCAACACTTGAAAGGTTCCTCCCTGAACTATACCCAATCCTTCCACTAAGTTCCTTTGATAATTTGTCCAGTAGTTTTTACATCACCTTTCTAATAAACAAACAAACTAGAGTGGTACTATGAGAGCACATCCCTCCACCAATGCCCAACACTCCTGCAATTCAGCCAAAACCAAATTACACACACAGAAATATCCGGCGGCTGAATATGCCAGATTTTGTTTCATCAAGATCTCAGTATGTTTCGTGGCTCCATCCGTAGTTTTTGCATCATCCTGCTAAAACTATCAAACAAACACAAGTGGACAAAACATTTCAATTCACTAGATCCGCATTTAAATTTTGATCTGCACCAAATTGCATACATATCGGTCTCCTGAACACACCTGATTGATTTTCATCAAGATCCCTGAGATATTTTTCTTACTTATTACTGGATCCGGATCCGCACCAAAATGTTATGGTCTCTTTTTATTGGGTAAATCTGCTAACAAATATAACTTCCTTGGCAGACGTAGTAATAGATCAGCATATTATTGTAATAACCTTTTTCCTATTGTAATTAATAAAATGAACAATTTGATACTTTAATACAACCTGAGGTTCTGCTCCACTCTCACAAGAGAAGCTCCACGACGACAGTTCTGCATCACTTGGACAATCAGGGATACTTAGAGGGCTTCCTGGTAATAATATATTAATGTCATCATCCGGCTTCAAGTCATCAGCCTCAACATTAAAATCAGTTACCGGTTTTAATGTTGTGGCTGATCGATGTAAATGGAGTTTCATGTTACATAATTTATGTAAATCCCGCATGTTATTGAAACAAATGGAGTGAGGTCACCGTGCGGCCCTAACTCATGAATAGCATGAAGCTGCATGTTCATATCTTACATGTTTTATTCGACATAGTCCTAACAAGCCCAGAGAAGAGATGAGCAGCTGCACGTGTATCATCATCTCCTTTGATCTCACTGTAGCATTAACTGAAACAATTGGATTCATATTCAAAGGTACTTTTACTGTTGGTAATTTTCCAATTCATAAACACGGAAATGCAGATAACATGTTGGCGCTCATTTGGTTGTTAGTTGCCAAGTCGCAGTGTTTGCATAATTAAGTGTAATCGAGACATGAAAGCAAGGCATACTATTTATTATGGATGAACCATGTTGTAAGCTGCACCATTTTAATAAGATACTCACTTGAGTCCATGCTACAGCCACCTGCAGGGAGCGCTGTACGAAGGAAAGTGACCACATCCACAAAGAGGCAGCAATGATTTCAGTGGTAAACATTATACCTGGATTTGTATCGGTTGCGAAATTTTGACTGGGTCATTTCACAAACATCCAAAAGTGAGAGCAGAAATCTGAGAGCGGGAGCGAGCGCACAGAAGCAGCCTGGGCACGAGAGGAAGGAATCAAACTGAAGTACAGATGCGTTTGTGTAAAAACGGTGCGTCTGAGTGCAGACTAACCGTTTGGAGCGGGAGCAGAGCCAATCTGCACACGAGCAGGAGCTGTTTGAGAGACAGGGCAGGGTTTTGAGGGAGAGGCTTCACCAAATCTGAACGTGAAATGAAGAAATAATGCTGGGGAAATGAAAGGCCACGCTCTTGAATAAAAATAGCAAAGAAAATCCAGACACATACTTTCAGACCATGACTCTGTACGTCACAGCCTGGGTGAAGACTATAGAGCTGATTATCCACTGTACAGTCAGACGGCAGGTTTTTTCCTATAGTCTACAATAGGTTGAGACCTTCTCTGTTCCTCATGATCTCACTAATTAATATCTGATCCCCTCATTTCACAGCTGAATCATACACCACCTGTCACTAATTTAATATTGTTATATAGTTATAATTTGGATAATCTAGACTCCAAGAATATCTGGCCTGCTGAACCACAAGACAGGACCAAATCATATTTCTAATATTCAAACATATTGTCACATTGAATTCATATTTCATTTTATTCCTTTGTAAAAGTTTGTCTGCAGTGTGCACAGTTGAACCATAAAGAATATTTTTTTACATTTCATTTAGCTGACGCTTTCATCCAAATCGACTTAAAATAGGTGCATTTAACCATGAGGGTACAAACCCAGAACAGCAAGAATCAAGTATTAAAAAAGCCAAAGTACAAAGTGCTACATGTAAGTGCCATATAAGTGCAACTTAACTGTGCAACTTTTGATTTTGATTTTTTTAATATAAACACCAGAGTTGACTGTGGTTTATTGGACATCGTCCCCTTTTCTTTCATTAGCGTCTCAGATTATATTATCTGATTCTTCCTTTTTCTCTTGTTCCCTTTGCATATCGTGTTAATCCTCCATCTCGCACACAGTATTAATACCTGCAGTGCATAGAGTGCATAAATACGTCCCCTGATGACACCTCACACACAGCACCACAATCTACCTCACACTTGACAAACTCGATGAACCTGTAGCCTCCCACATTGTGATTTTATTTTGTTAGATGACATAAACATTTTGCTGTTCTGTCTTTATGCCTGTATGTTCTGACACGTGCACCATTGTTTAAGTCTGCATTATATCTGTAGCTTTGTTGTATTGTGACAATGATGATGTTTTTTTCCCCTGAAACTCCTTTGACTACTGTACCATCAGTACTGCTGTCCTTCCTGATCCACAGCACAGCTTTCTACTAAGTTTCAGTCAATCCATCCAGTATTTTTGGCATCATTTTGCTCACAAACAAAACCAACCAACAGGTGACAACATAACCTGCTTGGCAGAGGTAACAAATGTCTCCTGGAATAATCCAAATATTCAGCAAAAACACTTTTCAAGCCTTATCTCGGTATCCAAAGGGGAGGTTGTGACAATATTCCCTTAAACCTGACTGATAGGCTGACGTGAACAGTACAAACATAGTTTTGGTTTAGATTTCACATTTGCTACAGAAAATCCAATGGGATACAACTGTCAACACAAAAAACTGGGCTCCTTCACATGAAAAGTGAATTCATGTAGCATTGACTTTCTCTGTTTTTTTTATCTTAAAAGAATAACAAAAGAATTGAACAGTGATAAGCTGTTGCTTGTTCCTCGTCTCATAAGCTTCCCTCGTACCATGCACGACGAGCACACCGTGTTATTGGCTGCTTTAATGGAGTAACTGAGACCTGTGATGTGTCATTTACAACAAACAGCTCTAACCACATGAAACCAACTGATTACACCTCTGCCTGGACACATAATCCCACCATGGCTGGGCAAATAAATAAATATATAAATGCGCAAATAAAAGCAGCTTGACAGAAGTAAATGAAAGCGTTTGTCCAGACAGTTGTTCAACACAAATCAGGCTCTATATCCAATTACCGCCTAAATAGGTGGTGAAGACACGTCTCGCTTTAAATCAGTCGGCAGCCTCGGTGCTGTGGCGTCATGACAGGCCATTTAAATTGATATGTTGTGTCTGCTTGTGGTTTTGCTCTTGGAAACAGCCTCACCCAATCTCTGCCGCTGACTAATTGGCTGTTTCACAAACGTGCTCTTTGTCTTGGGTTTGTGCTCAGCTGTGTTGTCTTTGCTTGTCATCCTACAGAGACCAGTGTCCTGCAGAGTCCCGCCTTCAGCAAGCAGCCCGGCAGCATCGTGTATCCTGTGGAAACGCTGGAGAGGAACAGGGAGGTGGTGTTCAGCTGCGAAGCCCAGGGAAGCCCACCTCCCATGTACCGGTGAGCGTGCGACTGCAGCGCTGCATCTGTTCCCCCCCCTCTCCCTCCCTCTCTACATTTCTCCTCTCCACTGATTCTGCTTGCTCTAATACAGCTGACGATGTCAACATCCTTCAGACTCAAACAACCCTATCACTTGCAAATGCCCCCTCTTTTCTTCAACAGTGTCGCTTTTTGGCAGCTCTGAATGCCAATGGAGAAAACTCTGCACTACCCATAAATCCTGTAGTGAACTTTTTAATGACTCAGCCAATAAGTGACGCTTCACACTTGGCTACTGCGACCTCACATTTATCTGCACCGATAGCATGTGAGTGACATGTTAAAAGTTGTCTTCAGTCTTTCAAATGGGAGCTTTCCATACATACACTGCTGATATCTACACAAATCACTCAATAAATATATATTGTAATTATTCTATTGTACATTGTAACTATCTATGTTAAAGAAAGTGACAAAATATCCAATTATCTGGATCTGCTTCACAGTGTAATGGGCTCTTCATTGGGTTATGCCCCACCCCTCCTCCAAATGTTGGAAATCAGTGCAGTAATTCTTTTAGTAATAGCAAATCAAATTTGGTGGAGGTATACTCCCATTAAATATTTTATCTTTGCCATGAAGAACCAGTGTTCAGTAAAACTACTGAACAGTCATCAGTGAGCCACACAGTTGCACCAGAGTAAATGAACATGGCCACTGTAGTTTATTTAAGTCACAAATATGCAGTCCCGCTGCTGAAAAATGGTAGAAGAGCACTGAATGTGTATTAATCTGAAGCTGAAAATAGTCCCCAACAAATTGAGGAATTTACCTTTTTACGTTTTCTAAAAAAGTGAAACATTTATAATGTTCTACACTGCCCAGCTATCTTGGGGTTTTCTTAGATCTCTCATCATTTCTTTACATCTGTTTCTGAAGCTGTGCATCTTTTTGGGAAACTATGGACTTCTGAGCTGAGGTGAAATGTATTGAGTGACAAACTAAGAAAATATTTTGATATTAAAGCATTTAATTGTATAGTGGATCTTGGGTCACCATCATTTAACAGTTTTTTCAGTATCACAAGTAATTCAGTTGATTGTTGTCAGCACATCAGCTTGCAAACAGGAACTGCCAGCAGCTAATGCAGATTGACTTTGTGATACATATTCATCAAACTGTCAGCAAAAATAAGCATAAAAAGCAGATCCGGTTTAATACACATGTCAATCATTGACTCCCATAACATGACAGTGACACCAAGCTGAGGAAATGTTCATCACAAACAGAAATAACACAGGAGTGACACAATCCATGAAAAATTATTATTTTGTTTTGCTCTACATCAGTAATATTTCTGACAGTATTGGGCATGAAATATCCAATCACCATGGATTTGTCCTTTCTGGAACACTGACTATATCTATTGTCTTTGTATTTCAAGATATTCTCTCTCTGGGATACACATGAACATGCTGCACAGATTCACTGTTTGAGAAGCAAGTATGAAAATCTCCCTGCTATTTTATCCCCATTTTATGATGAAGACTCATCAAACCAGTATTCTTTAAGAGGTCTTAAAATAAGTAAAGTGTTGTCTACAAGCTTCACAATCTTTAGGAATGTTTCATCAGTGTGACTCTTGATAGCACAGTCAAAATACGAGGTAATTACAGAATTATGGATTTGCAGCTTTCTCGTTGTTCCGTCGCGAGCCGACACGATGAACCGTAACAGAGATCACGTATAGCTCCTCTGATCTGACGGTTTAATCCACACACTCTGCATGACACTTCTGTTCTAAATCTAGAAACCGGCAAGTTTCTAATCTGACAGAGCCTGAAGCTGCCTCCCTGACACTCAGATATTAATAATAATAATAATAATAATAATAATAATCATAATAAAGAGAGATAGAGACAGTTTTTGTCTCAGATGTATTTAGGGCTTTTAATTCCAAATGTGAGTCCCAATTCATTGTTGTCCGAACAGTTACAAAGCGGAGACGTGTCTATATTCTGTAACCCTGGGTATTGTAATGGCGTCCTCAGATTCACTCTTCCATTCATCCCGGATGTAACCGCCCCAGGATTTGTCTCCTTATGCATTAACAAGAGTCTTGGCTCCGTTGTCTCTAGCTTTAGAAAAGACTTGTTCATCCCCACAAGTCAAGCCTGAGCTGATCAGGATCATAGGAATCTATTACATGAATTCTATTTCCTGGTGGATTTTCTCTTCAAGTCCCTGCTAGAATCGTGTCTTGTCTGTGTGTAGTCTGGGAATGCATGCTAAGCTCTGCATGCACCTTGCTCCAACATCTTTCCTTTTATTTCCTCCCGCAGAGTTCAAAGAGCAGTTGTTTTGTCCTTTTTTCTTTTTTTTTTTTTATTCCTCCTCTCTCTCATGGACCATTAGTCTATTGAAAGGGTGTGGTGTTGTGTGGTGGCATTTCTGGCGAGTAAAAGTTAAAATCAATCGTATTTGCTGACTGAAATTGCTGGAGTAAGATTTGAAAGGATCGGTACATTTAATACTTGGGATTGGGCCAGTTCAGAGGATGACCTAAATTGCTGTTTCCTGTCAAGGTCGCTGTGCGGTCCTGGGAGAGCAGCTGACGCCTTGTTTGCAACGGCTAAGTCACGTTCAAAAGTTTACTAATTGCACATCGCACAGCAGTGAACTGTGACAGCTTGAGCTGCAGTGTTTACATTAAATGTCACCAGCAGGGATATTGTCTGCGCTGAACCCAGATAAGGGAAAACATAGGGGATTTTTTTTACACTTTAACAAGTGGAAAATTGGGAGGTTGCATGAAAATATCAATTCCAGGCACTGAAGTGGCTTGTTAAAAATCCTATAATAAATATGGACTTTTTTTTACGTTTATACTGAAGCTGTATAAACCAACATGCATCAGCAGACTTTTCCTCTTTAGGGTGTTTTGACACACAACATCCCCAAACCAATAAGCAGTCTAATTCTGCACAACGGTGTCAGAGGAATAGTTCCACATTTTTGGCAAATCTGCTTATTTGTGTTCTTGCAAGAGTCACATGAAAAGACTGATGCTGCTCTCATGAGTGCCCGTTAAAAATAAGGTGACAAATGTGAAAAGTACAACTCAGCAACACGAGCTTCATCAGTGTGATTTACAGAATGTGCGGAAACTACAGCCCATCGTTGAAGCTGGATCACTTATCCAATTAGAGGCAGACACACGCGGTGGATTGTCAGCCAGCAAAGAATGCTCTTCAAAAGTACACAACAAACTGAAACACAAATACACCTGGGTGTCGATTTAAAAGTGCTCACACTGTGAAAAAACTTTGAGACTGTTAGCAATTTTTTGTTTTCTGATTGGATTCATTTTGATACTGTCATTTGAAGATGCAGAAACTCTTAAAGCAAACTCTGGCCTCCGGGCCAAAATCGTCCTGTGAGTCAATTGGATCAGGCCCCCAAGAAAATGGCAAAAAGGTTCCGGTTCAAATCCCGGTTTGGACCGGGTCTTTGTAGCTGTTTTCAGATATGACCTGCGGGTAAAATCTGGAGAATTGGCTGTGAAGTTTACTCAGACTTTTCCTTTCACACATGCACAACACAACGGGAGGTTTTCTGCACAGACGCGTTCACAACAGCACCAGATCCTCTGCATTATTCAGGTGAGAGGTGGAGCAGCCGGGTGCAGCCGACAGAGGCAGGAAGTGACGTATTAACTACGCCGCGGAGATCACCTGATCTTCTTAAAAAAAAAACAGACACCGGTATCAGGTCTTATCACCACAACCTCTCTTGACATCTCCGTCGGTGTCTTCTACGTGTCTGTCACCATTTTTCACCAGGAGATATTTCTACAGACATTATACTTGGAGGCCAGGTGGTGAAAGTCAGTGGAAACTGCAGAGCATCTCACTTGGACATTTGCGTTCACACATGTTCCTCCTCCGGAGAAAATACTGAGGAACTGCGGAGATCAGTGCATGTCTGAAAGCAGCTTCTGACTGGAGTTTGCATGTTGTCCCTGTGTCCTCGTGGGTTTTGTCAAGCGTCTTCCCGCAGTCCAAAGACATGTAGATTGGGGATTAGGTTGAATGAAGACTGAATTGACTGTAGGTTTGAACGTGAGAGTGAATGGTTGTTTTTCTCTTAATGATGACCCTGTGATACACAGGGGACCTGTCCAAGGTGTCCCCCACCTCTCGCTCAATGTCAGCTGGGACATTGTCCGCTCCCCCCGCGACCCTCAAGAGGATAAACAGTACAGATAATAGAGGGATGGATGGAGAAAAAAAACAACTCAGCAATCCCCAAAAATTTCAGCAATTTTATGTGATAAATGAAAATACATAACACAGTAGAATAGTAGTTACTGACAGTAAAATTGTGCCCACATACATTTTGGGTGACTATTTTAACAATGAGCTTAAATCCTCTGCTTGTTGCGGTCACATTCAGACAGAGACAATGTTACACAGGCAAGTTTTATGGTGAGCAAGCTAAAAGCTAAGAAGCGGAAACTTCATTCACAAAGAGAATTTGCAAAGGGTAAGTGTCTTGTTGCCGCTGCAGAGCTGCTTGCTCTGGACAAAGTAAGACTGAGCATTGTGTGCAAACACTGCACTTTCTTATTCTGCAAGAACAAAAGCCTCCTATGACCTCTGAATATGCTGGTGAGTTTGCAAAACTCATTCAGGCATTTGGCGAGAGGTTTCAGGTTATGAAAAATGAATAAAAGGAACTGAAAGTGTTGATTAAGTTGTATAACGTGGAGCCAGCTGTTGTGCCTGACAAACCTTAACATGAAATAATCATGCTGCAAAGCAACAGCAAGCTCAAAGGGAAGAACAACAACCTCCCTCTGCTCGAGCTCTATGAACTGTACGCACGTCCCAAGGATTTCCCATCCTGAGGAGACGCGCACTGAAGTCTCTGTTTGGGGCAACCAGCTGCTCAGAGCACCTCTTTTCAAACTGACTCTTACAAAGATTCAGCTCCACTCAGCACTGACTGACCCCAACCTGAAAAACCTGCTGCGAGTAGCATCATCGTCATCGATGCAATCTGACATCAAGTCAAAGAGAAGCAGTTGCAGCCAAAGCCTCTTTCAAGAGTTTAGTGTGATATGTGTTCAATAATTCAGTATGGGCCTCAAAGAATGTTATTAGAAGTGAAATCTCTCTTTAAAAGCTATCACCTATGTGTCTAGCTTTCATTGGATAACTGATAAAGATTCAGCATAAAGGTTACGTTTTTAGACATTCTGTACTTAGGCTCTGTGTCGAAATGTGGCGTCATGGTTTACTTAAACGGGGGCTGGTTGGTGTTTACACACCTCGGAAAGAAAGACCTTTGGACAGGGACAATTCTAAGATCAACACGCATCTCACCATGCATACAGTGCGGGGTTCACAAAAACAGGCCAGGGGAAATCAGAGGCTGATAACCTTCAGATGGCTGTTATGTTATGTGCATGCCAGTTCAAGTCCTCCTGTGAAAATCAAGTTTTTAACCTTGTTAACAACTTCCTATGTTGGTTTTATATCATACAAGTCTTGTCATGAGCAAAGTAAGCACTACAAATTCCATGGCTAACAAACAGCACAAACAAATAAACACTGTTTTTGTTGGAAGTCTCTGTTTTGGGTACCAACCTGATTGTGTGGCTACTTAGACAGCTGTAACTCTTTTGGACCGTGTCCTTATCCCCTAAATCAAATAAGTCATCTGGAGCCCTCTCTGCTGCAGCTTGGTGGCTGGTGTCCAGCTGTCTTTCTGTCTCTTTGTCTCTCTCGTCTGCCGTCTCCCTCTCATCTGTCAGAGACTCTCCATGGTCTTCTCTTTCTCCTTGAATTTCGAACAGAAACAAATAGCATATGTTGTTAACTAGGAAAGTGTTGATGAAGATATGATGTTTAGAATGAAGTCCACAGACATAATAATATATATAACAATAACAATTTTGACTAACCTGGTTCTTCCTGCTCACTCTCTCCTCTCCATCCTCCTCTTGGCCTCTTTGACAATAACACATAACGATAACGGAGCTACAAAACAACATATACCGTGATAATAAATGAAGCAAACAAACAGAGCATTTTTAATGTAGATATATGTAAGAAGTGGTTGGGGAGAATCCACATTTGTTGACAGTACATCATTACACTTCTTAGAATTGTAAAATCATTGTGATGTCCACTGCTGATGTCCAAGACTGTAGGGGAAACAGTAGCTTACATGGCTGATGTGGTCTTGACTACCTGTCCACTGTCTTACCTGGTTCATGCTCTCTCTCCTCTCCATCCTCCTCTCTCCCTCTTTGCACGGGCAATAACACATAGACATATTGTATGGAAATAGAAAAGAAGTATATACTTGTAATCTGGTCATAAATAAAGCAAACACAATATCTATGATGTAAATAAATGTAAGAAGAGGTCGGGGAGAAGCCACATTTGATAACAGTATACAAAGAGACCACTGTAAAGACTGTGGGCAAAGCAATGACTAACATGGATTTAGTTGAAAAACTCCACAGGTTCAGTGTGGACCTGCAGAAACAATCCCTTAGTGTGTTGTCGTTTGTCCATTCAGTAGAAACAACTATTCTTACACTGAAAAAAGCAATTTGTTTCACCAACTTAAAAAATGACTGAAATTGGTTACGCACAAATGAAGCCTCTTTTCTCGTGAAGCATTTGACTGTCACCACCTCTGATATTCAGCCTTATGAACCTGTTTGCCAACACAAATGGAGTCTCTGGGCTCATGGGACAAACAGTTCAGAAGGAAACAGTAACAGGAATGGTGTTAAACTTAACTGAACCCAGAACCTTTACTGTAACTAGCCGGGGTCGGGGGCAAACGCGTAAAAACCCAAACCAGTATTTTTATTAATACATTAAATCACCAGGCTTAAGAAAAGGAGCAGACCGCCTAACAATCACAGCCTCATAAACCAGATGGTGTGGTATTATGCCACTGTGTACGCGGCCTGTTGTTACATGATTGCATAAAGCATGTGCCTAACAAATGGAACTGCTGTTCTGGCCTGCTTGCCAGCATAAATCACTGTAAATAGAATTATTAAATAATCTCGTTTACATGTGTTTGATGGAATCTGTTGCTCCAATGCGCGGAAATGGACGATTTTTGGAATCCAAAGCTCGTTCTGTCTCTGTTCCCGCACCAGTCTCAATTTATCTGCTGTTAGAGCGTTTCACAGACATTTGAATATCTGTCACTTAGCTGCTTTAAAGTTGTTATCTAATTGGCTTAAAGCACCAAGAGTTGTCTGAGGGAATTCAATTTGTCACCAAAGAGAAATTGCAGCACTGGGTGGGTAATTATCTTAAAGTACCACTATGTTTAACAACCCCACACACATGAACAATGTGGCGCATTTAGGGATTCTGAATGTCTTCCTCCAGCTGGGGTAATTCTTCTTCCTTTTCTGTGCGGGACGTGATTACCGACTCAATACATCAAAAAAGTGTGCGGGCTCAATTAACTTTTCAGGGTACGGCTCAGATAAAGCAGCGAATCAACAACTGTCAGAGAAAACCTTTTTACAACAATGTTTTCATGCTGTCACCTGATTAAACCATTTTGAATTTGGGGTTTTCAGAGTTTGGCGGGGCAATTACGACTGTGAAAAGGCTGCGTTTATTATTGATGGGATCCTTTTTTAGAAAGGAAAAAGCCACTTTCTTAGTCGGGAAGTGACGTTTGGAGCCCCCCTCCTCTCTCCGGCCCACTCTGCCTTTTTCCATTCAAGTCCAAGATGCTCCTTGGCCGTAAAGTACTGTTGAAAATTTTGATTTTTGTTTGTTTCAGCTGAAAATGAATCGCTGCTGTAGCCCTGTGAGACGACAGCCGCCACCACCCCCATCCACCCCCCCTCAGGCTCTTCTCTATTGTGTGTAGCAATAAGGCTCCAGAGAGTGTGCACTTACTTATGACTGAACTGGAGAAAGGCCATGAAAGACCATTGTGCTCCACATTTTGTCTATTAAAAGAAAAAAAAAAGTCTGTAGAGGCAGGTTGTGAGTGCTGCAGCATCCAACCCACAAATACCCTGCTGCTGCTGAGACGCTTCAGTCTGTGGGTAGGCGGGTAAGCAACACAGTCTGACATTGTTTTTCATGTAATCAGCTCCTACTTGCGTATTATGTGATGATCCGGCACCAAAAACAGTGGTCGCGGCATCGAACATGGATTTTCTGCAACGAAATGGGCCAATGAGTCTGCTGTATATGGCATTATACTATAAAAGGTGTAATATAGCAAGGAAATACAACAGTGATAACACGACAGCAATGTCACTGTTTTATTCAAAAAGGGTCTTCTTATGCCTCAAAGACACCAAATTGGCACGGCAAGGGGGAGTTAAGATAGCAGGGCACAAAACAGCTTTGCACAACTTCTGTCTACTGTACCAAAGGGCTTTAGCAAAGCCCCTTTTTTTTCACATCAAAGAGTCGTTTCCTTTCCAACTGAAACAATACGCTGTTTTCTCTGGCTCAGGCTGAAATTATTGAGTGAATATAAAAAAAAATGAAAAAAATCAAAGCACAAGGAAATACACAACTTCTCCATAAAGAAATAATCAACTGCAGAATCACCTCGGGCCCTAATCAAATATGCATTGTCCATTTTTCAAATAGGGTATAAAACGCTACTTTTGTGCTTGTTTATCTTTGCGGTACCTTTTATTGCTTTTATGGTTGTACATCCTTGATAACAAATAACATAGCATTTGTGTTCACTCGCTGTAAATAAGTTATGGCTTGAAAGCATTTTTCTGATTTCCTCCCACCTGTGTTTCCTCCTAATAATGTGCATCTGTGTGGAGAGATTGGAGAGTCGGTTGCCATTTTAAGTGAATTATACCCTTCGCTGATCACCCCTAACACCAACGATAATCATGTGGCTGGAATGCACAAGTGTGAAGGCATGGTTGCAGGCATTTGTTTTAATTGTTGCACCATCATGATTAAGCAGTGTGTTTATGCGGTTTGACTGGGGCCTGCCAAGATGGATGGCCTGCAATGCTATCCATTCTCCGAGAGTCAAGTCCTTGGCACCATGGAGGTTTAACCATTGCTTAAATTAACACTAAGCTGGAGGGCATGATTTCAGGGCCCTCTCCACATTCTCTTTCTTTCCTGTTAAAAAAAAAGTAAAATGCACAAGTCACCTTCTTTTTCTTCTTCTTCTTCTTCTTCTTCTTCTTCTTCTTCTTCTTCTTCTTCTTCTTTTGAACACTTCCATTGCCCCAGTCTACACGGAACAATGTTTAATTTGTTTATTTACATCTGAGGGTTTCTCCACTTATTTATTTTTTATCATGTCTTTTTCTTCAGGTGGAAACTGAACGGTACAGAAATCAGTCCCAAATCTGGATCTCACTACAGCCTCTCCGGAGGCAACCTCAGAATCAACCGTCTCAACAAGGACCAGGACGCTGGAACGTATCAGTGCCTCGCCTCCAACTCCTTTGGGACCATCGTGAGCCGAGAGGCCAGTCTCACCTTTGCATGTGAGTCTTTTTTACATTTTTTCCATCTTCTCTCTGTAGGCAAATATTGGTGGTTTCCAGTTATTCTCCAGGATGACATTGCGGCTTCTGCTTTTTTGGGGGAATTATTAAGTCCCAGTGTGTGGTGACTAGATTTTAATCTGAGTCATCACTGCAGATCAAATATATCCTACAAAAATCCAATTAAAATGAAACTCGTACGGTAAATAATAGAACTCTGTTACTGAGCCAGTGGTAAGAGATTTATTCTTTTACTTGAAGCTACAATGTTCAGTACTTTTTTATAGTTACACCACATCAGAGGTGGAAAAAAGCTACAGAAAACATCCACCTGAATCTGTTGGCCCTCGGCTTCATGGCGCTGTTTATTGTATTCCAGCTCATTGTCCAGCTGTCCAGCCAACAAGTCTTTGGGTCACTCTCACTGCTCTCACAGGGTCGTTTTTCAGCCACAGCCAGCACAAAAGGCATTGAAGACAACTGGCTCAGCACTAAACAACAGGCACAGAATTAGCAACTAGCTGGTGAACACGGTGGAGCATTTAGCAACCAGAGCGCCAGATAGATCCCTCAGGAACTGGTAGAGATGGAAAACAGAGCTGAAAGAGAGAAAATGACTCCAGATGACCGTCAATGTTGCTCTGTTAGTGCTGCATTAGTAAATAAGCAACAGTTTGATACCAAGTTCACCATCTTAGGAGCATTGTACCTCGGCTCATTGTTTAGGTTTTTTGTCCTGCAACTCATTTCCAGATAAACACCACCAGACATCACACAGACAGGGTCAGCAGCTAGCTGGTAAAGCTAGAGGAGCTTTGAGTCAGTTCAGAGCCAGAGATTTCCCTCAGGACTGAGGGGAGATCCAAATTGGAGCTTAAAAAGGAGTAAATATTAGATTGACTTACATACATTGGACACAAATATGACTGACTGAAGGGTAGGGTATGTAAATATTTAATCTGCGAACATGTTTGCCAAATCAACTTCATAAGATGATTATAGTTTTTTTTTTGCTTCCCCCAAGAGGCTGAAAACATCGAGAAGTATTCAAAGCAAAGTGTACAAAGCATTTAAAGTGAAAATTATTCATTATTCATTTGATCATAATCTTTGAGTGTTACATTATGGTATTAGCCTATAGTTGCTCCAAATGGAGCTGCTGGGTAGTTTAATCTAGAATTGAAAATGGTCTGTACTTACACTATATAGCACTTTCCTAGTTTTGATGACTACTCAAAGGGTTTTAGAGTCCACTTTTACCTCTCAGCCATTAACACACACATTCATACAGTGCATCTATGTGCAGCACTTTCTCAAATACGTCACTCACACACTGCTGGCACAGCTGTCAGGGACGGAGGAGCCGGGGATCGGACCACCAACCTTCTGGTTAGTTGACCATTACTTGTAAGTGGTCCATCACTTGTAATCAGCTGATTGCATGTTTATGTGTCTCTGCAATAGGGCTTATCGATTGTAATCGAATATAAAAATAGTTGGTTACTAATTTAGTAATCGATTAGTCAGGTCTCTTATAATGCATGACACACACTGTGGCAGCCTCTCCAGGGGTAGGGGCAGTAAACCAGCCAATCCTGTGCCTTGCTTTGGTCACGTGACGACGCCGTAAATGGCAGACACAAACACAGCTAAGGATGCAGCAGTGACAAGTCGTCACAAGTGGGAGAACACCTTTTATTAAAGCCTTCTTGGATTGTTCGCTGCAAACTGTGTCAAGCTGACTTCACTTGGAACAGCAGCACAACATCACTTTGGTGTGAACCTGAAAAGAAAACTGTTGGAGCCATTCTTCTTCTTCTTCTTCTTCTTCTTCTTCTTCTTCTTCTTCTTCTTCTTCTCTCGGTTTACTGAAGGGTCGTTTACAACCTTATGTTCACATCACAGTAATGTTGTGTTGCTGTTTCATGTGAAATCAGCTTTGTAGAAGTTTTCTTTGAGGTTTAAACGTAAAGTGTTCACACACTTTTAACAACTGTTGCTTCCCCTGACTCAAGAGGAGAGAGAGAGAGAGAGACCTATATGATGAATGAAGAGAGAGAGCGCTGATAGCCAACACAAAGCAGTGAAACAAAACACAAACCTTAATTTTCAGAGTGCTTTTGTTCTAAAGCACAAAAACAACCTGCTGGACGATGTTGCATTGCTAAGTTTGACATAAATACAGACGTGAATTCAGGTCAGTGCAGCTGTGAGCGACAGACACTCATCCCATCACCCAGACAGCCTTTAACTTTTCTTAAACAAGTTTGACTATCCAGAATGAACAATTAAAATATCTTCAAACTTGTTTTGACTATTAATACTTTTTTTATTTAAGATATGTAACATCATTCTGACATGTCACAACAATATCATTAATTCAGTTTTAAGAATTGTTGAATTGTTATTATATTATATTACATTATATTATAATAAATTATAAATACATTTTCATTCCACTTTTAGATATCTACAATTTATTTCAGACTTTTCATGATTCAAGTTTGTGACATCTACAACACCGTTCTGACAGGTTCAAACTTAAGGGTTAGGGGTTAAATTGAGGTGAATTTAACCTTGACCTTGAATTATGACAAGTCAGAATCAAATTGTAGATATCTGAATCCAGAATTATCATCATAATTAAGTTGCAGATGTCTATAATAAATATAAAGACAGCATTGTACAAGAAAATTAAGTTGTTTTATGAATAAACTCCTGGAAAGGGTCAATTGTAGCTTTTGTCTTTTTATCCGATAATAATTGATTAATCAAAAAAGTAATCGACAGATTAATCGATTATCAAAATAATTGTTAGTGGCAGCCCTATACTCTGCAATGGAACTTGCAACCATAGCTGTAAATTAAATGTAACACACTTAAAACTGTGCCTTCCACCTCTGCACTTCAGTGTCTACTTACCTGATTTATATATACAGTTTCTCAGTGATATTTAGGTATTGGTTATAAACAGATTGAACCTTTCGAAGTGCAATGTCAGCACTATCAGTTCTTTAGATTAATGTTTATAATGATTCTTTTTTAAGTGATTTCCGACCATTATCATCATAGATGGTTTGACGGATGAGTCTAGCTGACAGCCTCTGAGCTTCATATTCCTATAGCAGGAGGAAGTCAATAAGTGCTGTCTGTGTGAGCCAGTATCGGACAGGCATAAATGATGGCATTAACAGCTACTGAGTGATCGGTGGCTCAGATTAGATTCTGAGGTTTAGCGTTTGGAGACGAGGCCACCAATATGTCTCAGGCCATTTGTTTGGCGACTCAATCCACAATCAGATTCTGCTGGTGGATTTCCACATTGATAAGATGACAGTTCGATCAATTGTTAGGCTCTGACCTTACCAGCCTTCAGTTGTCAGAGTGGGGAAGTGCATGTATGACCGGGTGTCATCTATCTTCTTTATTACTCTTGTTGTAGCTTAATTAACTCCACATCATGATTGAATGGTGAAGGTTCAAGCGAATAATTTAAAGGTCATCTGGTGTTACTGGAAAGTGTCATGTAATTCTTCATAGAAATTTAAAGAAAATAAAGTGCTTCGGTTCTTTCTATCCATCAGGGAGGGGGGGCAGAGATACTTTGCTCCTTAAACTCGGACTTTCAGCCAAATACACTCCGTGCACACTTTATGTGCAAGTGGTGTTTCAGCACCTATCACATTTCTCTCCGGTAAAGGTTGTGACCTTTTGGTGGTAATTAGTTTTATACATAATTTGGCTGAGATTTTAACACTAGACAGACTTTGAGCCTATTCATACCTCTAATAAGCCCAGTGGTAATTACAGCTGTCAAAGAGCCAGAATGGGAGTCATCATCTGCAGCTATAAAAATGCACATCTGCTACACCTGAAAGTTCAAAAGTCGAGACTTTTAAAGATTCTCAAATCTTAGATCTAATTTTGTACTGTCCTGAGACTTTCTTATTTCCTGTAATTGATGTTTTTCCTTTTAGATCCAGTGGGACATAATGCAGGGAGAGAGCATCTGAGGGTGTATTTGTTTGAAGCATGGAGGGATGGGATTGTTAAAATATGTGTTAGTTCTGCTTTATTGGGGGAATTTCTTGTGATTTGCATCTAATCCTAAGAGAAATGTGTTTTTGATGTAAAAACAGAACAAGAAAATGATTGTTTTTGTTTGTTGTTGAAGGACAGGACAAGCGTTTGTTTTTTTATCCCACAAAATGCTAACAAATATTGTCTGTGTAGCCAAAGCCTGATAAAGGAAGTGGCAAAGGTTTATAGTCACAAAATATGACAAACATTGCTTATTCTTCTTATACTTGAACATGTGAGTAGTCTAAACGTGGTGCTGTAAAATGCAAAGTCTCAGAAGTACCGTGGCGTATTTGCTTCTGTACGATCTGGCTGAGTAAGTTAAGATGAGCACTGTCTCTTTTGGTCAGTCCTGCACAGCACACACCTTCACAATCTCTCCCCTGGGGCAAACAGAACAAAACATATATTGTCCATATAGAGAGTGGGGGCCACTGGTGTTACATAGTCATTGTAGGAGACACAATAAGATAGATCCTGCACCGGTCCAATATATATTGAGCTGAATACATTAGAGAATACAGTACAGTTGAGGTATACTGTGAAAAAGCTTCGTAGTACCCAGAATACACAACCTTTATTTAAGGTGGCCACGCATGCATTTTTGATCTGTATCATGTGTTTTGAAGGGAGGGTCAAAAATCGTTACTTTGGACGCACAAGTTGTAAAACACAAACTTGTTTGACAGAGGGAGAAGAATGCTTCTGATAGCCGCAGCTGACTCTGCCAGCCATTATTTCCAGTATGAGTCTCAGCTAACTTAAAGATGGACTCCATTAACCTGCTTTATCTAACTACATGACTGGCAGGCAGTGTCAGGAATCAAACAAAGACGAGAGGAGCTCCTTTTCTGGATCTGACATGAGACCAAGCCTGTTCTTACAGGTCAGGACCCCTCATGGGTGGCACAGCATGTGGGTGGGTGTCGGGCAGGATTTTGGGAGATATGAAGCCTCAAAAGCACATTTCTTTATTTTAATAATTACTGAATTTCTATAGGATTCATTTCCATGTTTAATTTAATACAATTCAAGTGACATTACAGCGTCGCTACTCTATGAATACTTGTCAACTAAGTCGTACTGTGAGCATTTGGAAGCAGCTAAAGATAGAGATTGTTTGTAAGCTGATATTTGAGCTAGCAAAGAGGTGAATTAGATTAAATCAATTCGATTAGTGTCTGTACCAGAAGATAATAAACACTGCATTGTCATGCTAGGCGTACTTAAATGAAATGAAGTGTGCATGAGTTTCTCCTGTAATGACAAAACCGCAGAGAATTGTACCCACTTCACAGTTTCCTTCAATTCTACAGAGCTTTTTTGTTCTCATCTTTTATTACTGTTTTTTACAATTGTTTCTTTTATCTTACCGTTGTTTTTTTTTGGGATTGTTGTTCATTTAATACCCAAGCTTATTGTTTTGGTTTTACTCTTTCGATTCAGTCTCGTCGCTCTCATCTGAGTCATTTCAAGTGAAAAAGCCCTGATAACCCCTGGACTAGCCATACATGTATGTTGAGCATGGGTGTATTTTTAGGGGTTGTTGGAGAACAAAGCAGTTACATTGGGTTACATTCTACAGGTGACCAGAAACAGAGACCTGTAGCTCCATGTATGCAGAACCTTTGGACTCTAGTAGGACAGCCCTATTGAATATGATTCCATAATATGTCAGATGTGTATATAGTGTTCATCTTGTTTTGGAATTCTGTCCTTGAGTGGCCCAAAACTAGAAATGAAAAAAGTGAAAGACAGCTTCAACCCTGCACAGCAGTTTCTTATGTAGTACACTACAAATAAGTGTAGTGGATTGCAAACACTACATTTTGACAAAACCACTCAAGGTCTACTTACAAGCTATTCAGTGCTCAAAAAATATTGTACATTGTAGCACTAATAACAGATAAAGTGAGGTTCGAGTAGCACTTGAACACCTTAAACAACCTTAAACCAGTGACATTCAACGTGTCAAAGCAGCCGCCCCTGGTGTCTGTCTGAATCAGTAATAACTGCAGAGCTCAAGCACGAATTAGAATCGTTCAACAGTTGTTGTCAATAGTTTATTACATGTACATGCAAAGGTCGAGTCGTGAGAACATAGCATTTTTCTTTGTAGTATTGTGCAAAATCTTAGCGAGTGCAAACCCAAAGTCCAAGACATTTTTAAGGTGGTAGTTTTTTGTAAATTACCAAACAAGTCTGTGCTGTTGGTAATTGTTTTGACTCATCTTGAAGGAACTAGGCAACATCTGATAAAGAAATCCTGATAGTGAGTCAGTGGGAGCAGGAGTTTCCAGGTTGTAGCCCATTGAACATGCTGTGCATTCTAATTTAGTCATTCAGTGATTGGTGTGAAGGATTTCTCCCTTTTCTTTAATTAAATCCACAATGGTGGCGTCTTCATTTCGTTCCTAGTGAGTAATCTTTCCAAAACCCATTATTGGTGTGGCTGAAGTCACATTGAATTTTTCACAGCACAGTAAGGGTGAAGTTGTGTCTGTGCTCAGTATCCTGAACTTGTACCCATTCTATATTCTGTAGTCAAGAGCAGACACATAGGACAATAAAACAAAGTTCTTCTGCAAAATTCTGTCTTTGGGGCGAACAATCATTAGTGAACATACTCCACAATGCCCTCAAGGTTATTCTTTGAGATTGGCAGTACTCCAAATGCTTCAGCATCCCTCTCCGTGTCACAAACTTTTGATGGATGATGCTACTCCTCTCAGGGGTTGTGGCTGTCTACCTCCTGAGGCAAGGATAACTGATGGGCAGTGGGCGCTCCCACTCAATACTTGCTGCCCTTGATTAGTATGTCTATTGATTCTGTATCAGTGATTATGTAAAAGATGTACACCCATAATTCATACTGATGAAAAGGCCGTACATTCAATATGGGAATCACCGCGTGGGCCTCTTTTATGGGTGGCACCGATCAGGGCTGTGCTTTGAATGCGATGCGGAGCTTATTCAGCATTGAAGTTTACATGACGCCGCTGCACGACTAGAGATGTCACGAAGGTCCAAGTAAAAAGAAAAAGATTTTGAAAAAAGAGCTTGCCTTGAAACACTCCCTGCATTGTGTGGGAGTTTGTATTCAGCTGCTGATGCGGTGTCAAATCAGTGTTAGACAAGCTAATATTTTGCCAAGCATATCAGGGTGAAAATTCCCGATGTCACCAGAGTAGGCCTAAAAGCCTTGAGGGGGCACATGAACACCTCATTTAAATGCAAATAATCCTCCAGACTCCTCTCATCTGTTGTGATAATGTGGAGTGAGCATATTGACTTAGTTAATGAGGTGTAAATAGCTAATGGGTGTACTCTGGCTTTTACTTTTTATCTGCGGTACACTATCAAGCTATCACTCTTGAGAACCTGCTATAAGGTGGCATAACATTCCCAGGATTTACTGTTTACCGCTCTCTGAGAACCATCCAGGCCGAAAGATAAATGGTGGCTGTGTCTGAGACTAGGGGAAATGGGAGAACAGAGATAATACAGATGCTGTTAAAAAGAAGTGTCAGCATCATCTGTGATGCCAGTTTAAGCTGAACGGTATTTTATGCCTTGTTTATTTACAGTATTTGAACACTTTAATCTAGTCACTGATTTAATTTACATCCCTAAAAAAGACAAGATGTGACTACAGTTTGTTGTTAGAGGGGATGATGTTCATGGTTCAGCTCTGCTTCCTATAAATGACTTATTGACTTAACTTGGTAAAGTTAACGATTGTATTTAGAGTCAAGTCATGAAAATGTTTATACAGACTGTATTTGCAAAACATTCACAGACTGTATATTTTTATAGAGATGTTCTGATACAGATACTAGCATCGGAAATTCCTCAGATATTGCGGAAAATTTCGCATTGGACATCTGCAAGTATGCTTATCTACAGATCAGATACCACATCTTTAATGTATATTAGTTTCACCCGGATAAAACTGCAATTTTCTTTCACCGGAAATCACTTCTTCACTGCTGCTCCAAAACAGCAGTTGTGCTTTACTGCCTCTGACAAGTGCTGTATTTTGAATGGCAAAGCAGTGATTTGTGGCAGTGTAGCGTCCGACAGAGCTATAGCTAAAAAGTCAGTAATTTGGCAATATTTCACCCTGGAAAGTCCCATAAGTAAAACGTCACAGTTCTGTGGCATTCATTAAAGGGTTTCACCTGATCCAGGCCACATAACAATTACATCAATCATCACAGCGTTAGTAGCATAAAGCTGAAAGTACATGCACTGGGTTTGAATCGGTGCTTGTTATTGGCCAATATTCAAAGTCCTGTTGTCAGTATGGGGAGGAGAAAAAATGGTATACGAACATTTCTTACTTCTAATTTTCCACAACATAGCAGCTCACACCAATAAAGCATGTCTGTTTTTATGATCACATGTAGGCGCTCAAGGTGAGGTAAAGCTTGTCGTCTTACCTCAATACTGACAAAGTCATCAATAGGCACAACCAACAATGAGTTTACATTATTCACACTGAACCAAAGCCACAATCCTCCGCCAACTTGAACTAAAGGGCTTTTGTTGGGAGTCCGGATGTGCAGCCTGTGTTTGAGGACTAAGTCCTGCACGATGTTCACCAACCATCCACACTGACCACCCTGAAAGCAGCACGTAAATAGTCTTGTGGGACCCTGGAGGAGTTGTTATTACTGAGGAAATAACCCTGGTGATGTCACAAGGGTTATTTCTGGGCCAAACTCTGCACACTTGCTCGTTTGCTTCCTTTCTTTATCTTCACATGAACATATTTAATATTTCCCCATTGTTTTTATGTGTGTAACTGAACTCTTTGTTGTCAAAACCAGCTGGTCTCCAACGGCCCCTCGAGGAAGGAATGACGTGTATTAAATGGATTTCAGCTGAATAGTGAATACTGCTATTTACACCTCATTAACTCCTGCTGCTTGGTGCATGTAGAGAAAGAGAAGCAAGAATTACAGTCAGTTGCTGCTTTATTAGGTGCACCGGCTCTAATTCAGTCTAATACAAGTCCTGCAACAAATCATTTATCTATTAAGTAATGAGGTAAAGTTTTTGAAATTGTCAAGAAGTGAGGACTTAACTTGCCAGTCTGTGGTTTGTGTTCATTCCTACTGAGAAGTTTTCTAACATTTGGTCCACCTTGTATACTTGAGGGTTAGAGTCAGAGATGCTTAACAAATCCATTTCAATCAGGAGAGACCTCGATTCAACATTTTAACAATATTTAATGGCATGCGCACAGAGAAAGTAATGTGATTTTCACACTTTTTTTTGATTGTCCATTGAACCCACCATATGTGTGTTTGCAGCATAGAATAGAGATGAAAGTATATACAAATGTAAACAAGCATGGGTCAGCTGCATCAGTCAATTAGTTAAAGTTATAAAAGATACCTGAACTTAGCTTCATTAAAAAAAATTGAAATTCAATTCAGTGTAATTAAAACCACACGAAATGCTCTCATTGAAAGAAAACATTTCAATATCATTTACTGTATTTACTATAACAACAAACTTGAGCTGTGACACCCATATTACCCCCCCCTCCACCTGAAGACAAGGAGCATCCTTGAGGAGTCGCAGCTTGTGATAAATTTCACGGTGATGGTCGGACAGGCTCGTTGAAGTATGATGAAGTTACGCTGGTTTTAGAGAAGCTCGTACGTCTGGGATGTGATCATCAGCCTCATCTAGATCATTTCACTGTGTAACACCAGCCCAGGTTTTGTAATAAGTGACGCTAATGTGTCTAGATGGGACATCGCTTTCACGCGTTCTGAGGCCATTAATCATTGTTAGCTGCTTCCCCTTTTGAAAATGACTCCGAAGATTATGTGTAATTCAATGCAGAAAACATTAGCATGTTTTACTTTTTAATGAATATCTTTTAAAGCAGTTACGTGTACTGCTGTTCCTTTGTGTGACTGCTTTAAAAGAGATGTTGTTTGAAGTGTCCCTCGCAGGCAAACTGTGTGCGGTTTCTTTTGAACTCAAAGTGAATATCTGCACAGCTGTGTGTGCTCAGAAAAGCATGCCTTTGGTGGCCTCCAAGTCCCCACTGCATCTGAAGGCATTGGCTGTACCATATTGTAAATGATGCTTTTCTCTGCTCTCCTTGTGCCCTTTTCACAACAATGCTTCTTTTGCTCTTTTTTTGGGGGGGATGTTCAGCGTAGATAGATGGGGAGCGATATGGTGTGTGTGTGTGTGTGTGTGTGTGTGTGTGTGTGTGTGTGTGTGTGTGTGTGTGTGTGTGTGTGTGTGTGTGTGTGTGTGTGTGTGTGTGTGTGTGTGTGTGTGTGTGTGTGTGTGTGTGGGGGTGGCCGATTTTACCACTATTGCAGCATGCTTTCAGCACGAGCGAGGCCACGTCTGTGGATGTGGACAAGGGCAATCAGTGGTTTTAGTGCAGTAGACATCACCACTTCACAAATCACAACAGCTTTGATCTCAGCCCAAAATAGTGTCAAAAAGACTTTTTGGGAATAAATTCACTACCTTAGATGTCTCTCGTGCGTGTCCACTTTGTTCTAGGCTCGTATTTTGGGGAGGCTTGGGTGCTTTTATCTAACCTTCTATCGTGCCTTCAGATGAAAGTAAGTGGCGGGGCTACAAAAAAAAAAAAAGCTTCTATCGCCATTTTGGAGTGGCCGCATTATTTCAACAAGTCTCAAAATAATGTTTTTTTTTCCATCAATTCAAGATCCTTGATTTTGAAAACACTGTTTTCCTATTTGTTGTGTTTTGTGTATCTCCAAGAGTGGTTGAGGGACTAACCAAAATAAGTCCTCTAACCAAAAAGAAAATCTGAAGAAAAAGCAGAGTAGATATTTCAGCAACGAGTCTGAAATCAGGGATCTCTGATGTCTCGCCAGTCCGAGATAAAGCCCACTGACAACAGGGAAGTCAATTAGCCTCGCTGTAACATTAATCACCTTTGACTGACAGTTAAGAGATAACCAGACAGCCAGCCTTCCCCTTTAAAAGACACTGAAAAGTAGCAATTTGTAAAATATGACAAGCTGTAAAAAAATAAATCACCTACAGTAATTTAAGCCCAGGGACCAGATTGAATTCCCCACACATCATAAAGCTACGGGAAAGCATCTTAAATCCACATCTATAGACGCCTTTGCTCTGTCTCTCGGTTCTAAGCACTTTTAACGACTTGGTCACCACCCCTCCATGTCGAGCCACGATTTCACAGCCCACAAGATATAATTGGGAGGGACAGTGATTTGCAGGGTAAAAATTAGTTTAGACAGCAAATTTGTCATCGCGTCTATGGACCGCACTCAGATGCTCAATTATTCTGGTGTGTATAGACAGCGGGTTCGGTGTTGTTTTTCCAATGAGGAACTCAGGCAAACAAGAACATATATCAAATGAGCAGGTTTGAATTTTATGAGTAGTTTCTTCTTGTACCACTTGATGATGTGGAAATAATTCACATTTTAGATGCCAGACGTAAGAAGCAGATCTACTAGTGCACTGGAATAAAAGTTCATGATGCGACTGCCCTGATTTGCATTGGTTAGAATATTAGGGATGAGTCTGGCCTGCATTGTTTCTAACATCTTTGCTTTGGTAAAACCCAATTTATTTATGTTTAAACATCGCTAGAGGCCATGTGCCTGTATTATTACAGAATGTGTCTGATAATTTTGATTGACACTTTCTTTCAAAACTGTTCTCAAGCACTTTCTCTCATCTCTGCTGTTGCTGTCACTAGCCAATTCTCATCAAGACTCCCAGAGGAGGAGGCACACATTCCACCGAATTGATACAAATCTCCAAGAGACATTGACAATTAACAAAAAGCAGGGAATCTGCCAATATGACGTGCTTTATAATTTTAAGTGTAGAAACAGCAGCACAGTTTTGTGCTCACTGCTGAGTTAGCCCAACTCCAGAAAGGGGTGTCTGCTGGTAGTATTTACAACACATTGCACTATGCGTCATTAATAATCCTGAGCATTCTTCAATTGTTTTACCGTTAAATCTGTAAGCAAGACAGGGAACAGGGAGGAAGGAGTGGTGTAAGGCTGAGAAGGTGCTAAAGCTGAGGGGAAGTGCAGATTCAGCTCATTATTCTCTGTAGGTTCATCAATACAATTGTGCGCTTGAACATTTTTCCTTTTTTCACAAAAAAAAAACAAAAAACGGGGCTTCTATAATCAAATAATGATCGATTTTGTATGGAAAAGCTGGTTGACGAATGAAAATATAAAATGTAATTCATTGACCTTTGAAATTTGGTGGGGTTGAAGTAAAAACTAGCATACAATAGAAATCTGTGTCAAATACAGTTACCTCAACTCTGTATTAAAGTTGGTCACAGTAATTGAATAAATTATTATCTCCGCCAAGGAGGTTATGTTTTCACCTGTGTGTGTATTTGTATGTTTATGAGCAAGATTACACACAAAAACAAAACTGAAGAGATTACCACAGAAATGTTGTGTAAAGGTGTAGAATGTGTCACGGAAGAACCCATTCAATCTTGCTGTGATCACGGACAGTGGGCTGATCAAGGATTTTATTTTCACTTTCTTTATTATTGAGAGATGGGGCTATTTCTTTTTCTCATATTGTTACTAATTACCTAGGAAAAATTATTCAATCCTAATTTCAAAAAATCTGTCAAATTGTGTGCGTGATTTGGTGCAGTTTGATTATATTTAGGTCACTATTGGGCCTTGGCAGAGGTATGTGCTCTACTGAGTACATTTCTTTTTTACCTGTTACTTTTCACCACTGCTCAATGCTACAGCCCAGTTATCCAAATATGTCAGTCTGCTCAGGTTAGGAAACTCAAATGCTTCTCAAACTGTGGAGCTGACCCCACCTGGGGGGTATGGAGGCATTGCAGGGGAGCGTGCATGACCAGGGCAAAGAAATGGTGTGTGAGAAGCTGAGTAAATCTGCTGCACACTGGAAAGAATGAACCAACAAGAATGCTTTCATATTCTCAGTGCTGTCAAGATTCAGGTTTCAGACAGAGAGATGGAAGTGGACAGATCTTTTAACAGGTAAGAAAAGAAAAGGAAAGCAGTCGACGCTTATCAGGCTAACACATCAGTTACAGAAGTCAATAAAATGTAATAAAGCCGTTCAAAATCATTGTCCAGTTTATTGCGAGAAATACAATTTTTTTTACAATTAAGGCTACATTTTTACCCATAAATTTCACAGTTCTTGTGGTTGACTGACAGATAAACTTTCAAAACTTGGTCAAGTTGGTGCGGAGGACACCACAACACCAAACCACTCTCCCAGCATAGGCAGTGTCTCTCTCATGCCATCTTTCAGTTTATCTCATAGAGGTGGGAGTCCTTCGCTGTCACACAAACACAAACAATCCTCCGTGAAACCCACTGCGGCGCGGGGTCTCGGTTTCTGCCGCAGCAGGTGGGCAGCAACTGGAGCACAAACACTGCCACGTACGATCAGCTCCTGGGGGCTCGCACTCGCACTGACACGGCCAGTCGTGCCGCCATCCGGCCCGAGCAGAGGTCATGTGAGGCAAGGTCGACAAATTGATGGTCTTTCTTGAAATGCAGCACTCTATGAAAACATTTTGATATCAATTAATTCCAGGCAATTCCATCGTGGTTTATGTTTTAAAGGTGACACACACACCTCTCCATATGGCTTAAACAAGACACTTAGTGGACTCATCCATCTGACCCATATCTGGCATTAATCTTAAGAAAGGTATCAGGTACGGCTTCCTTAATAGAGCTTAAGAGTCTTAAATAGCTGTTAGTCTGACTGTGCTTGTGGGTTCAAAAGAGATTTATTTTTAAAGAAATAATTAAAGGCTGCTTCTTAATTGACTTGTCCTGCAGCCAATACGACATACATTAACTGACCTTATAGTCCTCTTCATAAATCAGTGAGCCCAGTAATTTTACATTTAGATCACTTGGAGCTGAACTAATCAGTAATCTCATTCCAAAGTGGATCGGTTGCTGTTTTGCAGCGAGCAGGTCTGCAAAGGGAGCACTCGTGTCCTCGCCGCCGCTCACACTGACTCCAGAGTGTAAACTTGCATGTTATAGAGCGAGGTTAATTCAGGTTAATTAATCCACTTAATCAGTCGTCTTCATATGTTAATTTTGTTTGGACAGTTATTTAGTTTGAAACATAATTATTGCAAAAATTAAATAAATAAGACTAGACAATTGAAAACAACTGATAGTGTCTGTGTATTTTAAACTTTTCAATTTAAGAAATGCTTCTGTATAGTGTAGTGACTGATTCGTGTTTTCTTTTGCAGTGCATTGTATTTTAAAACAGCCTAACAAGCCATTTTCAAAATGAAGTAGCTCCAATTGGAAAATATTTATCCCCTCCCACCCACTGACTCAGTGATGAGTGCAGACGTGGAGCCACCATGTGATGTATGAATTACATTTACACAGCTCCAACAGGATATACACCATTAGTGTAGGCAATCATTGGAAGTGGTTATGACCTGCTATTGTTTCCATCAACTGTCAGATGAAAATTAGCTCACTTTAGTACTTTGTTGTCAAAACAATACCAGCAATAGTTTTGTAATGTTCAGTGGTGGTAGGCGTGATGAATGAAAGGTAACCTGATTACCACCGAAGCTATTAAAATCCCTCATGTGTGACCCGCCACTGCAACCCTCTCTGCTTTGCAGCGGGGCTGCACATTGCTGCTCTGCACATATCAGTGGATGTGTGTCACTATTGTTTTCTCTTCTTTTTTTTATTCTAACATTTATTTCATGCAGGACTTCCATTAATAATTTGCAACATATACTTACTACAGCAGGATACAGGGTACAGTTATACTCTTGACTAAAGTGTGCAATTATTTAGCAGGTTTATATCTATATTGTATGTCGTAGGAGGCCACACACACACACACACACACACACACACACACACACACACACACACACACACACACACACACACACACACACACACACGTTCAGCCAAGCTGTTGGTAAAGCCATCAGAGTATTCAAACAATGAGAAGCAATCAGCCAGCAGGCATTACAGGGATGTAACACAAATTTGACAAACAACACACACTGATGTATCCTGAGTCATAAATATCACATTTTGACCATGTTTTCTTTGTTGTTTTTTCTCAGTAAAAAAATTGACACCCACTTATATTTGAAGAATTAGCAACACCACAGATCTCCTATTAATCATAGAACAGTAGTAAATAGAAATGTGCAACAATCCTGGTTAAATTTTGCTTTTTAATTTGGATGGAAACTAGACTTTATTGTCCAAAATTCCACAGAATGTTGTTTTTTTAATTCAGTCTCCTGTGGACATTTGAATCATAAAATATGATGTTTGTCTCATTTGGCATATTGAGGCTTTCTCAAGGCTCATCAGCTTCAGTGTTTTTTATTGTTTTCCATAAGAAAAGGTTTTTAAATGAGATCTTTTAAAACAGATTTTCACCCAGATGTTATAACCCCGCAAATGCAGTGTTGAAGTAGTCACGATCCACTGCAGTTTACAGCAAGTAGGGTAATGCTGATGCTCCATAAATAATTTGAATGATCAAGAATATAAAGGGAAAAGTGGCAAGGAACACAAATTGTCATTCTTCTCAAAAAGTGATCTTACTAGAATTCTTTTGATTGTCCTCTACAATATTCATATAAATACATTAGCATTGGTGCTCATTATAAATCCAACGTTCCACTGCTAACTTTATATATTGTGTAAAGTTATATACTATGATTTGGATATGTAATTTTACCAAAAAATATACTTAAAAATTGCAAATATACATATGTCATCTAGGTTATCCCACATACTGACACCTTTGGTGTGGTGGTTCTTTTCCATAAAATCTTTATACATGTGCCAGTACAGTGAAGCGCATGTCCCCACCAGGGCCCTCTAATTTATTCTATCTGATACCTGTTGTACCATCACAATGAGCCGTGGAAATCCACAATATACACAGACACACACAGGGGCTGATTTGGCCTGAAGCAAAGCCAAAGGCTGTTTACCACCAAAAAACTGTTCCGAACACTTGTAAAGACACAGAAGATAATGATGTTGGGGTATTTGTATTTAATTGATTAGGGAGGTGCAGTGGTTCAGTGGTTTGCTCTGCTGTCTCACACACTATGTTGGTTTGAACCTTGGCCCATGGAGTTTAAAGTGCTGCAATTTGTCAGGGTTAAGCCTCAGTACAAAGAACTATAGGCCGGGAACTTTCTGCTAAAGTGTGAGTGTGAGCTCTATAATAAACTGGCGACCTGTTGTGTTTGCTCGCCTGCTGTGAGCAGCTTTAGGCTCCATAGGCTGTGACCTTGAATAGAAGTAAGACTAAAAAAAAAAACAACGATGTAGGAAAAACATGGGACAACACAGTCATTTGTTCATGACAGCATTTTTGTATCAGCCTCGGACCTGTGGAGATATTTTGCTGACTGCTCTTTTTCTTTGTTTTCAGACTTGGAAGACTTCAAGACCCACAGAAGGAGCTCTGTATCGGTGCGTGAAGGTCAAGGAGTGGTTCTGCTGTGTGGCCCTCCACCGCACTCCGGAGGTAAAACACTGCACTCTCGTTTTTGTGTATTTTTTATCGACTGTTCATCTCTGTTGGCAAGCAAGCAAACAGATGTCTGTTTTAAACTGCTAATTAGGAGCTGGCTGAGTGAGAAACAAAATGGGAATGAGATCGTAATGTTTGACATGTTTTCAGATGGGTGGATGCATTCTGAGGCTCTCAGTGTTTGGTCGGGCCTGTGCTGTTTAAGATCCAGCTGTTTCAGTCGCACCTTTGATTTGGTAGTCAAACCCTTACATCTGTTGCTATGGGGGACCGAGAGATTTCCAAGTGAGTTTTGCTCAGCTCAGGCTCGATGAGTCGTGGTCAGGCCATGAGAAGTGCGACAGCCTCGCTGTCAGAAGCCTCCAGCTGAGGCTGCTTTGATTTCTGCCTTAATTTGCTGCCTGATTTCAATGTCAGCTGAGTTTTAACTGTTGTGCAGCCGCTATTCATCACTGTTGTTTCTCAAGCTGAGGGCAAACAGCACCCTGGATTAATTATATACGTTGTAAAATAAGACTTTTTCCTTCCGCTGTGTGACATATTTCACAGTGAAATGTGGGCAGGGTGTAGTTACAAGAAGCATTTAAATCAAATCTGGAGCAGGAGAGCTGACTTAGCCATAACCTCCCACACCAGCACTGTAATATCAGGAGTGCGAGGGAGAAGAGATGAAATCAGACTTCAACCTAGCTCTTAATCCTAGCAACGGTTTTCCCCACTGACAATTAAAAAAGGCATATTTTTAGACCGCTCTGCTAGCTGTTTGTACCAAAAAGCTAAAGGTCAATGGTGTGTTATTTTTTGTGATTAGTTATTTGCACCAAATCATGCAGATGAGTTCAAGATGAGTCATCAACAGATCTTCACTCAGTGTTTCCCACAGAATGAATTCAACCTATGGTGTAAGGTGGGGTGCACGAGCAAGTTTGACTGTTTGAACGGTAAAAACGTTATGGACAACAGCCCAAACGAGTATGTGACGAATAACACTACAAACAGCACTGCATACAGCTGTACAATGCAGCAACGGAGCGAAACAAGTTAGAGATCTCTCTCTGTTATAATGAGAAGTGTAAGAAATTTTTTTAAGAAACTGTGCCGTGACAAATTAGAATAAGCCAGAAAGAAACAGTCCTTATTTAATTTATGTTTCCTTATTTAATTAAGGAAACACACTTTAGGAAAAAGCAACATTTTGATACAGGAACTAATTTAACACAGAAACCAAAGTTTTAAAACAGTAAGTTGTGGTTTTACAGCTTGCATTGGGCAGAGCCAGGTAGCCACACTGGCAATTTCCTCTTTCTTCCAGTCTTTGTGCCTGTAAGGTAACAGTTTCCTGCCGTAGCTCTATATTTAACATACAGACGTGAGTATGCTATCAACATTCTTGTCAAACTCTCGGCAAGAAAGGAAATATGTGTAAATAAGTGTCAAGCTATTATTTCAGATCGCTGCAAAGGTTGCTGTGCAAATTGGGAGCCTATTTCCTCTTCAGCTGCTACACACTCCAGTGATATTTGAGGAACATGTGGCACGGAATGGATGTGCCAAATGGCTTGTATGAATATCTGCATTAAAACTTACGGCAACCTTCTTCATATTTTGGGTCTAATTGCAGCAGATGTGTCCTTTCATTGCTCCGACTCTTCTCTTACTGGGAACACGACAGCTGCTTGGATTACATCCCCCCCGACTGACATCCACCTAACAGATATCACTGATTCATGCACTGGTCTGCTGTGGTTAAAAATGACGCTAGTCTGGAATTGATTGTAATTGTTTGGAGCTTGTATCCTTTTGGGGGGTTTATCTGGTGAAAGCTTGGCAAGCTCAGTTGCAATCTGGAGTTTGAGATTTATTTGCAAATAGTTCAGCTGGCGTGCCGGCATTTGATTGCTCTCCGTACAGTTGCTTCGCCGACTCTTTTTATATCTGCCAATTTGTGCTGAAGTAATCCAATTAAGGTTTGGTTTTTAAGACCAACGGGGAAATAATTCCAACATGTCAGGCTTCTTCAGGCACATGAAAAGCCCCCTCAAGACACTTGTCTCCCCACTAATATACAGAGCCAATACAAGCTGTCAATTAGAAGTCCGTTTTACTGAGTTATGTCTCTCAGGTGAAATAGAGGCCACTATCACTTGTCACTTGGTGGTTGTTGTGCGGTCCTTTTTGCATTAAGCAGATGCAGTAAACTCAGCGTTAATGTGTCTTCAGTTTGCACTGGCTCGACCGGCCTAGAAACCCCTGACATACCGTGTTTAAGATTTTGCTTCGAAATGTGTTAAACATACATATTTGCTTTCATGTTTTAGCCCTTTAATGAGAAACATGTACCTGCATCTTTCAGCACACTCCATAATGTATATTATCCCAATAAAAAGCATTTTATGTTTAGAGCCCCTTCTTAAACAGTGAGAAAAGGATAGAAAAAAGGGACAATATAGGAACAGCCATGAAAACAATAACAAGATAAGTCAGGTAGAACAAATTTACACACAAGTAAAAAAAAGCTACACACAAAAACACAACAGAAAGATGGGTGGATGGATGGATCCACACATTACACAGCAAAGAAAAAAAGAGAATTCACTAAGAGAGAAATATGTACATATTAAAAACAATCTTAAAAACAAAAGTATAAATATAAATATTCCTAATATAATATATTAGATAAAAAAAGACACAGACATCACATATTTCACACAACACATAAATCCTTGTGCTGTTAAAAACTGTTAAAATTACACTCATAAACTGTAAATATACGTCAAACATTCATGAAAGAATTCTAATAAAATATGTATCATACGAAGAGTTTAAAAAGATTCGGAGGATGTTGCCTGTCTGATCTCAAAAGTTTGACTTTTCCACAGTGCGTGGGCCCAGTCACCCTTCGTCACTTGCCGTGATCTGGGAATAACCAGCAGAGCTCCATCTACAGACTGAACTGAACGTCCAGACACATAGAGCGTTAATAATTCTTTATGTAGTTTAGAGTCATTTATTGCCAAAAAAGTGATAAGTATATAATTAAACTCAATACAGTGTGTAGCAAGCAACCAGTGTATATTGGTACACGCAGGAGTAATGCGTCCATATCACTGCTGTTCATCAGTCCATAACAATACATCCAGCTTCACTTACATATCAGCATTACATCATTCATTCATTCAGAATAAAATACTAAACAACAGACAGATTCAACAGGCTTCCCCACACCTCCAAGCCAGGCTCTTGGCACTAAACACACACACACACACACACAGCTATGCTGTTGGTAAGGCCATCAGAGTATTCAAACTGGCAACAATGAGAGGCAATCAGTCAGCAGGCAAAGAGCTAAGTGTTTTGTTTAGTTTTTTGTGCCAGCACCAGTTTTCCAGGTTGACCTGATGTGGTGCTTTTGTTACATTTTAAAATGGCCCTTCACTCTGCCCGTGGCAGGAAATAGTGCCGGTAATCTGGCAACATAGATTTCAGGCTGAAACCGAGGTGATTGCCTTTTAGGAAGGAGGATGAGGTATCGGATGACCAGAAAGCTCTGTCATCAATCAGCCCACTGCAGTTTCATTTTTTATTTTTAAGTCATTTAAATTTTACTTATCTGGAAAGGAAACAAGTAGGATCAATTATATTTAATTAAAATATGTCTTATTAAACTAAATTACACTTGGTAATTGTAAACTCTGTGAAAGTAGTCAATATTTGACTGCTTGTGGTTGTCAGGCTATGGCCTGTCACTAGGTATTAGTGGAAAGTCATTGCACAGTACATGCTTGTCTGTAATTTCTCAAATCCTTTATTGTATCCATCTCATATATTTTAGATGATAATTACAATTTTGAAGAGCTTGCTGCAGATCATTCTTTTTTAAATGCTTTTTTATTTTTGTCGCTGCCAAATTTTGCTCCATAAAGGATAAGACTGGCAATATTCTTTATTTGTTGTTCATCCCCCAAATATTATTAAACACAGAACCTGATATGTCGTATTCCACTGAGCCACAGAGCTTGATTGTTGTCCAAATATATCAAAGATCCATCAGTGAGCCCCATTGTTGCACTGGACAACATATTCCATGAGCACACACTGTGTTCTGAGCCAATCCCACACATTCTGTCCTGCTGCTGAATTACTCTATTAAGCACCAAATGTGGATTAATCTGCTGCTGAAAATAGTCCCTAATAAATGCCCCATTTACTCGTGTTTGAATGAAGTTCAGTTGAAGCTACACTGGCCCACTGTTTTACGTCATTACTTACCCCTCTTTTTTAAATAAAACCATAAATGCATGACCTCTTTTTTTTTTAAGAATCTTGTCTTCTGGAAGTACGAGTGGGCTTGGGTGCCCCAGTTCAGTTTTCTCGTGATTTTTCAAGCGAACCCCTCTTTTAACTATAAATTGTTAATACCGTATATTTTGGCTGAGGATTTTACTAATATATACAATTTAGTCACTGATTTCACTACTTTGCCATATATTAAAATAATAAAAAAGGATTTTCTAATTGATGCTGGTCTTTATATAGTACAGAAACTAAATGATCTTTGTAGTAAAATAAATTGACCACAGCCGTGTGGTTTACAAAATTGTCAGCAGCAACGTATTAATTAATTTTACTCCTGAACATGCACTGAACCCTGCCACACCATATGATGGGTATTCTCAGGTTGTACAGCAGATGTGAGCTCTCTACCAGCAGCACACTAACACACGCTCATACTTCCATATTCCCTTGAAACGTCTCTCCCTCTATCACCATCCCCACCCATTTTCTCATGCTCTTTCTTCTGTCCAACACGTCTTTCTGCATGGACGAGCTCATGCTTGCATACAGGGGGCAGGGACAGCTGCCTGCCATGCATAATGTGTCCTCTGAGAGCCCCCTCTGGCAGGTGGAAGCCCACCAGCACCTTGTGCATGCAGTACGGGAAGGTCTACAAACATATGGCACTGAATAGGGATGTGTCGGGCTTTTCCTTGAATGTGCCACCCACATGCAGAATTTGATTAAAATGCAATGAGGTCCTTGTGAGAGGGGGAAGGTGGTTATGTTGGCCTGACAGTCATTATTGTCTTGTTATTGGCTGTCAGGCTGCTGATGCCACACTGAGATACATCCCCTCTATGCCAAAAGGAATGTCATGAAATAGGGACTGCGCATGACAGAACATATGAAAGATGTCTAAGTCCAAGCAGGCAACGGTGCAATATAAGCACTGAATATGTATCCTCATCCTTTTTCATGTTTTCTTTTCTCACATGCAGTTAGTGGCTTTGAGGCAGGGTCACTGTGCTTCTCTATACCTGCTCAAAGCTGCCTGATGCAACATGAACCTGTCCAATAGTTTCTCTGTTCAGAAGCTGGGAAACTGGCTGTGGAATATGACCTTGTAATGGCCATCATCCATATCAGGACATTGTCAGTGACGCAAACAAACCTCGTAACGCAAACTTTCCAATTTGTTTTGATCAATTGTACATTTCCAGGGCAGTTGAGTCCATCCCTAAGAATAACAAAATATGTATTTCATGAATATACATTTGGTTTTGTTATCAGCATCACCTCTCATCCCCTTTTATGGCCTCCTGGTGATTTTTATATTTCCTCACAGCCTGAGCACAGTTTCTCATATCAGGGTGTTGTATTTGGCCATTTTCCTTTTTGGTTATCTTGTTTCCATCAAATTACGTGGAAAAAACTTTATCTCCTAACAGATTTGCAATAAAATAATAACACAACTTAGATGGATGACTGAGGTGCTTCCTGAATTATTGTGCCTAATAGAAAAAAAATCTTCACTGAGGTGTTCATAATGACATGAGAAGTGAAATTCATCAGACTAATGTATAACTAATGTATAATGTATAGCTACCACATGAACAAACCATGCATACCTTGCAGCTGACTGCTCTGCCATGCTGCCCATCCTGCTGCGTTTTATAAATGTAAACATATTAATTTTCATCCAAACATCTAAAAACATCCATTCATTTCTGTGCAGTATCAAAAATCATCAGCAACTATAGCACTCTCTGCTCTTATTGCTTGAAAATGCAGTTAAATGCATATTGATTTAAAATGTCCCTATCGCTTTATTTGATCAAAATGATGTAACCTACTGATGAATGCAGACCACATATTTACTTTAATGGATTGCACAGTTCAAGAAAATTTTAAGAGCCTGATTATTGAAACCAACGGCTAAATAGTTGAAAAAATAAACATTTGGTGATGGTGTAATATGCACCATACAGGCAAGGGTAACACATAACAAAAAAACAGCATGGTGGTGCTCTAGTTTCACATTGGTGAAATCGTGGTATTATTGTCCTGATTTGAGTGTGTTATGAATATGGCACCTAGTCTCCCTCATAGCCTTGAGATCCTTCGATGTTATGGGTATTAATATTATAGGAAAAACTTTATACTCACAGTTGAGTTGCTAGAACACTGCAGAGTTATTTAAAAAAAAATTTAAACAGATAAACGTGGCAAAAGTTTTGATGTATAAATACATCTGATTACAGTGAGATAATGTGCTATTTATTTTTACTAAGATGTGTTAAAGTCTCAGTAGAGATATTATAGAAAATATTATACGTGGACAGAAAAGGAAAAAAGCAAATCAACAGTATTCTTTTATTCAGTTCTTGTCATTTGTGTTTCCTCAACTGCATAATGTCTTTATTTTTCATGCATTTCTGCTGAATTATTTTATAGCTGTCTAATTGTATATTCAACTGTGTAGAACTCTGTTGGACAGATGAACAGCATTCTTCCGAGTGATGAGGGATGTGGTATGTAATGTAACTCGTTGCTCCAAAATATCTGTGTATGATTATAAATATGTATTAGCATGCATTTAATATGTTTCATCTCTCTTATTTAAGGCCTAGTTTATTTTAGTAGCACTGCTGTAAACAGTGGATTGACTCATGGTGACTAAGTAGGTCCCTGCAAATCTTTCACATGTCGAGGTCGGATTGGGTGAATTCTGACAGGCAGATTTGTGTTACACAGTCGAGTCACCATCAGTGGTGATTACTGAGGGAGCCGGGCAGTTTAGAACAAGACAAGCTGTGATAGCTTTTAGTCGTTGGCTGGAGCTAAAATAGGGAAAAGGATGCAGGCCAGATGCTGAACTGATAAATCATCTGGAGGAAGCTGTCTCTGGATGAATACGTTTTGTAGCTAGTCGTTGTAGGGGGGACATGCATTAGGAATCCTGCCTGTCTGCAGAGGATGGTAAAAACCTTATGGATGTTTTAGTAGTCATTTGTCCCGGTGCTGCCAATAGTCAGTGTATTTGTGTGAGAGCAAGTGAGAGAGAGCAAGCGACCTTCAAATAAAAGTGCTGTACACAGCTCTACAATAAAGCAACAGAGAAACACATTGAGCGAAAGATCCTTTATGTTGTGTGAAAGCATTTATTATCCTGGTAAAACTCAGTGGAACAACTATAATATCTATAGTGTACTTACAGTAGCCTATATATAATGCATAACAAGTCATAGGTCAACAAGTCATAACCAATAAAACTTATCATCATATTTGTGTAAAATCGTATAACACTACTTAACCATTGTCAGGCAATACGGTTCTTTGTCTTCTGAGGTTGTTGGTTTGTTTTCCGTCACGTGTGTTTATGATTAAAACATGAATTACGAAATTGTGTTGATAAGGCATCAAAGATAAATTTCCTGATTTAACTGTGTGAACTTGTTCTCCCATTAGTTCCCAATCTGAAGTTAGCAAGCCAGCCAACAATTGAGTCTAATGTAATGATGAAAAAGCAGTGAGCTCACCGGCTACAGTACTTTGCTTTGTACAATTGCTACTAGTGCCGATTTTACCCATAGAGCCAAATATAATAGTTAATAATAATAATTTGTGAAGGCTGGCAAATGAATTTACTTGTGCCACTTCATAGCATGACACCAGCCCTTTATTCTTTGTCCCTTTAATCTGTCACCTCTCTGAAATTTGAATCTGTGAAATGCTCAGAATGATCATTTGAACATGTCATATTAAAGAGTAATAGGAGTTATGCAAATCATTTTGTAGAGGCCATAGATGTGGTATTCACAACTCTGTAAGTAGGCTATAAGGTAATTTTCTGATAACTCCCATTAATTTTCCTCATTTTTTAAAAGGCATCGGAACACATTGTGGAAATTCATGAAAGAAAGAAAGACGGAAAGAAGGAAAGAAAGAACTTAATCATTACTTTTACAAAAGGGAACAAGGATATTCCCTTTTGGATATTCAAGTAACCACTTGAATATCCAGCAAAATATGACTTTCAATGTCAAAGAATAAAGAAGTCATAGAGTTCCCTTTGAAGGCACCATAAGCATCACATTCTGTCTAATCTCTCCATGCTATGATTAAGAACATGTTTATTCCAGTGGTATTTGCAGATGATACTGTACATGACTCATATTTAGTCGTTTCTCAGGGATTATTCTGCTCTTAATCTGATTAGCAGACGACACATTTCACAATCTCCATGAGTAATCTCCTTTCATAATCCCCTTTTCAGTCATTCCCCCCACCCCTTCATCAGTCTGATGACTTCAGCTCCCTGGTATAATATCACATGTCACTGTCACAAAATCCATACAAGCTCACAGAGCCTTTTCTCCAAACCCTTCCAGATTTGACTTAATGTAGTGGTTACCTTTCGCTGAAGACAAACTTCAGTGACGAGCAGCCAACAACATGACAGCAGCATGAAATGAGATATGCTGTACTTGCTGAGAGTGACACTCCGACTTGATTGGAGTTTCTAATCACGTATGAAAGGTCACAGAGGAGTCTGAGTGTAGCGCGCGCACGTTTCCCAGAAGACATTTGTGAATGACATGCTTCCTAAATCTCCTTTTAAGCTCCTTAAACCTTGCAGTACACACAGCTGTTGTTATAGTTGCCTTTGAAGTGTGTGCAGGACTGTTTGTGGGGTATGAAGGACAAAAAAAGGAGGTCGTGATCAAAGAGTGTGGAGCGTACTGTAGGTTCACGTGTACAGTTTGCATGCTAATCTGATTCTATGTAGAGAACTTAAATCAAACTTTCCTGCATCCTTTTCTTTGTAGTTACTGGTGTGTAAGCTCCTCCATCCTCTCTGCTGGGCGACAGTCACACGTCATGTCCTTAGGCTCCCTGGTGTTGCCACATAAACACAAATCCCTCGGTGCCCGCTGGGATTTCATCCTAGGAGAAATGCGCTGTCACCTGCTGTGCAAGGGGAAAATAACAATTGTTGAAAACATGACAGCTCCGTCCACAGCACCTGGCTTGCTTAGCAGAGCACTGGACTGCAGTTTGAAGTTGAATCCATAATACCAGATTGCTGGGTAACTTTAACACCTATATTACTGCATCTGATGGTGCAGAGAGTTCAGCTCAATTTGTGGGAGTCTGCTGTCAGACAGCTCACACTGTGAGATCTATGCTGAACAAACCAGGTTTATTTGAATTGCTTGATTTTCTTGTTTGTGTCAAAAACACCAAAGAAGTTGTTTGAATTGCTTCGTCTGTAAAATGTCAGATATTTGTATAAAATTGCCAATCTTTGTTTTGTCTTTGTTTTACTAGCAGTCCAAAATCCAGTGATACTGATTTTACAAAGATATTTAAACAGCAAATCCTCACATTTGAATTTGCTGGAATTTTCAATTAATCACAGCATAAAAAAATGACAAAATGTCAAAATACAATAGAAGTTAGCAGCTAGCACCCAAATATCAGCAGTTAACATCAAAATAAAAAACAAAATGGCCTTAAAGGAGAACCCCACCTGTCTGAAGTCTGTTTCAGGTCTTAGGGAACTGCTGCATATGTAATTTAAAAGATGTATAAAGCCTTTTTGTGGTTCTAGATGGAGCTTTCTGTAAATTCTGTAAAATCCACCTAATAACATCACTTGAGTTTGGCATTGGTTGGGTTGAAGACAACAAGTTTGAAAATGAAAAGTGTGGAGTTAGGAAGCAGTGAGCTCAGCACCCTGCTCCTCATCTCTGCTTGAGGCTAACAGCTCAAGGCTACATTAGTCCCTACTAGCATAACACACCCAAATCTCTGACTTGCATTGTCGTTGCATTGTGGAAACTGCAGGCACCAGGTTTTTATGAAGAATATGTGGGATAAAGAAAACAGGATCTCTGGTTTTGCTGTTGGAGTGCAATGTTGAATCGGTGTAGTGCTCCTTTAAAAATTGGAGCTGTTTATCATGGCTCTTGTTCGTATTGTATATTTTGTTACTAAGGTGGTTATTGACTTGACCTTCAGCATCCATGTGGCTGTACCACAGTAACCAGGAGTCTCGTGTGTACAGGACCTCTGAGGATTGATGTTGTCCCACATATCCCAGTGCGCTCAGCTTTACCTGTTGAAAGAATGATGCAAGCCAGAGCCAGAGCTGAAGCTATATCAGATAATGTTTTGCAGTCTCGTACTTCTCCTTCAGGGAACAGAAGTAATAGCCGTTACCTTTTGGACTTCTCATTGGCATGAGTGCTGTTGTGATCCAGACTCACTGTGCACTTTATTAGAGACACTGTGGCATTAGAGGGATAGTTCACAGAAAAATGAAATCACTCATTATCTACTCACCACTATGCCGATGGAGGGGTGGGTGAAGTGTTGGAGTCCACAAAACACTTTGGGAGTTTCAGGGGTAAACAGTGTTGCAGCCAAATCCAATACAATTGAAGTAACTGGGGACCACGTCTTCGTCTTTCGTTTGAACTATCCCTTTAATTCCACAACAAGTTGGAATCATTCATCTTAGAGTCAGCTCCGTGTCAACATAACCGCATCACAGAATTTCTGTAGATTTGTAAACTGCACATTCATGCTGCCAAAATCCTGTTTCGCCACATTTCAAAGGTCATTGTTACACTCATGAAAGCAGTTTGAGAAGTCTTACTTTTTGACATGGAGCACTATCCTGCAAGGAGGAAGCCATTATACGATTGTAAACTGTAGCTTCAAAGGGATGAACATGATCAGCAACAACATACTCAGAGAGACTGTGACATTCAAACCGTGATTGATTGGTGTTAATTGGCCAGTAAGTGTGTCAAGAAAATGTTCCCCACTCCATGACACCACCTCCTGTTGACACAAGGCAGGTTGGGTCCATGGATTCAAGCTGTCGAGATTCATCAGACCACGTTGCCTTTTCCCAGTCCCCTTCCAGTGTTGGTGAGTCTTTAGCCTCAGATGTCTGTTCTAGCCCGAGAGACGTGGAACCGGATGTTCTGTTCTGCTGTTGTTGTCCATCCACTCATAGGCTCAAGATGCTTTTCTGCCCACTACAGTTGTGAAGAGATGCATTTGGTTTATTGCACCAGAAACATTCAAACCACCGTGTCTGGCACTAACACTCATGCCACAGTTGGGCTGATGAGTTACGTTTTTCTTTTAGCATTTCTGATGTTTGATGCGAACATGTGGCTGATTTTATAATAGCATGAATTAGCAGGTGTATGCTCAGCGAGTTAGATTTAAATCAAATTACAGTTGGTACCATGTTGGAGGATCAGGGGCCAGAGGATTAATGCACCAGTGGTAGATTATAATTCACTTAAACGTGTATCTTTTCTGCTAATTTCACAGTCACTTATCCATTTTTACATATGTGCAGTGATGGTTAATTTAATGCACTGAAAAGACTCCCACACATGATTTAGATTTGATCATATGTTGTCATTTTAAAACCCTCTCATATCAGCTCAGTTGTTACGTTTGCTCAAGATTCAAAAAAGGGAATTTGGAGAGGTTTTTTTAATTTTATTTTATACCTGTGTTGATAACACGGGTATCATGATGTACACAAATGAATGCTTCATTCACAACACACTGTATCACCTCCCACTCTTACTGACACAAATCACTGATTACAGAGACAGTACCGGGATGACAAAGCCCCAGAAACTTAAGACATAGGAGATATGTCAGAATAAGAAAGTTATCTCTGTACTGTGTGGATCAAAAACACGGGGAATGGGAAAATCATACCTTTTATACACAGAGACAATCATCTGCAACATTTTAATAGTTTGGCAGTGAGCTTCATTGTTTATTCATTCACGCAGAAAAAGCAAAACTTGCTGTTTTGTTTTTTGTTTTTCTTTAAAAGAAATTGATAAAAATTGTTTTTTACTCTCACTTTCCATCCACTGGACACCGTAAGTGCAAATACGACCTCAACATATTAAGCTGCACAACAACATGTTTCAAATCAATGATTATAGTCTTCAGGACAAAGTGAGGCCACACATTTGTTGTTCAATTTACTTTTTGCAGTTCCAGGTCTCTATAATTATGTATTTATTTATTCTCTATAGACTAAAGTGTAATTTCTTATTTGATTTTGGTTCATATTGTAGTGGTAGTAACGATGTGCATCACTGAGGTTAATGTGGTACACAAAAGATACATAACAGATACATGTGAAGCAACTGCTTATGAGATAACATACAATTCACCACTGCTGCACTGCTAATGCAACATTTCATTTAGCGTGACACAATGCAATTTATTTCAATGCGGTACTGATAATTTGATTTTAAACTTGGTTCTTTAAATCCTAAATTGAATAATTTAGTTTTTTTTACTTCACAGATTTGTTTCTCTGGGGTTGCAGATCAGTAAGAGTCTCATATATTTATCTTTGACTTCTTAAAACACCCTTTCACAAACAGAGCTTTTCACAAGTTCTTTGTCGGGCCAAAAATAAAGACTGACAAAAGAAAAAGTTGCACTTGTATGACTCATACATTTATCAGTTAAACAAGTTAAGGATGCTCAGGATTAACAGCAAAGCATAGTGCAGTGTTCCGTAACTAGTGCAAGCTGATGGATGTGATTTTAAACTTTGAGCAGGTCAGCCACCTCAGCAGTGAGTACAAAGCAGTGCGGCTGTTTCTATGCTTTATGGAAGCACCTTGACTCTTTCTATTGTCCTCAGTCAGGGCATTGAACATCACATCGCTCTCCGTGAATACCACAGCTTGCCAAACAAGAACACCTTGACATATGGTCAGACTATTTAAAAGAAGAGTTCACTTATTAGGGTTGAAATGAATAGTCTGAACAAAACTGGTCAAAAGAATTTGCTGAAATAAAAGTAACTGAATAGAATTATATTAATAAACATGAAATGATGTAGTTGGATAATTTTTCAAATTTTTTGGTTGCAATAAGGTAAAAAGAAAGTAACAACTTTTTTTGTTTGTTCAGTTTTAATAGAATTTGAAAATTCAGGTAAAATGTAATGCGGTGGGTGTTGTGAAACTTGCCTGCGTCAAAGTCAGACATTTTCATATTCTACACATATATAACAAAAAATGAACACATCACATTGGATAACTAATATTACATTATTTGCAGCGTGAGCACCCACCAGTGAACTTACTGACCTACAGCACTGATGTCCTCCAATGTGCCTCTGTGCCGTCAGAGAGCTGTGAAGGGACAGAGAGAAGAGTCTGAGTGCAGATCCGGCATGACACACCCTGCCAGGCCAGATCCCAGCACAGAGGCAGAGCGGGGGTGCTGCCTCCCCGCTGCATCCACATACTCACTCGCCAGCTGACAGGCCAGTGTTATGAGCATGCCAGAAATATATGGTAATTACAATCTGTAGAGTCCAAGGAGGGGGGACGGATTAACACAACCTGGTTACAACTTGCGTCGTGTTTTTGAAACCAAGCTGCCTCCGAAATGTTGTTTTCTCCCACATGTGCTCTGCAGTTCACCCCCTGTCTCTTATTGTGGATCGGAGGCAGCGAGAGGAGCTGTCAGTTTGTGTCTTTCTCAGAGCCAACGGCATTAATGGGCTGCCACTGTGACCCAGCCGCACTCTCTGCACTACACGATTACTGTGTTTAGCTGTGGACCTAATGCTGCTGACCTCTGTCTTCTAATGGGGAGAGACCTTCAAGGGGCACTCAAGACTGAAATGGCTTCTGTGCATCCCTGCTCTGTTGACCCTGTTTGTGCTCCCACCCGGGGCTTTAAAAGCATGGGGCATGTGCGTCCTGTCCTCTCCTGTAAGTTAAACAGTAGAACAGAGGATTCCTGCAGCCTGGAGCAGATTCGGGAGTGCAGCAGTCAATAACACAATGTGGGCTGACAGTAGTTTATCTGAGGAGGGGCTTTCTGAGCTCCTCTCTCTGTCTGTTTGTTTCTGTGCGAGGACACAGCCTTTCAAAGACGCTCCCCTAAATCGGTGAGCGTGTAGATTCTAATAGGACCAAATTGTGAGTGTCTGGCCATGTTGTTGGGCTGCATGAGAGAAAGTAGTTCACATTGTACCACATCAGAGTGCTTTATCCTGTTTGACACCGCTGAATCCTGCAATCAGAGAATTATTGGGCCCTGGAAAGGGCTACTGTGCTCCGTTTTGTTGTAAATTTGTGCATTTTGCAGCATTCTCACATCCTACTGCTTTATAATTGGGTGATTAAAAATGCATATTGTTGTCACAGTGTGCTCTTACATGTATTATTAATATCAAGAGATGAAGCAGCGGATGCTGATAATATATTATGATGCCAGACCACCCCAGTAAAACTGCAGACTTCTGTTTGTATTGACAGATGGCAGCTTTGTTTGCTGGCAGAAAAAAATTAAAATGTGTTGTTGTTAATCCTTGTCATAAATGTTGTCTGCGTCTAAATGAATATGTATTGCTTCAAGCAGTGGGGGCAGACGGCCCTAGGGACAGTGTCAGTGGCTGGTTTTGCTGTGAGGCTGCAGCAGCAGGAGGAGAAGCAGGCCAGGGCTTGTGTTGTTGCAGAAATTAATCACATTACACAGAAAAAAGAAAAGAATACACATGGCTGCTTTGTCCACTGCTGGCTGACGTCAGTGACTGTAGACACATGAGGGCTGCACGTGGACGCAGTTGAAGTCGTTTTTTTTTGCTCCACTCAACAATGACTTTGTTGAGGTGGCGTCTGCTGCATTTTGTTTACCAACAGCACCTCTAATCAGCTGTAAGCTGACTATGCAGTGCTCATCTTTTCGTTGTTGACCTGGATGATGCCGTGTTAGCTGAGTCAGAGTGGCAGCGTTCACCTTGCATACATCCTCTAATTGAAGTCCTGAAGCCATCAGGTTGATTTATTTTACTGAGCATATGAGGTGAATACATGAAACAGGTTGTGTGCATAGTGACTTTAAAGGTCTATTCCTTCAGTTTTAAACATTATGGTCAGTTTACACATCATAGGGAGCACAACTCAGCTTGTGTAATCACTTGTAAAATGTTATCTGTGGCTCTAGGAGAACTTGTTATCGCAGACTACATATTTCAAACAGCATTTACCAGACAGAAGATGCCATCGAGTTGCATTATGGAAAGAACAGGATCTTGCACTTGTCTGACAAGATATTTTGGCCTTTCCTACATCTGTTTTGACCATTCTGTTCTCCCCCCCCCCCTTCCTTACACAAGCCCCTGAGGAATACCAAACTGCCTTTAAAATTCTTAAAGAAAAGTACAAGCACTCACCCCCTCAGCTCTTTTGGTGTGTATTGATTCGATTTACGCAGCAGCAAAAACACATACACTGGAGGTTTTCAGCACTATTGAGTCTTAATGTTGACTGACTATAGAGTGTGCTGGATACTTATATACTTAGTTACTTTAGACCTCTGCGTTTAACGCTGACATTCAGCTTTTGATATTTTCTGACTTTTTATGGACCAATTTTTTCATGAGTTTGACTTTATTTCTAAACTGCAAATTAACAAAAAGAGAAGCAAGTGCCTGTACATTGCAAATCTTTTTGGGGTAATCACTACAGTTATTATTACAGTTCAAAGTTGGAATAAAACATATTTTCACTATTTATCCACAAATAAACTAATCTAAATTTATCAGTATGTATTAACATACTAACGAAGCTGAACTCTGTTATGGACAACACCTCTCACCCCCTATGACACTGTGGGAACCCAAAGAACCTCTTTCAGCAGCAGACTGCGGCACCCACTGAAGGTACACTTCTGTAGGTGCTTCATCCCCACTGCTGACTCTACAACATCACTCAGAATGTAACATAAATGCTAACATAGATGGATATGTCTATTTTCAATATTTCATACTACATAATCTGTATTTTAATTTAATTTTCTATTTCTATTCTGTTGCCTTTTTCATTCTCTGGTCCACCTCACTCTGACTTTTTGCTGTGAATTTCCCTGGTGTGGGATCACTACAGTTTTTTCTTATCTTATCTTAGCGTATCTTATCTCATCTATTGCCTTTTTAAATCAGTTTTAAAATGTAAAATATTGAAAGTCAAAAAATGGCGTGAAGCTAAGATGCTATGTGAAGGCCTCAAATCAGTGCTTCCCACTGGTTTTCTCAGCTTGTCTTTATATGATATATAAATAAAGTTATGTTACTATAAATAAAAAATGTTCAGTGTATTCACTGGTGAAAGGACAGAAAAGCCTTTAAAAGGGTTCTCTTCTAAAACGAAGGAGCTCTTGGATAAAAGAATATTCTGCAAATATATTGTACAACAATGGGACTGATTTAAATATTCATGTCATAAGGAGCTTTATTTGTAATCATTTATATTATGTATCTCAGTAATTCATTTTTGTTTGTGATCATGCAACTACCTTCTGTCTCTGTGGAGCAGTACAGTATAAACTAATAATTGCATGTGTGTCCGTCCACGGGTGTCCTAGGTTGATAAAGATGTTTCCTCTCCAGGTTGTCATGAAGAATGAAAGGCCGGCTGTGGGATTACAGCCCTCCTCCTTTATCTCCGCTCTCCATCTTTACATTAAATCCATTCAGTCCATGCCTGGCGTTAGCAGAGCGAGGGTACGGTCATGTTTGACTTGCACGTCTTGTTCAGCCTTTGAATATTCAGCGAGGCTCGTCCTTTGAAGCTGCCCCTGCGTCTCCTTCTGTGTGTGAAGCAGCTTTATTCATTGTGACTTCTGCAAAGTGATCTTTAACCTAGACGGAAACCACAAAGAGCTCTTCAGGGACCCCTGCAGACCTCTCTCCAATGGAACACCTTTTAATATACCTATTTTTCTAAATAGACCATGAAATAAAAAACATTTACAAAGAGTGTAATGCCGGGATTATTGCGTATTTTTACCTTTGCCACTTCATTTGTTATTTGGAGCTCATGTGCAGAGACTGCTGTTGTCCTCACACAAAGTAAGGCTGCTGTCCTGATATCAGGGCAGTGAGTATAATGCTGCTTCCCTGGGCAGCTGGATTTCTTCTTCAATTTGTCAAAGAGATGTCCTGGTTTTATACATGAGAGAGTTGTGTAACCCATAAAATCAATGCCCTGGATGATTTTTACAAAAACCGTTTGGCCAGCTGTGTGAGACATCCCATTATGTTTTTTGCTCTCTGTGGTATTCTGCAGCTCATGTTGTGCAGTGTGGGCATATGGGCTTTAAACATAGAACGAGAGCAGGTGCAGCCATAGTCCAAGAGCACTGGAGAGGAAACAAACAAACAACATGCCTTATCCTGCCTTGAAGTGTCCCCGGTCCCCGCGGACCCCTGCTGTGCCATTACTCTGTGTTTAGCCCCACACATGCAGCATAGCCAAGCCCTGAGCCCAAAGCCCCAAATGCTGCTGATCGGTACAGTACCTGCTCCCTTCAGCCAGCGGGAGGACGGGACCATGCTGCGATAAATGGCCCAGCAGCGAGGGGAGGGGATTGGAGGACTGTTTTGTTTAATTGCTAGTCTACTAACAAGTGGTTGGGTTTGATTCGGCTCCGAAGGAAAATAGCACGCGCCTGTCAGTTTGAGTGGCTGCAAAACTCCAGAGCAGCAGACTACGTCACAACGTTTCAGATGGGATGAGTCAGCATCATTAATGTAAAGAACTTACACAGTATTAGTCCACCTCTTATGAACGAGCCTGACAGCGATTACTGAAACACTTTATCCAATTCATTCAACACGGCTACTGGAAGATAAATGGAGTCTTTAAAACTATTATAAATATTATAAATATTAAAACATCCAACGTTTTATATGCTCTTGCAATGCTCTTGCTGCATTTCCAATTTCTGTGTTTTGACTGGTACTGCTGATATAGTGATTTAAAGGAGGTGGTTATGAATTCAATTTTCATTAATTACATTGTGTTGTTAAAGACCCTCATTGCTCAAAATTTTCTGCTGAACATTTATTTCAATTTAAACACTGTTTCCCTTGTAAATTGGATTATTGGCCAGGTTAATGAAGTTATGATTACTTTAACAGTTAGTCATTAATTATTATTACATAGTAACCACATCATTTTTATGACTTTATCAAATCATCAATACTTCTCGAGTCATTGATTTTTACCTCTCTGTTTTAAAAGTATCTCACGGTGTCAAACTAGAAGACTAATGATCCTGAGAGGTCAGTGAACTAAATCTCCTGTCTTGGTCGGCTCCTTAAGAAAATTGTACAAAGTGGTTGAGAATTGACACAAGCTAAGATTGAATTTTACACATTTGTTAAAGAAAGGAAGACGGGATGAAAGGAAGGAAAGAAAAGAAATAAAGATCCCGTGTAACTTGGTCTTAAAGTCGGTGTGTTTTGCTCATTGTGATATACTCCGGCACAATGAGGTGACACTGGGGAAAGTGACATTTAAACTCCCACAATGTTCATTGATTTCAGCAGTGTGACAGGTACTTGGCAACTCGATGGCCCACTTCCTGTTAGAGAAAAGTCACACCTTTGTTTGGTTTCATAACAGCATGTCGGCACAACCCCTGTCAGATTTGGGAATGTTCGAAAACAGAAAAAAAAAGCGGACCAGTTTTGGATTATGAGCCGTACAGAATGTCACATAGTGGATCACACAGGGATAATGAATGACAAATGTGTTTCATCCTTTTTTTTACATCATGCACCATCTGCTCAAGAACACCAGGTCATCAAGCACCCTCATAACATGTAATGGATATTAAATGTTTAGCAATTAACATAATAACTAAGATCCAAAGATTTAATATGGAGCAGATCAGTAAGTCATACTTACCAGGACTTGCTGAATCTTTCTGAAAAAGGGATTAGATAAGAGGTAATGTGATAGGGGTGGGAACAAGCTTCTGGATATTTCAATGTGCAGTATCTGCGAGTCTGCATAATTACTGCATATATTAAATCATTCCTGATTTAGTCCAAATCAGCAATGTGCTAAATGGCACATAAGCAATAACTAATCATTGCTGTGTTATTATGTGGATGCATCATGAAAAGTGGGTTACTAAGGGCACATTATTACTTTTTTATTAGATTTGAATTATGGATGAAGACAGAGCATTCGACCTTTTGAAAAATAATTAAAAGGAAAATGTATGTAACAAAATGGATTACTCGAAGATATTTGCTGCAACAAAAATGTGAGTAGCATTAGCTTAGTGCTAAGTTGAGGTAGTTTTTAATCGTAGCTGTTAGTTAATGAAGTCATGCTGATAATTAGTCACATAGATGTGTTCTCTATTCATTTGCTGGTTATTCAAGTCTTAAAGTTTTTTTGTCAGAGTAGCATGACTAATATCTGAGGCAAAATAATAATAACAGTATTGTTAAGTATCGTTCCATTACTTGCTACCTTTACCAAGGAGGTTATGTCCTCACATGGCATTTCTGTTTTTTTTGTTACCATGATTAGCCTAAACAAAAACTACTGACACAGAAGAAGGAAGAAGCGGTTGTATTTTGGTTTGGATCCAGATAAAAGGACGGATCAACGATTTTCTTTTCACTCTCTTCAACATGACAACATCTGTTTCTTTAACATTGTGAGTTAGGACGTTTTCCTTGGTGGATGTATGAGCTCTTTAAATGTCCCTCTAGTTGTTTATAGGTTCCTTGGTACTTTATTCTGCTTTTTTTGGTTGTGGTCAGAAACCTCCTTTGCTGCTGATTCTGGAATTGTCAACACATACGTTTGTAACCTCTCACAGACCCAATTCTCAGCCTCACGTGATAAAGCTTTGTCACGGCCTTCACCAAATGTGACCAAAATATCTCACTTTCCTCCCCCCTGTTTACTGATCCATCCACCGAAGCAAAACAGAGAAAAATACAGTTTTGAGTTTAATAAATAATTAGTTTTTCTCTTCTTCATCCACAGATCTGATATTTTCCTGGATCTTCAATGAATACCCAACATTTGTGAAGCAGGACACTCGTCGCTTCATCTCACAGGAGACGGGGAATCTGTACATCGCCAAGGTGGAGCCCTCAGATGTCGGAAACTACACCTGTGTGGTGACCAACTCCGTCACAAAGACCAGAGTCCAGGGTCCACCCACTCCTCTGGTGCTCCGCAGTGATGGTGAGTCCTGAGCACACTAACTACTCTGATGTAAATATTATCAACCACAGTATATAGGACTGCTGGTTAGGCTGGGCATACACTGTACGATTCAGTTGCGGTACTCGTATTAGAGTCAGACCGATTTTCAGCTTTGTCATGTGCCGTTTGTCGTGCGGGGAACAGGGGGTGCGAGGAGCGATCAGATGCTCCCAACTGTCGTCGGATGAATATCTCACTTTGTTTGCAATTATCAGGCTCTCGCACAGTTGAAGTGTTGTCACATAACGATTCCACAACCTCAGCATCTTTTTCCTTAATGCGTTAGGTGTTTCTTCCTCGTTAGCAGTGTTAACAAACTCGTCTTCTACTTTGACGAACAAACCAGTTCTGAGCTGGTTTGAAGGAGCTGACTGCAAGGTGGAATATAACAACAACATTTCTAAAATCACACAATGTATGTCCAGCTTAAGTTAGTGAAGAAGTTTGTTCAGGTAACTTTGCTGCATATCACACTGGTAATCATTATAAATGAGTCTGCTGTCAATGGGCTGTTTCTTTGGATACAAATGTTGCCCCTTAATTGTACTGAATTGGTTTAATCAAATGCACACTTTTCCAGATGGTTTCCCTTTTACAAATGGGAATGTTACAGTATATGTTGTTTGCACATCGCCACTTCTTCTGTGATAGGATCTGCTGGGATGATTTATTGCAGCAGGGCGGACAAATAAGTAGCAGACCTGGTTGTGGCAAACAAACAGCCAGACTCGTTTCACTGGTACCTGAAAGTAGGACATGTGGTTTTAAAGAATACAAATGAAATGCAAAGGTTAATTTTCCCATTGTTTGCTAATTTCAGCAAGTCCTTTAACATGTGGATCTGATGCTTTAGGCTGGCCTTATCAAGCCACTCCAGAGGAAAGGTCATTGTCATCAAGTAATCCAATTGTAAGCTTCTTTCCCAGAAGCGTGTTCCTTACCATTTCTAATGTAATGCAGGGGAGGAAATATGAAGCTGAATATCATTTTCTCTAGAAATGTCCTTTGTGACATTTATGTGGGTTTTTTACATTAATTATGGGCAATATCATATAACAAGTCACATAATCCTTTCTCTTTCTTTCTATTCCTTTTCTTATCAAATAGCTTTGCTAGGCTGTGAAACTATGAACACATTTGCTTTATATTTATACATTTTCTGCTTTATATTTTAACCCATTTTGAAACATATATACGTGGTTTATAAACACTTACTATCAATAATAGCCTCTGCTGTGAAACATCCCTGACTCGATTAACACCAGTCCTCACATGACAATAATTCATTATTTATACATTTTGTTCAAGTCACTTATAGGCAGGCAAACTGTTTATTCAATTTATTTAACTCATGAGGACATTCAATTTGATCACTCCAGAATGATTTTGGATTTCCCAGACGGACACGGTACCTATATTGATATATAAAATAAAAAAACACCTAAAAAACATCTGGTAACAATGTATAAGCCAATATTTGTCACCAACATGATTAAACATAACTATATATGATATAAATATACACTTACTAATAACAAATAGTATAGTCTTTGTGAGAATTTTATGAGGGAGGGTTTACATTTGTATGAAAAAATAAGAAACATCTGCCTAGAAGCTCATTATTCTGCTTAGTAATCGCTTTACTGCTTGTAGATTATAATGTTGCCGGTAACCATACTGGTATTAGCGTTAGCATTAATACTTGTAGTATTGGTAGTAGTAAGAATGATTCATGTCTACATGATGATACAAAATGTTAGCACAGGAAGCCAAACAAATATTTTGTAAATCATTGTGCTAGGATCACATCTTCTCAGTTGAATCATAGATGTAATGCAAAATAATAAGACAGAGTAAGACAGTCAAATTTTAACCCATGTATGGGAAGTTAGGACAGTAGTCTCTTAACTAAAGGTTCTAGGAATACAACCTATACTGTGCTTTCCACGTTAAAAGTAATTGTAATAATATATGAGAATAAAATAGATAAATTATCAAAGAGCGAGGACTGAGTTTACTTGCTTTATTATAATTTTTTTTAAATTCCAGATCACTTCCTCCCTTTCTGTTTTCACCCCCTTATTTCAGCTTTATTGCAGCCACCAAACATCAGCCTTACCTCACGGTCATTGACGGGGGGGTGCTGGTGGGGGCGGGGGGCACATTAAACAGGTGTCCCCTACAAAAGGTTATGGTATGAGACAATTACCCGTCCACTTCCACCTGTCTGCTTTAACATGGGTGATAGTGCTGTGGTCACATTCCAATATGAGACAGTTGGGATAAGGATCTGAATTAGCTTTCACAGTCACTCAGGGAGCCGGCCTGATAACACACGTCTCACCAAATCAACCAGATGAAATTGGCCCGTTTCCTCTGTCTCTAGAGCTATTTGTGCAACACAGCCCCGAATTACAGCAACGGGGGGGGGGGACCTATTGTTACACCGGTGGATGAGAGTGGCTTGGAATACCATATTGTGCACCCAGGCTGAGAACTGGCAGGAGAATTGAAAGTAGTTTCCGATTAGAAATTCACTGATTTCACTCACCTTGGTGCCATTTAAGGAGAAAAACACACACATGTGCTTTTCCAGTGATGTAAGACACTCCACACTTTACGCATTAAGTTTCTCCCAAAGCTCGAATACCAGGGAGCCCACATCCTCACCGTGGCCTTATCCAGAGGATTTCAGCATGCACAGCAGCAATATTATAATCCACCAGAGCTGCCTCACCGACAGTGAATGGGATGCTTTGTAGACACAGTGGCAGCACCCAGGGGGATTTTATTGGCCCATTTTCTGGTTCACAGCTGTTAGCACTACAACAAGATGAAACTCATCTGGATGTAAAAGCTCAAACCGTCGCTGAGTTCTCAAAGTAGTTTTTTTTTTTTCTTCAACATCAGTGTGTTGTATGTCCACTGGAGACTATAGCCTTCTTTCTCTCATTATTTTAAATGGGAGCACATTGTGTGACAGCGCTGAGAGCAGAGCAAGGTTCTGATGCTCAGATCGCACGGCGTTGGAAGATGAAAAACATTTCTGTTTATGGTAAAAAAGACAGATACTTGAAAAAGGTTTTCAGTCGCTGTGTGGTAACAGCAGTTTGCACAAATAGTTCTTTTGCTTGGGTTGTTTAGCTTGAATAAAAAAGAAAACGTTTTTCCTGCAATACTACTGACTGTCATTTGCATTTCTCTCCCAGGTGTGATGGGTGAATATGAGCCAAAGATTGAAGTTCAGTTTCCAGAGGTGGTTCACGTCTCCAAAGGATCCACCGTCAAGCTGGAATGCTTCGCTCTGGGAAAGTAAGCCCACTCTGAGTCAGGCTCCACATGCCGAATAGCATTTAGGAGAAAAAATGTTAGAAGAAAAATGCCGGGATATTTTTTTCATGTGTTCCACTTCTTTGCCACAATCCTCATGTGTTTCAAGCCAGGCTGCACACCCAAGAAATTACAGGGCACATTTTGTGGTGCAAGAGTCAGTTCAGATGTTCGGATTTGGTGACACAGTGTTCTGAAGCCTAGAGTACAAGACGAGGTAACACACCCTAAAGTTTGAATACTGAGCAGGTGTATTGCTCTGAACTCTGAGGGTGTCTTTTTTGACAGATTCTAATTAGAGAATGAAACCATTTAATTACCTTCTAATATCTGTCCGTCTGTTTGTTTGCCTGTCAGTCAGCAGGACTTAAAAACTATATAACTGATTTAAATGAAATTCAGTGGAGGGGTGGGGCATAACATTTACATTACATTTTGGAATGGATCTGGATAAACAGATCTATTTTTTATTTATTTCTTTCATTTTAATTTATGAGGTGAGATACAACGTTATATTTGTTGGAGGTGTGCGCTCTCTGAGTGCCCCTCTACTCGTACAAGCCCCTTCAACCTTGTACCAGTCTCAGAACAAAGGATAAGATGCTGTTTGGTGTCTATACACAGAAATTAACCTTCAGGAATATAGAGAACGCGAAGGCAGTCGTAATGTAGTAATTAACTTAATGTATGCAGAGGTGGATTATATACAGTATATGCATGGGTACATGTCTACATACAAATTATACAGCTGGCTTAATTTATATTTGATAAACAGTCTATTATTTGTTCTACAATATCATGGAATAGTATTGATCTCAGTGACACAGCTGTGTTTTTATGATATTTTGTGCATTTAGAGAGATGTGAGACATTCAATTAAAAAGGGGTTGTTAGTAATATTATTGCTCATCAGTTGCATAATCAAAATGGGATAAGTAAGCAATTTTAGTTCATTTAAAGGACAATCCACCAATATTTTGGTTTGGCATGTTTCACCATGAAAGATCGATACATGTCTGGTCTATGTACAGAAAAGTAACTTAAGGTTAACTTTTGTTTTATTTCACATCTTTGTCTGACAAAATGTAATCAATTAAAATAAAAATCCTGGGTGTATTTGAGTTTGTAGAACTTCTCGTTTACTGCACAAACTTGAATTTCATCTTTAGAAAATATAGAGATGACTGCATCTTCCTGCTAGTGACAGATTCTGTTTATTTTCACAAATTGAAAGCTGTGACTTCAGAGTTGTACACTTCTCCGCTCTCACAGCCCAGTTCCCTCTATAAACTGGAGGAGAGTGGACGGCGTACCGTTCCCCAGGAAGGTGGACATGAGGAAAGCCAGCGGTGTCCTGGAGATCCCGTACTTCCAGCAGGAGGATGCGGGCACTTACGAGTGTGTGGCCGAGAACTCCAGAGGAATGAACACAGTGAAAGGAAAGCTCTCTTTCTACGGTAGGTGATCCTGTCGTGCATTAATATTTGACCAGCGTGCACCACATCTGTCAGAGCTGCTCAGACTGAGAGGCAGAAAAAACAGACACAACTGGTCCCATAAAGCCGTCAGTGGCGATCAGCGCGTGGCACACACGAGGCGGGAGGCTCGTTTTAACGGCACATCAAAATGATTAAAGGCTGTCAGCCATGATGCCTCTAATATTTTGATCCAGATTAAAGGAGTGATGCGGATGAGGCTGAGCCCTTGGATACGACCTTGTTGGTGAGCCATGTATTGGGTTCCACCAGATGGCATCATGATTGACATCCAACTTGAGTTGAGATCAAAGCTGTTAAATGTACTATACATAGAGCAGTGGCACATATGTCAGGGACATAATCTGCACGGCAGCATCTGGATGGGCAGGATGCGGGTTAGTAGATTGACACATTGTTGTTAATAGTGCCGTGGTTAGAGTCTCACCTACTGACTTCACATACTAGTAGTCACGATAACGACTGGCTGGGATGTGCAGGCATCATTTCACTCCAAAGTAAAACCTCCACAATCAGAAGAAGGACTGTGCTCTTACAAAATGACACAGTACACATTTCAATAGGTTTTCTCTTCTGAACAAGTATTTTATAAACTTTTTGTTTAGTTTACCTATAAAATTGCATTTTACAGCTACATTTTTGACATTTTAGATGAATACTGATAAACTTGTTATATGGGTATTTAAGTAACAGACATTAACAGTATACGTCTGTAATAACGCAGGTCATCAGAATTTCAAAATACTTTTCAATACAGAGGTGTGATGTTTTATTTTATTTTATTTGCCATGTCTAATTTATTGCAATTTCTAAAATTATTTTTTGTCTTTAAGTTTAAGTCTAATGCAAGTTGGTTTGATCCTTAACACGTCCAAGAAGAGAAAAATCCTCCGAGATTTCTGTTTCTGTCCCATGACTGGCTCCACATACAAAAATAACTATTTTCTGTATGTTTATTTATACTGACAAGATACACTTGTGTCTACTCTTCTTTTAGCCCATATTACAATGGGTGTGTGTGTGTGTGTACTGTGTTTGCCTTAAATGTATTTGCTTTCTGCATTAATAATTTAAAAAACTCAAACAATAATTAAATATCTTATATGGTTCATATATGATTATTTTTTTATATATATATAAAAACGTGATTTGGCCCTAGCAGCATTGAAATTGAATAGATTCTGTACATTTTATTTTTTTTATCACGGTAGAGCTTGTGTTCACTCTTCACCCACAATGTGATGCAGCTCCAGGAAGATGTTGGAAAACTCGTGTTTTCATGTTTTTCCAGTAGACACTTGTCCTTGTTTGGTTGATATCTGACGACACAAGCATTATCTTTTGCATACATCTAAATGACTATGCTGCCAATGAGTTAGTATGAAACTGAGACAGAGACCAAGTATCTGAAAGCAGCGTAAGAATGGGCCAGAATCAGTGGAGCTTAATGCGAATAATTTAACAAGATTGATGCTTTTTGTTATTGACAGTTAAGGCAGTACAAGTCTAAAACACGTATAGTAGATGTACTAAATTTGCATTAGTCATGTGGGAATTAATTGATAAATTAAAAGCTAAATGATGCCGATCATTAATGTTTAATTAAAATTTTAGCTGGATATTTTATTTTCTGTTCAGGTTTGCCAGGCTGTTGACTTGTGTTTGAACAATCGATGGATTTTCCTCCCACCTCTGCCAGTCTCCCTGTTCTTCTGTCGGATTTGCTCCCGTCTAGCCGTGCTGTGTCAGCTTTCACAAATAACTCATTTGGGGCATTAAACAATTTGTCATTCTTTACAATAGCCCTGGTAGCTCTTAGCTGAATTGACTTTAACAGCCCAGGAGCCCGCTGTGATCCACCAGTGCTTGAATTGTCCATTTGAGCTGCTGGTCCTCTCTCAGTTTTGATGTGTTTTGTCACTTTCTCTCTCTCTGTGTCTCTCCTGCTGTCTGCAGCCAAGTGATAATAATCAGTAATCTTAGTTTGAACTCCCTTTGAATTAAGCCGTTGAGACATTCGTCAGCAGTGTAAGCCAATGGGGGAATCGATAAGGGTATCTCTTGTACATGCAGGCGGGCGTCAGTGGAGAGAGAGCTGGGCTTTGTGTCAGACAGGAAGACATGAAGGTGTTAGTTCACGGTGGCAGTTTGCTTATTGTTGTATGTCTATGTTAATATACCTTGATGTAAGTCTTACATCAGTGTTTACAGTCGACTGTCTGTGTTTAAAGTTTCTTTTTGATTGATCTGGACATGAAGGAGCCTTGTTTCAAATTTAAAACATGTTTTTTTTTTTCGTTTCAGATTTTAGATATACTAATTAATATAATTATAATATTAATAGATATAGATATCATAATACCTGAAAATGGGAATTCATTAACTGTACTGAGGGCTTAGAATCACATTTGTGGTTTTAGGCTTAAGTTGAAATAGATTAATTATATCTTGATTTAAAAAAAGATATTCTCAGGTCATGTAGCCTCCATCTCTCTCCCACTTATCATTAATCTCTGTATTCAAGGCAGTTTCCTTTTGCCTCCAATTTCTGACCACTGACAAACCCGTGTGTCTTCGACTTGAATCAATTCTAGCCAAAGAAGAGTTGTTAAATTTCCATCCCTGAGAAGCTTTGAAAAGAAACGGCCACTCGCCGGCTCGTTGATGTTGATATCACTCAGAGCGAGAGTAAAAGCGGAGCTGTGACAGGTCCGTTTCCCTGTTGTATTCACATTTGTGTTTCTGCAGACTTACCGCTGCATTATCTCCCTGCGATTTCACTGATAAGGCAAATTCCCATCTTTCCTCTGCTTGAGCCACTTGACGTTTGGCCTGATTGTATGGGCGCCTGGCCCGGTGCAGGCAGAGATGGGCTGCCTGCTTTAATTTGGTAAGCGTTGACCGAGAGTCGATTCGTTCGCAGCAGGTGAGGGATGGACTGAGGGACCTTGACAGCGAGGAGAAAAAAAAAAAACAGCCACAACAACAATGCAGTATTGAAAGGTGCTGTGGGAGGGGGCAGCTCAGCCAGGCTCTGATGGAGGACTGCGATAGCTTGAATGGATTTGATGCTAAATAACGCGTGATGCTCAAGTCCCCTCAAGCAATTTTCTCTCATCCATGCTAGTGGAGTCCATGTCCAAACCGCAGACTGTATATATATAGATGGACGAGGCTTCTCTAATATCCAGACATGAAGTCCAAATTTCCCTGATACAAATACTGCCATCTTGCACAAGTGGAGCCAGAGTCTGTGCAGTGACAATTGGCGGATGGAGCCGCTGAAGCGAGGTCCTGTCGATACATGAGCTCGACCAATCAGTCAGTGTCAGCTGTCAGTCATGACATTTCACCCCATATTTTAGCATCAAATAACTCATTTAAAAAACCGAACGTTACCAGAAAGAGGAACACTTAGACAAACATCAGTGAGATAAGAAATGACAGAACCCATTTTTTTGAAAAATGTATTTGACATGTTTGCAATGGCTCACATTGATTAAAAAGACAGGCTTGATTAGATGTATTCTGCACACAGCGCTGTCGCCACTGTGTCAGCTCATCATTTAGTTTCATTAACGAAGCACAGGATGCAGCAACAGTGGCCCTGAAAGATAGTGTGCAACATGTGCACGTGGGGATCCCTAAAAAAATACAATCAACGTATGTCGAATGTGTGAATGCAAGATCTGAATCTTCGTTAATCGTTGCTATTTTCAGAGCAGCCGGTTGCAGGATTAGAAGATGCCATCTGCAATAGGTGCCCGATGGCAGAGTTATACCTACAGTCTATTCATTGAGTCAGACTAGAGTGGATGTTACATCATAGAGAGAGAATAAATGTCTCCTCTCCTCAGCCGTATAAATAACTGATATTTTTTTAGCTTTTTTAAAGCAAATGACAATTTAAGTGATGCAAATATCAACATACATATTTATGTTTGTTACATATTCGACAGATAGACTTTGAAACTGTTGTGCAAGATCATTTTCACTGTCTATTTTTGCTGTGAACCGTAAGCGCCATGCGGAGAAAATAGGTCTCTCTATAAGAGCAGCTCACATGCCTGAGACGTGTGTCTCATGCATGCAGTGTGGCGCTAATGTTAGAGACCTGTAGCAGCACACATGATCCACTGTCCAGGTCTCTGACATAAATACACAAAACCACCTGTCCAGTCTCTACATCCTCCTCTTTATATCAGTCTCCTTTCTGCTTCTGAACACCCACATATGCACACACTCTCGCTCACACATCGGCTACACGCTGAAGTCACAATGCACCACTGTGCATTGTGACTTGCAAATGTAGATACATTTGCAGTAACTGAAATTCTCACTGTGTCCTCGTGCCCTTACTCAAAAGCAGAATACTGTATAGCAGAAGCCAATTAGAGTTGGATTTGTACTTTTCCTGAAAGGCCTCCACAAAGGTCAGTCCTTGAGAGTGGCATTAGGTGAGCTCTGTGGAATGGAAAAGTGCGGTCAGCTATTACTCTTGTACTGCCACTGGCCTTGTGTGATATAGAATGATAGTAGCTTGACCTGCACATCATCCAGAGTGTACAGAGCATTACACAGAGAGAGCTTTACACATCCAGTTTTATGTTCCACTTCTTCTTTGGCTTCATCATTAACTAGCCTTGAGTTACTTGCGTGACACAGCAAGAATCAATTCTGCCCCTATGTAATTATACCATCATTTACTCAGATTGTATTGAGCGGAGGATTTAATGGCACCAGCAGCCGACTTAAGGTATATGAATGTGGTTTTCCTCCTTTTTGTTCGACTGACAATGCACCGGGAAACTATGAAAACAGCCAAAAACAATAAATGTGGTATTCAAAGCCCTGCTACTAAAACTAAATCATTTGACAGGTATTAAACACACTGACTAACACAGGAAAGCAACTTAATGTGTGAATGAATCGTGCTGTTTACTGTTTGCTTCTCTTTAGAGAGACCCGATAGTTCATGTTAAATTGAATTTCCCTCCATCAAGAGCATTGTCCTTCACTGCATTACCTCGGATTGGAGTGCAAATTCAATCTTTGAGAATGTTGTAAATAAAGCAACTTTTTTTACACTGCAAAACAAGCAGAGCAGATGGACCAGTGTCTGCAGTCCTCCTGTTAGGCTGCATGCACACCAGAAAGTCAGCAGGAGATTTCCAAAGGACTTTGGGGGGGCCCTGGCCCAACAGCGAACGAAACCGACCCCCTCCTTGATTCTTTAATTATCATACACACACATTCTGAACTTCTAGTCTTCAACCAAACCTCTAAAAGTTTGAATCTTTTAGCACAAAGTGTAATGTGCGTAGTGGAATGGGACCTTGTTAGGGAGTCTCAGACCATGGTGACATTGCAGGCTTGGGGTTCTAACTAAATTATTGTTGCTGTGAACTAACATATGACTATTTTACACCAAAATAAGTGGGTAGACTTTTTTTTTTAAAAACCACTCTGTTTTTCTTCCCTGGTGATTCATGTTCCATGTCACAAACGTGCCGGAAACTGAGAAGCTCTCTCACCTCACTGTCTTGCCAGGGTCTCATCTTGCAGGGTACGAAGAAAAACATTGCTGTTACACACCATTCCTAAAATATAAAAAAGGACTTAGCGCACAAACATTTACGTTACAACACCTGGAAGTTCAAGACGCTTCATAATATCATGCAGAAAACATGTAGCGCGTACAAACTGGTGTAAAGTCCTTTGGTGGTAACCATTCCCATTTCAGACAAAAGCCAGAAGTTAGTGGATTTTTTGGCCACTGGAAACGGGGCTTTAATCAGCGGTTTTTCGGGGCCCCATCTCAGTTTAGGTCCCAAGGCAATTGCATATATGCCTACCTTGCTGCAATGCACCTTCCTGTCCTTCCAAAATCCTGCTCATAAGGCTGTAACTGCAGTTAGCAGAGAGAAATAAATACAATATAATATAATAAATATTGTAGCCACTTTGTCTCTTTCATCTGGATTCTAAAGGCTGTACAGTCAAATACTTGTGAGTGAAAAGACTGAATCAGACTGAAACTGTAAAATCAAAGAGGGTTTTTAGTAGCAGTGTAAATTATACTGCTAATTTATCAAGTCCTGACAGCAGACTTGTTTTGTCTTTACTCTCTCATTCACTCGTACTTTGTTTATTGTTTCCAGCCCCCCCTCATCTCATTGAAAAACCTGAAGATGTGCAGAAGCTCATTGATGACTCGCTGGTGTGGGAGTGTAAAGCCACAGGGAAGCCGAAGCCTTCTTACAGGTGGATGAAAAATGGAGAGAACCTGGATTCTGCTGAGGTGAGACCCGCCAAGCACTTGCATGTCTTTTGAACTGAAGACACAGTTCAGCTTCCAAGGTGAGACATGCGACAGCAGCTCTGGCACAGATGTTTCCTGCATACTATGCTGCTGCTGCCGCCTCTGAATGAAGAATGGGAGCTACCATGTACTGCATTTCCAGAGCTTTATTGTGCTGCTTGTTCAAGCTTTACTGACTAATTACCGCACATTATTCTCTCCTTCATTACAACACAGTGCCTCCTGCAGCGCAATACATTATAATGTTCAATTCTGCACGGCAACATTTATTTTAAAGGAATCCGGGTGTGTCTGCTGCGCTAACAGACTGAACTGTAAACAGGTTGAGTATTTCATGCTAGACTGGAAAGCACAGTGATGTAAGAGCTACCCTAATCTTGTGTTAAATCTCTCCTCGCCGAGTGCCGTTATTAATCCTGTGCCACCAAGAAGGAAAAAGTATGTATCCTCCTTTTGTTTTAGCTCCCTGTGCCCCTCTGAATCTCCAACATGAGCTCTGCCACGAGTCTTTGATGGCTCCAAACATCCGACTTCTAACTTTAACTGAACCCGGCTCTGCTCTCGTCCCTCATTGTAATGGATTATTATTTTGGATGCTTTCGCCAGGTTGTTGCGGAAAAGATTGATTGGACACTCAGGCACAGCTTGCACCTGATAAATAAATAGGCTTTATGTTAATTTGCGTCATTATGCAAAATAGGCGACAGACACACCAGGGGTTATCGATCAGCACTTGAAATACATGTCGTCGGAATGAGCCCAGTCTGTTGTTATATTAGTGGAGGCAAGGATCTGCACAACAAAAAAAACAAAACAAAAAAAAAAGCAGATTTGGCCTGTTGTCAAGGAAGAAATGTCAAGGTAAGACTCTTGAGTTTCTTGTGGACCAAACAAGATAACCATTCTGTAAACATTAAGTACTTGTTTTGATTATCAGACCTTCCTACTTCCCCTCATTTCATAAATGAATAGATTCAAATCAAAGTGCTAGTGCCTAAAAAATATCCTGCAAAATCACCTCACCCCACTCAGCCAACTGGATTCATTGTTGGATTTATCCTCACCATGACTGTGTTGGTGTTTTAGGTGCAACAGATTTCCCCCTTAAGATAGACATAATGAATGGATATATGCAGGGTGCTTGGGTGAATGGATTAATCAGTGAAGGTGTTGCATTGTCTCAAATGCCACCATTAACCACAGTGGCTTAATGAGTGGAAGAGGGAAAGGTCAGTGATGTAAGGAGCGGTGGGGAGAGGATGCACCATTTGTTTTTATTTATTACAGTGAATCAATTGAGACCTTTCTGAAATCGCAGTGGCGTGAAACGTATTCTTGCCGATAGTTTTCTAACTTTGAGCAACAGGAATGAAGTCTGTAGAAACAACAAAACGTAAGGTATGGGTCATATCTCTTGTTTGGACTAATTAAATATTAGACACAACAGTAGATTTATTTTAGCTTTGGATGTGTACTGACGGTGGCTGAGATGTCTCATTTACGGAAAACACAAATGCCAAAGCCACAGCATGAATGCAAGAATCTCAACACAACCGCAAGAGCTAAACCACAGCCATTAAAGCCACAACACAGCTACAAAAGGCACACAACGGAAACACAATCACAATGGAAGTGAGAGACAGTGTATGAAGACAATGAAACCCGGAAAAATCTGTCACCACTTATAGATGCTTTTCTATTTGGAGTGTTATGGTAGCAAGAATGCAAACAGTTTTACTTTTACCCTTTTGGGTCCTCCGATCACCTGTACCGTAACACCTCAAATAGACAAGCATCTCATTTTTAAGCAGCGATTGGCTTGTCCAGGTTTTCACCTGACAAATGAAGCCTCTCATACATCCATGACTTGACTGCAGTAACTCTGCTTGCTTCATTGTCACTCACGTCCATTGTGGTTGTGTTTCCATTGTGTGGATTTTGCATTCTTCTTTTCAGTTTATGCTTGTGTGAGACGTCTCAGCCGCGGTCATAACGCAGAGTATGTGCATTAGTTAGTGTCATTGCCCAACTTTCAAAAATCAAATCAAGCCTCATAGGGCTTCACAATCTGTACAGGGTGAGACATCCTCTTTACTAGATTGAGGGCAAACGACCAAAAACTCCTTTTAACAGCACAAAAATGAATGATGACGGAACCTATAATCTGACTTTACCATCACTGGACGGACAGTGAGCATGATGCTGTGTGACTGTTTTCTGAGTCAGACCTCACAGAATAAAAGACTCACGAAGCTGCTTTTTGCTACGACGCTGTCAAAATAGCAATGGTTTATTGGAATGCTCTATGTCTCATGGCTGTTTTCATCTTCTCTCTGCTACTCTATTGACAATGGCTTCAGGATTAAGTGTCTGTGCAATTAAAGACAAACTCTAGCGTGAAACAGGATTTAGTCCATTTAAAGGCGAACGGGACCACCATACTAATGACTTACTCTAGTGTACTTGAACTGAGTTTATCCCCTGAGGGACTCTAACGTCAGAGCCATTCTTAAATTTAAGGAATGAATGATGTAATTTAAGTGACGTTTGCTATACTTTCTGATGAGGGGGGTTTAAATTTCCTGCCTTCCCCAATAATTCAAGCTCAAGTGCAGCAAACAGGCTCAGCTTCTGTTCTCTCTGTTGCAAAGCTGAGCCCATGTACTTTTTCAGAGTCAGCGGTAATCAATCACATTTCTATCAATAGAGTTCTCAAATTTCTTTCACAGTTCTGCCCCGGCGAGTTACAATTACTTGTTGTTTTTTCAGCCTGAGAGTTTGCTTTCATTGTTAATGAGATCAACGTTTGTGATTTAAAAAATCCAGTTGATGATATTTTCTGTTGCATCTTTGTATTTGAAGAGCAGAACTAATATGCTTATTTCCCTCCTTTTCTCTTTAAAGCCACAGTAGTGGATTGATGCTGCGTTATACTATGTTTCTTGTTTAAATTGTACAGCTGTTTGGCTCCGTCCTCACGAAGGCTTCCAGTAATTAGTATTTCTGAGGAGCGCCGCTGCAGACAGCAATCAAATGCAAGACGCTCACTTATTAGAAAACCGTAGAAGTCGTCTCCTTCATGCCATCCATTCTTCTACCTGCTTTTCTCAGTTTCATATCAAATGAATCAAACCAGTGTTGTTGGGGAATGACATTGCCAATCATTTCCATTCAGCATAAGGCGTGCAGATGGTCCCCCCAGGTCCCTGCATGAAAAACTGCTGATTTGAGTGGAATGTCATGCTTAATTAATAGCAGGCGTAAACAGGAGCGCTTCCCATGTGCAGACTGATATACGCCACCATTTGCCTCCCTTGCCAGCAGGGATATTCCTCCCCGCACATCCACGGCTTCCAAGCATTATGGAAATTCTGACACAACCTGCTCAAACACAGGATTAGTTTGTGATCTTTCACTGAGGACAGTCTCTCTTTTCATGCGACTCTACCTTAATCCCCCTGTGACTGGAGTTCAGGCCGCTGAGACGCCCCCATGGAAATGGGCTCTAATGACATTACGGGCGAGCCTGAGGAAAACACAGGAGATGAAGGGCACGAGGTGGCAGAACCTGACACAGCTGCACAGAGATGTATAAAAACTGCTCAAGGATTTAATACCATGGTGACAGAGTTGAGTGAGAAGCCAAGTTCAGAGAGATAAACGTATAGTGCGGATTAAATGAGCAACTCATGCACTGATCCAACTGGGTTTTTTAGTTCATCAGGCCCAGCCGTCCTTAAATAGATCTTAATTTGATGGCTCAGTGACGAGCAAGATTTCCCACGCAGGCAGGCACACCAAAAAAAAAAGAAGATAGTCCAAACAGATGAAGAGGCGGTACAGCATGACCATGTACACAGCATTTAGTATGTATAGGGCATACCTATCAGAAAAGCAATTTTCACAATGCAGTACACCTCAGATCTTACGATATTCCTTCCCCCCTCCTTATCCCCTCCTCCTGCTGAAGGGGAAACAGGCCCTGTGGTGCAGTTAGAGATATAAATAGGGCATGGTTTTATTTCACTCTCATAAACATGCAGATTGATTAGGGTCATTTTCTGCTAGCCTGCCTCCATCCACCCAAGCCTTTCCCTCCATTAGTGATGAAAACCTAGATTTATTGCCACGTCTGTCACTTGCAGACCATAATTCACTTGCCCACTGGCCGGCTGTTTTTATGTAGATGAGCGCTGGGAATAAGGCGTATTAAGGCCATGTGTCCCTATGTCCACAGGAGCGCATACAGGTCGCCAATGGGGCATTGACAATCAGCCGCCTCACCCTGTCCGACACGGGGATGTACCAGTGTGTGGCTGGGAACAAGCACGGCGAGGTCTTCTCCAACACAGAGCTACGAGTTATAGGTAAGGCACCGGCTATAATGGTAAATGGTCTGGATTTATTTTTATTATCTTGTCATGATGACTACTCAAAGTGCTCCACTGGACAGTTTTGCCATTCACTCATTCACACACACACACACACATTCATACAGGCAGCACTTTCGCTATCACACAACAATCACACACTGCTTGCACAGCTGTCAGGGACAATTCAGTATCTTGCCCAAGGACACTTCGGCACACAGAATGGTGGACTGGGATCGAACCGTTCTACCTCCCGAGCCACAGCTGCCCTGGTGGGCGCACGCTGTCCGTGCACGTGTCCGTGTGCACGCGTTTGTCCGTGTTTGTTTTCAAGTTTCCTCCGTCTTCCTCCTGTGCTCAGCGGTGGCAGGTGACCTCCGGCCCCTCTGTTATTGGCCACTAATTGAAAGGCATTAATTATAAGAGGAATGCGTCCGGCTGACAGTGATGTATGCCAGAGCTGCTCTGCTCACCAGCCTCGCCCATCTGCCCTGTCAAGCCTGTCACTCTCCACTCTGGGCTGGCAGCAGCTCTCACTGTTCAACCTCCAACACGTCTCGTCCTGATCGGTCTCACTGCGACTGAGGGGAACGGAGAACTCAGACTCCAGGGGGCGGGATTCAAAAAGAGAACGTCGGCTTACTGAATCACAAAGTCACACTTTTTTTGAAAAGGCCGTAGATCTGTCTCGAGTGGCTTCCAGTCAGTGAAAGTTATTACTTTGGAATAATCACTCGGTGAAACACTAAAGAAGAAAATATTACCGTCCCTGCTTTGAAAATGAATCAAAGAATCACATGAAGTCTAACTGAGAATAATAATAAGTTACACTGATCTCCACATCAACTCCTCTACATCAACTGCAGGTTTTACTACTCAGATTACTCATTTCTCATTTTTCAAATTGCAAATAATGTAATCTGGTTTCTTTTAATTAACCATGGCGATAATGCACTGTACGGTATTTATGATCCTATTTTGAGTTTTGAACATTTGGAAAATGACATAAATTTGATATCAGATAAATGAACAGAGGTAAATTAGTACATTTCTGAGGCTAGGAGATGTGAGGCTTTTACCAACGCTGGCTTTAATATGCTGCTCTTGTCTCAGCCGTTGCCCCAGATTTCTCTCACAATCAACTGAGGAGCCAGACGCTGGTGAAGGTAGGAGGAGATGTGCTCATCGAGTGCAGGCCGAAGATGTCTCCTTGGGGTGGGATCTCTTGGCGGAAGGGCAGCGAACCACTCCGAGACAATAACAGGTATCACCTTTTACACATTTTGTTCTGCTTTGTGCCACACTGTGAGGACTGCGGGACTTTTACCTGCATGTGCTCTGATTGCTTTGAGCCATGCACCGATCCCCGAAGGTCCCGTTCATATGTGTTAATACAGTAACGTCTTTATGCTGAGCAACACATGCTCTTTCCAGATGCAGCATCTTGTTCACATTTGAATTGTAGACTGACAAATACATCTGAGTATCAGGGCCATGTTAAAGAAAAGGCTCAGATTTCGAGAGTGAAGTGGTTATATTTCAGGGGAACATACATTTAAGAGAATACAGTCATAATTTTGTGCCATGTGTCATTTTACAGGGAGAATATCAGAACATTATACTTTATATATTTAAAGTTTCACAAATAATATAATACTCAATACTTTGGCTCATCAACACCATATTATCACAAGTATCGGGACATTTTGAAGAAACAACCACACAGAATAGTTTCCTTGTAGGAGGAAATGATTGGTATTTGCCGACTGCAGGTCTGGTTACGTCTGTGTGAGGTTTATAGTTTCAAAACTTGATTGGTTTCAAAATTAGATTGGTTCAAGATTTTAGATCCAGAAGGAGTGAAACCCAAAGACAATAGACCCGAAGCAGCCCAGTGGTATGATTTTTTTCTAATTCATCAAAATAAATGTTGCACAAGAAGCCATTGCTTTCAGTTGTCACACTATTTGTAGACTTTCAGAGTATCTTTCAGTATATTGAAATTGGACTGAGATGATCGGTTTTCTATCTACTATATTCTTAGTATAGCTCAACCACAGTGTATTAAGGTTCACCCGAAGGCCCCAGCCAGTGTAGTTTGACTTCTGTTCGTCCGTAGAGAGATTTTCATGATGCAGTCCTCAGATGTGGTGAGAGCACTCACAGAACAGCTGAGAGGAAAGGCAGCATGGAATCAAACTGAGTAATGGTTAATGGGATTTGCCACGTTTTCCCTCCTGCTGTTTAGTGGTGGCCAAAGAGAGTCAGCAAATCCAAAGTGCTAATGAAGTAGGTTTCAAAGGCTCCAGAAATGAAATACTTCAACTTCTGACACAAGTTTTTCAGGAGCAATCGTATGGTCCTGCCACGTTTGACCCCTGAGATAAGAGATGTGCCACATGTGGGAACTTTTGTCAGTGATTGTGTGTGTGTCGGTGTGTGCGTGTGCAGACTGGCCCAGTGGCCTCGTGGCAGACAGGGGTCAGCCATCGGGTGTCACCACTCTAGCATGACTCGGCTCTAGCAGACCTGTGTGCACAGTGTCTTGCCAGGCTTTGCATATATACAAAGCAGTGTTGTTGCTTGTCAAACAAAGTGGCGGGGGAATTTGCATAGTGGTTTCGCTGCTGGTGCCCTTCACTTGCCCTGCGCCGCTCCCATCACACTTTTTCAACCTCACCGTGCCCAGATCATTTTGACCCTGTTGTTTTGAATTCACGGTTCAGATTGATTTCACATTTGTCTGGACGTCCTTCCCGAAGTGAGGAATGGAATGGCAGCGCTTACCGGTGTGGATGCTTTGTGGAACTTGTCCTGCGGTGTTCTCCCTCAATTATAAATCACATTATGACCAGCTGCTTTGACAATTAACGAATGATTCAGGAATCAAATCGTTTGACTCTTACACATAAATGACTTGAAAATCAAATCATGGAATAACTGTTTTTGTTGCGGCTGTAACTTGAAGGTTTGATTTACTGCTGGTGAATAAAGAGTTTTTTGATTATGGTCAATTAGTAGATGGATTTCTTCAACACTGTCTTTATCTTGGTGGTTGTGAAAGTCTGTTTGATGTTCAGAAATATGTTAAAATGCTTCTATTTGATCTCAATAAATTATATTTGGCTCTGACCATCTGTGCTGCTTCTCCAAAACGAAGAAGAAAGAGAATCTTCTATTTTTCTTTGCCATGATGCTGGAATGTACTGCCAGTTACTAAGTGGAGTGACTGTTTACAGAGTCACAAAACACACAGCAGATCCTTTAAATGAGCTTATTACAGCTCCCCCCTTACTCTCTTTATTATTGTCTCCCTTTTCACTCTCGTCTGTGACATCGGCACATACACCCCCATGTTGCAGGCCACACAATACAAATGTTCAGCATCTGCTGTGGACATCATTAGAACAGTTGTCTTTATATGTCCGCCCTATAACAGCCATCCTGCCTGTAGTTCTATGAGAGTGAATCGTCTCATCTTGCTGAAACCATAAGACTTCGGAATGATGGAACAAATAACATCCTGGTCTCACACATCAACTGTGTGATCAGCAAAAGCAAAAGTTTCTTGCTTGTTAATTTTAATAGATTTTTTTTTGCACATATGTATATATATATATATATATATATATATATATATATGAAGTCAAGAAACAGCTAAAGCATTTGTATGCGTGTACGCGGTTTGGATGCATGCATGTCTGAGCATGTCTGTTTGGTTATGCACCTGTACGGAAAGGTGTAAATCTATAGGAGGTAGCTGTGAACCCCTTTTGTCGAAGATTAATTGCCTTAATTGCGTTAGCACTCCACCGTGGCTTCAGCAGGAAGGGAACTAGTGTCACCAGCTGTGTAATCCATCTTCATAGCAGCAGCCCCTCGTTTTCTTTTTTCCTGCAGGAGGCCAGTGGAGGGAGGGGATGTCTTATCTACCCCAGACAACCCTGCAGGGACGAGGTTTAGATGACATCAGCTGGAACAAAGCAGCTGAGAGCGCAGAGCAGAGCAGGTCTTGCTGATGAGTGTGTAAGTGTGCCGTGCCAGCCAGGGAGAGCAGCCTAAAAAAAACACGCCATTTCAATATGTCACTGGCACAAAGAAATCAAGTTTGTTAGGCCACTCACGCCAGACGTTCTCAATCAGCTGTCCTCTCATGAGCCACCACGGGATGTGCTGACTTCCCCATGTTGTTCCCTCCTCACTCAAATGCTCAGGACCTTGAGTGTTTATCTCCATCGGCTTTGGCAGTCATGCAAATATTTGCGCTGGATCTTTTCAATCTCTTGAAGAAGGTGTTTGGGTGTGGCTGCGACAAATCCCCCCCCCCTGTCTTGTTTTCAGGCGCTCTGATGCTGCAGTGTTTCCTCAATTGCACAGCAGATACATGTTGCTCAGTCGTTTGTTTTGGTGCATACTGTAGTATAAAAAACACGAGAGGGTAAAATGCTTTAGTTTTATGTTGTTGATGACAGTCACAAGTTCAGCATGCCCCAGGTATCCATGGCAATTCCTTTGCGTAAGCACAATCTTAAAGGTCACACACCCAGAATAAATGAATTCTAAAAATGCTAAAAAAAAAAAATTCGGTTATTATAATGTGTGACTTTTTTCTCCCTGGGTTATGCATCATATTTTTCAAATAAGGTGTTTAGAATGGGGGGAAATTATGAACCCTGCTGTTGGCTGGATTCCTGGGGAGGCAGAATCGAGTCCTTTATGTTTATTATAATTGCTGAGAGGAGACTGTACTCCAAGAACAAAATATACCTGGCAAACTGCTGCCCAGTCGAAATGCCATTTGGGCTCATGCTGTGTGGCTAAGTGCATAACACCAATGTACAATCTATTTGAAATTTGTTTGATGTATTGATTTTATTCATTGAACATCCCAAATATGCAAACTAATTGAAAATAATTGCTTACTTTATAGTATAATGATATTTATCAAAGCGAATTTCCGATTCATTAATAACTCATGAATAACTCATGACCAGCTGTTAGCTCTTTCACTAGTAACATTTTATATGAGGCAGTTCTGGGTCTGAGTGTGGACACCCAACCCAAGCGGGCCAAGTCAGGCCAGGTCCGGACTAAAATGTCGTTATGACATTCGGCTTCGGGTCGAGTTCGGTCATGTTGGCAGGGCTGTCATCTTTTACCCTGCTCATCCCTGTAATCAGCAAAAGTGTTTGGATTTGGACACAAGACACAATGCCTGTCGGGTTCTGGTCGGGCTCTGTTAATTCTCTCTCAGCCTTGGTTGCTTTCAGACAGAACATTTGTCCCGGGTCGCACTCTAGTCAGCATCACACAGAAAAACTATTAGATAATATTCTCAGATCTTCTTTTTTTACTTCGCCCCCAAATGGCCGTACGGAAACTGAAAAATGGCTTTTGTGCGTTCTGCACCTGCGGCTGCAGAAGGACTCTTCTTCTTAATAATTCTTGAATCCAAAAGAATGTATTATTCGATGAGAGTACTTTATCTACATTCCCTATTCGATTAAGGCGGAAAACTACTGCTGTTACAAACCCACTGAAACTGGGAACTGTGTGAAACGCTGCACCGGTGTTAGCCGTCGCAGTCACTGTGCACTTGGGAGTGTAACTGTTTGAGTGACATCTTTGAACAAGCTGAGTACAGGAGGCTTGTTGCCAAGGTAACAACTGTTCAAAGTTTTTTCACCTCCTTTTCTTACCCCAGATTAGCGGTTTCAAAACAACTACAGTCGTGCAGTCCCACAGCACACGGAGGAGAAACGTAGAGGAAGAGTAGTGTAAAACTGTTGAAATGCAGACATCGTAAATTAATACAGTTTGCTCCTCTTGGATTTTAATTTAGAATAGAACTACAGCTCTATGTGGTGATTGGTGTGTGATTCTTACTGAATATATGAAAAAGAGAGAGAGGAAGGTTGAAATGATCAATTTGAAGTGAAGAAGTTAGAGTCACATATTTTATCACCTTTTTTCATTAAGCATATTGTAGGTCCTGATGCATTCACATCTACTTCTTTTCTTTTTTTTTAATGCTCATTGCTGCCAAGAGTCCTCACAGCAACCGTCGTCTCAGTGTCCTGCTTGGCCTCTGATCAAAAATAGGCTTTATTGGTTGGGTTGGTTGTGAAATGATAAGACAGAAACGATTATCTTGTAGGAGAACACCTCACTTCTTCACTGGTTTTTAGACTCAAATTCAACCGACGTGGCAGATAGCATCACTTCTTCTCAGTGTGTTGTATTTATTTCTCTAGCTGATAAATTTACTCTTATAAATCTTGGTGTCGTTTTGATCGAGCGATGCATTTCAAGCAACACATCAGATGCTTAACCCGTTCTTATCTGTCCCATAAAAAATAGTGTAAAACTGAAGCCAGTTGCATTACAACCTGAACTGAAGATGATCATTTATACTTTAATGTATGATCCAGACTCCACCACTCGACTTCCTCTTCACCTGCCTCACCAGGTCGTCTCTGGAGCATCTAAAATGGTCGAGAACACTTTCGCAAGGATCCTGCAAGATGACCCACACCCTATAACCTTCACATTGGATTCCAATTATATTGAGGATTCCTTTTTAAAGTCCATTCCAGCCTATAGAGCACTTCATGGTCAGCCACATGTGCACAGCTCTGACCTGCTGCTACTGGTGCCAGCAGGTCACTACAGGTCCACTGACCAGGGCTTACTAGTTGTCCCTCACATTTAATTCAAAACAAAATGTGATAGTGCAGTTGAAGCCGTGGCTCCGACACTATGGAGCACTCCTCCTGTGGACATAAGATCTGCCGTCTCTGAGGACACCTTTAAAAAGTTATACGTTCAAACTGGAAAAGGTCTAGTCCTCTACCGTGTGGTTTTCCAACTTCGTGTTCATGTTTTATTGTGCGGTTCTTTCATTGTTGGATTTTAACGATTGCCCTTTTATGAAGCATTTTCAAGTCGCGTGAATGAGATTAATAACTCGTGGCCACATTTTAGTGTTACGTGGCCGCAATATACGAATCTGTTCCGTACAGACAACACAAAGAAGCCTTGGATGAGAGGTGAAATGTTTCACTTGATCACACAATGTTGCCTCTATAAAGAGCTTTAGTATTACACTGTATGCACTGACTCTGAGCAAGGCAACACTGTGGTGGAAGCAAAATTCTGTTCTCCTGGTGTTGTCAGTAAAGAACAGATTCATATCTTGGGGCCACGCAATACTATTTCTTCCACCAATGTCACCTGTCATATGAAATAAAATGAATTATACTCACCATCTACTGCTACAATTTGAAGAGTCAGGACTAAAAGAGTTTACGCCACCGTCTTCTGACCAGATGTCAGGATTGTCTTGGTCTTGGTGTCACTGGTCAGAGGGGCGGCTGCAGTTTGGACACAATGCATCACAAAAATGATTTGGATAATAAAAGGTTTCCTGGTCAGGGTGTGTTTGTTTTACCTGATTTGGACCCATGAGGCTGCAATACAACTGAAGGTTTTGGATATTTTTCACTTGTAAGAATTTGGTGTTTCCTTCGATACTTAACAGTACATTGACCGTATTTTACGAGGTAATTCTGACCAGTACCTATTCTATCTATACTTGTCGCCTTTCAGCATGCAATGTGGACTGTGTCTTTTGTACCTTAGGAGGCCCAAGTAGGCCGATGACATGGGCCCTTATATAAGATGACCCTGACTCTAAGGTGATCTCCCATTTTCCAGAACTTGTTTTTCGAAAAACAGAAACATTTCCGGCTCCTGTAGAAGTAGCATTAGTCCAAAGAGTAGACAGTCCTTATCCTTTTCTCTCATAAAAAAGTGAAACATGAAATATTATATACAGTAATATATACAGAGTATAAATCAGTGGTTTTATCAGTCTCCTACGTCCTGGCTCTTGGACGTGGTCAGAGTCCATTTTTCTTTGAGTTATAGTTTAGTTTTTTTCTCTTACACCGTGTTTTCAATTGTTGTGTTTTTTTGTTTTTTTCCAGTCTCTCTGTGTCATCTGTGACACTGGTGATTCTTGGCTGGTTGAGTGATGAATTTGTCCTTGGCCTGTCCCTGTAGTAAAGATGTCATCCGATGATTTCCACTCATCAGGAATTCATTTCCTCCACACAAAAAAGCATTTCGCAGGAGCTTTCAGAAACTGCTGCTGCTCACAGTTGGCTAACTCAACACTTTTCAGGCCTTAGCAATTCTGACGTCACACTATAAACAAACTTAAAATTGAAAATAAAAAAAGATTGTATATGCTACAAAGAATGCGTAACGCTATTCTATGTGGGTATTAACCACATTGTTAAAGTGGGAAAAGTGGGAAAAATGCTTAGAATGAGTGAAAAATATCTGCAACATAATATCTTCATCTTCTTATAGCATTTGTAAATCTACCTGAAACACAAATAAAGCAGAGACAAGGCTTAAAGACTTGTTTTTTGTCGATCCAACCCCACCTAAAAGTTGATGAAATAACAACAGCCGTCATTCTTTCAGCTTCATCTCTCATTGCGGAATGATTTCACGTTTTAATATGTCAAAATGACACTTACCCATGTCATAAAGAAAACACTATCAAACCTCAAAATGGTCACATCCGTGCCGCTTGACACACTAATGGGCCAATGGTTTCAAAATGGGCACAATTTACTTTGAGAAATCAAAAGCCGGTGAGGAATTGGCTCGATCGTCAGCCCCTGCCTCCTCCCGTATTTCTTATTTTATCACTCGTCCTGAATTGAGCTCAGACGCTCACTTTCAGGCCTCTTTAATTCTGCTTTTTACTTTTGCCAAACTATTGACACAGACATTGAAGTAGCGAGCGTGCCGTATGAATCAGTCAGCGTGATAAATTACCATCGCAGGATGTGGCCCTGACTCAGTTGCCTGGAGCACTTTTCAAATAATCTGCTAGGTGTGTTTACAGCCTTAAGTGCTGTCTGTTAATACCGGAGCTGTAGGTGTGAGCTTAACACGACAGATGTTTGAGTGGCTCACAACAAGACGCAGGAGGCTTGCTGTATGTGTCGTGTATGTTGATCAGTCCATTAGTCTATGGAGATGGAGCCGCCGCTGGATTGGCCAGATTCTGTGTGTAATCACGAGCCACTGGTACAACTGTCCCTCTTGCATATTATATATGTCCCTCCTATGCTGGCAGAGCAAATAAGCATGGATGTCACGTAAATGAAGAGATGTCTCGCAGAGTGATCTCCATTTATAGGCCCATCTGCTCTGCCAGGCACACTCCAGAAAGAACCAGTGTCAGGAGAGCACCAAAAACTGCAGAGGAGGCACAGCAGCCAACTTTGCATTAATTTACTTATCGCATATCTCCCTATCTTTCCAAGATGCCTTTGTTCTGTTTCAAGGGGATTTTAATTAGAGTCTCGTCAAATGTCTCTGGGCTTAATTTTATGAGGACTTGGAATTAATAAGCTCTGTATGGAAACAGGTGTATTAATAAAGGTGCTGATTAAATGATCTGAGCGAGCGGATGGCCCTGTGTTGCTATTTCAGTCGCCTCATTCTTTGGCTGCATGCTGTTATACTTTGAAATTATTGTTTATCACATGTAAATGTCACTTCACACTTTCTCATCAGATCTCTGCTTACCTCATTTGCCTCTAATTGAACATCTGCTTGTGAAGTGGAGCCCTGACTCTTAGCGGAGGTTAGCGGTGTGAGTGTGCCGTGCCAGGCCTGGATACTGAGAGCTAATGTGCCCAGAAGGGCTTATTTCATTACTTTGCCTTGAGGAAAGGTTTATGACCTGACAAGGCTGCTGTGGACAGCTGACTGGCGCTTTTCATTTTGTCTTTGCCTACACCTCTCCACCCAGGCCGTTGCTTAAAGAAAAGCCACATGAGGGAGTCCCCCCCTCGCCAGGAATGGGAGCAAACTGAGGATTAAGGCTTTGCTGATCCTGACAGCGGCAGACAACACACTGTTCAGAGGTGCCTATGAGCACACACATGCGCATAGCAGATTAAACGTTGTATTTATACAAACATGTCTTAGAGTTAGAGCCCCCCCCCCCTTGGTTCAAACCTCAGAGGGCAGGGACCAAGTCCTAAATTTCTTTTGGAGGGAAGTTTGGGTAACAGCTTGTTTACAAATCAAAGTAATAGTGTGTTTTAATGAGGATGATATTTGTATTATTCATTCATGACTATGGCATTCAGAATTGCCAACTTATGCCAAGAAGGACTCATATGAACATCCCAGAGCAGCTACAACTAACTGGCTTACTCAGATGACCTAAAATTTGATTATATCCTAGCAATATTCAAAAGTTTCATAACAGTAGCTTTTCTCCTTCCTTGTCCTTTTTCATGATGTATCCAAGCCTTGGCTTATTGTGCCCAAAATGTCACTTCACTTCAGATGAATACGAATCACTAGTTTGATATTTGTGGCTCTAAGCAGGGGATGAGGGGAATGCACCGTGTGTGTCTGACGTGATGTGATCATCAGATAAATTTAGATTAGATAAACAACTAGCCCATCCATGATTCACATTGCTTTCTGTGGAGTTTCAGGGATGCATTATAGGTATGTGCCTGTATTGGGCAATAGGAGATTGGCATTTATTTCACCTACCAAAATTAGATTTTGTGTTTTATTTTATGCAATAAATTCTGGTAGATTTTTAAAATATGGATTAGTTCAAAGATTTGTGAAAGAGGTTTTAGAATTCCAAGATGTTATGAGTCACGACGTCGTCTAAAGCCATGTTCAGACATGGCAATAACATCCGTCTTACATGATGTGATCAAATGTGGATCGTTCCTAATATAGTTGTGAGTCCAACACAACAAAGATACAACACAACACATTTGAGGTATCTCGACACTCAGATTTGGAGGTGGTCTGGGACAGCTGGTCACGTTTTTTCTTGCTTTACCAAACATATTACCAAGCTAAACGTTTTTTTATTTTAGGATAGATTATCTATCTGATATTACAGTTTTCCTCGTCATACGTATAATACTGAGATTAACTAGCTCTACACTACAGTACAAGAACAGTGCTAATTTATTTCCATGTCTATGACTTGAATTCTTAATCTACGTCCATACAATTTTGAAAAGTCTTTTCAAACTAAAATGATATCTGTCCACATGAGAATTTTTGCTCCTTAACAGATTTGAATCCATGTCCCCTTTAACACATACACATACACTGGGTATGCACATGGCGTTTTACACTTTACAGAAAGAAAGAGCAATGGCAAAAGTAAGAGCAGGGATTGTATTTACATGGACCAAGAACAGCAAAACAAAACAGGGTTAGGAATGCTTTTACTTCATTATCCATGTTGCGTTCTACACTGGTAGCCGAGGCTGATGCCAGTTGTTTTGTTCCGTAAGGGAGTCATGTGATCAGAGCGTAACGAATCAGCATAGGCTACTTCGCCAGTAACTCGTTAGTTTCATTTTCAGTTTTGTGGCACAATATGATACAGGGCTCTTGTGTATATTTGGCTCGTTTTTTAAAGTAACTTTGAATCGTTACTAATTCAACCAGAGCCAATACTTTAATCAAAGTGCTGATGCTGAAATAGTTTAATTAGCTTGCTAGCGCCAGGTGAAAAAAATGTTTACCAACATAATTTTAAACAGTAAACTGTACAGAAACTGATTAGTGGTCAGTTGATTATTAGGCTATACGTCTGGTTTTGAAATACAATATAGTAACTTTATTTTCTCAAATGGCCTAAAGGGTGTGTATGCATTCTCTTGATTTTTTGATAGATCAGTAACCAATAGGTTTAAAAAGTTGAAAAATTTAATTCGATTAAATTCTAAATTTTGTATTTTACCATGTGTCTGATGCCTCTGTCCTTCTGGTCCTATAGTGCCCCATGTTGAAGGACCGACTGCTGATGGACTGACTTTACAGTACATTGACCTTTGCTTGTCAGGTCATGATCAGAGGCATTAATTGATTTTGCTGTTGTATTTAGAGACCATCAAAATGATTAGCAGATCAATTCACCTTCCAGCTATTTTGGCTGCGCCTCTCCCACTGCATCACTCACAGACAGGCTATATCCTTCAATCCATTAAGACTTCACATCACATGCTGCTATAAATTTCCCATCAGTCAGACTCTACGTTTGCTTAATTATCAGTTTTTCCTTCTCAGGAGCAGGAGGAGGGGAGCGGGTTGTAAAACCTGTTTCTGAAAGAATCTAGTGCTGACTGTCTCAACTCAAATAAATCTCAGACCAGAGATAAAGTGAATTCTGAGATGTTTGCTGAGATTAGGTCAGAACCCTCTTTACTCGTCCGCATCCCATGTACTGCTTGCCAGGATTATTTTTATCTGCAAGACTGTAGCAGATATCATTTTTCAAAGTGAGAATCCGCCAGCGCAGCATGAGTAATCCATCTTGGTTCCTCTGACAATTTCCTGTGGAACATGTGTGTGCTCTTTATTCCTGAAGGGATACCTCAGCACATGGGAAGAGATGAATATCTCCGGAAGGGGAATAAACCAGGAGAGCAATTTGTGATTAAAGGAATCCTTCTGGAAGTACATACACAAGCCCCTGTGTGGTCCAGGCCGATAAATTCCCTCTCAGCGCAATGCAATTACCAACACAATCACATCATGTTCCACAGACGGGAGTTAAGATGTTCTCAATCAGCCTGCTTCATTAAGACACCTTCCTATAAAAAATGCACATTTACATAACATTAATTCTGAGAGGGTTCATTTGCACCAAGGTCCTTAGACAGCAGACTGTGTGTGTGTTTCAGTGTGCATGCGTGCGTGTGTGTGCGTCTTTGTGTGTGTGTGTGTGTGTGTGTGTGTGTGTGTGTGTGAGAGAGTGTGTGAGAGTGTGAGGGAGGGAGAGGGAGAAAAACAATTTTTTATGCTTATTTTCTCATTATAGGCATAACAATATCTTCATGCCTCGGGACATTATGTCATCCTGAGCACTTTTTCACTTTATTGTTGAAGTGAGACCAGATAACAAAATGTGTTGTTCATTTAATTTCATTTATCTCAGCATTATGAATATTGAGGTTAAACCTTTCTTTTTATTTACAAAATAAATCTGGCGCCCAATTCCTGGAATGGAAAATCCAATATTCAAATGGTCTAACAAACTGTACCATGGACTGTTCATATTATAATGCAGTAACAGAGTGTATAATGCTGGCTGTACCTATCATAAAAAATAATAATAATATTACAAAAAAAGTAATGCATCCTAGCTGTTAGGGCTACCGGGAAGAACTTGTCATTTCTCTGCTTACATTATGGAAATGCACACTGGAGACACACTGAAGCAGTCATGGTAGTGTGCATTTCATAGAGTAAGAGATTAATACGTGCGTCTCGGCCCAGCACCCCTGTCCCCTGGCCGTGTTTTTATAAAACAACCATATTGCCAAGGAGGCTTTAGTGCTGGCTGGTGCCTTGGAGACAAGTGTCAATACACAATGAACCAAAAGGAAAGTCATTTCAAGTATCGCCTGCAACTTACTCCACTGGTAGTGTGGCCAAATAGACGGAAACGGCACATGAACCTGATCCGTGCTGCAGAGGTGGCCTTTGTTGATTCTGGGAGAATGAGTGCATATATTCTGTCAATCATTTCTAATCATTTGTGCTGTCTTGAAGCAAGAGCTCAACATTCGTCTCAAAAGGCACTTGTTAAGTTGTTGTTGAGCTTTGATTAATGCCGCCCAAAGATCCCTGTCAGACAGGCATTTTCTACATGGTTGATGGTAATTGTCCACAAGGTGCGGTAGTTTCTCACCACTCAAAGACTGGTGGAGTAAACTTTAAGTGAGCTCCCTAATAACTTCTCACACTGAGGGAGTGATTTGTACTTCTTATTTTGGCTGCTAGGAATCTTCTGTGTGATCACACTGAACAAACAAACAAATGTAAAGCACAGCAAATTTTTTCCTTTTCTTTCTTTCTTTTCTCTGCAAACTTTGAACCTAACCCACCCAACACATCGGGTGCTCACTCTGCAATAAGACATCAGCAGTCTGATTTAAAGGGAATCATCTTGTCTTATACAGTTTTATGAAACTGCAGTCATTTATTTAGTTCCACTTTTAGACGTGTGCATCTAGTTCCTGAAGCTTCCTGTCTACACAGTTTTAGTAAATTAATTGTTATAGTTACCAGGTCAGGACTAACTGTAATATTAATACATATAATATAATACAAAGTGTCTTGACATAGCTTTTTACCATCCATCACAGCAGGGCTGGCATTGTTTTCACCTTGTCATAGTGTGTGCGTGTGTGTGTGTGTGTGTGTGTGTGTGTGTGTGTGTGTGTGTGTGTGTGTGTGTGTGTGTGTGTGTGTGGTTTGCTTTTGTACAGATATCTTTGTGAGGACCAGCCTGGCCTAAGGGTGAGGACCTTTTTGGCTGGTCCTTACTTTTTGTAAACCCCCTTTAATGGACTGTTTGGGGGTTAAGACTTGGTTTTAGGGTCAAGGTTAAATTTAATTAGGTTCAGGGTTAGGTTGGAGTTGAGATTAGGCATTTAGTTTGGATGGATTTGACAGACATGTAGTTAACAGCTGTCTACCTTTAGTGCATACTAAGTCTACAATGGCTAGCACCTCTACTGTTGTACTAAGAACCTATGGTGGTTTTAGCTAGTTGCTAATGTCAACATGCTAATATTTACATTGACAACAGTCTTTTTTTTCTGGGGAGATTTTGACCTATAGCAGCTCCCCGTGAAATGCCAGGGTATTGTAATTGGTGGACTAATTGACTGTAAAATAGACATTAAAAGGAATCATCTGAATACAGCTACGCTAATGTAGCTGAATATTGATACAGTTGTAATGAATGGTTTGAGTTGGTTAACTCTGTAACAGCATTCAAATTTCAAATCAGCTAATCATAGCCGATCATAAGGCCATGCGGTATAGCTCTGATCATTTGCTGCGGCTAATGATCCATGTGACAAGGTGAGAGTCAATGGTACAGGTCTGTGTACAGCAAAAATCAATATCAATTACACCTATATTGGAGAATTGTCAAAAAGTAAATGCCCAGGTGTCCGTATTTCACCAGCGTCAGCCAATCACTTTGTTTTCTAGAAGAACAACAGCAAAAGACCCTATGCTTTGTTGTCTCTAATTGCCCGTTACCCTTCGTATTGACAACTACACAAGGAAATTGCAGGCGCATTTGTTTAGTCATAATGCTGCATAACGGCATCTGAGAGGTTCGACTGCAGTGGCATTGCGCTTGGCAGGTTTTAGCGTCATGGGTCTACGCCGCACAGCTGGGCTTGATTTATGCCGCTGACAAGGCCGTTTCTCTCCAGCGCAGCGCACTGTGGGGAACCTCAGGAGGGACAGCCTTTCAATTTATCTCAGGCGGCCCCTCCCCCCGCAGCACTTCAGGGTTTTTAAAGCAGTCAAGAGCATAGATCTACACCTGAAGTCGAGGCCCACCCCTTGTCCCGAATCAGAGGATGTGGTGACCTCGCCTCTTTCTCCGCAAGCTCGCCACATTACAGCCCCTCGCCTCCAGCGCTGTTAGCAGCAACACCGACGTTTTGATACAATTATGATTAGAAACATCACCTGCAGGTAGGTCGATGATGGTCAGTGTGGATCGGAAATAGTAACATGCACATACACACACCTCACCTTATCTGTGAGCTTACAGCGGCGGGCAAGCACAATATCAAACACATGCCCAGCAGTACATTTTTCACACTTGCCTCTCCCATTTAGTGAACTGGTCTTTGGAAGTGAGTGTCTGCTGCAGTGGTGAGTTGAGCTGTCTGTGCACTGAGGCAATAATCTTTGTGTATAGAAAGCCTTAGCTGAGACTAATTATTTGGCGAAATCACCATAAGCTTGTCACGATCTCTCTTCCTGTGGTCGCATGGCTGAGTAATTCCACTGATAGAATCTTAACCCCTGTTTTCACAAGCCGTTTTATTTACCCTATTAATTAAGTAGAGACGCATACACGCTTCCACCCTGCAGGCATGCTACCAATCAGCCAGCTGACAGTCGCTGAGTATTCATGAACGGCCCTGTTTAGAACCCTCAAATCAGAACCTGATCTATGATTACGCATATTGTTTGCATGTTGAATTTTTATGAGTGCCCCCCTATTCTTCGACGGCATCAGCCAGTTCGTGTGTGTATGTAGAAAGAGAGCTAACATTTCACTATTTGAGCGCGAGGCTCCCGCTGCTGCCATTAGAAAGTCGCTCCACATCCTGGGCCCACACTTAGTTCAAAGCCGCTGCTCTCAACGCACAATTTTCTTGCCTTTTTTTTTTTTTCGTGACTCATTATTTGGATTGTGACAGTTTCCTCTCACAATGTAGAATTTATCAAACAGATCAAAGACAAAATATGTCTGAATGAAACATCAAAACAGGCTTTCAAGTGGCTTTTTGATTGTGAGGAAGCTTACAAAAAGGCAATGTCTGCATCTGTTAACAGTGTCTCAAAGAGAATGTAAGGAAATAACAAAAAAACAGGCTTTTACTTTGGACTAGGCTCTTTCCTGCGATTTCCACTTCACAGTGCCCGTGATAGCTGCTCTGTGACTGATGTTATTTGTCTCTTTCATCTTGTCACAGAGCGAGAGGATCAACGCTGCACAGCCGCCCGTCCTCAGAGGCTTGATCTCACCCAAAATACACACCTGTGTTTTTTAGGATTACACGAGTGCATTTGGCCATCTCGCTGTGTTCAAAATAATTGCCTCCTTTTAGGGGAATTATTGCCATGTCCATTAAAGCCGTGTGAGGCACGGATGAAAGGAGTGGCACTTGTGTTCATCTCACCTGTGAATTATTGATACCTGCCCCTCTGCCGACTTCCCGGGATGGAGGTGGGAAATGTCTCCTCACATAATGGGCACACCGCGCAGACATGTTGTCTGGGCTGTGGCAGGGAAGACAGGAGCAAAACTGAAATTTGTTAATAGTACGCCTCCATCTCTTATTCACCACTGCCATGCCTCAGTTGACTTCTGCTGTGTTCGACCTCATCTGCTCTTCCATTAGCTTCAGACTAAAATGATGAAAACTCACGCTGACGCCCGGTCTGCTCCTCTTTCTGTAGCGTAGGTGAAATGGAAGTGCCTCCGCAGTCTTCACATGAAGGTACAAAGAAGGTAGACAGTGCAGTGAACTGCAGAGAACTGTCTTGGCTCCACAGGCGGGCTGCAGAGGATTTAACTCTCTCTAAGAGCTATTGTGCTCATGTGCAACACCACTTGTTCGCTCTCTGCGGAGCTTCCTCGTTCAAGATGCCTGGCCCGCAAGTCACATGACAGCTATTTTGTCCCTGGGGATAAGGGGATTGTGGATATACGATACACGGTGCACAAATGCAGGTATTTAGTTATGTTGAGGTATTGCTGCAAGGCTTGTGCTGTCTGACTTGAACTGGGTCAGACCTTGTTCTTGTTGAAATAGGTCTTCCCATTTGTTTTCACTTTGATAATACCAGTTAACTACCTCCACCTAGGAGGTTATGTCTCCACCCATGTCGACGTGTTTGTGTCTTTATTTGTCGGCAGGATGATGCAAAAAATTACCAAACTTGGTAGCATTGGCCAGGGAAGAATCCATCCATTCAATTGTTAGTCATTTTTGTCAGTCTCTCAGGACATGGTGTACAAATATATATATTTATGCGGTTGCCATCAATGCATTTGTACAATTTGGTGCAGATCCAGATAATATTGACATGCACAGGACCGCTTGACCTTGGCAGAGGTGTGCCCTCAACTTATTGTCACTCTGAACTGCGTATGTGGTAAAAATAATAATACTAAGAAAAGATAAAGGCTTACAGTAACAAAAAACCATTACATTCACATTCTCCTGTAGACAATGTGATTCATCAGACAACCTCTACTGTATACACAGAGCACCAGCGATGCAATGTAATTAACGTATAGTGGTTGTTTTAATTGTGCTTACTCTGCTCAGGGTTATGGTCTGTTGTAGGACTGTGGTGCCATTAAATGGGCCATTTTCTGAAAATTGATTTGCCTCCAGGTTTTATGTCATTAACTGTGGGCCATCCCACACAGCGATTTGTAACTGATGGTCGTTGTTGGCAACTTTGCATTCAGCACTTTTTTTTTTTTTTTAAATCTCAGCCTCATATAAACCAAGAAGTCCCCACTCAGCAGCACCATGTGGTTTTAAAAGCAGATTTCCTTGTACTGTCTCTGCACTTTCTTATCACTTCCACCACTTGAAAAAGACTTGATGAGGGCAGGGAAGCACTGGGAGAATATAACACTGTGTCAGACTGAATCAGCCGCATTTCTCAAGCAGACCCAGTTAAACGCATTACTGGTGCAAACAGGAAAATGCTTTGCTCACATAACATAACAGTGAAAACTGATGAACTGTTTTCTGCACCATGTGACATTGAGACTTCCACCTGGACTGTTGAACTCCTCTGTTTGAGCTCGGACTGCATCATCCATTCACTGTCCACTAGCAGCTCAATCAATTTGAAAGCAGTGGAGGAAGCTTCATGTGATTTGAGGGAGTGACATTTTTGCCCCTGTGCTTTCAGTAAATGCAGTTGTATCGGAAAAATCGGAAAAAAGTAGCGACAGTATGCTTTAATTTGTGCTTTGCACTGAGAACAGGGGTTAAAGGAGTAACCAGTGATCTGTCAGCTGGATGGCTGTAAATCTCATACTCAAGCAGTTACCTAGAGTATTTAATCATGCTGCAGACATGGAGCACCTCTAGCACTTCTTTGGAGATGCATTTCTGGTCACATCATGAATGTAAACTATTAAATCTCCTTGTGGCTCTGTTTTGGTCTCTACCAACCCCTAATGAGAATATAAGGCTCTTTACCTGCTAAATGCTCCATATATCGATGAGGTCATCACTAACTTTGTCCGAACAGGGAGCGAATAGTGGAGAATTTGCCTGAACCAGACTCTGGCCCATTGTTTCAGAAAAAGAGTTGGACTAAACCGTCAAGTTGTGGGCCTCCAACACAATTACCAAACCAACACGATTAGCTATATGATGTATGAATATCTTATAAGTTTTGTTATTAGTATTTGTGGTTTTATCACCTTGAGGGTTAGGGTTCTAAAAATGCCCACCAGAGCAGCTTTAAGTGTTCGTGCACGTGCTTCCCTACGTCTGCAATACAACGTATGTGCCTGTGTTTTTGTGGGTGAATAAAGAACTGTAATTGAAGAAAAAAATATCTTCCCTTTAGTTAATTCTTTGGTTGCTTGAATCTCTAAAACGCTCCGTACCATTTAACGGTGGGTGCTCACTGTGACTCCTTTGACTCAGTGGTGAACTCATCCATAGATGAACGGAGCAATTTACCGGCCACACATCATTTTCTCCACTCACAATCAGGCTGACGCTGTTTCATATTTACAGTCTGCGGATTCAGCAGAGCATTTCAGATCATTAAAATTCAGCATACTTTGATGCGCAGTCCACCCTTGATTTCCCACAGTACCTTGGTTTCAAGGGCACACTTTCCATTTTTGCTTGTTATTTAGAAAATGTCAAGGTTTGTTCAGGCCTTTTGACCTTTTTTTTTAAGCACTTGTGGTCATTGTATAAAGGGCACGAATCCACTGTTGTCCTAGATATCTTGGAAGTCATGTGCTGAATTAATCATCCCTGAAAATACAATCACATTCCACATTGTTCTCATCTGCAAAGACCCATGACTTAATTAGAGACACTGAGAAATGTTCTCTGCTCTGTATTAGTCATTTTGCTGCTAAATCAGTCCCATGCCACCTAGTTACACTTTTACACTGTATGCATACTTGAATCTTTCTGTTACAAGTATTGATTTGATTTGATTTTAACTACAGGGTCTCCATTCTGGAAAACGGGAACCTTCGGGTATGGAACGCAACCAAATCCGATGCAGGCCTCTACACTTGTGTGGCGAGAAACCAGTTTGGCGTGGCGAGCAGCACAGGGAGCGTCACAGTTAAAGGTATTTCCTGTTCCCTCTTTACATTTCATCACTGTCTCCTTTACAGCTCACTCAGCAGGGACCCTGACCAGCAAAGTGCTGGGCACCTTTTTCAAATGCAGGTTTTTCACTCCGGCAGCATGTAGACTTGCTTGATATTTCATTCTGCTCTATCAAAAACCAACCTGTGATGCTCAATTTCATAAATAAAAAATGACCAACATTGGGAAGAAGGACACCGATTTTGAAGCATCCGGCCACATTGCTGCGTGGTTTGGTAAGTTATGAGGAGCAGGTTTTTTTTCTTTCTTTTTTCTCTGTCCTGTTATTACCAGACAGACACAGACACCTTGGTTATATGTCTGTTTTTTCAGAGGTGTTGAAAACACTCCTGCACTGTCAGACGATATGCTCTGTGAGAAAGGTCTAGTGTTGTTAGATCATCTGGGCTGGGGATTGCATTTCTGCTCTGGCGCTGTGACTTATTATACTTCATTAAAAATGAATGTGAGCTGGGTATAAATTGCTGTGCATTGAGTGGCTTTATTCTGTGCACACAGCTGTTTTTCTGTCCTGTTTCCACAGGGGATAGTGTTCTCACCACCTTCCTGGTGTATTTGCTGACATATCCAGCGAACTATACCCTCGCTGTGACCCCCCCCCTTTCAAAGAGGTTACATGGTTCATTTGTGTTATTGTTATTTATTCTGCCTTGATCTTCCTTGTTGGCTCGCTTGTGCAGATTTATGGAATCATTGATCTCCTCCATATTGGTCTTAAGGAGGCGAAGGTCATGCCTCATATTTCAAACGGCTTAGTATAGATTTAAATGCACTGTATATTCCAATAGAGTTTTGGGGCCGTCACATCCAATCTTTTTAGACAAATAAAATCGGCTGCCAGTGGATTCCTTCAGTGTCACTTCAAGCAGCATATTCTGAGATGGTAAGGCACACCCTGTGGGCAGGATCTCGCTGCGCAAATTCACTCAGAACTTGTTTTCACCTGCCTCAGAGAGAATATGGTTCAGTGTAGCCACATGTGACCGTGCAGCACACTGTCATCATTTGCCTGTGCTGGTGTGAATCCTTCACCTGGAAGGGAATGGACTACACAGTTCAAAAAAGAAAAACTAATAAAGTAGTACCAAAATCCTTCCAGTACCCCAGACTATATGATGGGAAATGCTGTATGTTCTCCACAACTCTCTGAAGTGAAATCATTTTCTCTGGAAGATAGAGCTTCTCCTTCTTCTTCTCTAGTGTATGATTTTTGCTCAAAAGTTCAATCCATTTAATTGTCTTTCTTCTACAAAGTAGCGATCTGTAAAATCCCTTGAAATGCCGTGTCAACAGAACAGCGGTCTGCAAAAATACAAGTTGGAAGTTGTTGTTTTTTCGAGAGAGGTTGCTATAGAAACCTGGATTAATTGACTTTTATTTAGCCCTGCAGGCGAGTTTTTGATTGAATACTTTGCAAAACATCGATGAATGTCAATGTGAATAACACTAAGAGAAATGTCCTGGCGTGTATCTGCGCAGTAATTCCTTTTCTACCAGTAAACCCATCACATATTGGAATAAATTGGACCTGCTCTGTCTTCTGTAAATCACTATCAAGGCATGTTTCCTTTTTCTGTTAAATTATAAAAGACAGATTTCATCTATTATGAATGCTTGAAAGTCAGCAGCAGTCAAGAATGTGGGCAGGGCTCAGAGTGCACCTCGGTGCTGATTTATGCTGAATCCTCACTCTGCCTCCCATTGACAACTCTGGCGTTCTACAAAGATAACCAGTAACCTTTGCATTTTGTATTTTTGCTCGTGTTTGTGTTAATTTTAAGCACAGAGCTCGACTTCAAGGCGTAACGAATAGCACATTTCGCTACTCTCTGCCAGTTGGACTCTGGAGCCCCTCCTTTTGCCCATTTATCACAGACTGTGAAATGAAAATGGTACAGAGCCCCCCTCCCTCCCCCCAGCCAATCAGCGTGAGTGGGGGGTCTGGAGAAACCTGCAGCTCTCACTGTATGTTCAGGTCGATGGCCTGTATGTGATTTTCCAATCAAGCTGCAAGGAAACACACCCTCATATGTCCTCTCAGCATAAATAGAAGACGCCGTTATCTACTTATTATTCTGGTGAAAGGGAATACGGGTTTTATTTGACACCCGCTCTCGCTCGCATCCTTTCCATCATCATAAGTTAAAGCTGTTTTCTGCAGCTGATGTACAAATGTTCCCGTGTATGATCTTGTGCCTTTTTTGTCACAGTCAATACTGTTTGGAAAATAGGATGGGGTAATTTACATGCACTATCTCATTGAGGATTGGAAGCCTGTTTAGCATCGAGAAATTTGTGTTGCGCGAGCTGCTCTTATGGGAGATGACAGTAGTTTATATAAATCGACTTTGGTGATATGAATGCTGAAAAATACCTGTCAAAAAGCATTCAGCACCTCGCGCTGTAGAAAATGCCACCGAGCAAACAACCGAGGCGCAGTCACCACAGATGAGCCCTGGTAATGTCTCCATTATTACAACACTGGGGGGATATTAGCAGATTAATTGCACTTGATTATAGACGAGCTCCCTGAATTTTGATTAAACTGGAGATGAGCCGTTGCAATTAGGGTAGCCTGCTTGCCTCCGATCATTACAGATGGTCAGCAGGCCCCAAACTTCTGACATCACACTGCGTTCACTTCTGGTTTCCTCTGTAAAACCCTGAGGGCAATTCATCTTCCAGTGCTGTGACACAGCTCTGAGGTGTGTCTGGAACACAAGAAAGGAGCGTTTTGTCTAAGAGGCCTTTGTATCATCTGGCATTTAAGATATCTGACGCTTACCCATGCCACAATAGCAGCGGGACTCTAGAGATGACAATGCCTTTGTCCTCCATTTTAGTCCCGCCTGAAATATCTGAGCAACTACTGGACTGACTGCCCTGACATTTTGTTCCGACATTAATGATCCACAGAGGATGAATTGTAACAACTTGGATCATCCCTTTACTTTTTTAGTGTCATCATCAGGTCAAAATTTAAATTTGGTTTATGACCACATATTGGCAAATGTGATGACATTTCTCAAAGCCTCAGACGTACTTATGGTTTAGAGCTAATTAGCAAATGATACTATGCTAAGGTCACTATACACTGTGGGAATTAGGGTGTATTTTGGCAACTGTGAAATATGGCTAAATCTTTTTTCGTCATCATCCTAGATTGTACTTTGGACACTGAAAACAGTCAATATGTTTCGTGACTTGTAGCAAAATTCAGAAATTTTGTGCAAAAGGTTAGGACCAAGTTTGCAGCAGTGTCACTGCTGTTACGAAAAACAAACCAAGTGGAATATAGTATGAAATTACATTTTGTGAATGACAATTTCGAAGGTTTAGGGAAAAATAACCGACATGCACACTTTTACACACACAGGATGGAGGTGAAAGGAAAAAAAAGTTTTTGGGACTCAAAGAAGAAAGATTTGCAGAGCATTAAGTGGAACTGTCAAGATGGATGATCGGGGCTGATGCTGAGTATCTACGTAGTTTCAGACATTTTTTTTTTCACATTCTTGAGCTGCGTTTCACCAGGAATTAGTCACACGATCTGATGTTCTGAACACAAATTGATGAACAGACAGATATTAGGACTCAAATCAACTCATGCAATTGACATGCAATAAACTGACACTATCGCTGTTGTTGTACATACCTAAAGATGTTGAACATGATCAACAGATGATATTTACTCTCAGTAGAGCGCATACCTCTGCCAAGGCCCAACAGTTGCACACTCTTATAGTTAACACCCTATATCGCAGTCTTAAAGAAAGTGAAAAGAAAACCCTGGATCTGCCGCCTGATTTGGATCCGCACAAAGATTTTATGAGTTTTAAAAGGCTTTTATTGTGAAATATCCGCAGGAACGGACGATTTATTTATATATTTATTTATTTGAGTACCTAGGACTACATTTATACAAGGAAATACATCTGCGACATGAAGCCATTCCTCGTAGCAACTTTAGCTGGTGTGGCCCGGGTGTTAGATTTGTTAAATGAGCAGGATTCTCTGTGATGACAGGAGATTTGGAGTCAGTCTAAAAAAAAGATGGCACTGATCAATCCTTTGGACAGTTCTTGTCTTTTGGAGGTGTTCACTCGCCACAGCAGAGCAAAGATATGGTCATGGAAATCTTTTATACCAAGCTCTGGGAGGTCTTTTTCCAAGCAGGCCCTTTTGTCCATGTCGAATGGCACGAACTATATGTGAAATAAATGTAATGTGCAACTCCTGAAAGCCATATAGAAAAATAATGAGCGACCATCTGCCAGTGATAACCAGCAGGTAGCTACAGACGTGCCACTGCACAGCATACAAATACAGTATTGAGACAATGTATCTGTTGAGCGATGTAAACAAGGTTTTTTCTGCTATTGAAGTCTGTCCTTGAGAGGCCTTTGATTTTTCTTTCAGGAAATAGGTAATATTTTAAAAGAGGTGTCAGAGGAGCTTGGGATGTGCTGATGAAATCTTTCTTCCTGGTTGGTTGATTTGAAAGCAAGGGAAGGTAAATTGGTAGTGGAATGATTTCTTTTCATAACGGTCACCACATTCTTCTTCCAAAATGACCTGAGAGATTGCACCGAGAATTGAAGAGCTCTTTCAGCAACCCTAACCCACTATGCATGATGTTACCTTCAGAAAAATGGCATGAACCTCAGCCCAATGTGCCCCATCAGATTCTGTGGAATCCTTTTAAGAAAAGGCTTTTGACCTGCAAGAGAAAAGCAACATTTCCTTTAGAAGTTTGCATTTGTCTTGAACCTACATGAGTCTCAGTTTGAAGGATTTCAAGGGGTGAGACGTTTCTCTGGTAAATTTGTTTTTTAAAATTCCTGGATCACGTGGCCTGTGGCTGTTCCATGCCCTCCTCTATGCATTATTCAAGCACCCATCACTCACCTTGTGTGAAAATCTATAGTGTATATACACTCAAGGAGAATACACACTTACACAATACAGCTTTAGACCATTAAAGCTGGAAGGGATTGTCCTCAGGGATTTGGGGGGAGGATGGGGGTAAGCATTATTCATGATGGCTGATGTTTGTGGGAAGACTGGTGAAGCTGGCCATGTGAGGCATGACAGTACGCCCCGGAGAGGAGCTGGGAGTCATTTGGTAACCGTTAGCCTGCTCTCCTCTCTGGTCAGCCATATGTTACTGTTGCACAGCGTCTCTGAGTGTTCCCACTGTGAACCTGTGTCGGTAAGTCACCCGATTGGCTTCATTACAGGTCTGTGGCCCCACTCTTTCCTCAGTGCCTTTGCTCTAATAGGGTGTGTAGTGCTGTGATTGCTGTTGCTGTTTAGCAGCAGTGGCTCGACTAGATAGTTGTATAAATAATAAAAGATTAATCCAGGATCTGCAACAAACATCCAGCAGACCTTATATTGTTTTTTTTCATTGTTCTCACCACAATAATGAAAATTGGTTGTTAGTTTGAACATCTCTATGTACATGTTCCTGACTAATGACATCTGTCTGCTGTATGAGTCATGTACACATACAGAACAGTAGTTAATGCATAGGTATAGTTACTATGTGATTGCAAAATGTATTAGAGAGGAGGCTCAACAAATCATGTGACTCTAAAACACAGGAGACATCCTCCTTCCAACCTTACCCATGACGACCAGCTTCCTCTGACCTGAATCAAGTCATTGTACGTTGCCTTTTTTCATCATGTTCAACACATGTAATGAATAAAACTGAGCTTACTAACTGCTCTGATAAATAAATGCTAATTATTACTGTGTGTATTTTCACAGCATGGTATAGTTTACTCTCTGTGCTAAAGACTTCTATTGTCCAAAACACATCAATAATGAAAAAGTGTTAATTATGCTGTATTTTGATTAATTCCCACATACACCACTGTGCTCATGTCACCAGGACCTCAAATCTGCAACAACTAAAAATAGTCCTCAGCAAATGTGTTGTTTTGGCTCGACTGCAGCCCAATAAACACAAATGTCACTGACTGAATGTTTGACAGATTGACTGAGAGATTAAGTTACACCAGTCGTCAGCTGAGTGCCGCTTGACTGACTGATAAGTGGTCGGCCAGCCGAGTGTTGGATTTTCCTCATTGGTTGTTGCTCTTTCAAAACGAATTGATGCAAACGGGTTTTATTACTAATCGGGGGGACATTAATAGGCAGTGTTACCAACATAGCGTCTTTTAGACCAGTTTCATGACTTTTTTGTAAGAAAAAGAAGCTAATGACAAATCTAGTAACATTTGGACAAAGCTAAGTCACTTCTTTAGAAGAGTTTCCATTATTGTCCTTCAAGTGCAAGGTCGGGCTTTCCCAGGAACACCAAATGTCTAATTGAACTGACCACACAGCAGCTGACATAAACGTGAATTCGTTTTTTAATTTATCATTTTATATTATATCAGACGATGTTGCCATCGCTGAGACGTGTAGACCTTAACATTTTGTGGGATCAGTGTCACAAAGTACTGAGGCTGTTTTGCGAGCAGTGGCTGAGGGCCACAGACTTTGGAGGGATGTCAGAAAGTATTAATAGATGGACTAAGGCACTGTTGATACGGGTCCCTTCGTGGTATTTGTTGAGTAAAATGTAGAACGTCACTAACGTAATATTCTTTGCCTTTCACCACGATCTTTAACAAATCTTAACCACTTTGTTGCCTAAACATAAGAAGAACTTAAATAAGAACTTGTTCTCATGTGACATAAATTCTCAGGAAAAGCAAAGTCATGACGTTACAGATTCTGTAGATTTTAGGACTACAAGCTTCTGGTTTCCCTTTCTAGTTTGTCCAATCCCGTTTGAACAGGTTTTGGTTGGCTACAGGTAAACCGTGCATTCATATGCAGATATCTGATAATAGAGATTAACCAAAATTTCATCTGGATATAAAGCACCTACACAAAGTTTCACAGTTTGTGTTTTATGTGGAGAAACATTCGACTCCTGTGATAAAAGACAGTAGCCTAGCAGGAATGTAAACAGTGTACGGTGAACAGATGATGGTTAACAGAAGACAGAGTCTTGGCCCAGATATCAACTGTCAGACTACAGAAGCCCCAAAATATTGGCCGTTGCCACTAGGGGGTAATTTAGCCAATAATAGCCAATAGCTCAGAGATTGTTGACAACAGGTTGATAAATGGGTTTTACATACCATATTAATTCTTCTTTTGCTTGTTCTTATGTATTCTAGAGTGATGATCTGCACAAAAATGTGAGATACAATGAAGCACAACCACTCAAAATATAATCTGCTTTTGAAAAGATTTTCCTCTGAGGTAATTTTATTGCTTCAAATCACTTCATCTCTGTGGACAGTTCATTTTTCATGATAGTTAACATAAATGGATTTCAGAGATTACAGATCCAAACATGGCCGCTACAGCCTCAGTAAGTGAGCAAATCATTATCATATGTACAAATTCAAAATTGCATGATTATTTAGTTCATGATTCATTGATGGTCTGTGGAGAGAGCGCTTTTGAAATTGTTCTGCCTCGTAAGTACAAACTGAAAAATGCCAATACGGGTTTGACCCACCTCAGCAGCACTCCCCGAGATGCCATCCGGTCTGTCCGAGCACGTTAACACACGCTCCGTCATGTCTCTGATTGACCCGCTAAGTGAGAAGGTTCCTATCCTCTTGTTTACAGTGGCAGTAGGTAACAAGGCCTTTATACAAGATGGAAAGCAATCAAATTATGGTCAAGAGCCCAGTGTGTGGTTGTGTAACCAGCCTTGCTTGTCCATATAATCTGTCACAAATGATGACAGAGGAGGGTAATAAGGGAGCGTGTTTCCACACTCATTGTCTGAGTGAATCCCCGGAGGCAACATGAGCCTGGACAGTATCGGCAGGGGGAGGAGTTCATGTTCGAAAATACACCAACCCTGCTGGAGAAATAAGAAAGGAAATAAATGTTTATGGTGGGTCTCCATCTTGCAAGAGATGCAGAAGTTCATATTTTTGACTGCGGGTCCATGTTAGAATTTCACTGTAGATCCTTCTTCGCCCTTTTGTTTTCTCAGACTTCCTTCTCCTCACACCATTTAGAGCGACTCTCTCAGCATGAAAACCACTGCAAAACAGCCCTGACACATTTTCTTAGAAAAGAGTGTGTTTTTTTTTTGTTATCCTTTTTTTCATGATTCCTATTTCCTCCTGCACTTGTTCTACAAGGTGGAGCCCACCTTTAGAAATAGAGCAGTGAGAGGAGACACAGACCCTTGAATACCTCCTGTGTGGTATTACGATGTTTTTACTGCGCTGTGATCGCTAACCATTTAACCTCAGCAATAGAGGAATGGGCCTTTCAGACACACTTTCATTGTGTACATGACAAAACCCAGCAGCAGATAGCATTCTGGCTTGATATCTGAAAAATGACGAGATAAATCCCATGGGGAGGTTTTTTTTGGTGGTAGTGGATCAGTGTGTGTGTTTCAGGGAGGAGAGGGGCCAATACAATGAAGGTATCGAATTCACTCTGGATGAAGACTGCACTGCCGGCACTTTCAACATGAATCTATGTCTGTCCAGGAATCATTTGCCATGGTTAATTTAGTCTGTGTGCACAGAGAGGCAATTTCAACCAAGTAATCACAGCACCCCCAAGAGGGAGATAGGTGTTGCACACTCTGAGAACAAAGCCTCTGCCTCTCATTTCGCCTGTCTCGTGTCCTTCCACCCTTCTCTCGGCCGCTGCTCACACACAAGTGCAGATAAGGGGGCGCTTGCCTGATTCCCATGTGATGCCATTGTAATGCGCTGCAGGCTTGAAAAGAGAGTAGTGACTGGAAGAAGTGCTCACTGCTGTTTACTGTTTTCCTGCTGGTGCGTGTTGGGAATTTTCGGCCTATTGGGGCGAGTTCCAGGCTGAAGGCAGAGCTGACAGTGACACATGGAGGCTCCTCAGGATGCAGGAGAGACACGTCTCAGAGTCCCCGCAGAGACGAGCTCAGGCCGAAACTAATACCAGTTATTGTAGCTGTGCGCCCTAGTTTGCTGTGTGCTCTGTCCCGTATATCCTTCTATTAACTGAGTCTGACATATCCATAAGGATGATGGAAGGGCTTGGCTTTTTGCAAAGCCATTTCCTGTACTGAATTATAATGCCTGGCAAAAGGGGAGCAGAACACTGTGTTTGATCGAATGCGGACGGATGTGAACGTGTGTTTCAGAGCCGACTATCATCACCACCCAGCCGTCCACGCTGGACATCACCGTGGGGGAGAGCGTGGTCCTGCCCTGTCAAGTGAATCACGACCCGTCTCTGGAGCTCAAGTTCACCTGGTTCTTCAACGAGCAGCTCATCCACTTTGGGAACCATGGTGGATTTTTTGAAAAAGTGGGAGGTGTAAGTACCTAATAATGACAATAATAATTCCTCATGATTTCTAAGAATGTATGAGTGTATCAGATCCTCTGATTTGTAAACCATGCAGCTGTCGTGTTGTGAGAGAAGCACAGATTTATCACTGAGAGTCAGAGATGTGCACACAGCCCGACACATTGTCTCAGTGTCATGATTTACAAATACAATTTTCACTATTTAGAAATTAAAAGTATAACATGTAAAAAATATTCATTTAAAATGTCTAAAACCATCTCAAAATGTTTCCAACAATGTTCAAACCCAGAGAAATACCCAATTTTATTCAAGGTAACAAAATGTTTCATTTTTGTCACCTTTTAATTGTGTCATATCCTCCTGATATCTACCCGTGTGATTCAGGTACATTTTCATCTGCAATTGTACAAAGAGAACAACTCCCATGATCCCAAGCTGCTTCACAACTAAGTCTTTTGTAATGGTTTTGCTTGAGAGACCCCTAGTGGCCGAAGTTATTTATTGTGTTTTTAAGCTACTCAGTGTCAAACGAAATGATTCGCAAATTTGCAGTTAGAAATTCTAGCAAATGGTGAATGACTGAGACAACACAAAGTTAGAGAATTGAACTGTGTCTCAAACCAACAACAGAGTGTATTGATCAAAGGCTTCGAATACAAGTAACATAGCATTGAAAAATAAATGTGACATTAACATGAAAATAAAATTAACATTATCATAACTTAATATGAAGATGATGTAAATATATATATAAATAAGAGCACAGAGATTCCCTGGCATGGTAATCGTATATGAACGTCCTCATTAGACATCTCTGGTGGATACAGGCAAAGATTCACTGGTAAAAAACTGTAGGATTCAGTATTGGCATCAGTTATGAACTCGTAATATCATTATTAGACAAGATAAGATAATACACGTTAGCCCAAAAGGAAAAATGTAATAACAATATAAATACTTTTTTCAATAAAATGGAGATACTATATATACCGGTCGAGAAAGATGGCCGCCCACATTGAGTCTGGTTCTCGAGGTTTCTTCCAGTTAATGAGGGAGTTTTTTTTCTCTCCACAACCTGCATCCTTATCAATGATAAGGATGCAGGTTGTGGAGAGAAACATTTTACACACAATTCTTTCTATTATACAATATGTGCATCAATTCTGAGCTGCCTTATATCTTAGACCTGGTGTTTCTCCCCCTTCCCATTTTCAATACAAAATTGTCCAGCACCTTATTAAAATCCATAGGCTACGACTAACTATGCTGTCTGAGCTAATGGGATTTCCTTCTGGGAATTTTGAACAGTTTTCACACATTACTTTTGCGATTTCCACAACACCTTTAATTGATCTCAGCTGGAGTTCTCACTCAGTACAGATTGTCTTCCGGCACATGTGCTCATCTCACAGTGTTCTCATTCACAAACCTCTAAGGTGCGTTTACATCCCCATTTTTCAGATGGCCTGTATTACATGATAAGTCATAATGCGACTGGCCTTGTTGCAGTGTGTTGTCGAAGGCTCATTTTTATTAGCGCCTCTGTGCTCTTTAGACATTGATTTATTTTGCCGCCCCCTTCAGAGATTTTATTGAATAAAGGTCAAGAGGTGACTCTGAAGATTCATTGATACGTCAGTGTTATACTTCTTCCTTTCGGAGGGTCATAATACATTCAGCCGCAGTGCAGAGGGAATGTTTGTATCAAGTGTATTATTTATGGCCAGAAAATTGCTGCCTGTGGTTTATTTTAAAACGAAATTTACATACACACCCTGCAACCAGTCTCAGTCAGCCGCTGTATACTTTTAAAAGGTTCCCAGCTTACAACTCAGCACGTGTTACGCAGGCTTAGTTTTCACCCAGGAGATATTCAAGGCTTCTTCAAGAACTGCCGACATGAAGAGAGAAAAAAAACAGAGGGGTCCTTCCTGTTTCTTTTATGAGTTAGGTGCTTCTTGTACCATAATTTACAGTCTCATCTTCCAAATAAATTGCTTTACATCTTCACTTACATTGATTAAGCCGGCAGCCACTCCACAGATTTCTTACCGCCATTGTGCCACAGCTTTTTTGCCAAGTTCAATTTATTACAGAACCTGCTGTGCTCTACTCTAATGGAATGATAATGCAGGAGTGGGAATTGCAATTATAGATGAAATAAAAAGCTGCACCTGATCAGAATTAAGCTATTTCAGCAAGCACACTTCTGTATTTGCAGGTACAACATCCAAGCATGGAGTGTGCCCAAGACACAGAGTCATTGCTATTTTTTTTAGAATATGGAAGAAAAGGCTGCTTGGGGGAAATATGGATTTACTTTTCAACACATACACATACAAGAAAATGAGCTTTCTGTTCAGCTGGTTTTGTTCCCATGTGGCTGGAACAGTCAGTATTGTTCTTGAATTACAATAGCTGGAGGCTCACCTTGTGTGTGTGTGTGTTTGTGTGTGTGTGTGTGTGTGTGTGTGTGTGTGTGTGTTAAACAACAGCAGCATTCAGCAGGAGACATTATGATTCGGAACATCCAGCTGAGGCATGCTGGGAAGTACACGTGCGCCGTGCAAACGAAGGTGGACAGTATTTCCATCGCCGTTGACTTGGTCGTCAGAGGTAAGCTCCAGCAGTGAACGTCTCGTGGACGTGCATCCTTTCAAAATACATAGTTTCAGAAAGCTTAAATATTCCATGATTTATCGACTGCGGTGAGAGTTTGTTAGTAATTCATGTTTACTGTGACTGGAATGTATATTATGATTTGGTGCTATACAAATAAAATTGAATTGAATTGGTTAAGCCTCGATGATGAAGAAATAAAGGAATAGAATGAAAATGGAGGCAAATAGAATTTCCTCTCCTGAAAGTTGAAGGGAAATTCAGTGTCTAATTAGACCGAATAGCTCCCAAAGGTTTCACACACACTGAACTGACTACATTAGCCGCAGGTGCTAAAACCGCCGCCACTCTCTCCACCATATTTCCATCTCTTCCTGATTTACATACCCTCCCCCTCCTTCTCCCGCTTCTTCTTCCCTCCTCCGTCTGTCTCTCCATCTCTTCTCTCTCCTCCTCCTGCCTGGCTATGCCATCTATCAGGTCCCCCGGGGCCTCCCACCAGCATCCAAGTAGAAGAAATCAGCGATACCACAGCTTCTCTGTCCTGGAGGCCTGGTCCTGATAATCACAGTCCAATTACGGCATATACAATCCAGGCCAGGACACCATTTTCCCTCGGGTGGCAGGCTGTCACCACAGGTAAGCTCTCTCCAACCAGGCGTGGCCTCCTCCAATCACATGGAGGGGGCCACTCTCCACTCTGCCTCGCCTGTGAGAATATTAGAGATGTCATTTTTACCCCAGCACCAAATGGTATGCAATTGCAGCGTGACCATTGACCGCCATTTTATCAGACTCCTGGGAATCCTGAAACATGGATCCCGTCCTGATGATGAAGCTAGTTGCCAGGGCTGTAATTTGATAGTGCTGTTAAGTGATAGCATCGGTGTAATTTTTCCCCACATCCTCCTAAATGGGGCCCTTCGCCTTCATGCATGATTGGTATAATGTGCTTTTATCCTGCACTGTATACCCTGTTCTATTGATATTTCTGTGAATTAAGGAAGGTTTGATGTGAGATGGTTTTACTGCTTTTATTGATTTACTTCGTCAAGATCATACACTTTAAACAGAACTACACAGTGACCTTCTTCGAAAGAGGAAATAGTCTTTTTTAAATTTTTAGATGGACCAGCTACATTTGTTTCCTATATTTTGTGCATGGCCCAAAAAGTGGTAATGGCAGTGTGCCTTACCGTGCATGTTTTATTAAGGAATTCAAACATTATTGCCAAAAGAAGAACTTAGTTGTCAGTGCACTTCTTTTCACATGATTGTGTTTTTGTTTTATGAGATTGTGTGTGCTTGTGAGGGATTACACATGTACCATGTACCTGTGGTGGAGTCCTACCAGGCCTGTCATCCTGGAGGACAGTCTGATACACACAGACACACACACACACAAAGTTTTGTCTTTACACTGAAGGGGGCTCTGTGTGTTTTATGCCAGTTCCTGAGGTGGTGGGGGGCAACCGGCTGACAGCTACAGTAATAGACCTGAGCCCTTGGGTGGAGTATGAGTTTCGAGTTCTGGCAAGCAACACCATCGGGACCGGCGAGCCCAGCAAGCCATCCAAACAAGCAAGGACGAAGGGGACCTGTATGTACTGCATGAGCAGAAAGATGCTTCCTTATGCCTCTTGCAAAACACGTTATTCTTGTTCTTTCCTTATAAATTAAATGTGATGTTTGAGTATCTCCTCTTTTTTTTTTTAGCTCCCAATATTTGAGGAACAGACGTGTTTGTTTTCTTGCAGAGTTCTTTTCAAGGCAAACATTACCTAAGTATTTTCTTCGAGCTCAAACTGAGTCAAATGACAAGATGTATACTCTCGTGTTCCTCTGTAAAATGTTGAGCTACATCCTGGAGACATTATCTAAGCATAAAGACTGGAAAGAGGGGCAAACAGCTAGCTCAGTGCTAAGATGACAAAATCCCCCTAAGATGCAAGTTAAATATACATTGTTTGAATTGTTTTTTAAACTACTTCTAGCACATAACCTAAATCCACAACTTGTTTTACACTTTGGGGTTGTGTGACATGTTAATTGGATTTTAATTGGATTTTGTTTCCTCTGGATATAGCTTAATTTACCATAAAACTGGAAATGTGTCCTAACTGTTGCTCCATGTTTGTTTTTGAGAGTTGGTTAATCTTTTCATCTAACTCTTGACAACAAGGGTTAACCCAGAGGCAAATGTTCCCAAAATGTCGAACAAGGCCTTGATTGTAGGTGCCATGTGTTGTGGTGTCTATACAGTTCCTATCAATTTGGACCTAAAGAGAAAAATACAAACCATGTCTAAGAAAGCAGCAGCCCCCAGTCTACCCAGAGACAGCAGGTTTCCCCGAGGTTAGATCCTTTGTGTGTCTTTTGGTCACATCTGACTCAGCTGTGAGGGCTTAGCTGATATCTCACAGGAGTCCTGGATGCTGAAGTTCAAACATGTCAAAAAGAAGTTGCCTCTCCGCCATTTGGGAGTAGCCACATGGAAGGTGATCACATGTGCCTCCTCAGCGTTGTGTTCAAGTCAACAGAGCTAAGCAGATCTGTCTTCTTCCTCCAGCTCCGAAGGTCACATCGGCTAATGTGAGCGGAGGCGGTGGCAGTCGCTCCGAATTAGTCATCACATGGGAGGTAAGCAAGCTCGCTCAGGACCCATGGAGGAAGGAGCCAGACGTCATTATTCTCTGTGGATGTGGACCCCTGTTTCATTAATAACAGAACAGCTTAATGTATGGCATTTCATTTTTAAGAACAGAGAGGCAATAACTGCTGCTGTCACCCTGGGGGAGAGAGAAATGCTTTTGAGGTTTCAATAAGATAATTAAACTCAATGGCTCCTTCCAAGTCCCACCTTTTTTTCAGATTGCTTTCTTTCTTTCTTTTCTTTCTTTCTTTGTTTCACCGCCTATCAATCAAGAAACATTTGTATTTATTCAGGCGGCTCTAAATCATCAGCCCCTGCTGTGAAGCGTTTCAGAGGATCACTGTTGATGTTTCAATATGCACAAGTTCAATTAAAGTCTAACTTGTGCCTAACAAAGCCCTGAAAAGACCTCGGGCCTTTTCCTTTGGAAATAAAAGCATGGATAGAATGTTATATTGTCAGCTTTGGCTTAAAGAAAAGCCAAATTGTATGTAGACCAATTCTACTGGCAAGGCAGGTGTAACTCACAGCTTACTTCCAGATCTGAGGTGAAAACTAGAATAAAAGTATAAACCGGATGCCGGTGAGTCTGTTGCTCTCTGTGTTTTATCTGTAGTGGGGCTGGAAATGTTACTTTTGCCCAGAGGGTGAATGTGTTTTTGTTAAAAATCACATAACCTCTTTAAACCCATTGGGTTGCCGGCGACAAGGTGGACATTACAGACACCAATGAGATAACATATTCAAAATACATTTTTGACGACAAGCTATACATCATTAGAATGGGTAGAAGCTTGGCAACCATTCTCACCTAAACACAATTTAGACATAAAGCAACTAAATGAGCATGTTGAAAAACACACCGACTGTACATATCCACAAAGCTGGTCCTCACAATCATGCTAACAACACGAGCTGCATATGGAATACAAATTCCACCGGTATATTTCTTATCTTTTTATGATGAAAACTCACTGAACCAGCAGTAACAACGAGCAAAGTAAATTTGGACATTATGTTTATTAATATCTCTGCTTAAACCTCTCTCACTTTCTATCTGCTTCACTTTATTGAAATGAAATTAGTCACCAACAGTGTTCAGATGTTGTGCTGTGGATTGCTCTAGGTTTTGGCATTCATCTGCTTTAATTCATTTGGGATATTCTCTATATATATTCTATATTCTAGTTTTAGTTGGTCATGATATCTTTCATTTATGTTTTGTTCCATTTTCATTTACTCTAATCTAGTAACAGAAGTGTTACCTTTACATATATACCAAGATTATTTAAAAAGACCCTGTGGTTGCAGAGATATACTCTGTTACATTTGGGCATGTTCTTTTTCGGCTTACAAAAAGACTGTCTTTATTCACATGCATGACAAGTAACAAGCTGTCCTGTGCAGAGAGTAACTAACTGACGTCTTAACATTGTGTTGTCCTGCAGCCTGTTCCAGAGGAGCTGCAGAACGGCCCAGGGTTTGGCTATGTTGTTGCTTTCCGACCCCACGGTGCAACGGGATGGATGCAGGCGGCCGTGCCGTCGGCCGAGGCGTCCAAATACGTCTTTAAAAACGAGAGCATCCAGCCCTTCTCGCCTTTCCATGTTAAGGTCGGGGTTTACAACAACGAGGGGGAAGGGCCCTTTGGACCCGTTACCACTATCTACTCTGCTGAAGAAGGTGGGTGTGATTTCATGTCTTCCACACCATGTTGTGGAGCAGCTCTCCACACAGAGATTGAATTAATGCATGAGCTACAAGTCATCTTGAAGCCAGCGCTCTCCTATCAGAACTTGCAGATGTCCTCCCTCACACTTACCTCTCTGTGTTGTTAAGATGAAAGAAATGACTTTGAAGCGGTTTTGATGTTCCTGCTTTGAGGAGGTCATCAAAAGCTCTGTGTTACTTCTGAAAATCATTCTCAGTCTTAATACATTTACTCCAGAGCCTGGCCGGGCGCCCACCAGGGTTCGTGCCAAGAGCCTCTCCGCGTCCGAAATTGAAGTAACGTGGAAAGCTCTGCCCTGGAACGCCAGCAAGAAGAGAGTGCTGGGCTACGAGGTGAGCTCCACTGAAAGGTCTTGTTTGTGTGCGACTCCATTGGATGCAAATCTGTTTGTGTGAGCACATGGCAACTAATGCGGTTGAATCTTGTTCTCCTCTATTATTGATGGTTTTTTCAGGCTTATGCACCTTGGGCATAGGAGATAATAGCTTACTGCATGCATAATGGTCCAGCCCAGTCCCTTGCCTGTGGGTTTAGTTGTGTTTCTCTTGTTGCTTACCTAAGTACTGTAACCACCCTGATTACTGATGCAATACTCCAAGGGATAGAGCATTTAGCTGCTAATCCACACAGGAAGGCAGTTTGAGACAGTGGCTTTGCACTCAGTTAGTTCTTGTAGTTTTAATTCCGCTCATTACTGAAATCCAACGTGGACAAAAGCACAGTTTTCATCCTTGTATTGCATAAAGTGCCAGAATTATAAATAGTTGACCACTGAAAGTCAACAGAGGCCCTGCTCGGCCTGAGCAAACCATCCCTGTGAGGAAAGACAAATTATATTTGTGCTGTCAAGCGTGCCAGCTATTTCAGCCCTGACAAGCAGGGTGACAGAGAAAATCTGTTATCAGTGGAAGTTGATGGCAGGGGATTTTTGAGGATTCTCTTCTTCCCTTTCTTTGTTTTCCTTTGTTTCCTCCGCTGCATATTTGACCTCCTTCTTTACCATGAAACTGTACTGTATCTCTCTGTGAGCGAAAGGTACATGAGTCGACATGCTGCTGCTAAAGCTTGTTTTCAGACCAGTTCACATCTTCCATCCAGTTGAGTTCACATCTCCCCGTTTGCACTTCATTGACAGGGGTGTAAAGCTTTTAAGGTGTCCGTCGTGTTTTCCACTCTCACATCTGTGATTCTGCCCTGTCGCCTTCCAGCTGAGGTACTGGAATAGAAGTGAAAGGGAGGACACGGCCAGCGTGCAAAGGACGGTGGGAAATCAAACCTCTACTATTATCCACGGGGTGAAAGGCAGCACCACATATTACATCTCAGTGAGGGCGTATAACACTGCTGGAACAGGGCCTCCCAGCGCCGCTGTCAACGTTACCACTAAAAAACCACGTAAGTATCAGATGTAATTATAAGCAGTCGCTCTCTGCCAGTGTTCAGCTTTTGTCTGAGATGAATAATGTCTTTTCTCCTCTCAGCACCCAGTCAGCCACCAGTTAAAGTCATGTGGAACACATCAAACTCCAAGATTATATTGAACTGGGAGCAGGTCAAAGCCCTGGAGAATGAGTCAGAGGTCACTGGTTACAAAGTAAGCACCGAGTCGCAAGGCTTTATCAGAAAATTGTGTTTGTAGCAGGCGCCTTCTGTGCCTGAATCCTGACTTAACCCGCAACATTCTTCCTCAGGTGCTCTACAAGAAGAACCGACACAGCCGGCCCAGTGTCATGGAAACCAATACCACGTCCGTGGAGCTCGCCCTGCCCACTGATGAGGATTATATCATCCAGATAAGACCATTTGGAGAGGGAGGGGAAGGCAGCAGTAGCAGGCAGTTCACCATCCCAAGGATACCAGGTCAGTGGAGAGCTAGTTAGTGCCTCCCCTGTGGCTGAGCGGAATAATCCACTCCCCTGCTGCTGTCTTGCCGGAACAGATTAGCTATCATCATCAGCAAAGGAACAGGGAGAGAAGGAAAATAATGTGCTACATGAAGCATTTGTGCAATTATGGCCTCTATGTGACACTGCAATGTAGGCATTGGATAAAGGGTGGAGCAATTTATTTAAAATACTATGAAAATCTCATTCCACAGCTCGAGCATTGACTCTGAAATATCTTTTGAATTGCATGTTGTGCAGCTCGTGATCACTAAAGCAGGCTGGAGAGGCAGTTGATTAATGAAATGAAATGCCTCGTGATGCTTTATTTTTCCCCGGTTTCTTTTCACAGCAATCAGACTAACAGCCTTGTTCTTTTCAATAACTTTGCAGGCCCCAACGCAGTCGGCTCAGCGTCCAAGGTCTCCACTCTGTCAGCGCTCAGTACAATAGCGCTGTCTTTCACAGCTCGGACATCTTTATGACAAACGGCTCCCAGCAGGCGTTGCTTCTGATGTGGAGACAGCTCCTCAGCGGAATGCAAACACAGCCCACTCTGGTGTAACTGGATCCATTCATTTAGATTTTAGAGGCAGAAGGGAGATGCTGATGATAAAAAAAGAAAAAGAAAAAAAAAATGAAAAAAGATTGCCGTTGAGATGTCAGGGAAGGAGTCCCCTTCAGCACCCAGGCTAAGTAACGGAAAATCCGCCCATGTTGTGACTATGTTGTTACCAAAGCAGCTTTCATAAGAAAAAAGGTAAAGAGAAAAAATGTCTTATATGCATCTTTTTGTATGACATGTTGAGCTTTTATAGATTTTGTTTTTCTTAATACATTTCAGTCAGTCTGGGTCCATGGGACGAGAACAGTTAGGCGCGTGGCAAATTAAATCATCCAATTTTCCCGTCGGGAGCTTAAGAATGTGATTTGACAGTGAATCTTTTGTCTACCACAGTAAGTTTAGACTCGTACCTTTGGTTGTAAAAGACCAGAGTAGTTTTCTTTGTTGTTGTTTTTCATGTTACACCTCTGCATTTCTGTTTCTGCAATATCTCACTCAAAGGACTGCACTGACCTGTCTGGGGTTTGTCATCATCGCTCGTCTTATGTGAAAAGAGGATAAGCATCTAAATTCACGTCTCTAGACGGCACATGCTAATGTTAGTCAGGCAGCCAAAGTTTCCAGGAAGGTTTGTTTTCCCTTTTTATGTGTCGTGAATCTACAGAAAATGCAGCAAAGAAACAATATTTGTCTGTTTTGATTATGTCAACGCGTTAGGATGCCATATATTTGGCGCCAGTCCTCTGGGGTAAGTTGATGAAGTCCTGAAAGCCACTAATGCGTTCGCCACCGACCTTTTAACCCGAAATAGCACCATGCTGTCGATGGAGAGCGTCTCCCCCTTGGTTCCTCTACCTTAGCCGTGGAACTGCACTAGTGGCCGGCCGGACCCTCGTGGCCGTATCATGCTCCTCATTCTTTTCGGTGAGCCCTGTGTCTAGAGCTATTCTTTGCCTTCTGTGTGCCTCATCATATGTTCAAAATCCTCAGGTCCTTCAAGAGCCTTAACTTACCATATGTAAATCAAAAAACATTTGAAGCATAGACTTATGGAGCAGCCGCTGTGATGTTTACATGCTGCTGTGTCGATAGAAACTGTCCGTGGTCGGGGGGGGGGGGCAGCATCCTAAGATTAATCTTAATGGCGTTCTGCTGTTTCGCATGGGATATTGGTGATATATGAGGCCTGGAGCATTTTTATAGGTGTGTGTTCTTAATAAAAAGACAATGCTGCTGATCTTTTTTCCTTTTTCCATAGTGTCCTGATGCCATGTGGGACTGCTGTAGTAGTTTGTAGTACTTTGAAGGGAAGTGTACTGTAGGCTACTGGGTCTTGCTCGGAATCATGCATCAAGAAGCGTGTAATATACTGTTTTGTACACTTCAAATCATTTATATAAAAGAACCTTTCTAAAGAGATGATTTACTTGGTTTTTATGTAATAACTCTTGTTTCATACAGTAGCTGTAACTGTTGCTCAGCATGACTGTACTTTTCCTCTCTCCTCTGTCCATCATGCAAACCAACTGAATGGCTTCGGGGACATGCCAGGTTCATACATCCAATCTGTGTATACTGTGTGTGTGCACCATGAAACTGACCCATAGTCAGCCCCGTGTCTTTGCTTCTGTCTCAGTCAGCCCCTCTCAGATGCACTAGGCCTACTGTCCGTATATGCTCTTCATGAGGGTCTCCTCTGTTGCTGTTTGTTGTTTATACTGTGTTAATAAAGATTATTGATTTATACAACGACGCAGAGCTCTTCTGGTCCTTCTCAGCACATATATACGTCATGTGTAGCATTCCAAATACACTCATTGGCCACTTTATTAGGTACACGCAACACTTTCTAAGTTGATAAAAATGTTTTGATTTCAACATCACTGCAAACTTATATAGTTTATATAAAGTTAGATTAATATCACCCTGACACACATTATCTTTGTTGGTAGAAGTTATGGCTGAGCTGTTGTACTTTGTCGTGTAAGATGTTACCTGTGCACCGTATGAAGGGTGAATGTATTTTAAATGGTGCGTGTTCATATTGTGATAGTTTTGCAAAAAAAAAACAACTGATTAGTCAAAATCGAAGCATCAGTGGCTGAGCGATCCAGATTTCTGGCCGCTTTATGGTTCAAGCTCCAATATCCCCCTAGCCTACATTTGCCATAATTCAATTTGACAGATCTTTTATGCTTGGAAAGCACCCACATCTCATTTGGGGTAAAATAAGAATTTCAGTGTAAAATCATTTTGATATGTTGAGTGAAACAGTTGCTTCAGGAAATGCACTAGGTGGCGCTAAGAGCACACAAATACCATGAGTCTGTACCTTAGTGACACATACTGAATTCTAACACGAGATGGCAGTGCAGCAACACCACTCATTACTCCATCAGAGGTACATATTATTTCCTGTCATGAATTATCAGTGTATGAAAATGTTTAATTAAAAATAAAACGGATTAAAAAAAAAAAAATCCCAAAGTTTCACTCCTCATTATATTTTAGTGTTCAACATGAAATCCCACAGAATCAGAGACAGTGTTTGAATCATACTGAGACATTTATTTATGCATGTATGTTTTCCATTTAGGCTGAATGCGAATACAGCAAATACACACCACCAAGCACTAGGGGAATGTAGAGCAAAAGGCAGTGGAGAGTTGAAGGTGGAGGTTAAACAGCGGAGCAGCTTGATGCTCTTCACAGAAAAATTAAAAAACTCAAGTAAGAAATCTAAAAAAGAAATAAATTAAGCTCTATGGGCACTGTGCTGGTTTTCTACGTTAATGGGGCCGATAAATGTCTTCGTCTCATGGTGGAGGAGCAGTCCAGATTCAGAGAGTCGACTCCTCCACTGCACTCAGTGTCACTTTCTTTACAAGACTCTAAATCACCTCCTCACCTCGGACTGACAGCAGAGGTCGTCTCCACATCTGCCTCGTGGTGATTAACAGCACTTTCAGCTGAGCACTGGCAACTGCGACTCCCATAACCACCACTCCCAACATAAGGCACCCGCTCATGTGACGTTTCTATTGCTCTGCTGTCCTTCGCTTTTCTACTTTCACTGCCTCATCCCTTGAACCTCCCAACACATCCCTGCTCCCTAACAGTTTCTACATACTTTACAGAATAACACACACAAGTATGGATATTTATATATAAATGTATATAAGTACAGGTCCTCCATCCTTCAACTCACCACCTCACCCACAGTGCACCACGTCTCTCCTGCTGGCTACAGGTGTTTCTCTTCCAATGTATGTCCAGTACTGCAGGGAAGATAGGCCGTTTTATTTTGAACCCCCCCAACAGTTTACAGTATATGTGCTGCTATCATGGCAAGCTAGTGCCCTCACAACAGTCCAGTGTCATAAGACCAGATGAGATAAAATAGAGCAAAAAATAGAATATACATCAGTGTGGGAATCTCTTGTTTCCGCGGACACATCAACAGCAGGTCGACAGTTTCAAGTCAGGGGATGGGGGGGGGGTTTAGACGAGGAGGGCGACAAAGCCATGGAAAGCCAAGTGTTGGAGAAGCTCCTTTGAATATCACTAAGTCTGTTATAGGTTTTGGTTACGCCTTCGGTTCGCATGACAAGTTCACAGTTTTCTCCCTTTAGAGGACTCGGGATAAGAGTAATGGCTGCTTATTGCAATTCTCACAAGCAGTGCGCCTCACTGCTCCGGGGGGCTAACAGTAGCACAAAGTTAACAATGACAGCAACACGGCTAACAGGCTCCATCACAGGGATTCTTATTTGTGATAAGTGATGCATAGTATAGTATTAAAGGTCATCCAGGATATATATGTGACCGACAGCGGGTCCTGTGGATTTAAATGGTGTGTCGGTCTGAGTCTGGGCTTTGTCTGCGAGGGAAACGAGGAGGAAAAGCACAGGCCTCACACTCACCACTCCTATAAATACAATTACAAACTCATACAGCATAACTTAAAAAGGGTTCATCCAACAGAACAACAACAAAACAATAACCCATGTTAATCTCGTGGTATTGAACGTTTCAGGAAGTGTTTGTGAACGTGCACATTGAAAAGTGGAGAATCTTTTTTTTTATTTAAGGTTTGCTAAACAGATGCTGATGCATCAATGCTGTGTTCACAGATTGTTGCAGTGCCTACAAGTGGGCAAACAACTAATTATAACAGATTCAAGGTATGGATATGATGCTAGTATTGATTATTGATAGGGATATCAGTAAGATTTGGAATCAACCCACAGATTCCACATACCTCAGTACCACATACCACAGCAACGTGACCAGAAGTTAGTCCTCTAATTCACTGGATTTCTCTTAAATGCATCACAATCTAACAATCTAACAATCTAACAAGCTGGAATGACTTTGCTTGTGTTTCAATTGACTTCTTGTAAAGTTGTAGGACACTTGAGGGGACTTGAGTTATCAGTAGAGTGATGTTGTCCTGCAGGTTCACACGTGACGACTGAAACGTCCAAAATCACAAGGATAACAAAAACTCTGTTATCATGGTGGAAGTCAGTGAAATCAAGTAGGAAAACATATCAACACATTTCTGAAACTTATCAGATGAAACATTATTCATATTAAAATTTCTCTACAAATCTTCATGGCTGTGCCCAAAACGTGCGCCCAGCGTTTCTTTATGTTGATGGCGAGTTGACACAGTGATGAAAACTGTAACGGAGAGGTGGCGGGAAAAAAACGGAGCGAGGACAGCGATGTTTGCGTGTCGGAGTCTGGGCCTGAGGAGGAGTTCCAGCTGCCAACTGATCCGTCCTCATGTTCCTCAGTGAAGTCCGGCAACATGAGTTCTGTGCCCACCAGCATTTTAGGTTTGGCCAGTGTCTCCCCAGATGCTCGTCACGTCAGAGCCGTGTCCGTGTATTTTTTTTCATTCCCTCAGCTATTTTCTGTATTGAATCATGCAGATTATAATCATCTGGTATTATACATATTTCATAAACAAGCAAACACTGGACATAAATTAGATTCTCTATAGATAAAAATGTAAAAAGCCAATAAGACAGCTGTTGATTATATTGAAGGTGTCACAGCCAAGAGGTGGCGACGTCGAGCTAAAAGGCTGCCGTTTGCCACTCGGCACCATCCTCAGCAGCCCACCCCCCATCACCAGCACTGCCCCCTATACTTTCACCCAATCATTCTCTGCTCGTATATACATTTCATATGCGACAGTAGCACAGAGAAGAAATTTGACTTTAAAATAGAAAGACCTTTTTTTTAAGGGAAGGAAAAAGGGGCCATGGAGTTTGGGGGTAAAAAGTCAAATTATTAAAAATGATCCTGAGGGTTCACATGAGTCAAAAAACGTGTTAGATTAAATAATATGCAAGTAAAGTTTCATAAAATGACTCTAAATAGAGGTGAAATCAAATGGTTACAGCTGTGAATGGTGTTTCTCTTTCAGTCCTCCATCACTCCGAGTCGTAAACTATCCAGTAGAAGACGTTTCCTGTGCTGTAGGGAGGTGGAGGGAGGGGACGGGGGGCCAGGAGGCCAGGTCACAGTTGGTTTGTCTAAAGGGACAGGAGTGAAGCTGACTGCCTCATGGAACGCAGTCTGTTCTTAGTAGATAGTCCTCTTGGTGGCGTACTGCAAGGTGGGGCAGGAGACACACACAGCTGGAGGATCCCTCTTGTGTCTCCCCGTCTCAGGGGCCATCTTTACCGATCAGGACTGCAATGAGACAACACAGAGAACAGTCAGCAATCAATCAACTCTTATAGCACATATTCACAAACCACAATTTCCCTAATAGGGCTTAAGAAGGTGCGATATCCTCTGCCCTTTACCCTCAATCACAGATAAACATGCACCGATTTGCTTCTCTATGATGCAAAATCCATCGTCTGTAGTGTTGTATCTCTTTGCAGGCGTTTAAGTCTGAGTTGTTTTTTTAATATCCCTGTAAATATAGCACAAGCAGAGTAACCTTGTAACCAGCACTGATCACATGAGCAGACAGACACACCTCTGCCCTCTGCTGCATATCCTCGGTGGGCGACTCGGTTTCCCTGATGACCACTGCTTTCGTCACCAGCATGTCGGGGTGCTGCTGCTTGGCCTCCTGGATCGCCATGGCGAGGGCCTGGGCACACGAAGCATCCGCACATGGCTCATAAACCTTACACATTAGCTTCTTGTGTTTTATGGATTACTGTACACACGGAGGCTGTGCTGCAGTGTTTCTGTGCTGCTCCTCTCACCTGATGTTGGTCCACGTCATCGTCTCCTGTGATGATAATCCTTTTCTCGATTCTGGTCTCTGAGTAGCCTCCTTTCACAGTCTGCAGAACACACAGAGAAACAAATCAACTGAACGACTCATAAGATTATTCACTATCATTAACAATTCTGTTTTATAATAATTTTAATTATCTTCTTATTTCTAACTTAGTTGCAGCGACCTTTTGACTGTGGTGTTTCTTTCAGAAGCATCAAATTCATCTTTTGTGCACTAGATCATTTCTCAGTGAAGTTGTATTTACAAAATTGTATTGGTACTCATGCAAAGCCTGCTGGGATTTCTAAGATTACCACATTACACTGTATTTTAATTTATTATTTATAAGTCTATAAAAAAAAAACTATTCAGTCCCTTGTATTTGCCTTTATCTACTCACATTTTTACCAGACCCTGGTATGAAACTGTAAGCATGGGAACAGTTAAACTGTTACCTTGGTAACTTGAGTTGTGGTTGCCGAGGTGACGTTCTCAGCGGTGATGGTCACCGGGGACACGACGGTCTCCCTCCCCTGGGTGCTGGCTTTGACCTGCAGCGCAATTATTAGAGCAGAGTCACACACATGAACAGGCACAGCATGTGGTTTAGTCTGATGCCTACAAATGGGAATGTGTGCGTAAACACGGTTGTTAGCATCGCTCTGGACAATCAGCTCGTTTTACTCTGTCAACATGATGAAAGGTTTTCAGGTTCACAAACACACAGCTATAGCGAGGGGGTGATGGGGGACTGGCCCTTTGAGAAATGTTGTATCGGGATTTTGTTTAGATTTGTATTGCCAATGCTTTTTATATAGTGCTTTTCTCATCTTATCCACCAACCATTCATACTATGTATTATACTTATTCTATTGCACACCATTCACACACTGTCGGCACAGCTGTCAGGAGCAATGTCTTGCCCAAGGACACTTCGGCATACGGACTGGTATTGAACCACTGACCTTCTGGTCAGCTCTACCTCCTGAGCCACAGCCGCCCATGTGCAATGTGGTAGAAAGCCTTGGACACAATAATTCACTAACATGTTGTGTGTCGGACTCTTCCTCACTCTTTATACACCAAGAAGAAAAGTCCGACAGATACAACTACCCCTGCACTAAAGGGACACTCCTTAGGGTATAGGTCAAATTCCAACTTAATTTTCCATAACGCACTTTGGTTTTTAATAGGCCTTTTTCTTGAAGACACTTTTGCAGTTTATAATGTGGATTTTTCCTTTAAACATTTAATTGCAACTGCTGACAGGAAATAAAAGTGTATGTATTCATCTACTCGTTCATACATTCTTTGTTTTATAAAAGTGAGTCATTATCACTGAATGTCAGCATTGGGGCGATTAAATCATTTCAGCCTTTGGCCCACACAGATGGATCAGCCTGCAGATACAATCCTCTCTAACAATATTCATTGTCATGCTTTTCCTGAGGGATATCAAGTAAAGGTCAATGCTGGAAAAGAAGAGCGAGGACAGCACAATGACTGGAGTTTCTTATTCTGCCACCACCGCCACCCACACTGTCAGACTGATGTATTCCCTCAATATAGACACTTACAGGGGAGCCATTTTCTTTAAGGGCAGCAGGAGCCTCCAGTGGGCTGACGGCTCCAAAGTTCTGAAGGACAAAGAGAAACAGTATTGAGATTTATGCTCATAGTCTTTGAACATTTTAAAATATTAAGTAAGTATGTGTATATAAAGAAAGATCACTTTGGGGGACTCACAAAAGAAGGATATAAAAAAAGGTTTACGAATAATCAAAGAAAAGACCAAGATATATTGCATTTCAGTCTAGCTCCAAATAGAAATGGTTAAACGCCTCAGCCAACCGGTCAAGCTGCAGTTAATCTCCATTTCTGTCCAGACTCATACGATATATGTAGTGAGGACTTTGAAGGAATTTAATAAAATATGAATAATAGAAAGATCAGCTGTTTTTTTTTCATCCAGAAAATATAATACAAGCTGGTGAATATAGTTGTGGATTTAGCATTACAATTATTAAGTGTCACAACTCCAGATGAAGAAAGTTTATAAGTTGGCAGTATGTCAGTGTTGTGTTGACAGCTTGATACAAACCAACTAAAGAAATGCTGCTTTAAAGAAACTGCTATATAGAAGGATTATTTTATATATATTTGATGTATGAACTCTTACTTTAGTCAGACTTGGTCACACTGCCCTGACATTTAATCAAACATATTTTAGAGCTTTGATCAATTATCATATTAATTGTTAATTATATTATTTCAGAATTATTATTGGATCATGATATTACCTATATTTAATTAGCATTTAAAAGTCAGTCAGAATTTACATGAATTAGGGTCAGGGAAGGGAAGTAGATTATTGCTGTTAAACACTTCATGATCATGGTGAATTAGGGTTAGGGGTTAGGGTTATGCAGTTACAGACACTCAACAGATGTAATATGTCGCCCTCTGCTGGAACAACGAGGACAGTGCTGAACTCTTTGTCTGCTTAAAGATGACGTAACCTCCATTTACTGTACACACACACACACACACACACACACACACACACACACACACACACACACACACACACACACACACACACCCTTTAACTTAGTCTTACCCTGACCCATTGTCTTCAACTTGAAATTGAATGATTGACATTATTATGATTTGCTGTTAGTCCATATGTGACAGTGTAAACAGATTCAGGTCCCCAAAACAGTAATACTAGTAATATCAAGACCACATACACACCAATCCTAACCCTAACCCTAACCTAAACCTACTTCTAACCATAACTCTACAACAAAGTCTTAAACCTAGCATAGCCCATTGAAAAAGTGAGGACCGGTCAAAATGTCCCCACTTTCCAAAAATGTCCTCACTCTGTAGGATCTATCCTTAAAATAGTCCTCACAAATATATAAGTACAGGACCCCCACCCACACACACATACAAACACACGCACACACACACACACACACACACACTGTGTCTGCATGACTTCAGAGGACACTACATTAGTTGTGTCCCAGTTCAGGAGCAGTGGGCTGCATTGACCATGAAGGCCGAACCAAAATGAGATGATCTGGTCTACAGAGGATTTTTTGTTTTGCGTCACCAGCTTGCCCCGCCCTTACTGCTGTCGCCTAGCAACAGAGCTGCAGTTGGACACAACGAAAAAGTACCTGTATGAATCCTGGGATAGGTTGGCCTGAGAGGGATCCACATGTACAACTCAGGAGGTTGAGCGGGTGGTCCACTCACCAGAAGGTTGGGAGTTTGTTCCCAGTCTCGAACATTCCACGTCCCAAAGTGTCCTTGTGCTAAATACTTGACTTGCCCCTGACTGCAGAACTGGCAGTTTGTGAGTGATGTGTGCTAGAAAAAGTGCTGCACATGGATGCACTGTATGAATGTGTGTGGAATGGGTGAATGGCAAAACTGCACAGTAAAGCTCTTGGAGTGGTCATCAAGACTAGAAAAGTGCTATATAAATAAAGATAGTTTACCATTCGTTAAAGCCTTTGTTGCTTTGTTGAAAGGATGCATTTGTCGGCCCGACTTGAAGAAGCCTTATAAATGGGACAGCCTAGCTGTGACCCAATCAGTCTTCAAAGGCAGGCGCTAACTTAGGACACAACTTCTGACTCACATTTCCCGGACACCATAACTTTTACTTGCCTGACAGACAGTAGCGGTGACCTAAACCTAACCTTACTTCACCTTAACTAAACCTAAACCTAACCTCACCCAAACCATAAAACATGTCTTCAGCTTAAAACTGTATGATTTACATTATGATGACTTGCTCTTTTTCTCCATAAGGAAGACATCCAACAGCAGTAATACTATAATACCAAGACCACACACACACACACACACACCACTGTGGCTCTCGCACTGACATCTTTGAAAATTCGACTCAACACTGCTCTGGCACTTCAAAGGCCTCCTCCCTACATCATTGATTGAGTTCATCCACACCATTAGCTGAGCGGCTAAAGAAACCAGCCATGATTACATTTTAATAAGGCACCTGTGGGACAGCCCGAAAGCACTCAAATCTTTGCCTCCGAAGATGAATGGAATTCACACCTGCTTTCATCATCCTCATTAATTCACTGTCAATACTTAAATCACTCCATAATGATGCAATTATGTCATCTGTGTCTGGGGGAAATGGCCGTGGTGTCACTGAAGCCAAAAGAAAATGCTTTCTCCTCTAATCAAGACTAAGTCCAGAGCTCTCTAGGGATATTAACGTCTTCACTGTTAGTCCATTTGATGAGTGACTGATGGGACTGACCCTATGATGAGTGGTGTCCTCACTTGACTTTTCTACCAATACTTTCAGTCAAGATAAAAAACTGATCGATTTATAAGACTGGGACTGAGACTCAAAGAAACACAAACATAGAGGTGTAAGGTATATAATAAATCCAACAGTGTATAAAAGATTTTAAAATTATCATGCTACATAATAAATAAGTTTGACATTTTGGGAGAGTTAGACAAATAAACTAATACTACTCAGCTAGTTAACTTAGCTTAGCATAAAGAGTGGAAATAAGGGGAAATAGCTAGCCTGTTGCTGTCCAAAGAAAGCTAAATCCACCTACCAACACCAATTAAAGGTTCAGTGTGCAAGATTTAGGTGAAAGGGATCTTTGGCAGATTTATATTGAATATAAAATAATCCTAGTGGCGTTTCCACTAGTTTGAAATCATCTGAATTGTACGAATTGTTGTTTTCTTTGAGCAAGAAGGGACCCTTTTATTTTTACATCGGGAGGGGGTCCTTTCTACGGTGGCCATGTTTTTTTTTGATGAATGGGTACTGAATGTTTGTCATCTTTATTAGATGTTTAAGACAATCCTTTCTAGAAAATATTTCTAATTTCAAAGATATTGATTTTGTGTACCTGTGAGGAGACATTGACGGTGTTGGGATGGACCTCTGATCCATTAGTTTGTGTCTCAGACTTGGAGTCGGTCCTCTTCAGAATATGGGCTGCATTCACAGCACTGGCGTCTTTCTTCGCCACAGGAGGCTGTGAGAGACACAGACAGTACAGTAACGTCAAACAGCATCAAACTATTGTTTTTCACAGTAAGACCTCAGAAGAACTCGACATGTTATGTATGAGCATATTCTTCAAAATAAAAGCATTTGAATCCTACTGACTTGAAAGAAACACATGCTGACATCATTTTTTTATTGGATTGTTCCAGTTTATGACAAATGCGAATAGTGCAGCAGCTGCAGGGGAATTCAAAGCAACAATTGCGCAACTGGCAAATATTAAATGGGTGAAGAATTAAAATGTATGCATCAACAGAGAATAAAACATGTCAACAAAAGTAAAACGAAATACAAGTGAATTCAAACAATGGGAAATGGTCGAAGGAAAAATATAAAAAAATAAAAAATAAAGAGGAGGGAGTTATGGCATCGAGTCCAACCAAGCAGGGTGAATCCAGTGGGTGATGGTGATGATGAAGGAGCACGTTCATCTGTCTACCTCATGATGTGTTGCCGCCTCAGGAAGCTTCTCCTCTATGGGAGACTTGTCACGGGAGCCCATCAGACGGGCAGAGTAGAACCTGGAGGTCTCCTCAAAGTCCTCCCGGCCCACCTCGGGTTGTCGCTCCCTCTCCCCCAGCTCCGAAATGCCTTTAGAGAAGTCCTCCACGCCAGAGTGGAGATCTGTGATGATGGTGAAGTCAACCTCAGCCTCAAGGCTGGAGGTGGAGCTGACCGTCATGCTAGAGCACTTCCGCTCGATGCCCAGGTGGCTTTCCCTCATGCAGGCCACAGTGTCACGCTCCAGCTCTTCATCTGGGACTATGCCCGGCTGGGGCCTCCTGTCCCCTAATTCCCTCTGGGTACAGACACAGGATTACAAATCTAACATGACTGTAGATGGATGGATGATGAAGATGGTACATTGAACAGGATGAAAGCATCATCCTTATGTTTACAGGAAGTGTGTTCGCTGGGTTTCTTGGTGGATCCAAAATGAAAGACGTTGCATTATACATGAAATGCATCCAAAACAATAGAAATGGCATGCAGTCATGAGGGACTGGGATGATGCGTAGAGGGACAACCAACCTAAAAAGCATAAAATTCATTATACCAAAACCTTTCTATCTGTTAGGTTGTCACAAGCCAGCCTGAAAACTTTAATCCATTCAGCTCAACTTCTATGCTTTAGTCACTTCTGCCTCTGTAGGCAACGTGACTCTAGAAGCATTTAAATAAAACACGGTAAAAAAGCAAGTTTGAAATATCCAACTCTGTTTTAAAGGGTCATGAGCCAAAAAGAGTTGGGAGCCATTGAATTACAATGAAGCCACTGAGGCATCCAGTCGACAGCAAAACCACTTACATTAATTACAAGTACACTTGCTAATTAGATCACAGTAAAAACTGGATCATGCCAGCTACAGCCAAGCACAAGGGATTCTGTTTTTCAACCCACACATTCACTTCAAATTCATCATGGTGATGGATGAGGGCCACTGAGTAGCCAGTAAAAAGTAGCACTCCATCCTTTATGGCTTTTGGCTACTTCTTTGTATACCTTGTCAGGAGAAGCTGGTGCAGGCAGTGAGGAGGCATGCAGTGAGGAAAAGAGACGATGGAGTGGAGAAGAGGAGGTGGTTTAAATACAAAATAATAACCTTAAAATCAGCAAATGCTTCAAACCCGTACTGTGAGACATGCACAGGGCTAAAGAGTTGATGGTGTAGAGAGGAGGTGGGTTTAAATACAAATGAAAAACCTTGACCTCAGCAAATGGCAGAACCCTAACCCTAACGCCCAACCCTAACCCTAACCGTGAGGGATGCACAGGGGTAAGGAGTTGATGGTGTGGAGAGGAGGAAGGCGGGGTTTAAATACAAATGAATAACCTTGAAATCAGCAAACGGCTCTTCATAAATGGCAGGAGTGGAGACAGGCTCCTGCAGAGGGAAGCAGAGGAGAGAGCAGAAAGAGCATCTGAGGGTTAAAACAAGCTGACAGTGGACTAACAGGCCATCACACAGACAGAAATCAAGGCAGCAGAGCTTGAAACAGGCCTGGAAAACATGAGCTTAGTTTGTTCTGAGTACAAACTGGGATCCTGGTGTACTGCTCGGTGAGAGTCCAAATATGAGTACAGCCAAAATGTGCTAACAATTTGCTCAAAGTGGCTCATAATCAGGATTTTCAATGTTGTAATAACTGACACCCAAGTCAATAGATGTTGAGATCCTGTCAGGTCCCAATGGAGTCAGGCCCAGATTTCAAGCACCACTCTACAGCCAAGTAGCATACAACAACAGGACGGCAAAGAGGTGAGCTTACTTCAACGAAAACAACATATAGAGCCAGGTTCATTTGTTAGAATTAGCGGTGGCAGGACAAGAGAATCATGCAATTTGTATGATGAGCAGGTTTTCAGCATAGCAGCAGCCACCCATTGACCAACTGAGAGTGTGTTGCAACACTAAACACCTTGAATTTCAACAAGAATGTATTTAAATGTCGTGGAATAATGTTGTTACATGTCCAATAAAAGATGCGTTTCAGAGCCTGCCAAAGCGGGTCCACATGTTTGGAGCCGCCTAATATTTTTTCCCACACTCACCAAGTTCAATCAGATCTTGATATGATTGTTACTCGCCAGTGAGGTACATTCACACCCTGAGAGCTACGCAACACCCCCTCTCATGCCCGCTTAATCCAATATAAGCAAGAGCTTGACTCAGATGAAAAGGTGGGAAATGATGAAAGCTGTCGCGTCTATTCAGTTGAAATTCCTTTCATTCCAGTGCCCAACGCGTGCAGGCGTGCTAATGATACCAACAGTGAAATGAAAGAAGCAAATCTGACTGTCAGGCTCTGAGCTGTGGTGTGTGGCTGCTCATTGCCTGATGGGGGTTTCACAGTAAGGGGAACCAGTGTGTTTCCAACACCGCTTAGCTTTCTATCCAGGTGGGATTGGGGTAGAATAATGCAACTGATTTATGATTTAATATCACCAATCTGAAGAATCAAGTGACACTTTGTAAATTCTGACGATGACAGTTGATCAGATTGATGGAGTTTCTCAATAATTTGGGCGCAATCCAATTCTACACTCTATTATGATTGATTATTATTATTATGATTACGATTATAGCCGTCTGTAAGACAGTAATGGATTGCAGAATATGTCCACCTTTCTTCCTCAGATGAATGATTTGATTTGTAACATTAGCATGCGATAAATCTGTTTCATATTTTCAGTTTGAAAATGACATGGAGACTGGCAAAAATCATCAGAGCGATGATGATATGTGAGCCCTCTTTCCTTGCCACACTCCGACAGAGAGAAACGTGAGCTGGAAGGAAATTTGCAGCTCACACGTTAGAGAAAGTGAAGACAAACCAACAACCAAAACATGAGATATTGATTTTTGTCTTTTCTTTTATCTTTCTCAGCCAGTGGTGAGCTGTACCGATTTGCGAGACACTGAGGTGCACGTTAAGGGCAATAGGAGGGGGGACATTGAGGTTGCCATTGAGAGAAATGTCCAAACTCTTTGATAGATTTTTGCCACAGGACGGAGCAAAAGTACTGCTCCGCCTGCTCTTCACACAGGCACGAACAGTTAAGATGGATGAGTGTTTATAGTCACTGAAAACGTAGAAAAAAAGAATAATGGCGTGCGAGTCTGTCTGAAGCTCATGCGATGCTTTACTTCCAATGACTGAATAGCAGATGCCTAGCAGCGTTACCGAGTGTCTCTTCTTGGCTGCATCCAGGCCCGGCTCCCTGCCAGCATTCCGACTGTTCCGCAGTATCAGTCCGGACTCCCTGGCCTTCTGTGTTTTCACTGGCGGGGCTGGGGGAGCCATTTTGGGAAGCGCTGAAATCTTAGAGCCGAACGACTGACTCTCGGTAGGCCCTCTACCGAACTGATAGCTATCGTCATGTTGATCTGTTTTAGTAGTACCCTCCAGCTCTGCTGCAAATGCTGAATGGTGGGTGGAGACATCAGTCCAGTTGAGGTCTGTGGATCCCTCCGGAGAGCCGACCGACCAGCGGTATTCTCTTCTGGTGACCCGGGTTAGTTCATCCTGTCCTGTCCTGTCCCTTTCATCCTTACATGCTATGCTCTTTGACCGCTCTGGCTTAAGAGGAACAATCCTGGTGATTTCCGACTGGTAGCTGCTGCCTGACAGTCGGTGGAGAGATGTCCTCTGACCTTTCTCTCCAAGGAACCCTTCAATATCCTCTGCCCCAGAACTACTGATCTTCCTCTCGTGTGTCCTGACCTGTCGCAGCTTTACCTCTGCTAGCTCTTTATTGTCAATAAGGCCCTTCCCTCGCACCTTCATCACACATTCTCCTTTAACACCTGCTAATGAACTATCATGTTCTATCTTTCCGGGTCCGTTCACTGACCCTGCATCAATATCCGTTGCTCCAACCTGACTCACTTTTTTTCTCTTTACCTGCTCTTCGTCTTCAGTAGGGACCTCTATGCTTTCTTCTATCAAGATTTCCTCCAGTTTGGTGTCTTTAAAGACCCTGACTGACTGATTCTTTCCTGATCCCTGATCATCTTTCTTCACCATCACCGGGGATGATTCACAATGATTTCCTGTTTGAAACATTTTGTCGGGACTAATGTCCGAGTTGGAGCCTTCATTTTCTTCTTCACTAGAATCACTGCCTCCTTTCCCGTAGATGAGCTCCACAGGCATTCCCAGGTTTAAGCTCTGGGGTCTCCTCTTTTTCCTTTGTTTAGAAGCTGTGCGTTCCTTTATCTGGCACGAGCCCGGGGCCACATCGCTGTTTGCCTCAGGGTCCGAGGCGTGAGATGGTTTACTTTGAGATTTGTCTTGAAACGAGTCTGCATTCTCGGATAATTGAATCACGAAACGACCTTTGTTGGTCGTCCAAGATTCGGAGCATACATCTGCCTCACTCGACAACTTTGTTTCATCGATATGGCTTTTCATTCCTTTTCTGTCATACCCTGTCACCTCTTTATGTATCATCTTGGCAACATCTATCTCTTTTTCCAGCTCCTTTTTCTCCCACGAGGAATCCAATGTGAGAGATTTGTTCTTTTCTTCTGCGTTCCAGTCAGGGTCTGGTTGATAAGTTTCTTGTTTTTCAATCAATACCCACTCCTCAGAGCCCTACATGTTGGTATAGATTAAACACAGTTAGATATGCCAGGCACTGCTGCGGCAGATAATGAAATCTACAGAATCATTTGAATCACAGAAAAGGGGAATTCTGGTAAACATGCATTTGCATTTAGAAGGTAACTGCATCATGAAAAAGGAAGAGTGAGAGATTTGAAACCTCAGGTGAAGTCACCACAGTCTTCTGGACGAAACCCTCAACAGACAGGCTGTTGACAGGGTCCTGCCCAACTGATCGACCCACCAACTGGCCGACATGACGCAGAGGAGAGGGTTTAAGAGAGAAGGAAGAACAGGTGTTAGAACTCAGACTCAATCTGAAAGAGTGAATTAGTGAGATGAACATCTTCATGCAAAGAGGAGGAAAAAGAAGAACAGCAGTAAGAATCAGCACCGACGGGACTCTACAGAGTTATTCAGTAAAAAACTTTTTAATGAACTTCAAACTGAGAACATGCAGGCCCGTGTACCTGACAGCCACCAGATCCACAGAACCAAATCAGCATGCATTTGCAATGCAAATATAATATTTTTTTCTGTAACTACATCAAAGAGCCGGGTTTGTGTGAATGCCGCGGAAAATAGTCACAAGCACCAAGACTCTCCAAGACTGCGATTGTTAGTCAAACAGATTAACGCCGCCCCTCGAACACTCTCCCTGGAATGAGACACAGCAGATTGTCTTTTCTGATGCACACAAAGTTTGACACACTATGGAGATAATCTAATAATCTATCATCAGCAACAGCGGATAAGAGATTGTCTGCAGACAACTTGAGCACCAACAAAGACATTAAATTCTAGAACGTGCTGTATTTTCAATATCCTAATTACCAAAATGTGATCAAAAGCTGAGACTTTTCATGATCTGGAAAAAAGAAAACTGTGTCACTGTTAGGTATCGAGGAGCTGGGGGAAAAAAAGATAACTGATAATCATTCCTCAAGTACCTCACACTGAGTGGATCTTTAAAAAATAAATCTTGAAACTGATCTCATTGACATGTTTTCTTCTGCGCTACTTGTCAGTCATCCTCATGTTCCTCTGAGATATTGTCAGACTTGTTATTGCGCTCCAGAGAGAGGGAGGATGCGCATCATTCCAAACGCATCTTAAAATAAACTGCAGGTTTTTATGTTTGTTCCTGTTCCAGCATTATGTTTGCACAGGAGATTATCTGTTTGAGCTGCTTATAAGAAAACACTGAAAATTATCAAATAACCACAACTATCTTCACTAATGTTTATTTGTCTTTTTTTTTTTAGCATTACAATATTTCGTCAAGATTGATATTTTTAAAGACAATAATTAGAGGATACAAAATATTTTACTAAATAAGTTTCTGTGACAAAAACTGTTCTGCTTTTCCTCAAGTCAAGCAGCAAAAAGAGGAACTCCAAATGTCAGCGCCCAGACGGGAACATCAATGACCTTTAATGGAATGTCAAGCATCAGAGGTTTCTAGATTTGAGATACTGACAATAGTGAACCTTGAAGCCCACAGACCCCCAACCCCACTCCAACCCCCAGCGCTGCACACTCAGCCCCGACTCACAGCCTTCTTCTCTGGTGTGCTGGTCGGGGAGCTTCCAGACAGACGCTGCTCACGGGTCATCAGCTTGCTGTTGGGTTCCCTCAGGGCTCTCTTCAGCTCATTGATGCTGGCCTGGTGCTTCAGCAAGACGTCCTGAGACTTGTCCAGGAACTGGAGGAGGAAAAACATGAGGGAAAGAGAAAATGCAGCTATTAGCAGGACATCAACATCCTTTTCATTAGCACGTTTTACATTGTCATCTCATATGCATTAACTAACAAGATGTGAGGTACAATAATACTACATATACACAGGAGAGGACACGTCATGGGAACTGCTAACAGTAGTTGCAGTAGTTGTCAAGACACATACAGTATGAACACAAAATGTGCACAAAATCTGCTTTTGTTCATTTTTGAAATGATGACAGTCAGTGGTGGAAAGTAACTACAATAATTTACTCACGTACAGTACTTCTTTCCACGTATTATTCAATTATCTGAGCTATAGTTGATATAACTGTTCAAAACCTAATGAGTTAAAATAAAAAAATATTTTTTCAAGAAAATACCAAAACATGAAGCCACTTTAGTTATTGTGTACGACCCCTAAGACTTATCTCGCGACCATTTGGAAGGGTAGGAAACACTGATCTACTTAAAGTACAGCTAGCTCTGTCTCGACCAGCTACAGCAGTCCTGTGGTTTAAGGTTTGATGCATCATGCCTTATCACTATTTTAATGCATGTCTCTTTAGCTAATCTTCTCTGCCTTTTACTGTGTATATATTTTTCCACAAATTATATTTCTAACATTGTATCCATGTTTGTGTTGCCTTCCTTTGCTGTGGTTGTAAAGCACTTTGCCTCAGCTCCTGTTGATTTTAATGTGCTATAAAAAATAAATCTGACTTGACATGACTCGATCATGTGAAACCCCAACACTTACAGTATAGTACAAAGCTGATTTTCAGGACCTTTATAGAACAGCAACAATGTAGTCAACATTATTTCATTGCACTGGTAATGTTTTTATCCTGAAGCATTATTTCATCTAACCATTTACAATGTACAGCACAAGACCTTTCTTTATAATGCTGCTTTTCAAGCCGATCTTAATTCACCTAAGACCATATAGAAAATAGTAGAATGTGCATAATAAAATAAAGTGCAAATGTCTGAACTCAAATGTTCTTCATGACTCTGGTTGGCAACAAGCTCCATTTTTTGGAAGCAGATATGGTGAATGTTGCTGTTCAAATGAATTTTCACACATCATGTGCTATTTTAGAGTTGCCTGAACTATGATAAAGTATATGTAGGCAGAGATATTCAGATTCACTCTGAACAGAGTCTTTCTTCCTGAACCACAATTATTTTAGATTTTAGTACATTTTATTGAGGAAATTGTATAGTTGAATATTGTTCTAACTTGCTTTAATACTCTTATTTATAGTTACTAAATGATGTGAGTACTTCTTCCACCACTGGCTAAAGCAGAATGTAGGAACATGCATGCTTCATAGGCATTTAGGGAAGAAGGGCTCTACACAGACATGTATTTCACTGCAGACTTTTAAAGCTTCAAAGTGTACTGTGCCCATTGCTGCCACATGAAAAGTAAATCTGTGACATTTCACAGAATAAATAGCCTATAGGGAATATCCCTTGATCCGAGGCAGGCAAATGTCAATCTGTAAAAACCTCTGAGGAGTAGAGGTGCACAGGGACAGCGTCACACATGAAGAAAAGCACAAAGGCCCAAGGCAGGAACCTGTACCTCCTGTTTGTGCCGAGGAGTGGCCTCCCGGTCCAACTGAGAGAGCTGAGTTGGGGCAGGTGTGCGGGCGAGCACGAGAGGGGTCAGAGGTGACGAGTGCAGGGTTTAGAGAGTGCAGGAAGGAGGTCAGGTGCAGAGAAAGGATGGTAGAAGGTGAGTCAGTAAGGGGGGCAGGCAGACAGGCAGACAGACAGACAGACAAACTGCAAGGCTACACTTGGCCGTTTCACACCATGCCAAGACATCTTTGGAAATGGTCTGAAAATACATCCCAGTAGACATTTTGGACTTGATAAGGAATGCAAACATCCTGTCAAAATAAAAGTTGAGGCGTCTGTTTGTCAACTAAATCCATTTCTAAGGCTTTGTAAAGATTTTCCCCTTTTTTATCAGTGCTTCACTTCAACCCTGTCCCCACTGTGCTAATCACGCTGTCTGTCAAATGTTTGCTGGGATGCTCAGCCATGACAAATGAGTTCAGGCACAACCTTCAAAGTATCACTTGTTTATGTGGTGCGGTGCAGCACAGCTTTTTTGATGATAACTGAGTTGACAGCCACGAGTAAACGAGACAGACCCAGTGGAGAGAGTGGGAAACAATTAAGACAGCCAGACAGACAGACAGACAGACAGACAGACAGACAGACAGACAGAGAAAGACAGACAGAGAAAGACAGAAAGAGAAAGACAGACAGACAGACAGAGAGAGAAAAACAGACAGACAGACAGAGACCAAATCACCAGACACCAAATACCTCCTGTTTACTGTCAGCTGGTGACCCAGCTTCCTCCTTATCGCCAGCAAGAGTTGAAAAAATAAAATAAGAAATAGCATGTTAGCAACCGAGGGCTAGGCTGGAGTCTGCATCTCTCAGCATAATGAGAAAGGGTTAAAGACTGTAAAGCTGTTAGCAGGATTTATGAGCAGTGAAGTTTAAGCATATAAGCCTGAGTGAATAGGAGTGAAAGGAGAAGAGTTAGTAAACGCTAAATCCACCAAAGCCACCACAGCGTTATGCCCCTGTTGGAGAAGTTTGGCCTACGGAAGCTTGCACTGCATCTGTTTACATCAGCATCCCTGCAGTCACGGATTTCCCTGAACCAAGTTTGGAGTTGTCTTCAAGTTGACTGAAGCTCTCTTTTATTTTTCATAAAGTTTAGCACAATGGAAATCCATAAAAAGTCACAGTCTGTCAGGAAATCTTTACTACCATGATCTCTTTCTTTCGGCTTGGACTGACGTTGCCATCAAAGTCTTTTTCCTGCTCCGACTCCGTGCCCTGGTCTGGGTCCTTGTCGTCCTCGTCCTGCTCCATGCTGGGCTCCAGCTCGGTCTCCTGCTCGTCCATGGAGGGGCTGTGGAGGCGACGCTGCTCGCCGGCGCTGCGGTGGGACAGGCCATCGTGGTTCTCACACATGGCTGAGACTGGCCGCGAGAACTCTGCGAGTAAGAAGAGGTGAGTTCATTTGATTTGGGGTTTTTAGAGTCAAAGTTTGACATTTTGGGAAGTACACTCAGTGTCTGTCATGTTGACAAAAAGGTGGGAAGATTGACTTTACTCTCATATCTGTCTCTTAAATAAGAAGCTTCAGACAGTTAGCTTTAGATTAGCATAGATGGTGGAGCCAGTGGAGATGGTGTAAAAGTTGAAAAGCCTGGCTCTATCCAAAACTACAAACAATGTAAAAATGTATGTGCAGGACTTTTTCTTGACCAGGACTCTCGGTTGTGACTTCCTGCACCACAAAGACCACAACCTATTTTTTTGCATGTCTTAAACAAAGGACATATGGCATGTAAACTTGTGAGCTTTGCTGGTAGGTGGATGTTTTTACCTTTGGCCAGACTTAAACCAGCTTTTTCCCATCTCTAGTCTTTCTGCTAAGCTAAGCTAACCAACACTCTGCAAGAAAGCAGGGAAGCAAAAATTCGTATTTCCCTCAATGTTCATCTTTCTTTTAATGTCCCTAAATGTTGCTACAAGTTTAAAAATCCAATCCAATCTTTAGACCGTCCATGTGCAGATGGATTGGATGCCCCACTGCGGCTCTCACCTCCATCCAAGCTCCTGGACAGCAGGTACCTCTTGCTGGTGGAGCGTTCAAAGTGTGGAGCAGGCCGGTCGATGAGCGCGCTGGCCTGTCTGCTTTGAGCCTGTGTCCGTCCGCTGTATCGGAACTTTGAACCCATCACCAAGAAGCCCTTAGGTGGAGGCTCTGGAGATACCAGCCTGTAGAAACAACAATGGCAATGGTTGAACATTCTTGACCACATACTCTATCTTACTATTTATATCATATAGCAAAAAGCAGCTGGGCAAGGACATCGAATGTGTGTTTTAGAGGAGATATCTTCATCCATAATTTCTTTAAGATTATTGCTTTATTCGATTTTTGCAATTACCAAAATCTTCACAAATGTTTTGGCACAGGTCAATCAAATTGACATTGAGTGGTGAAAAACAAAACAACCTGAACTAGAGAAAAAATTTAATTAAATATAAAAAACAACATAGTGGTGAGTAGATAATGAGTGATTTTAAATTTTTAGGTGAACTATCTCTTTAAGCACTTTATCTATGCCAGTGATGCTGGCTTAATTTTATTTCAAACTCTTCCACCTTATCCAGCAGACAGTACTATTCATCATTAATTTAAATCTCAACACCTTTAGGCTGCAGGTGGGAGCCTCTTGCATGCACGCTACATAACGAGTATCAGTATTCAGTCCCTCTGTGACATGTCATCTTGTACCTCCTGAGCTTCTTGTGAAGCTGAATCAGGATCATTTAGCAATGTCAAGGTTGCAATGAAAGGAACATGCACTGCAGAAAGGCCACCGCATGTTTCACAGACCACTGTACAATGAAGTTGAGTGTGCGAGCACCTGGTGAAAGCCGTATGAATGGAAATGTTTTCTTTGCCTTGATACTCATTGAACAGGTAACACTCCAACCATGAGGGCAGATCGATACCTACCGGAAGAAAGTGTGATGCTCAATGCAGACCTTCCACAGCCTCTTGGCAGCTCTGTGGTGGGGAAGCTTAAAACCGATTGTACTTTCAAACTGCTCGTACTGGAGGGGAGAGAGAGAACAGGGAGACAGAGAGAAAAGTGAGAAAGTGTGTGTGTTTGTGTGTTCGAGAGCAGTTTTCTGAAAGCCACAAGTACTTCAAGCTGGACCTAAGTTTAGGCCAATCGATTACATTCATGAAAAATCCAGGATATTTACGACATCTCATACCAGCATGAACACTGACCTCAGTCAATGAAGCAGACAACTGGCATAATAGGCATGTCAACATATGAGCAAACACATTTAGAACATTACAACATGGAATTTGCCGACTGGTCAAAAAGAGCAGATAAAGTCAATTAAGCATCCAATGTTCAGACACTGGGAGCATTTGTAATGAAAAGTGTTTCATGGCTCTATATTTACACTCTCTATCCCACTATTCTGACTGCAGCTGCAGCAGCTCTGGTAAAGGGGCTCTTTATTTGGCTCCATCACAGGCTCACTGTGCGGCTCTGTCACTTGACTGGGTCTGGCCCAGACAGCCTGTCGCACTGAGGCTCAGCATGGAGGATAAGCTTCAGCGCTGCACAGGACAATGAGGAGGACGAGAGTATAGAGCCTGACCGTGCAGAGGAGCAACGCTGGAGGTATAAGAAGGAGGATTTACAGCCTGCTGCCTTGAAAACTGACCACAAGTTCATTTCCGTTGTGCCTTTCAGACATACCAGCTTAACATTAGCTATTGTTGTATTTAACATGTGAGATAATGCTGCACTGGTAAAGGAATGGCTCAAGATTTTGGGAAATGTGCTTATTCTCATTCCCAGTCTACTGTTAAATTTGAAGCTGGAGCCAGGAGGTTAGCTCCGCATTAAGACTAGAAACCTGGTTCAGTCCAAAGTTAACCAAATCTGCCTATAAGCAGCTCTAACACTCACAATGTAACATGTCATTTATTGATCCATACAAAAACTAGAGGAAAAAACTTCCAGCTCTGACTCTATCAAGGATCCTGACCATGCAGAATGCTAAAAGTATAACACAGAGGATTTAGAGTCTTCTGCTTTGCATAACTGACCGCACGTTCATTTCTGATGTAGCTTGTAAGTGTAAGTAAGAGTGTTGTTTGGAATTATATGGCTGAAGGAAAAGGAATAGTTTGATATGTTAGGAAATGCACCACGCTTAGCACAACAATTAGATAAAGGGTAGGAAACAGCTAGCCTGGGTCAGTCCAAAGGAAACTAAATCTGCCTGCAAGCAGCTCTAAAGCTCCCTACATGAACATTTATTTAATCATTATTAAACCCAGAGAAAAAAACAATTAGTTTTAGTTCTATCAAGGATTGTCTATGGCAACATATACATTTGTCTTGGCCTTGTGCAGTGACTACTTAGAGTCATCGCTTTAAGGTTGCCAGGCAACCAGTGGCGACAGGAGGCCAGAAAAATCACACCTTGTCATGTCTTCAAGATAAACTAAGCTAAACTAGGCTTCTTGCTGTAGCTTCATTTTTAACATATAGAATTCAGAGTGGTATCAATCCTAACTCTTAGTTACCACTCACTTCTTCAAGTACCAAACCCACAGTTGGCACCACAGGCTTTCTGATATAAATTATTAGTTTTCAGGCCAGATAACCAAGACAACATCGCTCTAAGGCCATCATTATGATGATCATGCAGATTATTTTTGCAAACTGAGACGATGAGAAAGCTCCTTTAACACTTTGGTTTACATTAAACAACTACTTTTTTTATTGAACAGCACTTACTAATAGTAAATGAATCATAATGTCTAAAATCGATATATAGTGTCCCTTTTATCATCCTTCCCCACACTGCATACCTCTCCAGGTCGTATCTTGATGTAGAAGTTGCTCCTCTTATAAGAGATCTTCAGGATCTTTGGCCAGGCAAAGCGGTTGATTCTCAGCCTATCTCTGTAAATCAGCAGACCGTTGGCACAGACCCCCAGCATTATGTCAATCCCTTCAGAATCCTGCAGCAAACATGGGGCAGCACACAGGCAGAAATTATCCATGAGAAACACTGTATGCATCCTAGAAAACTATTGTAATTTCATGAAAATAAAATGATATGAAACAACTTGAGGAAGAGTCGACCTTAGCATGGTGGAGGTCCACACCGTACATGGACAGTTTCTTCGCATTCTCCAAGAAGTTAATTTCAGCCTCTGCTGGAGTCATCCCCCTGCGAGCAGAATAACGATAATATCTGTAACCAACATCAACAGGCCCTCTCAAATAATAAGCCCATAATCTTGCACAGCGGGAGCAGAATTATCTTGGTAACATGCTTGATATATTCACTTCTTAATTCGTTGCATCCGTTCCCCTAAGCATTATGTTTGGTCGCATGCCAAAAAGGAAAGCTAAAGAAGAGCATCGTGGAAGCCCTCTAACTGAGTGAAAGTGTTCCCACACTGTCAAGACTCGCACTGTTAACCTCTCAATGACACATTGTGCAGTAATGTGGCGGCATCTATCTGCCATGTGCATGAGGGAATGTTTCAAAACAATGGAAAACTCATCAACCCATAAACCCAGGAGATTTGTTCACTGATGAAAATCTGATTGAAACAACAGTAAGTCCAGTACTTGTAGTTTCGATGGAGCTCCATCACCCTCTCCTCCAGCTCGCGAGTCTGATTGGGGGCAAAGCGGAAATCGCTGACATAGTCAGAGCCGTGGTCCTCCTGGTCATAGTCTCCCAGCTCGGCTTGAACGGAGTAGGAGCCCAGAAGGGCGTGAGTGACGAACGAGCATGGCAGTCGACCTGACAGCATGTCATCCCTCAGCTGCAGACATAGGTAGTATCTGTCAGATGAAACAAAAGGGGAGGAGGGTGTTGGCAGTCAAACAAGCCTGAGCCAAGGCAAGCTCCAACAAGTATTCAGCATAGTTAATCCACGGCAGTTAGTAGCATTCCAGGTCAAATCCTTAAAAAGGAGAGAGGGATTTGGGTTGCTTTGACAGAAGGGCAAATATGCCACGTAAATTGTTACAATGCTTGCATGTAAACACTTATCTTTAGGAAAATGAAAAAGGTGAAGCTGACATATGTCAACAATGTCTGCTTTCATTGAACTGTGAAGAGCATCTGGCAGCACAGACAGGAGAGTTACAACTGTTGACAATATGTGTGTGTGTGTGTGTGTGTGTGTGTGTGTGTGTGTGTGTGTGTGTGTGTGTGTGTGTGTGTGTGTGTGTGTGTGTGTGTGTGTGTGTGTGTGTGTGTGTGTGTGTGTGTGTGTGTGTGTGTGTGTTCTACCTGGTGATATCCTCAGTGAGCTGGGAGGGGTCTGGAGGGTAGAACTTGACTGAGAAGGCAAAGTTCCACGGAGAGTCTGAGGAGTACATGGATGTTCAATAATGTGTTTGTCTTGAGACGTATTGTACAAAATTATAATTAAAAGTCAATAACAGAATTGTATCTAATAGGTTGACATAAAAATTTGTATCACTTCATTTGCCTACAAATACGACTTTACCAATTTAATTAAAAAATATTTATCATGTGAGCGACTTGGAAAAGACACTCACTGCGCATCTGCTTCTTGATCTCCTTGGAGGGGTCCAACCAGTTCTGAAAGACAGAAGGCAGAATTCACAGAGGGCAGCTGGAAACATGGTTAATGCACACCCCGGTGCCGCACTCCGCTCTAATTGCTGTCAATGTTCCTAATGAAAGCCGCTCCATATGGCTGAATAAAGCAAGTGAGCCCTCTCCAGCTGAGGCGCTCCAACGTGCGTAGAGCAGATTCAAATCAAGCATCTGTTGTGTTCATTGTGTCGCAAAATCATTGGCAGCCTGATCTCATCACATCCAATCATGCAGTGAACCGCTTCACCTATAGGGACCCTATTTCTGATTTGGCTATGAGAGCATCTCATCAGTGGTTCGGTGGATACTGTCTCTCTTGTAACAGCAACTGTGGATCGTGATGATTGGAAGTTCAGCGATGAAGAGAGAAAATATTCAATAATCATTTGTAACTGCTTACAAGTTAAAGTACAATATTCCATGAAAAATCTCTTGATATACAAAAGAACATTAATTATCCACCTTCTACTTTACTAGCTTCATCAAACCTCTTTTTGACCTTCTGAATGTTTATGTTAAGTTCCATGGAATCTGTGCTTTAATTTTTATCCTCTTAATAAACTATTGATTAGCTCTGATACTTCCATGTGTAACACTTGCAATTATTAAAAAGTAGCGACATAGTGTAGTCAGATAAAACCCCTGTCACATTAGTTGTAGATTAATCCAATTATTTGATATTAGTACTTCATCAAAACTGTACTCCATGATGAAATGTCTAAATGCCAGCAGCCGTACAGTCGTGCCTTAAGCTAAATGCTCAACATGCTGCCATGCTCACAGTGACCATGCTAGCATGTTGTATGTGTGGCATGTTTTACCATCTTAGTTTAATGTGTTAGCAGGGAAACCTTTGCTTCCAAATCAAAACAATTCAAGTGGATGAATGTTATTAGTTTTGCAGGAGTTTGATAATAAACCAAAGAGCTGGATGGTTTTAATATGTTTAAACTGATGATGGCGCTAGGTAAAAAACTCATTACATTTCATTTCATTTGAAACCATCCAAGTTGGAAACAAATGTCAACTTCATGGTGGTGGAAAACTAAAGTTCAGGCTGTGACCTAGACATGGGTGTAACCATGAATGTCTGTAGAAAAAAACTGATGTGGCAATTCAACCACTACTACAACTTTGACCTGGATGAAAAAGCAGAGGATCGCCAATGTCAGCAACCACTGTTGTCTGGGCTCATTGTGTGAACCAGCAATCTTCTAGATATTACAGTCAAGAGCAAAGTGATGGACCAGCCAACAGGCTCTGCCATCCCCAAAGCCACACTGACAGGTCGTCTAAGGACAATTAAATCCAATCAAAACACACAAGCAAAAAGAAACACAGGCCGACATATAGGCTTACACACAGTGGTGAGGGCTGATACCACTTGCTACTTTATTCCCTGCACATATACATAAACAGGTGTTTGCAGGAGGCAACGTAGTTGTGTGCCGCCTGTGGTGCAGCGAGCTGACAGTGATCCTCACTAGCCTGAATACCACACAGCAGATGCTTATTAATGCTGACAGTATTTTTGCCAGCTGGTATCACATCAGTCAGAGTGGAATCAGGAGTATGAAAGGTTGACACAGTGCAGTGCACTCCTGTGGCCTCGTTGGACAAACTTCAAGCATCTCTGGCAACATTGAGCTGTGCCTTCACGTGCACACACACACACACTGACGTACACAAACACAAACACACATACACCTTCAGTGTTTAATCATGCTGCTAAAGACTTTAATGAGCCGCAGGCATTTATCGCCCCCCCCCCTTATATCAGCCAGGGCCAAAGAGCACTCAATTAGTAAGGCTCTCCCTCTGCCGCTTTGCTTTTCTCTGCAGAAAAGCAGAAGGAACTTTTAATCACTAACTGATCAAGGCTTTACTTCTGCGTTTGCAGCATCAGTTCATACAGCAATCACACAGAATAAATGTTCTACTGAAGAGCAAAAGATAAAATCCTCTCTCCTCCACCCCCAGCTGAGACAGAGAAAGGGCATCAGAAATTACATTTCAATTCTCTGGCTTTTTTGGTCCACTAAGCAGCGATGACCCCAGACGGCAGCTTCAAGCTGCACTCTGATAAGCCCGTCTTCTGAGCTGCAGCCTTACCTAAACTCAGAGAGAGGAAAACATTTGAAGCCTGTTTACCTCTTAAACGCACCAGCTAGCCTGTCCACATCGGCCGGGATAATGCTCAATCTAAAGCTGAAGTCATCAGGCACATGTCAAGTCACAACATGTGAGCTGACAAAGCGTGCACAAGCTGATGATGGTGAGTTAATGCTCCAAATGTTAAAAGAGACTTAGTCTTGTCATCTTCCCTATCTTCAAACGTTCCTCTGTAGGTTGTTGTGCAGCCATACCTGCCCTTGGGGAGTCTCACGTCAATCAAACCCTTAAACCCACACCCAACAAAGAGCTGTCATGTGAACCCAGTTCAGTGTCAGTCACATGATTATATGATCATAAACCTGGTCTGTGCACCTTGCAGCAATTAAACAGAGATCAGAGGGAAACAGACCTGGACTTTCTATTTGAAATTAGCTTATTGGAGTTGACGTGCCCAGATTTGGAGGTTGGGATCTGTTTTCTGAAACAGACTTGGTGCAGAACTGTCTGCAGTCTTAATGAAGGACTATTTCTTTGGTAAAAAGAGTAGTGGATTTTTCAATATTAATCAAGACAAGCTTTCTTGTTGCAGTGTTGCAGTTAACAAATAATACAATTTACAACATGTAGTCACACCAAAAATCTGCAGTACAACAGCTTCCAGCTCATTGTTTGCTGTACTGTTGTAGTTCACTCTAATTGCTCTCATCAGCATTGTTGCTAGTCATAGCAATCAGCTATTGAGCAGCTGTTTACTGCGATGAAGCTGTGCGTGAACCATAGACCCTGTTAAGACCTGCATGGTATTCACAAGTGGTCAGCTAGTTCAGGCCAAAACGTACCTAAATGCGTCCTGAATACGTCCTCAGAGATCAGATCAGTCAGATCACATTCTGAGGTGTTCCGTGACACATGTGACACGTGTGACCACATTCATATGAAGGACCTCTTACTCAGCTGATGACCTCTGACCTGCTGCGGTTTCACAATGAAGTGCACATACTTTTAGCATTTTCAATTTCTCAGTGCCAATACTTTGATTCTTTTGTGGCCACCACCACAATATCAACACTGATCAATACATAATGATTGATGCTTTTGCTAAATCGGTAAAATCTTTATTCACGGTGCAGCTGCTCGAGATTCATTAAACCCCTCCTGACAACTCTCTCTCTATGCCTTTCTCTCGCTCACTCGCGTTGACACACACAGACACACAGACACATCTATAAACTCAGACTTGGTAAAAACTATTGGGTCTTAGAGAACAGAAATGACGAAACGTGTATTTGCATACAGAGCGGGGAAGTGAGCTCTGATCAAAAATGATCACAGGAGACACAACAGGAGGAATTTTAATGCAAGGTGTGAACACACGTACTTAACGCTGACCATTTCTGATCGGATCTCTCAGGACGGATGTTAATAGCAGGTCTGAAGAACTAACACATCCTCCTCATTTTGTGAGTCCATGCATGTCTCAAAACCACCAGCATTAAGGGCTGTTTATTGGGTAACTCAACACTGTCACAACAAACTAAAGAATGCATTTTAGCCATATTGAGGCAATGAGCGATTTACTCTGTCTGATCATAAAGTTGAGCGTCATCTAAAGCGACAGGCTTCAAGTTGCTATGGTTACATAAGAAAGACAAAAAGAAGTTAGCAACTATTCCTACCAAACTTTACTTCTTATCTATTCAAATTTCTCTGATAAACTCTGGCTCTTGGCTTCTGTCTACAGAGGTTTAACTCAACCTCTGGAGGCAGATTTATATTTCTGCTTCCAGAACAGCTCTGCCTCTGAGAAATATTTCTCTAACTACATTTCATATATGCATGTTGCAAAGAGTAGATGAGACATTTTTTTTTTAATCTTCTCCCCTACTGCACAAGTTTTTCAATTGCCTTTTGTCCAGACGCAGCGTTAGAATGGAAATTTCCATTTTTCATTCATTCTTTGAATGATGGATAGTGCACCCCTCAGAGAGCTGACCCAGCCAACAAGTGAGAGGAATACAGATTTTTCCGTGAGCAGCGTGTTTATGCACTGAAACATCCCACAAGGTTATTGCGGTACACAATTCACTGACCTTCTGCGTGTCTGTGTCAGCAAAGGTCAGGCCGAAGTAGTCCTTCTCCAGAAGGTTGAGGTGCTCACACACCATGTCCATCAGGGTCTGTCCTCTTGAGTGTTTCTGTGAAGACAAAGATGAAGGACACAGCAGTGGTAAGGATGACAAAAGAAAGCAGAAGAGAGATTTTCCACAATGTTTCTGAAGTATTATGCATGAGTTGCCGTTAAAGCTCAGTTTTTCAGGGCAAACATAAGACCCGAAGACAACTGTTTTTCTCAAGACTGCTTTCCTGTTCTCTGGTTCAGAGAAAACAGCTCAGTCATGTGGTGTTAAGTCACAACCAGAGTGCATCAAACACTTGACAGTGAAAATGGATTGTGGATTGCTGGTCTTTGCACTGCATGCAGGATTTCCTTTTGACAGCGTGAGCATCACATCAACATTTACTTTGACATTCAAGAGACAGGCTTGATTTTCACATTCAAGTACAGTTTGTTCGATATCTTTGACTAGTAAACGTCAGAATGTACAAATTTTAGCTGACTGTGCTTACACCAGGATTTGTGGAGACCGGTATATTTTTGGTGAATAGCCTGAGTGAAAGTAATGCACCTAAGTAGAGAAGTGGAGAAGGAAACAGTTCAACCTGAGGAATTGTGACATCTGAGAGAAAAGTATGACACGGTAAGTACTTTATTTATAAGTAAGTGAGATCTTCTTCTATTTAGATATGAAATCAACTAGTTTGGATTTCACAGTGGTCTGATGAAAATGATATCCAGAACATTACATTATAAAGATTAGTATGGATTATTTGAAGAGATCTTGAAAATCTCGTAATGCACCCGCAGCTAAACTTGTTTATTTCAAGCCGTAAATAATCACACCTAAAATGTTTTCACTTCAATTTCAGGCATTTTTTGTAGTGTTTGAAATATTGACAATGCAACATCAATTCATGCACGAGCTCATCTGCCACTGTCAAGTATTGAACTAAGAAGTATGGTAGTGTTTAGACCTAACACTGAACCTAGCTTAGAGGGTATTATGGACACACACACACACACACACACACACACACACACACACACACACACACACACACACACACACACACACACACACACACACACACACACACACACACACACACACACACACACACACACACACACACGCACACACGCACGCACACAATGCCGAGGTGAGGCGACAGCGAGAATGAAGCAAGCAGTTGCCAGGGCAACAGATGCAGTGTTATCCCTCTGCTGTCTTGTTTCTAATATCTCAAGGCTACAGGACTTTAAAGAGTGTTTCACCTTTGCCTTATTATCGGAGAAAGGATGGTGGAGCAACACTTTGACGAGCACGCTAATGACATCCGCTGCAGCCAGTAATATTAAATAAACAAATCGGTATGTGGAATTTGAATAGGCCATGACTGAGGTGAAGCAGCCTGGTTGCTCTCTACTCTGGAACAATTAATTATTTGGCTGCACAATAATGATCTCAGCATTTCTGCCACCTGACATGGGACATCCAAGGAAAGAATCTTGGCAGCGTATAAAGACCACAATCATTTCTACCATAAATAGCTGTGTTGTACACATCAGCTCAGCCAGGCTACATATTCAAATTGCACCACAGTGAGCAGAGGGGTAAGAAGAGTGAGTAAGGGCGTGGTGTCTCTTCTCCTGCCCAAGGACCACAGGGATGTGAAGCCATGCGTCCATGACAAGAGACTTCATTAACCCGTGCATGCAGCGCCCCCTCTGGGGAGAGCCATCCCCTAAGTGTGGCCTGCCTCCTTGCAACACTGTAATTATCAGCTCCTGGAAGCAGGGACAAAGTTCCAGCCCTGCAATTACAGACACAAAGCAGGAGCAAGCTCATCCATGACCCGGAGGTCTGAGGCTCTCAACATACTGTACCAGAATAAGAAAACAACACATAGGCTGAGAAGAGGCTGCGTTGTACATGCATCTCTGGCAACGGCTGCAGAGAGCAGATGAACGTTCAGGAAGCATTTAAGAAACAAGCTTTATCACCATAATGCAATCTATTCTTGTGATGTGGAAAAGGCCGAGAGGTATTTCAGAATATTTTTTCAGTGCTGAGAGAGTGGTCGACAAGCGTAGCGTTCCTGATCCTCTCACCTCACACACACACACTCGCAGATAGAAGCCCCCTCACCCCCAACCCCAGCACATCCCACACAAAGTTTCATGCCCTTGTGCACAAGTATCCTACAGGTGGCCCATAATAACATTGCTCTTCTATTTTCTCCTTGGCTGCGCCTGGCTTGCAAACATGTAATAACTATGGATTTCCTAACACCCAGTTAGCAGCTGGTGCTCGGGGCTTTTATTGGACAGAATTAACTTGAAGGTTGTGTATATGAATGCCAAAAACGATATCTAAGCTTGAGTAGTTTTGCAAAAACTATACTTTTTGAATCTTTAGTCAATGGAATTTTAAAAATGTTCACTAAACAAAATACAGCATGCCAAACTATGAAATGATTCAGATTTTGGTGTGAAGAGCCACAAGCTTCTCACAAGGTCACTACTTGATCTATATCGAAACAGTTCAATTGTGTTCTGTGGCTTTGGGGAAGTTTCCCAGTATCTGACAAGATGATCCTGATAATGTGTCTATGAAATAGAACAGTCATCAGGAGATGACACATCTACCCACAATACCCAGAGAACTTGAGAGAGCAGATCATATGGTTCTATCACAGTTAACTGGAGTTGTAATATTCCCTTCAGTAAGAGAGAACAGCTGTTGTTCTTTTAAACAGCAAATATACAGAGGCTTGAATTTTCATGTAGCAGCTGCAGGTTGAGTTCCATCACGGCCCTTCTTCCCCAATTCTCTTTCCCCATTTCACGCTGTCGTAAAATCATCAAAAGAAACACATCCAGAAACATTCATGAATAAATAAATCCCTTCATATCCACACCTTGTAAACATTATGCTGTGTTGTATCTTTCTGTTGGAGAAAAGTTTTGAGAGCCTCAAGTAAAACTCTGAATGTCAAATTAAACATTTACCATTATTTTTCCAAAGTGATACATATCTTTTCTGCCAAAGAGTCCTTGTCAAGATGGGCAGCAATGAAATAAAAAGTTTTGAATATAAATACAAGCAAAACACTATGATGTGCATCATTTTTGTGTCACTTGTAACTTGGTGTTGGACGACACAGACAAACCTATTTCCTCTTTTGATACTTTTTGATACACAGTGCTAGAGAGAAACATTTTTGTTGGTGCTCACAAAGTCCTGAAGCTTCAATATCCATAATCATATTCATGAGCATGTACAATACAGCAAATCTGCTGGATCACACAGACGTCTGGTTTAAGAAATACAGCGGCGATGAACTGGCCTGGACGACACCAATGTGCCCAGACAGATCACATCAGGTGCAGAGGCGATGGTGCCAGGCAGACACCTCATGGTTCATGCATGTATGTAAATTCTTAGTGAGAGGAATAGAAAGTTGAGCCTTTTCAAGAAATAGCCTAAAATATTGGGTCAGGTAATTGGTTATGAATTATTACATTACATTATACAGAAATGTGCGACATTTCCTTGGTTTCACCCTCCTGCAGAGCTCACAGCATGGCACTCTGTCTTTTATTCTTTTGTTCTCTCTGCCTGTTTTATGCATTCTGTGCAGCACTGTACAACACACACACACAACTACCCACACAGGAAAATAATAACAAGGGGGGATAAAGAGTGCTGCTTTCCAGTTTGTTCAGCATTTTAAGGCTAAATCTAGAAAATGTATTTCAACAAACCCTTTGTTCAGCATACCTCGATTTCTCCTTCAAAGTCAGTAGTGTCCAGCAGGCTCATTTTGAAGGGGACTGTTTTCAGTCGCTTGGAGCCTTTCTGGGGGGATTTGAGGTTCTTGTTTGGCGACGTCTTCTCAGACATTTCGTCTGTTTCTCTGTGTTCGTCCAGATGCTTGGAGTTCTGTTCCTTTACAAACATAAAAAAGACAGTGAAATGTAACGGATCTGATGTGTCATCGCACATACTGTACCTGAGTGAATATGTGAAATACTTAAAATACTTTTACGTGCCAGAATAAGGATAGCGCCTCGAGATTAGTTTTTTTTACCAATATTAAGTTTTAACTTCTACAATACAAACATCACAATGTTTGGTTGATTTGGCCTCAGTCAAAGTCAGCGGTGTAGTTAGCAAGTAGCTTTAGTAGATCTTGGTCATAGTGTGAAATCTGTGAAACTCTGATACTAGCACAGACTGTAGATAGAGAAAGACGACACGTCTCCACTTCCTCCCATTGTACAAAAATGAACACAAAATACCACAGATACAGGTGCCGCCATGTCACGCTTTTGAGAGAACTTGAAGCCAGAGTCTCCATCTTAGTGATCAAGGAGGGCAGCCGCACTATCAAGGACCCCCCCCCATACACACACTTAAACAATCGAGAATCAGTTTCAGCTCTCAATCACGTAGTTTCACACAGTTTTGAATGGTATAATAAACAAATATTACAAAATTTACTGTTAAAATAAACACTTATTAAACACACATCAAACAACCTAAATTGAAAGAGACCATCATTGAGAAAAATGTATTTACTGTGCACTCAGATTTTTTTTTTATTAGGCCCTTACATGTCCCATTACTAACATGTTATATGTATATATCTTATACTGCATCCAGCCACAAGGTGGTGATCAAGATGACTTGGCCTCACTTTTGGGAGCTGTCATGTCATCGATCTTTTAAATACAGTCAATGTTTCAGACATTCATTATACTGTCACAGCAACCATTACTAATATCATGGCTGCATATTACAGCCTCTCCAGACCTGACAGCTTTGCTTCAGTCCAAGCAAGACTAATGCATTATCAAGATATGCTGTGCATTCGAGATTTCAAATAAAATAATGACAGAGAGCAGAGAGAAACTAGTGTCCAGATGACGTCCTTGTTCTACAACTCCTTTATCCAATCTGTCCTTATTTTCTCTTTCATTACTTTGTATAATAACATGAACATCAGGGACACTTTAGCTGGTAGTCAGATCCTGACATTGATGGATTCAATGGAAGTTTTAATGGTTGACCTGGTTGAGGAAAACTGGTTGAGGAAAACATTGGTTTAATGAGTAGTAACGAACAAAAACTTACAAAGGCCTAAATAAAGACTTAACACAGCCACTTGGAGGTCTGTGGCTTTATCAGTTTGTGAAATGCTGACCTGTTTGGCCATCTCCAGCATGCTGTCTGAGGTGGAGTCCTGCATGCCTGCTGCTGCTGCCCCCTGCTGTCTGGGAGGACTCCTGTCTTGCTTTCTTCACCTCTGACTTAGGGCCTGCCTCTGTCGCTTCAGCAAAGTAACGCCAACCTGAGAAAAGACATGAACACAGAAACGTTTTAAGAATCATCTCAACAGAGTAGAGCCCCGACTTCATAATACCATGTCAAAACCGTAAAGGTTCTGTGTGTGTGGCATCTAACAGTAAAGTTGAGTGAAAGTCCTTTACTCCTCTTTTCACCCTCCTCTTTCTAGTATGTAGGAGAATATTCAGTTCAGAGAATTCAAGTAACATGAGAATCCAAAACAACATGTCTGGAGCCAGTGTTTGGCTTGTTTGTCCTGGGCTACTGTAGAAATATGGCCATCCAACATGGCAGAGGATTCAATACCAATGTAGATACAAATGTTTTTTTCTAATGTAACAAAAACACACACTAATGAAAATGTAATCATTAATATGATATCCCATTTCTGCCAATGTCCATCTATCCATTATCTAAGCTGTCCTTTAGGGCCACAGGTGGGGCAGGAGCAAATCCCATTTGACATTGGGTTACTCACATTCACATCTTTGGCTAATTTAGAATGAAATGATTAGTAAGGCCACAGACAACTTTTCAGATGACTATTTATTGATGGCCATCGGGACACAAAAAGGATTTTAACAAATAAGATAGAAGGTGCTTCAGAAACCACTTAACAACCCTACTTTTACACATGCTTTCTCTAAGAATCAATAGAGCTGAGATTCACCAGGGGCTGAAACCTGGGGCTCGTGAAAAATTTAAAACACGAATGCATCCACACTATAAGATAACGGCACAGCACTGGCACCTGGCTCGCCTTAACTAAAGATTCTGAAAGCAGTATTTTCTTCATTAACCGTTTTCACAAAGATAACTCACCTTCCCGTCAAGGACATTTACTTTAATTATAAAATTCCTCACTGAGCCAGATAAGGATTATCCTTTAAGCAAGACACGCTCTGGCAATAAGATGACAATTACCCCAAAAACAATTAATTAGTGAATTAGGCCATGAACTCACAGCTATAATAGAGCATTTCTACCATCACAAAGGTATTCAACCAAAAAAACGATAAAGGGTCTTATCACTCTTCCATGAGCAGGTATGAATTTGTGTAATGCTCCAGTCTGTATCACTCCATGGTGGAATGGACTATTTAATTGCCAAGAATGCATATCTTGTACCATGATACATGTTCGTGTATAGTCCTCATTTAGCAAATTAAAAGAAGGTTACATGCTAATGAAAAAAGGCAATTACACAAAGATGTGCAGGTGCTTGAGGTGTTATCACTGTCTTGATCACTTCCTCACAGCACAATTCATCTGCTTCTACTTCACTTTGCCAATTTTCCTCGGAATCAGTTGATACTTCAGTCACAGGTTATGATGCCGGCCTGAGTGGACAGAACAATCACACGTCTAAACAGAGGCTCACTAGAAAAAAATTAAAGAGATTTGAAGAACTTAATTGGGACCTTTGTCATAGTAATCCTTGGATTAGTGAGGAAAAAAATTACATCAATATAGGGATATTGTATATTCCCAAAACAGTATGTTTGAGGAATATGTTAAAGTAATAATAGCATTTAAATCTGCCACTTGTACATATTAAGGCTGTGTGATATAACAATATATATATATATATATTATCAATATATACCATTAACATTTATTGTTTCATTTTATGCTATATTGTTTTTTTTATATATTGTGACATCAAATATTGCATTTGAACAATGTTTTTTGTTCTTTACCACAGCACGAATGAAGAAATTTGCCTGAAGGCCCTCAGTAGAGAACATACCTCCACCAAGGCCCGACAGTCCTTCTTAAATTCAATCAAGCTGCACCAAATTTCAAACACTCAGGAAAAAACACTCAGGAAAAAAGAAAACATGGAGGAGCATGAACGAAAGAACTCTGAGACGAAATGAGGAGCTTGTACCTTAAAGAGGGGCTAGTCGTAGACCTGGTTAAGAATTGAAAAGTCTGACACCAGAAAACCGTACTTGCCGCAGTCGCAGATCTGTCCCCACAACAGACTCAAACACCACTGACCTCTTTCACCTCCTACACAAGAATCATGTCAAACAGTCTACGGACGAGAGCCACAAAAGTACAGTCGAGTGCTCAAAACAACTCCAGACTCACATGTTGCAAGAGGCTCTTACCTGCAGTACGTCCTATAGCAAAGAATCATGTATCAAGAATCATTTAGGTTCTGCTTCATGATCTCACAAAAAAACAAGTGAGTGTATTTCCTAAAATGTCAAACAGTTTTCTATACAGTGTACAACTTGAATAATTACACATAAACATATTAACTCTGTTGCAAGATCTCATATCTTTTGGGAAAGGAACCGTTTCGATGTCAGATTTAGTTTGAAGAGTTCAGGAAATCAAACACAGAAGAAGTACTTTGTTCACATTGTAGAATTGTTGTGTAATAATTTATAATCTTTTCTGGTAAGTTGTGTCGGCGCTTCAACTTTACATTTTGATGTCTTATGAGCCCACGTGGGCTGCTGGGTACTTTCAAGTGCACGGTGCAGAAGTGAAAAACACAGTGTGTGCACTACATTGTCATCTTACCAACAGCTCTGCCTCCCACCACATTGGATTTCTCCCTGTATGATTGTCAGAGTAAGGTGTTGAATTGAGGAAAACAAGCCTTTGCTCTGTGAGTGTGAAGACAAACACCTGACATCCACTGTGAGTGATACTGAGAGCGGAACATTTCCTGCCGCTATGATAACACTGTCCATTTTTAGCAGAAAAAGAAGCTTCCTTCTCATCCTGCGGACACATGTTTTTGTGGTGCGGGGCAGATTTTGTTAAAGCCCCCTCACAATCCCGACGAGAAGATGCTCATGACCCTGGAACATGCTCTTCATTGACCTTTTATAAAAGGAAGGCAAAGCACATAATGTGTGAACATATCCTCAGTGGGATCTGCTCAGCGCCGCATGTAAGAATAATGTCTGTGTATTATAGGATTCACTCGGGACCTTGTATATAACTCAGTGTCTGTGTGACCCTGGAAGTCTCTGCAGCAAATCACATCAGCATAATGCACCTGTGGGTGATCATGGCTGTCACCCGAGGCAAGAACACAACCGGTTCACACTGGTTCAGTGGAGAGACAACCCTCCTCCAACTCCCAGCCCGGAAGGTCTTGACATATTGCGCGTGTTAAAGGAGTGTGAAACCCCTCCCTCCTCACTGCTTCTCTTCCTCTGCTGTGCTATAACAATTGTCCCATTACTTACAATCACAGCGTTCTGACAGAAATGAATTCCCACTTTTTGGAGACAGACATGAAGCGTGGAGTGATATGTCCGCTCAGGGCCTCATTTCCCCCTCCCCGCCTGATCCAGCAGGGCACTGGGCTATACTGTAAGTTGCTTAATCAATTTTTTCTCACTGGTTGAATCGTCGATATGCCTGCTGAGTAAATCCCTGATTGGGGAGGAAAAACTCATTTGGCTGTCGTGTTGTGATGGCGGAGGAAGAGGACATTCAGCGTCGCCATGTCTATCTGTTATCACATACGCCTCCTGGTCCGAATCAGTCAGGCTGAAAATAAGGAACGTCTCCCCCGTGTGCGTTACAGGTGCACACTCTCTCATTCTGTCGGAGTCAACACACGCTGACGTCCAACCTCACTTAACATCCATCTGGGCTACATGACACGACATATTCATCTAGCATCTCCAGTGTGGCGTGTTCACAGCAACAAACTGCCTCGTACAGCTCCAGTCTAGCCATTTCTGATCCCCCACTGTGCACATTCTTCTTTTCTGAAGACCTTAACGAGCAAACAGCCCACCATGACACATTTTCTAACCATACCCTGATCAATAGTTACTGCTGCTTTGAAGTGGCCCTAAAAGATTTGTGCGACACACTTCAACCAATACTGAAAAAGCCCTCAGAGGAGAACATGCGCACCAGTGAGGGCTCATATTTAAAATTGAGAATACAAATTACATGATCCAAAGTTAGTTACTGGTAAATGTGGTCCATTATTGAGACATCTTCTCATGCAATCAGATTGATTGCCAAATCAACACAAATTGATGTCATAGAGTGAAGCAGTAGAGCCCTTCAAACGCATTAATTTCCTGTTACAGACCATTACCCACAATCGCCTCCATTAAGCCAGCGTCTGAGACCTGTGCAGAGAAGAAGAAAGCACCTATAAGTGCAGCATGCACTGTGTGTGTTTCCTTTGTTATGCACTCTGCGTGGGGTTCACTGACAATGTCTGTCTTTGATATCTGCCATCAGTAATAATAATTCATCACAGAGAAAAGCACCTCGTTTCCTTGGAGGGTTATGAAACGCTACTCTTCCCTAACAAGTGCAGCCTTGTCCCTTGTTCCTCCTGCCTCTTTCTCTTCATTCTCATCAGAGCTACGCTTTAATCTAAGTCAGGCAAGCAGAGGGGAGAGTGAGAGAGGGAGGACGCATGTCTGTGGAGGAGGACTGGCTCGGCTCCGAGATGCAGTTGCCATGGTAACAGCATAGAGTATTCTTCTTCCTTTTTTTTTCACACCCGATCGTCTCTCTCTCCTCGCAGGAGTGACGGAGAAACAGAAAGAGGAGCCGGTGCAGGAGGGAAGATGAGAGGCCAAAATATAAGGAAGCCAGAAAGACACAGGGATCAGGGATAAGCGGGAAAGATAAGAAACGACAAGAGGGAGGAAATAAGCTGATGTGGCACCGCTACTCAAAGGAAATGTCAAGCAGCCTCCCTTCTGGTCAGCAGTGGAGGAGCTGCACACAGGGACCGACAGCAGAGGTGCAGGCTACTGCTGCTAACCTCCCTCACCTGTTTTCTACAAAGCATCGCCTGCTCCACATCCTGAGCCCTCAAAGTGCGCAGTCATCACTGTTTGGCCAATACACAACTCTAATCCCATTGTACAACCCAGGGCTCCATCCATTAGCATGCACCGAGCACACAATGCAGTTGAGTAATTCCAAGGAGCAGTGCACTGGTAAAAGAGAAAGACACAATAGCAATAGTAGCTACAATGCACCCCCTACGCTTGTGAACCATTTGCATTTCAACATATCATAAATTACTATAACATAGTGTTTAATAAGCAGATGAAGCTTTAGAGTGGAGGAATCGACCGTCACAGCCAATAAAACCATGTGAATGGACAACATACATGAAGAATCACAGTGACAATTTTTGATTTCCCGAAATTCTATTTAAAATCATTGCAACTTTTTTAGAAAAACAGAAATCAGGTGTTTTAGGCCGCACCAAACCGCTCAAATTCTTCATCGTGTTAAAATACATTTCACTTTTGAAAAAGAGTCACAAGAGTAATTGATTTGTGCTTTCACTACTGGAGTGGTCAGGTGCTGACCTTCCATTCAAAGGTCAGCATCATGTCAGTGGAGTGAGGCGGAGCAAACACTTGGAGGACTGCTTGTAAATGATGAAAGTAGGTTAAGACGCTGCCACTGCTGCTGCCTGGCAACATCAATGTTGCTGCTGCCCTCACTCATGAACCCACCAGCCTGTTTACCACTGACTAATACATTACAGCTACAGTTTAGCTAAACACAGTGCGCTGTAACTCAACATGGGGGAAAAGGATAGCAATATGAGACTGTTGCGACTGCAGTGGATGTTGTTCACAGACCAACATTCATTGATCTGTCTGTTCTCTGCTTAATATAATATAAGAATAATAACTTTATTTGTATTGAGTCAGTGAACTTAGAAAAAGTCAGATCTGTTACTGTATGTTTTCCCTTTGCTGTGGTTTCTGTGGCTGTCAGTGTAAACTAAGAGCAAACTATAGTTGCAACAACAGGCTGTACCGTCGAAACCTGTGAATGAAGCAGCAAAGAGCCACGTTCACTAGCCTGAAGACAAACCTGAAACCGTCCCTGTATGACAGCACCTTAAGAATGTAGAGCCCTAATGCTCATATGACATGTTGATGTTTAACAGGTATGTTAACCATGTTCACCGCATTAGTTTAGCATGTAAGCATGGTAATATGTTATTTGTACTAGTGGTAGACAGTTTCAATTTAATAAAACTATGTTGATGGATTAAAAGTGAGGTGGATCACTTTTGCCCTCTATTCAGCGAAGATGGCATTAATATCTGTACCAATTCATAGTAATCCATCCAACAGCTGTTGAAACATTTCACTCAAAAAACAAATCAGTACTTCCTAGTGGCACTAACAGACAAAACAAGGGATCCCAAATATTAGACCAGCATCTCCTCTTTCTTTGCACATCCATCCATGGTGTTGGCCCCAGGTGTTTGTGCAAATCTAAAATGTGATACCCGTGCTTTCTTCCACAATGTTAGTCACTGGGCATCAGCAAACAGCACTGGGTAGAAAAAGGTGAACACCTCATCGTGTTGTCAACAACTCTGGATCTTCCTCCTAAAAAACGCAGCAGAGCTTCTGCCAGGCATGTCTGGGCCTCACTGATCCAAAGCACACTGCAACATGTCAGAGTGAGAGTCTGTGCGATCACTCACAAAGAAAGATGGGAGGCTCAAGGACACTGCTCATTCACCGACATCCAACATAAACACAGGACCGATCATAAGCACCGACGACGAGCGTGACATTGATGGGAGCCACTCACAGAGGAAGGCGAGTTAAGAGATCCAGTGTGTTTTTCCGTTCTGGTGGTATCCTTTTCCTAAGATGATGATGCAACCTGAACACCTCTTGTAGCCAGTGAGTGTAATCTCACAATCCTAGTAACTAGGTGAGGCCTTCACATTCCTGCATTACGCCTGGAATCATCCCCAGAGAAGAAAAGACTAAAGAGGAACATATTTCCTAAAAACAAATGGTTGCCATCCTCTCAGCAGTGCAGTTATCTAAATGCAAAGCAGCACAAAGTTTGGCACTTTCTAAAACAAAGGTGCTCGCTCTGAGATGAATATCAACAAACAGAGTTGCGGATACTGTAGAGAGGAAATTACGAGCAGACAGCAGCAAGCTTGGTATGACTTGCTGCAGAGACATCATTCTGTCACACAGTATCTAATGGAAGTTGACCTTTCTCATGGCGCGCAGGAGACCACTGGTGCGTGCAGGAGGAGGGACGCCTCACCGCCGACGGATCCGTCCCAGAAGCTGCCAGACGCCGCACACTGCAGGGACCAATGCAAAGTACCCCCTCTTTATCAGTCTCTCTCTCAGAGCTGATCCTGTGATAAATGAGCACAGGCAGCGGAGCTAAAGGGAAACATAGCAGTTTGAGAGCATGCTAACAGCAGTTTAGAGCTGGGAAACAAGGACATGGGCGTGGGAGCACATGGGCGGTTTAAACAGGCATCACCACGAGCCTCGGGGGCAGGGAGACACATGGCGACAAGACAAGGCTTGTTTGCGTATAAGCTTGCTGTCAAAACTAGGCTAAATTCTAAGAAGCATAAATACGACACAGATCTCTGCTTCCTAAAGGCATCCCACTTCAAATGCTTCTCTTTGAGATAGCCCCTTGTGTCTCTCGGGAGGGTTCAGGCTGCAATTGTTAAAGTTTCCTCCAAAGCACATTTCGCAGTCGTTTGTGTTTGTCTCCCTTTATGTCTGCACGGTTATTATTTCACAGTAAAACCTCATTGTCTTCAACAAATATAAATAATTGAAGATACGTTTGTTCTCATGCCGAAAATATGCACTTTGTTCTGCTTGTAAGCCCTTGTATGTTGCATGTAAATTCAGTTTCACACTTTCTGATTTAAGCGTCTTGGCCTCCTGCTGTATCAGTTGGTGTCAAAAAGTGCTGTCACAAAGACCAGTGTGTAATTGTCTTGGTGCGAAGCCTCCGCTGTGCTACAGATAATGAGAGACTGTCACAAACGGTTGCACTTCCCAAACCAGATTCTCCACCACTATAATCTCTGAGCAGGAAAATTGTTTCCTGTAGCTGAGAAACACAATTACAGCCTTCTTTTGTTGTTCTCTTTCGTCGAAGTGCTGATGACATAAAAGCAACAGGTTTGGATAATGTCGCCTTCAGTCGTTTTACAACCTGGACGAAACTGCACTCGCAAGCATTTTTACTGTTTAGCATAGCAGAGTTAAAGGTAATTTGATAATATACAAAGATACGCACTGTTGACAAAATAACTTGTGAGCCTAGCATCTGTCCGCAGGGAGACTCATAAAATGTGTTATTTAGGAATATAGACATCAATTTAAAATTGTACGACATAACCTGTATCCAGTTCACGTGTCCCAACCTGTAACACAGGATGCTCTGGCAGCCTACAACTTCCCAGAGTCCCAGACAAGCTGCTGTCTGTTCTCCATTAGATGAAGACGGGCTCGTCCGTCCTGCAGCTCAAGACACGATGTCAATAAATCCACATCGTTCAATCATTTCAAACACAACGCGTCAGATGACCCAAACTGCTTGAAGTTTTGCCTCAGCACAGCGCATGCAGGTAGTCCCACCCTCATTTAGCCTTTCCCTTTGAAGAAGTACACACACAAACTCACACACACACACTGCACTCGCATTTTCCCTTTGATTTTACTTTTTTCGGCATTAGGTCTATATAAATGTATTTTTCTTTTTGTTCTCATGTTTAACGTGTATTTATTACACTGTTTTCGACACATTTTATTTTGAATCCAAAAACCTGTAGTTTTTCTTACCTCGTCTGCACAAATTTAAACAGTTTACCGTGCCTTGTTAATGTATTTATTTTTAAGCACAAGTAAATAAATGGGCCTGCAATCAGTTTGGAGAGTAGACAATGATTGCAGGAGCATTTACTGACAACATAAACCACAATTCAATCCCTTTTCAAACATACTTTGTGATGCAAATATCGCAACATTGTCAAGTTTCTGTGACATTTTCGTCCCTGCATACTTCTAATTGAACCTGAATTTATTGATTCCTGTGGCCACTTGGGGGCAATGGAACAAGTCATAAACACAAAACTGCATTGACATTGTATCACTTTTAAAAAATCGATATCACCAACATATTGCATATTTAAACCTCCAGTCGACATGTAGCAACACTAGCATTAATTGGGCGTTGTTTCTAAATCCAACACTCACTCTTCTTTTTGCTTTGTTTGCTTTGCACTCACAACAAGAAATATCTCACTCTTTAGCTGATAAACACTCTCCTACGTTTATCATGTTTGCTAACTTTATCAGTGTTTTAGTGATAGACAGTTAGCATACAGTGGGTTCATTAGAGTTTAAAGGCCACAAATCCAAAACAACAAAAAAGCTACTTAGTTCTGAGGTGAAATGCTGAGGTGTGAAATAATCTGTGGGTTCATCATTATGAGTGACCCCTATGACCTTTTCTTCATATAGATACTTTGATAAACGCATCTTTAATGCAAACTTTAATGTTTAATGTGCGGTGAGACAACTGAGAACTCTCTACTTCCTGGATATTGTTATTTTCCAACAACCTTTAGCAGTGGTGTCAAATATCATGTGAACAGTAAGGCTCTTTTCTAAGAACAATATCATCTCTGAACAAGGCCAAAACTAATATTGATCTAAGCGGCAGCCACTGTGTAAATGAACTGAGTTGGTGTAATCCACTAATAAGAATCATACATTTTAAGTGGGTAAGTAATAACAGATCACATACAGCACTTACATACATCCATTGATGCCATTTAACTGCTCTTTGATAACTCTGCTTGAAGCATAAACCGTCAGTTTGGAATTTGCATCGCTCAGGTCCATAATAACAGCTGCATAAGTCTGTTGTGAAATCCATCCCTTTCCAACCGGGAAGTTGCGAGTCTTGCCTCATGACCCTGTTGTAAGCACTGACACAAACCCTGCTTTGTTTCCTACAAGCCAGGCTGCTGCAACGCTCAGATTAGTTTTCCTCTTCAGTAGAAAACAGCACACATGATTTCTTTAAAATTGACATGCATTTTTTGTCCATTTTCAATAAAGAAAAGACTCCTTTTGTCATCTTTCATGATGTTTTCTTCATGCACGTTTAGTGTCTTCAAGGTCAAATCTTTGTCCACAATTGTACTCAACTTCTACTGCTTTTATTCAGTGCAGAAATTAGTGCCCTCTCTTTCCACCACGAGAAGGTGACAACAGAACCTTGTGTCAACCCTCATATACATAATATTATGCAAATGGTCACGCTCTACTGCCTTCTGCAAGCTCATGCCCTTGTAACAGAGTTCATTAGAGAGAGCTGTCGTCTGTGGGAATAAATCCAGAGAGAACAACACAGCCACGAGCCTCAGTTATCTTTCGCAGGAAGGACACAACTAACGGCTTCCTAACACCGAGCTGCCATTTATACATAGCAGTCACCTCGAAGGTGGTTTTTCCAATTTCCTCTCGCCCTTAGAAGTCGTAGAGAACGCCATAAATCAACAGGAAAATGATGGTTGTCAGGTGGCCTCACAGCTGGACTCATCGTTTCACAGGTGGACTTGAATTATGAGCCAATTTCATATAGAGATCCCGCTATATTGCCGTTAAGAAGGCCCCTCATTGTGCTGCCTGTACTTCTTTACTGCCTGCATGATGCCGCCCCTGTGTGTGTCCTTAGATGGCATGACTGCATTCTGGAAACAGAAGCATGACGTGTAACACATCAGCGTCGGCGTCCCTCCTTTTTGCTCAGATGTTGATTTGGCTCTTTGACTATCTCCGCTGTTGCCATTCCACGTTCATACGGTTTTGTACAAAACAGCAACGCAAAGTTAAAGTATTGCATTAGTAAAAGGCGCTACAGTGCATGTTTTATGTTTTTATCTCCGAGGATAGAGATGGATCAGATGGCAGGACACAGGTACACTGCAGGTATGTTGGAATTCCCATGAGCAAGTCAGGAGCATTTTTTTTAAGAGTGTGAGATCAGTGCTGAATTCATTGACTTTGTCTGTATTTTACACAACAGACCTTTCTGAGAATGAATTACTGTGGGAGACAATGACTCATAATGCAGGGAGCAAATTATCTCTCATTGTTCTCTGCATTAGGAACGGATGTAACACTTGCATGTAACTCCCCTTAAGACCTGGCTCAACGAATGTGTGCTTCTCACATTAGAGCCGGATGACACATACGCACACTTTCTATGATGACGTCATTTACGGCTTTAGAAGGTTTAGAAACAGACTTTGACGTCCCTGCTGAGCTGCTCGCTGAGGCTGAGTGAGACAGAGGTGTTTGAGGAGGAGTAGGTGGACGAGGAGGAGGAGGAGGAGAGGAAGAGCCATTATCACTGCAAGCCAGAGGTTAAGATTGACCTGATGCAGCACCCTTACAGAGTCAATAAACCCTTTATTTATCCACCTCTGAAGCAGAGAGGAACATGAAATGAAAATCATTAAACCTTTGGCTTTTACTGTAAATGACCACTAGGTCTTGTTAACGCCTTTAAACAACAGCTTGAAAATATTTTTCAACTGGCTTATCCGTCATAGCCACAGCACTCCCTGCAAGCCTGGAACTGCAGTGTGTAACTCTTGTGTAGAGTGCTGGTGCATTACGACCTGCTTTACAACACAAACAACCAGACCTGCAGCTAGCAGCTAGCTATAAGAGACAACTAGCTCGGCATTCACAGTGTGTACGTCATGGCAGAGCCACCGAAGAAACTGAAGAGGACGTTGTCACAGGAAACGAAGAGAAGGAAAGGACAAAGCCACCGAGTAAGAAACTGAACAAGAGTGATTATCAGAGCAGATTTTACTTGTTGGTTAGAGCTAAACTAAAAAGACCAAAGGATGCAGGACAGACGCCAACCTGGCATTGTTTTTATTGGACAATAAGCCATTACTTTTGCTTGTTTGCTACGTCTCGGATTCGCCTGCTTGACATTGGGCTGTGTGATGTTGTCAAGTCACTAGTGTATGATCAGAATCCAGGTAAACCCATTTCAAGAGAGGTTTAGCGAGTTAGCCAAATAATTCCATGTGATAATACACATCAGGCTCAGTCATCAATAACTGCATTGGCTACTTGCTTGCTGTGTTAGCTTCTTAGCTTGTATCCTACTGTTCTACTCCAACTTGAGTGCAGTGAATGTGCAAATGTTCACTGTCAGACCCCAAAAACGTGCATGAATGCGTGAATGTGTAACTTAGATCAGGACAAGACAAGGATGAGATGTAACTTTAAAAAATACTATGCGACTCTGCTTGTGATGTTGCTGGTCTCTTCTCCGTCAGCTTGTCAACAAAAGCCCATGTGTACAGCTGTATGCAAAGAGAGGCTCAGACCAGAACTCCAACCTGTAGGGGGGGCTAGAGTATAGCCGAGAGCTAATCATTGTGTCGCTAAAAATCGATGCCTTGATCTACACTACACTACATGATTAATATTTGTTATAAACCCATCTACAAACGATACAAACATTTAACGGAGAAATAAAGGTTCCAGTGAATGTCTTGTTTTTCAGAAAACCCTCAGAGGGCACCTTATACCTCTTAATGAGTTAAATGGAAAGATAAAAGCTGCTAGTTCCATCTTTGGAACATACATTATGTAGATCTCTTAATGAGTGCAGGCTTTCCTTAAGAAATAAAAACTCACCAGTACAACTGCAGTGTGATATCAACAATTCAGGAAACTTAAGAGTGCTGCTGAGCGCATGTTATTTCGGCACAAATGGGCCTCCTGCTGGCTCCCAGTGGCAGCACTGTCTGCCGGCTGAACACATCCTGCTGCTGCCCAGCGAGGTAGATCTGCAATCAGCCACTGTTGGCTAATGGACTGCTTAAAGTGAGAAGAGACGGAGGGACAGTGCGGGCCTGTGCATCAGAATGGCTTGGCGTGCTGCAGGTGCAGACTGTCACCGCACAGAGAGGCAGCGGCTGGACCGAGAGAGTCAGTGTGTGAGCGTTTATTTGCTTGCCTGCTTCCTCCCCACCGTTTCTACACACACACACACACACATACACACACTCTCTGGGCCCGAGCTTCTCCATATTCCAAGGAGAGCGGGGCACACTCCAAGATATTTTGGCTACAGGCCGACTCACAGTCTCCATGCCAGGATGCAGAGAATGGAGCCGTAGCGTGGCTATCTGAGGCTCTTCCACATGCATGCAAAATACCGCAGTGCAACGGCGGTGCGAGCAGAGGACTCACAGGGACAAAAAGGAGCGGAGACAACGTGTGCGGGGCCTCTGTGAGAAATAATCGGACACATACACAACCAAGATACAATTTCACACAAAACATGACAACAAGAGCGCCCAGCAGCATCACTCACTGTCCCTGTCATGGCCCATTTGAAGCTCATTCCCTCAGCGCCAATGGGAGAAGGTGGCACGAGGCCACACCATATGGTATACTATGTGTCGGGCTGCATCATACCAGAGGAGAAGGAGCTGTGAAAGCAAGGATACTGTCCATCAGACTAATTAATGCCTCTGTGATCCGGGAGGTTTTCTTCTTAAGTGGGCCAAAGACCCTTCACCACACTGCACCTTTACCAGCCGTCTCAAATATGCACGACGGCATCCCGCCCTAACAGATGGCGGCCGGTCTTGACTGCAGATGAAGACACGAGGTCTAAAAAGAGCATGTTTGAGATTGTTACTTTCTATCTCTCTTTTTCTTCCCTCACTTTCTTCCTGTTTCTCCACCAGTGCCCTTTGTGATCTGATAGGCCCGGAATAATAAGCAGTTAGCGTGTTATCTGCTAACAGCTCCATTACAGCATGCGGATAAAGCTGCAGAGATCGCAGCAGGTGCGACCCAGCAGCGGCGCTCTGTAATAACAGTGGAAGCCGCCACAATGACACGTAATTACCATGTGCCGAAGCTGAGAGTGGCTTTAAGAAAATTATCAGAACGTCAAGTCCTAAAATTACCTCCGGCGTGTTTTGCATTTATATTAAGGTTGCAGTGATAAGGCCTTCATTAGGTGGTGGGTGGCTCATCGACTGGACTTGGATGTTGTTTTCCCTCACACACACACACACACACACACACACACACACACACACACACACACACACACACACACACACACACACACACACACACACACACACACACACACACACACACACACACACACACACACAGAGAGAGAGAGAGAGAGAGAGAGAGAGAGAGAGAGAGAGAGAGTAAAAGGAAGTTTTTTTTTTTTGTGTAATTAAACCAACCAGGATGGTGATTAGAAATTTACTTTGGCTCAGGGTCTCTTATATTGAGTTTCATTTTTCAATTTACAAAAATAGGTCTTTTCTGTTGATTTTGTTGGTTATAAAATGTATTTGGACTGCAGACACTACAGATGGGCCACAATGTACAAATGCTTTTCTGACTTTTCACAGAACACTTCAGTAAACCACAACAGACGACGAGCGGGCACGCTGCAGACGTAATGAGGGAGCTGCACTGCGTCTGTGCAGTCCAAAAATACATGACTGAAACAAAACGACTAAAATGAAAATAAGCAATGACAGTTAATGACACCGCAGTATCTGCATATTTCATTGAAGCAAACAAGCGGGGGGACGGCGGGGAGTCGTGGTTGGTCTTCATTAAAATTCATCTTGAACGAGATGTTCAGTGAACTGTGTAATCACTGCAGGCTCTGGTTGCACTCGGAAGATAAGACATTTACAGTTTGCATTGGGCTACGTTTATCTTCTACAGTGGGATCAACCATGTCAACATATCCCCGCCCTGCTCTGCACTGAGATCTGTCTGTCAGCTGTTACATTATTCCCATACATTTTGATTGATAACCAGGATACTGCTTATGGCTCCACGTTTTTCAACATCTGTTCTATTTGTATACAGAAACTAGAATAAGATAACATAAAACACTCACAAGATCCATGAGTCATTCTCTGAGAATTCAATGAAAATGTTGAAAATCTCCCGGTGTAAAAGTACGTGAAAAGAAAATCCTGATCTGGATCCAAACATTTGATGGGTTCTTCCCTGACCAATACCCCATCTTTCTACCATGTTGCATGGTAATCCCTAAAGTAGTTTTTGTAATCTTGCAAAAAACAAACCAATCAACCAATAGACAGAAAACATAACCTCCTTGGCAGAAGTTCATATTTCTCCATACAGTAGTTTCTATTGGTAGTGATGGAGTCCAGCATTCCTGAGTCCCTACCCAAGCACAAGGGATTCACAGGAAGTTTAATTAAGTTCGAGCTGTATTAAGTCACTGTGAATGTTAATGACACATCCTCCAGCTGCAGCTTTACATTAAAACAGTTCAGCCAACCGACACCAGGGCTTTAATGTGAAGCAGTTACAGTAAACACAAGGTGTTTGACACAAATCAGACCCTGAATGCAAAACTATTGTTGACTGTCTTCTTCATTAAAGTTCAATGACAATTAAACACATCAGCTCTCCTCTGTTGAAGCTGTTCAACCAGTGTTTGCTGTAGTATTTAAGCACCTTTGCTTATTACCACGTAACTGAAAGTGTTGCTAAATCAACAAGGGTAGATAATAATATCATGATATACCAAATAGGCTTGCAGGTAGTGATACACTATTACTCCATAGAGGTTTTCTTCAGCTTTCTCTCCTCCCTTTGGATTACCAGCAGATCAACTGACCCATGCTTCTTATAAAAAGACCAATTTTATTTAAAAAATGCAAAAACACGAAGTCGAACAGATCTCTGTCCTTAATTCAAAACTTTTTTCAGTCAATGTTTTTTTTTTTAGGCCTGTACCCCTCTGTGAATTTTAAGTGTTCAATCAGATTTGGCAGTTCGATACAAATATTTGAAAATTCATTTCCACACAGTTTTCGTATATAAACTATTGAGCAACACTTCAATGAGTTGCAGTAAGCAGCTATTCCTCTCAGCTAATGTACTGACTATGCTGACGACAGGTCGACTAGTCACTCCTTTACTCTGAGCCTGACCGAGCAGCTGCCGCCGTCTCACTCAGACTCACCCTGACTCCAGGTCTGCAACAGACTGCACCTGTCGACATCTTCACCAAGCGGACGGGGCGATCTGACAGTAGTGGAATGATTTGACCCTGGAGCATAAAAGTGAGGAGCGCTCAGTCTGCAGCTACTGACTGATGAAAAAATAAAAAAACTTAAGGGGTCTCTAAGGGAGGTTTGAATCTTCAACTTTCAGGGGACAGCCTTGGTTTACCCTGTTGATACTTCATCCAACTTTTCTATTCAGCACAGCCCAACACTGCAAAACCACTTGACATTTTTTCTCCACAACCACCATTGTGTCCCCTGGAAATTATCCTGTGATCCCCTTGGAGTTTGGGACCCCCAGGTTGAGAACCACTGATCTACAGCATTCTGTTGTATTAGTCACAGAGGAGAAGTCATAACAAGAAGCTGAATCAAACCAAATAAAAAAAAGGCATAGCTTTACAAATACTGATCCAAAAGAGGACGTGTGTGTCTGTGTGTGTGTTTTACTCTTTTACTGAGCCTTTGTTTGCTCTCTGTGGTGTGAGATTCGCCACAGCACACTGTTTGCTGCCATCGATCCGTCCTCCTCAACGTGTCCTCTGCTGCTTGTCCTTAAAAAGCAACACAGAGGAGGTTCTGTGCAGCCGGCAGCCCTGTACAACATCTGTGGCACAATCTGCCAGCAGGGGCTGAGCATTTTTTCCACAAGGTTACACACTGAAGTCAGAGGATAGGAGCCTCATAAACTGCTCCAGGACCAAGAGCAGTTCCACGTCAGGCTAACTCAGTCTAGAGGAATCCTGTCTCTCTGAAGAACAGTGTGTAAAACGATCTCTTTGGGTGTATTTTACATGAAGATGTCTTTAAGCATTATGGAATCGCAATGACCGTAAAGAAGAATGTAACATCAGTAACTTTCAGCAGACATGCACTTTGAATACATTAATTCAAAGAAGCAGTATGGTTTGGGTAATTATGTGGCTATTAAACACTAATCCTACTTTAAGTCTGCAAGTATTATTTCCCAAGTCCATTCATAATCTTTTTAGTTTGTGACTTAAGTGTCAAAAAATAAGAACTGAAAATCCAAATTTTTAAGAAGGAGTCGAGAAGGAAATGTTTGGGATTACCGGCTGACAGACGACTCAACATATTAATCAATTAGCAAAATTGTCAAAAGGTGAATTTTCTGTTGGTGCAGGGAAAGAGCAGCTGAGCAACTGTTATGTTTCATGGTTGACTAAACCGCACATCTTGGTCATTGTTCAGAACAACCTCAGAGGTGGAAAACAATGGGTATTGTGGAGAGAGGGCAGAGAAGAGACTGTTGCACGTCTCATTTAGATGTTTGATCGCATCTCTTTTGGCTTCCCCCTAGGAAAAAAACTAATTTAAGACGAGACTGATGCCACAACCCAATTATGTCAGGTTCTTCCCTATCTCCCATTATCTTTTGAAATATGACTGAAATACTATTTGGTTCTGTTTCACTGACTCTTTGGTTTATTGACTTTTACCTTGGTTTCCTTGTGTCCTCCACTTCCTCTTTGATTTTGAAATCACGTTCCTTGTGTGTCTGTAGCTGAACTTCCTGTCTTTGTCCTGTTTCTCGCCCCTGTGATCGTCTGCACCTGTTCCCAATGTGTTTCACCTGTGGTCATCCTGCCTCCCTTGAGTATATAAGTCTCTTTGTCCTGGTCAGTTCGTCTTGTCACCTTGTCACACTTCGTTGGTTCATTGTGGTTTCCCTGATAATCGTGTTATTTTAGCTGCGTGTTCTTGCTTGTCCGGTTTTCCATGGCACCTAGTCGTCTTATTCCTAGTGTTTCTCCTTATAGTATTTGTCTTTACCTAGTTTTTGAACTGTACTTTATTTTGTATTTTGTGTTGTGATATTTTTGCCCATATTAAAAGGACCCTTTTTGTTTTTCTCCTTCACCTGGCTCCTGCGTTCTGGGTTTATTTCCTTCTGTAAGTATGCAGCCTTGTTATAACAGAGACAAAGACCAAGGCAGCTCAAATTCAAAGTCAACCCTGCACTACTGACTTCATCTATTTGAATCAAGATAAAGAAGAAAGCTGGAGTCTCACTACAGTGTCCAGAACGAGACACAAAGTCTAAAATGCTGCATCCAATCTTAATCTAACTGTAACTTATTAACATCAACACAAGCTGACCGAAACTCTCCATCACAGAGATTCATCTACCTATTGTGCGCAGAATGTTAAGGAAACCGACCCGTACAGTTGTCAGCTCGCACACTGAGGTGGTATTCATCTGGACTGAGTGAAATGTGTGCAGTGCAAGAGACGTGTGGCTCATGGAGAACACCAGAGAAGAGAGGAGCCACAACAGTGGTGTTGTTATGACAGTGAAGAGGTGCGTTTACTCCTTCCTGTGAAACACACACTCCTGCACTTACTGGATTTACGATTTTCACAGCTCAGCCTCAGATTTACAACCATGCAGACCTCAGAGCAGGTTCAGCCTTGTGCACTGCAATGATCTCCCACTGGAAACACAGGACGGCGCTCATGGAAAAGGGTGTCTGCATTGTTTAGGTAAAAATAATGCCCCATGTACGGTGGCCCTGAAGTGCAATTAACAACAGCAAATCACAAAACGCAACAAAACAACTGCAAACAAGTAAACACAACACACTGGCAAATAAGAGAACACAACAACAAAATACAATGGGAATTCCCAAAACAACAACAAAGCATAGTGGCAAATACGACAACAAAACACGAAAAATGGGAACAGATCCTCCATCCAATAGAGGACGAGCCTTGTTGATAGCAGGTACCATGTCATTATGTTTTATGATTTGCTGTTGTGTTTTGTCATTTGCACTTCACATATGAAATGTGAAAACAGTCCAGCCCAGAGTCAGGGTGTTACCGTTACTTTGATCATGGATAAATGCTATAATTATTATAGGGGTGAAGTCTCTTCAGTATGATTTTGATAAAATCACTGGAGGAAGTCTTGTTTTAAATGTGGGAGATGGGAACACAGCAGGCGTGAAAGTTGCTGAAAGAACAAAGCGTCTCTTTGTGATGAAACGATCACCTCACCGAGCAGCAACGTTCTGATTTGATGTTGTTCTGGTGGATGAATATTCTGTCTAGTTTCAAACAATAACATCTCATAACATAATTGAAGGCTATTTAAAAGGTCCATGTATCAATTTAACTCCAGCTAATTAACCACTATCACAATACACTCATATTCAGAAACTCAACAACCGGCTGTCACATGACTCTAATCTTGTTCTGCTTTGAGCCAGCAGCGTTCATGAGCCCTTCAAATACTGTAGAATAAAAAAAAAATATGTTGTTGAGTGTGAGAGGCGTCCTCGCACAAGCTGTGAGACATTTACTGAGCGATGTGATGCTGCGTTCACTGACTCTTATTATTATCTGCAGCGTTAGATGTTCACACTGCAAATGCTACAGGCTGACAAGTTAAGACGGAACGGGGAGAATTCCCCCCACACTCACATCCCAATCCCTTTATGCAGGATTTCCGAGCAGCCTTAAGTCTCTTCCCTGTATTCACCACCGATGTTGGCCCAGCACTTACTTCTGCCAAAGCTCCAGCCACACTCTCTCCAAACAATCTTGTCCTATTCTGACCAGGCTTCACTTTCCCATTGCCACGTCATCTGAAGAAGTGCTCTATTGTCCCACACTTTACGGACTGAGGAGGAGAGAAGCAACAGTAAGAGTGTAAACCCAGAAGGAGAAATAATCCACGGCGTGACACAGTTATGCAACGTGAAGTTACTCCAGAAACTCAGTTCACACTGGGACAGACTTTGCACTGTTGCCATGAACACGCATGTCCACTGGGAAATGACACAAGGGGGGTGTTCACAAACACACCCAGAGTAAAACACAATATACACACAGCACAACCATGTTCTGAAGCTGAAACAATTAAATATCCAGATTTTGTCCAAACACACACACAAAGCAACACATCAGTGTAGGCAACCGCACTTGGACTGGCATAACCTTTTTACTGCAGATCACGCACACACACACTCACTCACACGTCAGCTGCTTCATGCATTGTGTTTATATGAAGGCACAAATGCTCATCCAATCTCTGCTATCCTCCCACTAAGGGCACGCCAAGAGCCACTGCGGCACAGGAAGCTTACTGCATCAGTGTGTGTGTGCCCTTGTGTGTGTGTGTGTGTGTGTGTGTGTGTAGGTGTGTACTTCTTGTCAAGCAGCCCATGTACAGTGCAATGATTGACAAGTTCAGCATCAAAGCCAATAACAAAAAAGCACAGAGCATATAAAACCTGTCACTCTGTGCAGACAGAGGGAAACACTAGGTTAATACATATTATGTAAATGCCACTCCATTAAACAGGCTTCACTTGTATTAGTGATCTGCAGTTCTAGTGTTAAACATGATGTTATGAACCATTCACAATCACTAACTCAGCACAGCTGGCATTTCTTTCTGGACAAACCCATTGTTAACCCAGTCACCAGAGCGGACACTAAAACACACAGACACAGAGCATACTTACCATTTAGCAGTTTCATTCTGTTGTGAAGCTCACTAACAGAATTCATGCTACTCAGCGACAGATTATTATATTTTCCCTCCACAGACGCCATTGTAGCTGGAAATATTATTGTTCGTCAATATCCTGTCAAGGCCAGATGTAATGTCAGTGTGCAGCTCCCAATAAGAGCAGAGTGCTTCTCCCTTTTTAAGATATGTGATCCATTTAATGCATAATGATTCACTGAAATTCACTTTGGGAGGGCGAAAAGCCTTCCCAAATGGGAAATGTATTTGGTTTGGGTTTTTCTTATGGTGAATTCTAAAAATAAAAGCTAAAGAAAAACACATAATACCCTTAACAAAAAAAATGAACTTAATTTGACAAATGCCTTTGTTGTTTTTAGCCATATCCAGTTTGCATGACAAAAACAATGGTTAACAAGGCAAAGGTTTCAGCTTTTAATGGTTTTCATTTGAATGCAACTTTCTGCCACAGAGGCAGAGAAATAAAGGTCTTAGTGAAGTGTTTGCGAAAACCCTCAGGTTATAGGAGGGTTTAACAGTGTATCTAAGGTGTTCAATATTTCTAAATATCACCTTGTGAATACAGTGGTAATAACATATAATTAAATTGCGGCTCTTGTTTCAAATTATATTATAATTAGTACTAATTATTATGAGACTTTAGTGCAACAGCTTAAAGTCGTTTTGAGCCATATTTATAATAACAGTGCATCAAATGGGGATGTGACAACAATGCGAGAGGGGTCGATCATAACAATTAACCTGCAGAGAATTATCATCTCAACCTGCAGCTCCTCTCAGCTGGAGTTAGTTTCAGCTTATCATTTCCTGTTGTGATGCCCACAACATTACTACTTTATTTAAAAAGCCCAAAGTCCACTACCTGCTCAGCACCAAACAGCAGACTGACACACTTAGAGAGCAGCTGGTGAACACAGGAGCATTTAGCAGCTGGGGAGCCTCATATCTATCTTAATGGAGTTGGTAAAAAAAAACATACCAGTGACTGAATATGGGCTTAACATTCACTACAACTCCTAATTACTTTTTCCTCTGTAATTACAAGATGTATGAATATACAACTGCTCGCTAACCAGTTTCAGTTTGCCACATCAACTTAAACTGGTTTATGTACTGTATTTGCATGTCAGTGGTCACTTTGTGTGTTTTCATGTGAAGCACATGCAGGAAATTTCTTTACTGTAAAGCAGTGTGAGCTTCTTGTATGAAAGGTGCTAAATAAATAAAGGCATAATGTGTTAGTATTACTGCAGTTGTTTATTGTTTTATTATAAGAATAAGAAAATCATTATCCATCCATTCATTATCTATACCGCTTATTCTTTGAGGGTCACAGGGGGAGCTGGTGCCAATAATCACTATTTATACATTTTTATTTTATGGTTCCTGTTCCAGTAAAGACTCAAATATTGACTTTGGTTTGTCAAGGTGGTTCTTTGCAGATTGTACAATAGTAGGAACTAGGAAATTGTGAGAACGAAAACAGCACATACAAAGAAATTGAAAACCAGCTATTTAAAATTCTCCAAAGTCAGTGAAAAAACTGAACCAGCTTTTTAACTTGTAGCTTGAGGGAAAGAAAAACAATGCAAACTTTTTGTTGCATAGATGTAAAACATTAAAGAGCCTATATCTAAAACACACGGGGTCTTTGCTGCAGTCTGCTGAAGCCAGAAATCCCACGATGTTCAATTAGGTTGACCTGAAGGTGGGTGGTTGTCACTAATGCACCATAAACCATGCCCTCGGCAAAAATTCGAGCCCGACATCTTTCTCTGTGTGTGTGTGTGTGTGTGTGTGTGTGTGTGTGTGTGTGTGTGTGTGTGTGTGTGTGTGTGTGTGTGTGTGTGTGTGTGTGTGTGTGTGTGGGAGGGGAAGAACGGGCCGACACACGGTTTGAAACCTCAGAGACCCTCATGGATCAATAGCAGAAAGCTTCACACATAATCTCCTGTTTAACATGCTTGTCCTGAGCAGCAGATATAATTGGAACCTTAAGTAAAAACCTGCCAGTTATAAAATCTATCAGTCTGTGCTAAACAAAGGCTGACCTGGAACCTGAGTGGGTGAATAAATGAGGAGGGAAGGAGGGTCTGAGCACCGCAAGCACACTATCCATAATTCCATAAATTATCTACAGGAATTCTCAGCGGCAGAAGGAGCTACTTATCATGTGATGCGACTTGTTGATGCTCAAGTCCCTTATGCGTGCACTGATGTTCCACACTCATGCTGATGTCTGTCCCTGTTTATTAGGAGCTATCAGAGGATGCGCCGATCACCAGCTCCTTAGCTGGTTATGATTCCCCTCCTTATTCCCGTGTGCACCCTGCTGAATAATGCATCCTTCAACTAAAAGCAACTTCTGTGTCTTATGGAAGACACAGAAGTCAGAGAGTCATCCTGTGACATTTTGAAACAGCACAGTGGGAAGAAATTCAACTAACGGCAGTCAAAGAGGTTCTTTTTCCCCCCATCTCGACCAAAACTTTGAGTCTGTCATCAAACGAGAGCCACATCAAAATGCCAGAGTTCAATGATATTTTTAGAGGATGCAACACGTGTTAAATGTAGCAGCCAATGCAGGCCCTTCTTAGAAGTCACCATCTTGTTTGTCAGTCATTCATAAGTAGTAATGAACAAATATGCAGGTGTATTTCAAAAGGACATTTATGAATTTAAGAAACTCATCTGCATAGTATTAAACAGCAAATGTTAAATGTTATAAATGTCATTGATACAGGGTTTTTACAACTGTACGGGGTCAAGTGAAGCAAAGCAAAGACAGAAAGACAAAGAATCCCAAAGCCTATTCTCAATAGTTGCTTGGAACTGATGTAGCATCAGTCATTGATTTACTGGCCATCAATAAAACCATGAATTAACTTATAAACCTTTGATAATTGGTGTCGTCTCAGAAACAAGTATTTCGATGCTGCTAACGTTTTGGGAAAGCCAAGAATGAAGAAGAACAAGAAACTAAAAGATAAATACTACTCCTTGACTTGAACTCACGCGGTCAAGTCTTTCACAACAGACATGTGGCTGTGGAACTGATTCCCCACCATGGAAGCCAAAACTGACAGCTGCTGGTGTTCAGATAACAAGGGGATATACATGTGCTACAAGCTCACATCATGCAGATTTTGGGTTTTCACAATGGTGTCACATGAGAGGAATAATCTGAATGTGTAGACTGTATCTGATACATGCAGCCTTTCAAAGCAAACACAAATTTCACTGAGCTCATTAGAAAAACCGGTTTGGGCTTCAGGGCATCGTCAGCAGCAACAGATGAGATTCATTTGCAACGATTGATTCAGCATTTAACCAGTCAGAGGTGCAGATCATGATTTAGACATGACTTCTCTCCAGGCTCCATCTGCACAGGATGCTTTCCACATAAATTAACTAAAAAACAATGCAAGGCCACGACCAGAAGACTTCAAATTTAACAAGCGGCCTTGCTACTTTTGGAGTTAACATCAACAGTTTTCATTAATATTGCACTACTAGGTCAGTAGTCATCTCCGTCAGCCCAGGGCGCCAGCAAACAAAAGCCGACTGTAAATCACCTGGACATAGTGGGTCTGGCACGGTGAGAAGAGGCGGCAGCGCACCAAAACAAAAACACCTTTCAATTCTCTCCTTCCTCCTTTCCACTGGATGGCTGGCAGCCGGCCCACTTGAAATAGGAGAGGCTGAATCCGCTGACCCAGCACTCTGCATTTAAATGGTTATCTGTCCTGTCAGCCTCGTCCGTGGAGAGGATTGACCGCTGGTACACACTCTCACTCTCTCCTACACGTACACAATAGCACACACTCCTATGCAGACAAAACGATGTTCGATAGTGGGTGCTTGAGTATTAGCTGTGTAGATCATTGAGCCTGGCAGAGAGAAATGCAAATATAATCACCTAAGTGGACATTTTTCCCCAAACAATGTTTTAGCCAGACTTTCCTCCAGGCGCCGTCTGTCCCACTGATGAAACAGAGGCCAAGCTGCATGACTGTTGTATAAATTAAGCACAGACCAACACAACCGTGTGCAAATTCGACTGGTCTTTGCATTTAAATGATGCTTTCTTCTCACACAGCTCGGCGAATATCAATCAACCTCCAGCCTAATCCTAGCACTTGTGAACAATTAACACAAAATTACACCCTGATGTGTTGTTATTCCAATTGCTTTTATTGCAGATGGCCGACCAGAGGAATTATTATAATGTGGCATGAAGGAATTTTTAACCAGCAGTCTGTTTGTCAGTCTGTGAAACCGCCTCAGTCCAACTCAAAGAACAGCCAGGCCACTGGAGACCAGTGTGAGTTCTGCTAGTTTGAGTGTCACATGATGGTCTGACATTCTGTTTCCAGATTGTTTGTGTTTTCCAGTTAAACAAGAATCTGAAGTAAACAACGAAACCTTGTTGTGTAGTAACCAGAATTCCGATACTACTCCGATAACAAAGTGGGAAAAACTCAATGCTATATTGACTTTCACTTCTAATGGCACAAAAAGTGCTCTGTAGGCGTAAGTTTCAATTCAAAGTCACATTCAGAGGCCTCGGAGTGAACGTGTGCAGACGGAAACACTTGAAGAAGAAATCAGTCCGAATCTGACAGAGGACATGCAATCAATAGCTGTTAAGCTAATTCTGAACGAAATATCAATTCAAAACCAACTGTAAGACACAAAGAAGAATTTAACAAGAGACAAAAAAGACACAAAGCCAGCTCAAATATCTGAGGAATGAAAATGTTGACTTGAAGTTGTGTCAAAGGTAACAGTCACCTCATCATATATTAATTTATTCACTCACACATTAACATCAACCAATCAATTTGAATTCAGTGCACAGGCACTTAAATAGCCAAGACACAGACGATGCTAGTTACCAAAATACTTTGCACCGAAATTAATTGAAAACCCCACAGATCCCCTGTAGGAATACAACTCATGCATTTTACTCACGAATGTAGGTCCTCAGTGGAAGTGTATTAACATATTCAAATGCACTTGTTATCTTTCAATTAAAAATACAATAAAGCTCAGTCTCTGGTATTTTAAGAATAGAAGGCCAAACAATGTGTGTGACACATGTTTTTGCATACAATGTTTAAATACGGTCCTTTTTGTAACTTATTTGAACATCCAGTATTCGTTGCATTAACTTTATATTGTGTTTCTGGCGAATTAATAAATGTCCAATATGAAATTTTCACTTTCTGTCCCACAACTCCTGGACTAGCAACTCTTAGGAAATACACAGCTGGTTCCACAGGTCTGAGACCATTTTCTAACACGGTTACGTAGACTACATAACTGTGCAAAGGATTAAGACACTCAAAGTTCAGTGATGACACTGCCTTTTAAAAAAGCACCAGTTCTACTCGGAAAACATTTGTTTGTTTGTTTGTTTTAACTACAGGGTGGGTAGCTTAGACCCAGTGTCTTCCGTCTATTCGTTCAATCAGGAACTGACTCCATGGATCACTTGAGCAATGGTATTGCTTGATCATTATCATTAAGAATCTAATCATCTTCATTGCCTTAAACCTTTACACAGTACCATTATGTAGTATATAAATAGCACTGTATTGTATTATTTGACAGCATGTTGGGTGTGTGGGTTGCTGTTTGAAGGCCTAGGGTCACACCCCCAGCCATGTCAGTCTGGAGTTGGTCTGAGTCTGTGTGGGTTTCCTCTGGCTGCCCTGCTCTCCTCCTACACCATGAGTCCTACATGCTTGAAATTAAAAATAATGCTACCATTGCTATTGGCTCAGGCCTTGAATTGGACTTCCTCCCCTGGCTGAATGGCAGAATGTTTGACCTCTGCTGCTGGGAAGTTGGGGTGGTTCAAATGCAGAGGACGAATTTCACCCACAAGTGTCGAAAAGTAAACTTTTTCCAACTGGCAAATAAGATCAGCTAACAGCCCTCAGCTCATTCTGACCTAAATAAACAGCTCTGACACATACGAGCCACTGACAATTGGAAGCAGTTTAACATTTTTAATAGAAGCTTGCAAGCCGCTGGCTGTTTGCGGAGGTATTGTAATAACCTTGAGAAGATGGCTAAATTGAGCTTCTATCAAATAAGTGTGAAGGATGACTCAGTGGCAGACACCTGTGATTGATGCGGCGTGATAAAAAGGCCTCGCTAGACGTCTGACATTGATCTTCGCTCAGCTTCCTGCTCTCGACTTGGGCAGAGGTCTGTTCAGCTGTGTAAACAGAAGAGATGTCTAATAACCTGTTGCTCTGTTTAATCAATGCACCCTCCACGTCTGGCCAAGATGCCCACATCACATCAATAGGAGAAATCACGGGAGGAAGGTTGGCAGGGTGACCTGATGTGCGATTCTGCCCAGAGAGAGCTCAAAGTGGAAAATGCAGTAAAGAGGGATGAACACCAAGAGACAAAACAGACCACGAGTGGTTGTATGAAGTACTGTATCCTTAAAATTAGTGCAACTGGCATGGCTCCTTTTAAACAGAGAAAGTGTCTAGTGTTGTAGCTGTTTTTTTAGGAGCTAAATCTTTTATTTAATCTTTCAGTGTTGAGTCATTACTTGGATGTCTCGACTTCCAGATTTATTTAGTCTCAGTTCAATATGTTTAAATTATTGATGGTTCAGTAACACAAATCAAAGGCCAGAATCCAATAATGGACAAACATCTTGTCAGCCTTCATCAATAAAAGTTTAAGCCTTAAAAATTGTAAAAGTAGGCGTGATTAAGAGTCAATTAAGTTTGCTTTTTAATATGAAAGTGCTTAAAGTGCAAATTAAGGGTCAGATTGGAAATCTATTTCCCATTAATACAATTTGGAACCAAAATGGGGAAACCAAGGAAAAGAGGCTATATGTGAGAATACATTTGTCCGAGTCAGCTGCTTCAGATATTTTCCTGCCAGCCCCCTAGTAAAATGTCTAACATCCGAGTGAGCCCATGTGAGTATGCATCAGGAAAATGTCCAGAAAGATTTCCAGGTTTGGGGTTTACTGTGAACACATTCACTGTGAATGTGTCTGACCTCGGACAATGTCCTACAGCTTTCTTCATATATGAAAGTCATGTCTGACAGCTTAAGACTGACTGACATCTATTTATCTGCTTGCATTTTCCATGCTAGGAGTTGGGCGGATCAAGAAAAACAGCTGATGGCACAATCCCATTAATCCACTGCAGGAGAGGAAGGTGCAATAAGATGATGTAACTGAAAGAGCCACAGTCAAAGCACAAACAATGAAAAGTAATGTGACATTTATGATTGTGTTATGTATTAGTTTGTTAAAAGTTCACATTTCCGTAGTTTTCTTCTGAGACTCATCTATTTGACCCAGCCTCTGTTATTTGGTATTCAAGGATAACTGAACTCCTTTATGTTCAGACACTATCGCCTCACTGTCCGTCTGCTCTCATGGTTTAAACTCTAATGGGTCAAATACTTATAATATGAAGTGTGATGACACAAAGTACAAATTGTACACTTGTGTGTTAGGGACACTAACAGTGTGTCAGCGTGTATCAAAGTCAATTTTCTCTAAAAAGCTGGCAGATATTATGAATCACCACACACAGGATATTAGGTATAAGATGTTGAACCAATGACATGTCACGAGAACTTGGGAGGTTTTACATCCTGAAAGACTGAAAAGTATCAGATTAATAAGAAATGTCAGCTTTTTATGAGAAGAGATTTAAGAGATTAAAAACAGGCCAATCTTTTGCTTTATGCATAGATTAGTCTGCATGTCGTCACTCTACAGCCAGTATGGGAAATGTTTGACACTTAAATTATAAAAAACTGAAAGGCTCATTTGTTTCCGCACTTTTACATCTTTACCAGAAATTTATATAAAATCAGTAATGCCAGTCTAAAATGCAACAAACCCACACTGGACAGGAGTCGTTGAAAAATGGATAATCACCCTGAACCATAAAATATGCACAAGCAGAAAGTGTAATAAGCATGAATTATGAATGTGGGCGTGATAAACACTGATAAGGGAATAAATGATGTACATAAAGTCAACACGGAGAGGTGGATGCCCAGCGGAGCTCATTCGTCTTCTACGATCCTGCAGTGCACGGTGCTGACCAGTGATGTGTCCCAACCACAACATTTCATATTCCATTTGTTCACCAGTTGAAGAATTCAAATGAAATGATGTTGCCCTGTTGGCTGAGACCAGGACTATGTGGCAGTTGTGATAACCAGCCAAAGGCTACAGTAAGGCCCTCGAAAACACAGAGCTGCAAATATTTTCCACTGACACAGAAAGCGAAAACAAAACTCACAGTTACTGGGGGAAAAACAGATTTGCAACAGAAGAATATTTCATTCCACTGAATATTTGAGGCTCAATCTGCATGCACAGGCAGCACTAGGGCGGGGCAGGGCGGGGCTGTAGCCCTACCAAGAATTACACAGCTTCTATTGTAACCAAACAAGGAAATTAACGGACGCTTGACAAACAAAACCCAGTCTTATTTACTTAAATTCTGCTGCTGCTCCTTTAATTCCCCAGTTAACTCAATCCAGTAACGCCCCTTCTTTGCACTTGAGTCACTTAAGGCGCGTTCACATTGCTCATGTTTACTTTAAGTACCTACAATCAATATTTTTCATATCATTAATGGATCACTCTACTATTTGTCAAGTGAAAAGGTTTGCCTATAGCAAAAGAACCAACAGAGGATTATCAGCAGACTCCACTTCCCCTTCAGCTCTACAGAGCTTTCCAGCTTCTCTCTGACCCACTGCTTCGGCTGTGCAGCTCACAACTGAACTGCTGGGGTTTGGGTTTCACTGCTGTTATTAGCATCATTTCAGGCAGGCTGCTGTTTCAGTGAAAAAATCTCTCATAAACCGACCATATGCTACATGTTTAGAGCCAGAAATTAAGCTAAGATACACAACTGAAAGACGCACACAAACACGCTTGTTTTGGTGTTACAGCAGAATGATAAAAAAAAAATGCATCGTCACCAACTTGTCAAGGTCAACCAGAAACTACAAGAAAGTGGAGGAGGAGAAGTGGGACAACAGGAGACCACCGATGGCACGCTGCAGTAGATCCTCTGGTGTGGCCAATAAATGATTTAGCCCCCATCTTGTCCCAGTGAGGAAAAAGCTCTGGCACCGCCTACTGTGTGTCTGCATGTCAGCAGTGAGTCACACATCTCTTCCTGCTGCAGATGCATTTGAGGAATGATCATGCAAAATTATTTGAAAAAAAATGGATTTTGCACTTAGGCTCAAAGAAACATTTTGAGGCCAATTTTGCAATGACAGCTCTAGAGCAGCGGAAGCAAACTAAAACTGCATCAAATAGAAAAAGAATGATTAAGATTAAAAGTGTCATAACCCGACACAAACAAGGGACAGGGGGCTGCCAATTGTTTCGTTGTTTTTCAATTTTTAACTTGAGGGTGACATTCAGTGAACTGTGGCTGTATATCTCCCCGAGTCATCTTGTGAGACATCAACCGTATCAACACCATCTCCACCCTCCACCTGCTCTGCTCTCAGCTTCAGTGTCTCTTTCTTGAATCTTTTGCTTCTTCATTAGTATCTCCACCTCACATTATCCTGTCTTTTTCCCCGAGTTTGGCAATCTGGGACAAATCCCATTTCCCAACTACTGTTCCCTCCCTCATACGGAGATTGGGCCCGGAGCGCAGTCCCAGGCGCTGACTGCGTAATGAGCTGCTGCCTCAGTAAATTAAGAGCTAAATGGACACAGGTTGCAGTGTTGTAAATTGAATGAAATGCGTACAGCAAATTTGCATGTCCTTTTACGTTAGTCAATCTGACCTAAAGTGGAACTGTTGAATGAGACGTATTAAATCTATGACAAAATGGAGCACTTCACACTGACTGCGGTTGTGAGGGTCCGTGAAAGGGGATCATGTGTGGAGGCTGGTCAGTAGCAAGGGGAACAGTTTCCTGGAGGGAAGGGAGCTCATGGCTGTTAAGACAGGACAATGGACTGGAGTTACAGGGGTGCAGCTTTATTAATCCTTACGCCATCGCTGAGGCTGTGAATCTAAAGGAGGTTCCACAGGCAGCAGGCGGCACTAGTAGGACATGGGGTTGGTGGGAGTGGGAGTAAAGCGCCCAGTTCAAGATGTTTGTGGCTGGACTGAGGCAACTCTGCTGCGGATACGCCTGGCATCCACACTACTCCAGACTTTCTGAACCTCTAAAATGTATAATCAATTATAAGTGCTGCTGAGCCTGCTGTCTTTGCAAACAGCTGCTGTATAGTTAAATTCTGCATGTTACAATGACACTGTTGTAAAACTGTTTGTACAGTGTGGTAGGCAAGATATTATTCAAGCAATCTGTGACTATTCCCGGGTCGAGCAGGACGCTAAAGTCTTCACCTGTCCAGAGTACAAGAGTGGTCACATGATGTGCGTTTTCAGACATTAATATGGACAGGGATTAAACTGATACAGAACAAAAAGCCTTGAGTGGACAGGGATGTTTGCGAATGAAAACATAGCAGTGTGGATGTAGCCTGAATGTGCTATTGATGGTCAGCTTGATGCTCATTCTCTGGAGTAGTGTGTCGTTTCCCAGGCGACAGTCCAGTCTGACAACTGAATGTGAATATTAATTAGGGTTATTCAAACATTGATCTCTAAAAAGTGGGACTTTCTGATGAAATCCATCTGTGTTTCACTCAGAATCAAAAGAACATTTCTCTTAATGCAGAGATGTTAAATACCAACACTTCAAATTAGGAGGGATTGTTACAATAAGTGAAAATGGTCCCCTGAACATGAAATATTTAAAAACCTGGATGTAATAAATATGGATTTCAGGTAGAGTGTGAGGTATGAAGTGACGACACAAAGCAGCACAGGGAAGTGACTGATTTTGGTTCCGCCCTGCTCCACACATCAATGTAGGCTACATTGGTTAATGGGCTCATGCGACTGTAGTCACAGCAAGGGCATATCAATCGCACTGAAATGTCCAATGTGTCATTGAGACAGTGTTGGAGTTATCTAATTTGCTTTGTTGTTTACCTGTTTGGGAATTCAGATGGTAGCGTTGCAGCTCATCTTGGCCGAGACTGTGTGGAGGCATTTGGAAGAGCAACTGCACAAATCCTCCTTTTACAAGAATCAGCACTTACAGCGACAAGGAACATTCAATAATACACACGTCTGTCACATATAAGCGGTGGCTGGGGCTCAGCCAGTATAGAGCAGGTTGTGTCATTAGATGAGATATTGAACCTCACATTTAGGGCTGATAGCTGCAATGCTGTACAGACGATTAATATATTCATAAAAGAAGATCAGCATGCTAAATATAAGGCCAAAGCCGACAGCCAGTGAGTTGAGCTCAGCACAAACCGTGGAAACAGGTGGAAACTGCTAGCCTGGCTCTGTTCAAAGGTAATGAAATCTGCTTATCATCGATGCATATCCATCCATACGTCAATCCATCCATCCGTCAATCCATCCATTATCTATACCGCTTACCCTTTTGAGGGGTGCACCCTGGACAGGTCGTTGTATCCAACATTTCAGCCATATTTGCCCAAAAAAATGTTTAATGTTCATTTCCATCCAGTACTATTTATGTGAATAAAACGAGTTGAGCACATCAAGATAAGCAGTTGGTGGCACAATTATCTACAGTTAGGCACTAGTAATACCATTGCAAAAGATGGCACAGCTATAATTGTGTCTCAATTCAGGGGCTGCATCCTTCGGAGGCTGCATTTGAAGGCAGATTGCGTCACAGCGAGGGAACTAGGAGGAACTTTACAGTCTCCTGATCTGTTCACGCATTGTCTGCTGTAATTTCTTGTCTCTGCAGTTGAGCTAAAGCAGAGAGAAAGAATTGTGGCTGTGTTGTTGTGAACAGACGGTTTAGCTACAGGCCAGTCTGGCCATGAAAATAATCCGTGAAACAGCCAGAGGCTAAAATAAGGCTGCTGTTATGACATGGTCCATAAGCAAATACCTGAGTAATGGTGAGCGGTGATGACTCAGGTGTAGAGGAAAAATTCCATTCTGGTCTCAGGCTAAACAGTGAGTGACCACAAGCCCTTCTCCATCCTTGCAGTAAATTCTCTGTAAACACACATTAGCCTGGGCTGCCTTTTGTAATGTGTGAAAGACAAACACATTATAGGAAAATGCCAAATTCAATGAAACAGTTACACATTTTACAGCCCTAAGAAGTCATTCTGTGTAAACCCTGCCCTGTGGGAGAGACTTCTTCTATTTCTGTGGGTACATTTCACAGCTAATTTATTGTCTTTGTGTCGAATTAAAGGGCAGAGTGTGAAGATATGCTGGTTAAAAAAAATCAAATGCACCTCGTGCCTGCTACCAAGGAACAACAAAAATACATATAATCGCAGAAATGTTGTGACGGTGCTCCATTTCACTCCCACATTTTCCTATCTGTTACACAACATGTGCAAATGTACAAGGTAAATGTTTATGGTGAGCGCCTCCCACTCTCTGCTGAGGAATAAACAAGAGCTGAGACAGTGGCTTAAAGAATTTTGAGGCTTTTTATTGCACACCAATTTCAAATCCGTGCACAGAAATTAGTTCCAACAATGGCCTCTTCTCCTGTTGTATGTTTGTACAAAATCTCCTGCACAGTTCATCTTTACAGAACTTTGTTAGCGTCCAGTGCTGTGATTCGAATTTAGTTTTTCTCTGTGTATGAGAAACAAAGAGCTGAGGGTGTGGCATGATTTCCATACAGTCAATAAATCTGTATCATTACTACATTCAGACTTTTGGAGAATTCAATGAGGCTTTTTCTTTCCCTTTCACCGTCCCTGCTGATTTAATCTGAACAATTTGATCAAATCAATCCCTTTCTTATTATACACCATCACAGCTAATTATTATAAGCTATAATGTTATATGTATTTAAATTATACAATACAGCGTATTCCACAACTACACATTAAAGAAGGTCAGTACTTTCGTTTCACTTGTTGTTCATCTCACTTCCACAACGCTGGTTTAAATTGTAAAAACTGGCAAATGAGTTATGAAAAGTTCTGTTCTCTTTTTTTGCATTAAAGCGTTTCGCATTCACATAACTTACAGTAGAAGAGACTTTTTCTATCTAATTATTCCACATAAATTATTCATGTGACAATGTTGCAGACCTTTATCTTAAAACCACATACACAAGCATATGGAACAAAATTCTATTTGATCTTTTTTTTCAATTTATTGATACACCAATATGTAGTGTAAGCAACATATTTTAGTTCGGCATATATCCAGATTTCAACAATGTCAACACACAAACAGAACACACACCGGTGGTGAGTAGGTCCTCAGGTATGTGTGTGATTAGTGCTGTCAGCAGCTCACCTCAGCCCCCCCTTTTGCCGGCAGACTGCGCATGTAGGTATGTTGCCAGTTTTCAAATCTCACACCTCTGTCAGGCGTGTGTACACTGAGCACACGTCTCAGTGATCGTGACCAATGAGAAGTGTATTCACTGTTTGGGGAGAGGGACGTCAACAGACAAATCAGCCTGTTCACAGTCTTACCTGTGATATTTCTCAAGAATACAGAACAAAGCAGTAGCAGAGCAGCTACGCATGTTGTAGCACATGCACATGGAATAAAACATAGTATAACATAGAACTGAATCATATAGATCAGCTGCCCTATTGTCAACAATACTAGGTTGGATATTGTTTGGGATTTATCAGCTACAGGTGCCAAATAGATACTTTTAAAACAGTTCCGTTGCCTTAACGGTGCCAGAGCTGTTACTTTTCTCTTTAAAAAAAGCACAAAACGACGGCTGACAATGGAGAGAGGCTTTTTATTGCTCAGGCAAATTGGACTACTTTCTGTACCCAACACTAACCAATACCCAATCCAGCCATTTGAGTCAGTAACGGACCAATATCGGATATCACAATCAGATCGGTGCATCCCTACGAACTTCTAACTTTGACTAGTCCAGAAGGGGCGGGAGCTGTCGCGTCTGTCCACACCTGAACTCACCACTGACGGAGTTCAACAGAGGACCAGAGGCAGACGAGAGGAGACTGAAACAGGATTTCACACACATCACGCAGAGAGAGAGAGAGAGAGAGGCCGTGGGCATACATCCAGTCCCCAGCTCAACTCGACTGTTTGTACAGAGCCATTCATCTCCTTATTAGGATCAGTGTTGGGGCTGAAAGGAAGCTATTGGAGCTCTCTGTGTTATTGGTGTCAGTGTCAGAGGATTTGTAAAGATGCTAAAGAAGGAGCTGAGTATTTGTTTAGGTATAGACAGCAACTGGCACAGAGAGAGAAGGAGGCTGTAAAGGTTTTCAATGCCGCCCCGCAACTTGTCTTTTCAACTTTTCTGAGCAGAATCCGTCACTTGCCAAGCACCGCCGCTACTGCTGCGGACAACAGTGTGTGGTTTGCTGAATGGCAGCCGAAAGCCGACACCAAGCATCTTAATCTGTGGACTGTGGTGTGTTTGGCAGCGCTGAGTGGTGCTGGAGTAAAAGTGTCTGGTGAGATTGCAGCATGAAAACTGCAACCAGAGGGACATCAATCACAGCATGAATTATAAAGGAGCTGCGCATTATCGCTGCCAACCTAAAAACAAGAGTGAAAAAGTAATCAATGCGTGACAAGAGAAGCCATGAATGATCAGCACGTGCCGAGTGAAAACGGCGAACCAAGAGAAAAGCTCTTAAAAAAGCTGTGAAACAATTAGAGAAAAAGCCTGCGGCACAAACATCTGACAATCACAGGGGGAGCTGCTGACGGCAAAAGAACGAGACCGTTACTGAAGAGTTGCCTTACATCCTTCCAACTTCTCTGAGTGCAGGTGAGGGAGAGAAGTGAGAGTGTGCTGGGACGTGACACCACACACACACACACACACACACACACACGCATGAGTGATCAACCGCAAACACACCGAGGTTTCAGTCACCAGTGGACCACCCCCCCCCAAAAATGCAACAGCGATACATTTCTGTTACAAACCACTGCTGCTGTGCTGAACAGCAGGACTGGGATTTGTAGTAGTTTTACTATTGACACAAACTGGAGCAGGGTACACACTGTGACATTGCTGTAACAACACCAGTGTATGGCTTCAAAGGGACCTGCTGCAGAAGAGAGCACCTGCTCGGATTATAAATCAACAGCCTTATTAATGAGGTGAGGACACAGATTAGCTCACTGAGAAACACGGCAGTGAGAGGAACACCAGAGCAGCAGCTGATTCAGCTACGACCAACATAAATGCAAGAGGAAGGTTCCCGGTTTGAAACCCTGTTCAACTGGGGTCTTTCTGTGTGGAGTTTGTATCTATATGCAGATAGAGGATAGTCTAATTGGAGACTTATAGGTATGCATGAGAGTTAACATGGTTCACTTGGAGGCAATCCTGGCGTTGATCCTGTGATACACTGATAGACTGTCAGGGTGTGCCCCGCCTCTCGCCCCAACGTCAGCTGGGATTGGCTCCAGCTCCCCAGCCACCCTCAATGGATAAGCAGTATAGATAATGGATGATATTTATATCCGTACCGTCAGTGTTATACTTTTTTGAATGAAGTGTATTTTTAGGTGCTGTTATGATTGCATGAAAGTGCAGATGAAAGTGTATATCCCTGCAAACAAACCTCCCTATCTGCACTGAGAGTCAAATCCTGAATGAACTGAACGAGTAAGCAATGCTGTTCCTAAGTCGGACTCATAAACAGATTTTTATATGGTAAATGGACTGCACTTATATTTCTTTATAGGCCTTTAGTCTAATCGATAATATCACTTTACACTTCATGGCATTCATCCATACACACACACTCACTCAAACACCGACAGTGCAACCATTAGGGATGATGGTTTGAAATGGTTTGAAACCTTTTGCCCGAGGACACTTCAGTATGCAGACTGGAGGTTTCAGGGATTGCACCACAAACCTTCCTACAAGTGGCCTGCACCACTTTCTGAACAACAGCCAGAAAGTGTCTCGCACCAAAACGTTTTCTGAGCTACCATTAAAGTATCTAGTGCTCTGAACAACACATGAATGCACCATAGAATTTTCAAGATTTTGCTAAAGGGCAGGTGGACCACAGTGGCATAAGAAACCCATCAAAACACCCACACCTATGGTTTTGACACGTGCCATTGTGGTTTGGCCCTTGTCAGTGGATCTGGATAGGCACTGTTGTTCCTCAGTGCCTCAGCCTGTCTGACTCAACTCTTCAAGTAGCTGCTTTGTCTCCCATTCGCCCCCACAGCACTTTACTAACTGTACTTTAACAACTTCAGCATTAAATGCACTTACATGATCCCTTAATCCCAGCAAATACCATGATGCAACCATATACCTGAACCATCCCTCTGATGGATTATCTATAGAAACAAGGTTTTAGTCTTTATAACCTGATTTTATTTACTCTTCATGTAAAAGGAGCACATTTTAAATCTAAAGGTGAAGATGTGTGAAGGTTAAGGTTCAAAAATACTATTTATGGTTAAGGTTGGTGGAAATTTATGTAAAGCTGTGTTTCGAACAAAAGTACCTGCAACTTTTAGTCACAGGAACTTTTTTCAAGGAACTAAAAGAAAGCCTTCAGAGATTTATTATTTCCACTAGTGACAAAACGGAATTCAAAACACCCAAAACGCTAAACATAAAGTAAGGAAACAGATTTTAGGAGCTAATGAAGAGATTGACTGTGAGTTGACTGAGCCCCTTTTTGAGGGGACTTAACTCAGACCCTGGTCCCTGTGGTGGAAAACAGAGTTCCTGCATAGGTTCCTGGTTCCTGGGGAAAGTTCCTGCAGTGGAAACACAGCTGAAGTCAATGTAATATCATGGAGACTGTGTGTGTGTGTGTGTGTGTGTGTGTGTGTGTGTGTGTGTGTGTGTGTGTGTGTGTGTGTGTGTGTGTGTGTGTGTGTGTGTGTGTGTGTGTGTGTGTGTGTGTGTGTGTGTGTTTTTTGCAAAACAAAGCAACAAACGAGTTGGTGCAACAACCGATAAGCATGAACCACACAGTAAACAAACAAGACGTGTGTCACGTGCTACCACAGATCATAACTGAGAACAGCAAACACACACACACCTAGAGTGAGTGCACAAAGTGTGGACCAATGACTGCGGCTGTGTCTGGGTCTGCCTTCCAACCTGTCTGACCAGTTTAGAAGCCAAACGACAGGCCCAAAGGGACTGGGAGTACTTTGTACTCATCAGACCATTGCCAAAAACACATTTTCATACTAACCACACAGCAGCAGGAGCAAATGTCATCGCTCAACATGCAGCATCACCCTGAAAGGCCAGAGTCAGTTTCACTTTACCTGCAACATGCAGTAAAAATAATTTTGAGCAACTCAATTTATCCTACAGAAGGAGACATAGCACTGTTGTTGTTTTTTTGCTTTTCTGCAAAACTAATCTCTCCTAATCCCATTTTTGTGTTTTATTTTATGTAATTATAAATAATCTGCACTAAGATCAACCTTACATACGTATTTTTTCTCAATCCACCAGCTTTTTACAATTTGAGAGACTCGGCCAATTGTGCAGTGTACTCGATGGGGAAATGGACACAGACCAACAATGGAATTAGCCTTCCTCCACAACTGTTGAATGCAGAGGCTCTAATTAATGCTGCTAAATGCTAAGTGGCCAAAAGAAAACAATAGCTGCTGGCTCGGTTTTTTGGAAGACTGCAGCAAAATAGCTGGAGTGAAGTATTTCCACAACAGCCTGGAAAGAAGTGTTCTCTTTCCTCACATGAACCAACTTTGCCTGAAATATAGATTCTGCTTTTCTGTGGGGGGCAAAAAAAAAGAAAAGAAAGAAGAGTGGCACTATGGGTATCCCTGCACCAGATCAAAGCCAGACAACAACATGATGGGTCTCATCCGTGAGAGTCAGGGGATTTGTTCAAAGAAGGCAGAAAGCAAGAGGGAGCAAGGGAGACGAGTGTAGGTATGCAAAGGAGGGAGGAAGAAAGAGAGAACCTGCTGACTCACTGTTATCATGAGGCTGAGGCACGCTGAGCCGCTGCTCGTGGAAAAAGCTCTGTGTCTCCCCTTCGGAAAGGACAAAGTGATGCTTCCCATCATGTGAAAGCTTTATGACTGAAATTGGGAAACAGAACAGTGGAATAAAACCGTCTCATGGCAAACGAATGGCTTCTCTTTCTCTCCTCTCACAACCGAGTGCAGACAGAATGATGCAATGTGAGGAAGGCAACAAATCGCCCAAAGCTGTGTGAGTAAAAACCAAAGCTAAAAATAAAGCCCTGATCAGACAGACGGCAACAGGATTGCAACTGGTTTGGGAAGAGATCCTGAGTAGAAGGAGGGAGGTGGACCAGATAACTGTGGACATTGCTGCTGGCAGTGGCCCCACTCACTATTGAAGCAGTGAGGCAATACGATGTTTGAGCCTGCACCGTAACAAGATTTTGACAGGACTGCAGTGGCTGCAGCATCCCTATGAGGCTCAGCACAATTCACACAAAACAAAAGCACAACGGCCACAATGAGAACTGTCGCTGGACTGAGCTGCTGTAATGTCGTGTGATCCTCTTTTGGTCAATCGAAACAAAGCTCATAAAAAGAGAGCGTGTAAAACAGAATAAGATTAGGTCTCTGTTCATTGGGTAAACAAACATAAAGCTGCAGTGCACTGGGCCACTGGAGAGCTGCGATTACAGCTGTTTCAGCCAACAATCAATATCACAGTGCTGCTCGCAAGTGATCAGCTCTCAGGTATGAGGTATGGTGTGTAAACAATCCATTTACTTATGGAAAGTTGTAAATACCAAGGTCTGTGTCGAAATTAATATTTAAAATGATACATGTGTTGTCCATGACAAACCCTAGGGACGTCCTTCTCTACTTGTCTCATTCAGAAGACAAGTTACATTTTTGACTTGGTGCTGGTTTAAGGGTTTAAGATATCCTTTCCCAACTTGCTCCCCAACCTCACCCAAGCATCCATCCAGCCACATCTCCCACGTACTTCACAACCAGTCCTAAAGGCTCCACGTACAGCCCCACCTCCCCTGGATACAGCCCCGCCTACACAGCCCGGCAATCAGCCCGGACAACGAGGAGAACAACCGTTGAGCCATGTGGGAGAAGGAAGGGCACCTGGAAAAGCCCTGTCACCACATAGTGGAATGGTGGATTGAGATGAGGGCATTCACCAGGAAGGGAAGGTCCAAAAAAGCAACTCAGTTGCATTATAGTAAATGTAAGATCCAGCATTTCTGAAGCTCTACTTACAATAGCAACTAACAGTCAGGATATGTTAGCCATTGTAGTTTGCTCTGTGTGGTGCAACAGCAAATCAAGCCCTCAAAGATGTCAGTCTTGCATCCAGCAAGACCCGTGGTTACTGGTGGTAAGAGTAGTTGTGTTCTAATAAAACAGGTTCATGGCATCAGAGGATTGAACCTCAGTTGTGCACCATAGCATCATCAAGTGTTTCAGCCTTGTAATCAATGATACAGGCCGAACCTGAGGCTAAAGGTAAATCTGACTGGCTACTGGCTTGTATGGCAGTACTATGAAAGCCTTGTGGCCCGCTCAGTAGATCAGACATCATTACCTCTATGCCTTTTTAAACTACACACTTTCCCATTATAGAACATAGGACAAGCTGGAGAATATCCCAAGTATGATTTAAAAGAGGAAAAAACAGACTGTGAAAGAAAGGCAAACATAGTTTCGTTTAAAAAAGGGTAATGCCTGGGGTAAGGAGATAGGGAATGCATTGTATCAGTGAAGGTCCACATTAGTAAAGAAGTACGTGTGTGTGTGTGTGTGTGTGTGTGTGTGTGTGTGTGTGTGTGTTTCTTTGTGTGCGTCATTTTTGGTGACTCGAGTGGAGTTCAGCAGACAGGAAGAGATGTGACCACGGTCACCAAGCTACAAAAACATGACGGGTCAAAGAACATTCAGCTCGGACAGCAGCACATGCAGACGCGCACGCATACAGACACACACACACACACACACACACACACACACACACACACACACACACACACACACACACACACACACACACACACACACACACACACACACACACACACACACACACACACACACACACACACACACACACACACACACACACACACACACACACACACACAAGGTACCTGTTGCATGCCTCTGCAGCATCAGGGTCACCCAACACATATTTGCATTATTCCATGCCAATGACAAGATACTGTAGCAGTACATACAAAATAAACTAAGATGGCCACTTGAAAATATTCTTCTCCTCTGGTCCTGTGTCATGAGGTGAAAGCAACAACTGCTCAGATTTTCCAGCGGAAAAGTCAATAAGAAATGGTTGAGTCAACTTGCAAGTACAGGGAGTGATTGGCTCCAATGAGACACAGAGGAGAGGAGGGCCGCTCAGCCAATAGAAGCCTCATGCATTCTCATTTGAATTGCAAATGGAGGTAGGCAGCATGCTGGGCTCTGAAATCCCAGCAGCACCCTGGGACATCGGAACTCACACACAAACACTAACATATACACGCTATAGCAGCGAGACTTTGTGTACATACAGTATAGGCTACACTACAAAGAATGAAGCCGTACAGAATCTTTAACTTTGATTCACTTCAGTGTGTCTGAACTCTGTGGGATCACAAATTTGTGCCGAAGCACTGATGAGCAAACAGTGGGGGGGAAACTGATGCTCATGCTGAGATGATGTAATGGCTTCCTGGCTGTTAGGAGGGGGAAGAAGCATCAGGTCATACTCAGTGGGGAGGCTCGCTGACACAGCAGGCTCAGGAGTGTGTCCTATGTTGACGACACTGATGCAGTGTGACAGCAGGTCTGGCAGCTGAGGCTGACAAAGTGTGTACCCTGGAGGAAGAGTGTGACCAAGTATCACGAGCCCACAGAGCGAAGGCCAGTATGCTGCAGAGGTGCTGAGCCAATGCTAGCACCTTAACAAACAAATACAAATGTGTCATGGTAGGCTGTGTTAAGAGTCAGACATGTCAAAAGACATTTTAAGGATAAAGCTTTGTAGGACTTTGCTGGAACTCAACAGCACGAACTCCGGAGAATGTTTCGTCTGGACGTTGTCCTAAGTTTGCTTTTCACATACTCAGGAGACGGCACAAGAGACATTTTCCGGACCGTGGTGCAGCATCCAGGAAGCAGGACATAACTGACGTATACATTTCGCTGCAGAGATGTTGTCTATCCAAGTTGACATCTTTGTCTCTGTCGTCTCTTTGCATGGCTTCACTTCTTCATCCTGAGATTTTTGTCTCCTTTTTGTGTTTTACAGTATTGCATCTGCCGTGTGTTAGAAATGTCATCAACGCGCCCACTCACTTGCGGCCTCCAGAGGATGTATCCTGGCTGTAGCCAGGAGGGGAGAAAGGTGAAACCATTTCCATACATGGACCTTTCAGAGTATGCAGGCGAAAAACAGACAAATATAAGATATATTCTCACATGGGCTCATTCGGACATTGTTAGGGGACTTGCTGGAGAAACTCCAGAGAATGTCCTAAACAAATGACTTGATGATTTGCGTTTTCACATACAGCCCCTCCACAGAATGTCAGGGGATTATTTGGAGTTCAATGCATGTCTGACAGCAGCTATAGAGACATTTAAGGTTGAAATAAAGTTGGAGCAAACTTGATGCACAGCCACAGAGAACAGTCGTAGCAAAGCATCCTGAAGTTGACTGACACATTGCTCTTCAGTACTGTATGTAATTCCACAAAACTAGTGGAAAGCAAGGAGGGGAGCAAAGGTGAAGCCATTTCCATACATGGACCTGTCTGAGCATGCAGGAGAAAAAAACGACAACAGTGCTGCTTCACCTCTGCTGCTAAATATCTCCACAGTCCTCAGCTGAAGTCTGTATTTTCACAACCTTTACACCGACAGCCTGAGTCACAGTGAGTTTACAAAAAAAAAAACATGAACTACAAATCAACTTGAGTTTGTGACAAAAGCAAAGCTCGACCACTTTGTGCCAGAGGTGCTGCTTTAGAGAGGGTGTGACGATGGCAGCATTGTGCAAGTCCTCCTGTTGGTGTGTATCAGTCAGTGTGGCCGTTGCATAATTACAGTGATGGGTGTGTGTGAATACAGTGACTAAGCTAATGGCATCCAGTTTGCCCTGACAGCAGCCTGACACACACACACACACACACACACACACACACACACACACACACACACACACACACACACACACACACACACACATATAGACACCAAACAGATGATTTCTGAAATCACAACTTTGAGGCACCTGGGGATTCCCAGATGAAAGTGTTGCTGTGTAGTGATAAGATCCTGCTTCTAAGTGTCACAGGCAGAGAGGGAGCAGGAGGAGCTCTGACCGCCTGGCTGCAGGTCGACAGATCTCTGCTGTCAGCCCTGACCGGAGCCACTGGGCCACAAAACCACGCTACAACTCGCGCCTGCTCCAGTCCCACGATATATGAGTCCTCCCCCGGTAGCGGTCGGCAAGCAAGTGGGCAAAGTCCGTGCGCGATATAAAATGATGGTGTGCTGAGGAGCTGCAGCTCGAACACGTACAAGCTTCGCTCACTGCAGCAGCCGAAACGCGCAGAGAGAATCATATCAACGCGCCGCAATCAGGGACGAATTATTACGCGTACAAATGAGAGACACCTCGACAATCCAAACCCCCACATTCAACAAATCGTTTGACACAGTCGATGCTGCGCTTATTCCGCCAGCAGCAAACTGGCAAGGGGAGCAAGGAAATATGAATATTTCAACATACCCTCCTGTCAGACAGGCTTCCAGGAGAGGACCATGGATGGTGCGCACCGAGAGGGGGAGGTTAGTCCTGCTCCTGCCGCCGCTCCGTGTTTATTCTCCGGGTTTAAGGGGAAGGGAGTGTGTCGGTGTGTAGAGCCGGCGAAAAGCCTAATGACAGAGGGAGGAGGAGGAGGAGGAGGAGGAGGAGAGAGAGAGAGAGAGAGAAAGAGGGAGGGACGCTGTCAGATGCAGGGAGGCAGGAGGCAGGAAGACGCACATGCACGCGTACAGTCAGTGTGTTTTCAGGGAGGAATGAATGCGTAAAGCCAGACAACAAAACACAAAAGCTGGTGTGGGTCCTGCAAAAATGTCCCTGTCCGTCAACAAGTTCTCAACATGAATACACATGCAGGGGAAATGCCAACAAGGTGACACAATCCTTCAGTGTTTCCACTGCAGCTGCATTAGGCCCATGTGTCAGGGACTGTTTGTCATGAAATAAGGCAACAACATGATACAACACCGTCACCACCATCAAAATGCTTTTACATTGTTGGTGAGCAAAGTGAAAACAGGGCATTTTGAAGCCAGCATCCCCTCTCTCCTGCTTTTTTTAATTAAATATTAAAGAGCCCTGCAACTACATCAGAGAGGCTGTTATTTCCTCCAGTGTCGTCAGGGTGGCACAATCCCTTTGATTTCATCACTTCAAGTCCAGTCTTTTTAACAACACACGGCCCTAGCCCCCCCTCACCTTAGCATACAGAGTTGATGGGATTTACTGGCACAAAGGCCAGTGCGCCCTGTGCCGCAGCACGGCTGCAAACACAAATGATGGGAACTCCTGTGTGGAGAGCAATAATGGGGAGGTATCAGTTCCCCATTGTGCCTGTGAGATAGACAAGGTGGCCTATTATTTTGAAAGGCACGCTGGGTTTGATATAATTAATTCACTGATCAGGGGTTTCTGTTGTTGATTGTATTAAAACGTGTCAGTGCCTCACAAAAGCAGGGCTTTATGTGTGACAAAGCTGTACAGTAATTATCCTAAGCCTCTGTACAAAACACAGAAGGTCACACAACCCTGTTAGCACTGCATGATAAGACAATGTCATTTCATTAGTATAGCAGGCCTATATAGCCAATGAATGGATAATTCCAGGGGCCTCAGAAACTTTAGGCTTATTGTGAGTCAACTACTTTGTGTTTTTGCTAAAATGGAATGAAACGTCACTAGTTTCACAGTGTACCATGCTACATTTCCTGATGGTTAGTTGTACCATTTAATGACCGTAATTACCGTGGTGATTTGGTTGTTACTGTAACAGCCTGAGCTGCTTGTGCTCTGAACATAGCTAGCAACTGTTAACATCCACTGTCACCAAATTGCATGCATTTAACTAATGCTGATATTTGGTCCACAGACATGTGGGTGTGACGTCTGTACTTAACACAACACGTTGTTGACCTACTCCTCTCTGCTCTGCTTGTATTATTGTGTTGTTATCTGATATGTCATCAATACATGACATCGACTTTGTTCACATATGGTTGATCTTACATGCATATGCTTTGTTAATAATGGTTGTGTTGTTTTACATGCACATTTGATTTACTTATTTAAAGGTTCAGTGTGTAGAATTCAGTGACAGCTAGTGGTGAAGTTGCATGTTGCAGCTGTATACCCCTCACCTCACCCTCCGCTTGCTTCCAAACATGAGAGAGAACCTGTGGTAGCCTTCCGTTGTCATAAAAACTCAAAAGGTGTTTAGTTTGTCCAGCCTGGGCTACTGTAAAAAACCTGGTGGCCTCCATAGAAAGGACCACCCCTCCCGATGTAAATATAAGGTATTTCGATGTAATGGGCTCATTCTAGGGTAAAGAAAACAACATTAGTACAATTTAGATGAAACACATTAGTAATAACATCCCTAGGATTATTTTATATTCAATTTCTGCCAATAGATCCCTTTCCCCTAAATTTTACACACTGAACCTTTTAAGGTTTCATTTAAACCAGCATTACAGGTCTTCATGGTAAAACAAAAAGCTTGTTGAGGAAGCTAAAGCCGTCCTTCCTTCATCAATGTTTGTTGCACATTTGATATAGTGTTGGTGTTTTCATATTCTTTTTATTGATAATAAAGTTACATATAAAAGTTGATGAAATTACTTCAGTTCGTGTATCCGTAAAAAAAAATTTTGGAATGGTGGACCAGTTTATAGGCCCGGGGCAAGGCTCGCTGTTAATGATCAGTAAATACTCCAAGCAGCAGCCTGTTGAAATCTAAGGTTTATGATGTTTTCTGTTTCTGCCTGTATTAAATAATGAATATGGGATGTGTGGTAGCGGAGGTGTTTTAAAGCCCCTTTGAGGCAGCTCCATCGACAAGTAATGCGTAAATTGATAAAAATGTTAAATCAACTTTCCCAACACTGAATACAACTCAGTAAAACCAGGGTCCGGTTATATCCAAGTGAGGAAAAACTGTTCTCACTTCAGAGGAGGTGGAAGGAACGTAGCTTCTAATCTACACATGGATGACAAAATGAAGGAAAAACTAACATCCTGGAGGCCCAGTCAACCCAACTGCACATCCATTCAGTGACCTCTGCTGCACTGTGCTGAAGCATCTGCATTGAACAGGGATGGGAAGTATTTATGACATATTTTGTATTTTATGAAGTGTTTTGGCTTATTGAGATCAGAACATTAAGGTTCAGAAAATTGATGATCCAGCAAGAAGCGAGACCCAAAGAAGAAGAAACACAAGGTGAGAAATTTGTTGGTTACCAGCTCCATCGATTTTTAGCATAAATTGCTACTATTCTTAACAGTTCCTGTTAGGTTTTGGTGTTTGTTTTAGTATCATAGGAGTGTTAGTAGCCCTCACAGTCAATGCTAGCTTGCTACTTTCAGCCTATGTTAAGCTTTCGTTGGTTGTGCACGGAAAAAAAACTGTAAACTGTTTCAGAGTTGTTGTACAAGGTTACTTTATAATGCCACGAGGTGGTTTGGAAACGCACACATGTTTTGTGCCTCATTGGCATTAACAACGTTGTGCTGCAAAGCCATGAAACAACAGGTTGTTATTCCATCTACCACTGGTGTTTGTTGTAGCTCACAACTTCTAAGTGTGTAACTTAGTGGGGGCTGTTTTATAACTCCGTGCTATTGAACAAGACTGCGTGGGTGCACGCCTCAAGGTCCTTCTCCCTCTTATGCTAGTCAGAGCGAGATTGAAGCATCGATAGGCAGTAGCCTATGAGGAGAGACATGAGTAAGAGAGAGGCAGATGAAGATGAGAAGAGGTTAGGGAGTTGAGCTGGTGTAAGTATGTATGCTGCACTTCTGAAACATTACGGACGTTTATATATATATATATATATTTTGATACACTTATAATTACAGTATCTGGTATTTTATTTCAAAATACATTTGGTGTATGTACTTTGCTCATCCCTGTTCACGCATTTATTCAGGGTTTTTCTTTGATTTTCAACCTGCAATCTGTACTGAACTGTACATGTGTGATTCTTTTCCCCCAGACAAGTTATAATAAGAAATATATTTAATTTGTATCATTTCATCACATTATTCTTATCACTTTAAAGGGCTTATTGAACTTATTGAATATAGCAGGTTTGTGCTTTGTGGGTGTCAAGGGCCCTTTATAGCAATTCTACTCCAAGGACATACGTGTATTGAAGTAGAATTATTCCTGTTTTGCTCTGGACATTTGTCTAAGCCAGCACGATCAATGTTCAAAATGCTCAATGCTATTTAAGCCAACAAAATCTAAATACATTTAGTGGTGAAGTATTTACCCATATCCCAACATTTTAATACACTTAGCATTGTAAATGTCAGAAATCAATAACTGTGTCAGTCTGCTTTGTCATCGTCTGCAGGAAACCATGGTGCAGGGGACTGTTCCACAGGGACGTGGTGACCAGGTCTTGAAAGACAGAGAAGCAGACAAACACATGGAAGTTGAAATAAATGCACAAAGCACAGTTATGATACAAAGTTGTGGGCAATTAGACATTAAAATGTGAATACGGTCAAGCTGTGCTACTGAAGCCAGCCACTGATTAGCTACTGACATTAACCCTTGTGTACTTCAGCTCTTTTCTCAAATCATTACACTATGAATTGCCTTTTTTTAAATTTATTTAAGAGTTTTTACGAGCATAAGTCCATGTGCACTTGTGTTTTAAATTTACCGTCAAGGGACAAATAAAGTATTTTGAAGTGAACTGAGTCATTCTTATAACATCATCATTTTATTTGTAGAAAAAAAATGTCAATCCCAGTTGAATCCCAGGTCTATTTGCTGCAGTGTTCCCATTCATCTCAGGTATCTTGCAGGTCAGGTCAGTTGTGCCTGCCTCAGTTACCCTTTGGGATTCTACCACAAGGTGGCGTCAAGGTGGAACATAAATTCTATTATTATGGTGGCTTTAAATTCTTGAGTATATACAGTAAGTATTCATGTATTTCACCCACTCACCTGTTTTAACCTGTCATTGTTGGGTCTGGTTACGGGTGCAACACAACTCTGGCCACACATCACCACACCCAGAGGCTTGAAACATTCAACCCATAGATTGTATATCAAGATGCACGATGCATCTTCACTTCCCCCAACAAAAATGAAGCTAGAATATCCTGTATATGGGTGCCGCCATCTTGCCCTCATTGGGAGTCTGCACAGTAGGAATCATGGTGTGGAGCCAGGGCATCGAGGTCCCACTGATACATGCACTCCACCAATGACAAGTCAGTCTCAACTGTTAACCATGAAAACCAAACTAACTGGAAAAAACGAACTACTGAACACACATCAGTGTGATAAGAAAAAATAACAGACGCTGTCTTTAAAGAAACATTTATTCAATGTGTACTTTGATCCATGTCTGATCCACTATAGCCCACTGCAGCCAGCCACCAGGGGCCGATCAAGATGACTCGGCTTCACTTTTTGGAGAGCTGTCATGTCGTCCAATAAGGTTCAACACTAATTTGTTGTAACATTTTTATGCCACAAAACTATAGCATCCATTTCAATGACGCTGTATTTGGAACTAATTGTCTGTTTATGACTCAGGATGAAGCAGGATTTCTTTGGCTCCAGGCAAACACTCACTTGGCAGGACACTGGACGCACTGCGGACAACAGAAACAGCTGAAACCACATAAATACCAGTCACGCATCATCTACTGTGTTATTACACATTTAATCCATCTTTCACTCAGCTTCAGGCCAGCTTGTTTCCATGTTTCCTAAAAATCTGAGCTGATGGATAATCTATGAGAGATGCTTTGGACTTTTTGTTATTCTGCTGGCATTTGCTATTACCTGCAGGTTGCTAATCAAGGACAGCGTGACCACTGCATGTTGTCGGGGATGTGCTGCTTACGGTGATGTTTTTAAATAGGATGGAATATCATAATTATTTCATCCACCTCATCTCCCTCGTCACCTGCACATGTTTTCTATCCCAGCAGGCAGTGGGTGGAAGGCAGGGAAGCACAAGTGGGTAGTGCACCACACAGCAAACACAAAGAGACACATGCACACATTCATACTGAAGGACACTGCAGAGTCTTTAGACTGACTTGAGAAATACTGAACTGAACTTGATATTTACTCTGAGGGATTAGGAAACTTACATCCATATAGTATGATTCCAGATTTGACTGGCACACTGGACAAGGATTTTACCTTTTAGTTCTATTTTAATACGGAAACAGGTACTTTGTTGGGACAGAAAAGGTTCTTATTGATCTTATAAAAGTTTTGGGCTCAGCCTTGAATGGTTTACTTTAACTGATGTGCCATTACATCCTCCAGCCAGCGCTCATGAGTTGGTGCTTTATTTTTCCACTGCAGAAGAATTATTGGTTGAGCAACCAGTGAAGTAACAACAGCATCTATAGCTTAGAGGTGATTTGAAGTCCTCGGGCAACACCCAGAATAAGGGAGGGGCTGGGACTGACAACCGTGCTGCATGAGAAGAATATTAAAAACCCAGGTCCAGAAATTCCACAAGTATATAGAGAAAATATTAGCTGCAGATGTGTGAATCACACATCCCTCTCTTTAAAAAAAAACGATTTGCCATTATACTGCCAGTCTGATAGAGCCGGTGAAAATCTCCAAACTGTAGCAGCCCATGCATGTTGCATATTGATGAAGAATGAACCCGACCACCTGCAATCTGCTGAGACGCTTTTTAATTTGTGAGCCCTTCATGTCGTGTGTGGAGGGAGATGCAGCTACGTCTTGTCACAGGAATCAGATTCAACAGCCGTTTGCTTTGGATCAGTGTTTTTCTATCCAGCTGCTCAAACTGTTTTCAGGTGGTACTATTTGATGTCCTCCGAGACTAAACATTTTCAATTTCATTATTAAATGTTTTTTTTAAAGCGTGCAGTGAATTAATTCTTCACTTTCCTGACAACACAATCTGTCTGAAAGCAGCCACAAGGCTGAAACAAAGCCCATCTGAGTAGGTTACAAGGATATCTCATTAACATTAAACATTGATGGACAGTAAATACATAAATAAACCATATGATGAGCAAAACAAATTCATTGCACTGCATATAAACACACCAGACTCACAAGCTACAAACTAAAGCCTTAAATATGGCCTTACAGTTCTGAGCTGCAGTTGGAACATTGGGTTGTCGGTTCATTATTTGTTCCTGTGTCACTACATATGTTATGCAAGTCATCAATAAATAAAGCTGTTGGGAAAAAAAGAAATAAAAGTGGCCATGAAATAAAGCCTCCTGTGGAAGATGCATGAAACATGAAAAAGAACTTTTCCATTACTGATTTAATAACTGAAGAAGAATTGGAAGATTTCCTTCATATTTTAAAAACAAATTTCTGGTTTATTCATACATTTTACACAATGTAGTCATGCAATTATTTATTTCATTATATATTGGTTTAAAAACAGTTTAAGTTTGCATACACCTCTGGAGTACATGGTGAAGGCTGCTGGGAGGATTGTTGAGTATTTCTCTCTCTTCAGTCTTTCTGCTCTGTTGTTTGGACTATCTGATGAATGCCAAATAAAAAAAAGTTAAATAAAATCGATAAGCTTTTCAATTGAGCTTTTTCCCAAATCCACCACTTTTTTCTCCCTGAAGGCAAATTTGTTGTGCTTTTTATCAGGTGTCTGCGCAGGCCAGGAATTAAATCTGCTGCACTTTCCACTGAGCCACCGTGCCCCCCTTGAATAGCTTCATCTCTACAGTGTATTAACTCCACTTGAGTATTTATTCATGCAGAATAACCCATAAAAGAGCTTTGTTTTCAGCAGCACCTGGGAAAATAACCCATTTTTTTCTATTATTCTCACTACCACCATTTAGCGCCTCGTCCATCTGTTTATGAAAAACAGTCACATTCCAAACAATACTCCTCCCTATGTGACAAAGTCTGGCGTGAAATGATAAAGTGGGCCCGTCCAAGTGATTTACACTGTTTTTGAAAAGACTCAGAGGAGAGCTGCAGCATCCTGTCTCTTCGCTGTCTGATCCCCCCCCCCCTGCTATCTATTGGCCAGGACACGGCTATTTCCTTCTCTTCATTTGTTCCAGCACCACATGACCTTTATTTGTGGCGGTGGAAGGTGCAAGGGCTAAAATGCAAACTTTAAGAAGGTAAAATTTCTAACTGCAACCCCTGCAGAATGAAAACGGAGTAAAACCAAAGAAGCTATTAATGGGACTTAAGTGTCGATGGATTGTGTTTGTAGAGGTTTAAAGGGTTTTAAACATCCAACGAAAGAAGGTGACGCTCATTCAAAATGATTGATGACATAATATTCAAACAAATGCGATTTTTTTTTCTTAACCCTTCAAAGGAAGCCCTCGACTGATAAGAATAAAGATCACAGCACATCCTTTGTGTTTTATATAAAATTACCCTCTTGACTCGTTATTAAACAGGCCACGAATGTTTTTTTAAATTCATGGTAATATTAAAAAGATTAACATTAACCTTGTCAAGGTTTGTAAACACTGGAGCATGATTTCATTTCTGCACTGTCAACCAGACGACTTAGCGATGCCCTAGTGTTGATATTTTCTATTTATTTGGGAGAGTAAAAATATCTGCATTTTTATTCGTATGCCATCTGTAGCCCTATCCGACATACTAGGGGTCAGAAGGGAACCCACCTGTCAAGCTCCGCCATGCATGTGCTGCCCAGACAGCTTCAATGATTGCAGACGGCAGCACAGCTCCCTTACAGCTGCACAGGAAACCAGCCGTGTCATCCTGAGCTTCACAACCCCCTGCCCACATCTGGTCATCACAACAATAACAAAAACAGCTCCCTGACAGGAACTCACACAACATCTTCACTATCAAGGGGCATCACGAGGCACCAAAAGAAAACCAATATTTCATATTTATCACAGACAGAAGATTGTCTTAAAAAAAGCAGAGGGACCATAACCAATCAACATCATATAAAACATATGTATATGTATATGTATATGTACAGCACTTTGGTCAACTCTGGTTGTTTTGAATGTGCTTTATAAATAAACAATATATATATATACATATAAAGCACACTTGATAAAAACACAAAATGGCTCAAAATAGGCAGATACAAGAATACTCAATATGTAAACATTATATTTTAACTACAATACCTAATGCAATCAGCCATATATCCTCTTTATGTCAATTGAATTAAGTTACATTGTATGAAGTTATAGTGTATAGTATAAGCAAACAGGTCAGTATTGTTAAGGTCTGGTCATGGTCTCTATATCATCAATCTGTCAATTTATACACATTGCTGCACAATTAATAAGTGTTTTAGTTATGACATTATACGTATGGACCATATTTTTACTCTGCAGTTCCCGCCTAATGAGGTTACTGAAGAATTGTCACATTGTGGAGAATTTGCTCCAAGAGATTTGTAAATATCCTCCTGTGTTCTCTTACAGAAGATCCCTCTCCCTCAGAGACATGTGGGCATTGTGAGCAATGTAATCAAACCTACAACTGCAAGAGCTTTAAACATCCATTTAAACAAAAGATTTCAAATGGCCAATTCAAAAATTGCAGCTCTACAAATAAAGTCTACATGGGGTCTGCCCTTGCAGTGAAGTCTACATATGGCACAAACCAAAAAGAGCCACGAAGGCCTGTTTCAGTCGCTGAGCACAGAAGAGCAATCAGAAGAGAACAGTAGGACCATGAGGTGCATACATTTTACCGTCTGCCCTTCGTTTCACTCCCTTTGAAACAGGAGCCCTCATCAGAGGAGGTGATATTCCAACATACATTTCCCAAAGCCAGATGTCTTGGAATTAAAGGCTTGATGCTATGATTCACACCGGCCTTAATGATGGATTTATTCTTAACCTGTTCTTATAACAATATTTTGATCTTAATCTACTACATACCTCGGTTGGAAGGGATCTTCACTTGATTGTCTTGTGTGCGTACCACCTTGCTAACAACGGTCATGCTCTGAAAAAAACTTGATGATGTTTAATAAAATCAAAAGTTTTACAGCTACTTTTTGGCGTGCTGCCTTTTGAACTTTTGAACAGATAGGATTTTTTAGGTTAAGCAACCAAATGGAATGTGCTCATGTTTCCCAATTACAGGCTAAGGAAGTGAGGCCTAACTCTTTCTTTTGTCTTTTGATTTTTTGATCCAGTTACTCAGATGTAGTTAGACTGTGTTGCACGCTACTTCATTTCAATATTTCTTGACTAAGCTTGTTTTCTGACACATTGTGTTCTCACAAACACAGTTGAATGGTCAGCATACAAAACAACACAAACTGCAAATCTGATTTCATTTACATAGAAGGAAAGGTAAGGTTCCTAAAAGGTGCTGTGGAATACCATATATGATCACTGCTGGATCTGATAAGGTGCCAGTGATATCTACACAATGAATGGTTATCTCAATAGTCCCAAATTTAAGACTGAATTATTTATTTAACACTACTCACTTAACTTACCTTTTATTGTGATGTATGATGAAAATACAATATTTTACCTGGTATGTATGAAAGTCCTGTGAAAGAGTTGTAAAAATTCTAACTTTACATTATATTTTTAGATTTTAAAACCTAATTGAAATGCACTCACAAAAATTTGAATTTTTAGCAAAGTGCACTCTGTACTGAGAAATTATATATATGCCCTTTTGTTCAGGGTATAGCCTGCACTTGAGGATACTGTCGACCAGTGTGCACTGAGTGGCTGATGGATGGAAATATATGTGGTCTGATGATTCACTGGCAAAAACCTCAAATGCAGCTCCATCCCTGATAAGTGCACACAAAAACACACACACACACACACACACACACACACACACACACACAAAAGAGAATACATGATGTAAGAGCTTCCCCAAACCATTGAGAGCTTTGTATAAACCTGCTAGTAGACAGACACAAGATAAATTCTAACAAATGTAAGCAGACAATGCAGTGTAACTAATGTAGGGTGTTTTCTCTTCCTCATTTTCATTAAAAGTCCATCAGGATAAGCTGTATTTTCTGATTGTCTTTTTCAGAAGATCATTTGACAAACAAATCACTAATGTTGTGTTGTCATTTAGATAATTGTAATTCACTGTATTCAGGGTTGAGACAAAACACTGCATCACGCATTCAGCTGGTACAAAATTCCATTCCTTGCCTGTTAAATTTCAGAAGACAAGATCATACCAGCCCTGTTTTAGCCTCTCTTCACTGGTTACCAGTCAGTTTTAGAATTGATTTTACTGATTACCTTTAAAGCCCTTCATGGCTCAGCCCCCAGCTACATTGCAGATTTGCTGCTACCCTATGAGCCAGAGCGCAGCCTCGGATCCTCAGGTTGGGCTTTTCCTGGCTGTTCCTGAGTCTTGACTTAATACTGAAGGTGACCGGGCTTTTGCAGTCAAGCCCCCTCAGCTCTGGAACTCACTGCCGGAGGATCTGAGACTTCAGAATCAGTGACATTCTATAAATCACTTCTTAAACATATCTTTTTAAAGAAGCCCTTTATTAATTCTAGCACAATGTTGGATTGCCAACATGTCTTATTTGTGCTATTATTGTTTATTGAATTCATATAGTTGGGTTCTTTCTTCATTTTCTTTGTCTTTGTTTCTTATCTATTGTTATGGTTTTTACTGTTGGATGGTTTATTCCATTCTATTTTCTGTATTATTTTAATTGCCTGCATTTATTTAACTTTGTCCTAAAATGTCTTAATCGCTGTTTATTCATGTAAAGCACTTTGCAATTTTGTGTGTGCATAAAGTGAAGCATAAATAATAATAATAATAATAATAATAATAATAATAATAATAATAATAATAATAATAATAATAATAATAATAATAATTTGTATTATTATAATCCTAACCCTATTATTGGTTGCTACGCTTATGTGAGATTTGAAACTTGGAGTCTAAAATTACATCAGACTTCAGTTATATTCTGGTAATTTAAGTTTCCTAGCCTTCATCTCTTTTGGTTTTGGGGCCAATTGTAGTGTTTCTGTCTCATCTTCATTCTAACTTCAAATACTATTGCTGATCCATTGAGTGATTATGGACAAGCAGGAAGTCAGGGAGCACAGTTCATCAAAGATGTATAATTGTGTATCCTCAGCATAACGTCATGTTTCCTGATGATATTATCTAGTGGAAGCATATATAATGAAAAAGAAGGGGTCCAAGACACTTTCTGTGTTCAACATCAGAAGTCATATTTGTTGGATTCATGAACTCTGAGGCTAACATGTAAATCTATTAACGCATGCATTCAATGTATATTCAGAAACACTTACGAGAGACCAATCCAGTGTTTCTTCTCTATGCATTTCAAAACCTCAGTGACTTTGTCATAGTTATAATTATTTTTATTTATTTTATATTTTATTTTATTTTATTTTATTTTATTTTATTTTATTTTATTTTATTTTATTTTATTTTATTTTATTTTATTTTATTTTATTTTATTTTAAGGTTTGTTTATTGTATTGTCAATTGAAACATCAGCAGGCACAGACTAAATGGCAGGAGAATAATAATTTTATTATCCAAAAAACAATTTTGTTCTATTCTTTTCATGATCTGATCCACAAAGTAACATTTGTTCTGGGGAGTTTCTGCTCTATTTGCTATTTTCATTCTTTAAAAAAATAAAAAGAAGTTGTTTCTCTGTCTACCTTACACATGTAAATCCATGATTTGCTCTCTTCTTGGCTCTGTTTTGCTTTAAAACCAATAAGTAGACTGGTTATTGTAAATGATCATAAACTCACCAGCCTGTCATTAACTTAGTCTGTCTGCAGTTAGGTGTAAAACAGGAAGTGTACACTGGACTACCTGCATATTTTCTGGATGCAAATTTTCAATGTGAACAAAGACCTTCTGTGTCTGACAACAAGGCTCATGAGAATGCAGTTTGTGGACCCACACAACACACTAACCTATGTTGAAACACTCACTAGATCTGAGATATTCTGCAGCTATAGGTGATAATTCTCTGTGGAATTATTCTTCGTTCATCGCTGCAAGGAGGTATTTGTTAGTCGTGGAGCTCAAGTAACCAATAGATGCAGTTTTATGGATAGATGTTGATTCTTCTCCAGTATGTCAGTGCACTCTCATATTAGACTCATACCTCCATACACCACTAAACACACATTACAAACTGGAAACTGATCAGCTCACTGTCACAGTGATGAGGTGCATGTAAGCCACAGACTCCTGTAACATTATCCTCACTGGGATGGATTGTAGAAATGCTTGGACTGACAAAGTGAAGTTGGATTTGATCTTGGAAAAAATAGGAAAAAAGAACCATATCTGTTTACAGATACAGGAATTCAGTATCCTTTAAACACTTTCCACTCCATTTCACTGCCACAGGAGATAACTAGAGCCCAGCATAGTGTCTAATATCTAAGATCAAAAAGCGTACATGTCTTGCAGTGGACTAAAAAGGCCCTAATGTGCGTGCCGCTGAGCATGAAGCCCTGTGGTCACAAGAAAACCCTCTGCCCTGCCTCCTCTTCTGCAAAACTCAAACAGATTTCAGAGATCATTGAACTTTCAAACACATGATAAATGGATGAGAAAACCCTGAATACAAAATTACATCTCCCAGCCTCCTTACGCTGCCTCACTGGGCTCATGCAGCAGCTCGTAGAAACGGAGATCCATAAGTCAAACACAGTTTAGAAAGTCACTGACTCATGAGCTGGCAGGTCGTTTGCTCTCTTCCTCTCCAAACTCTGCTTTTTCCTCTCAAAAATCTTTGACATCACCATTTCTATGTTTCAATGACTTTGATTTTAAAACACACATTTCAAGAAGATATGTGACATTGTTTTACTGAAACAGACATATTTCCGGTTCGGTTGGCTCTGGAAATGATTTTACAGCTTGCAGTGTTTTGGCCACAGAGGGAAGACTAACAGTGTACGGAGCAGAGGGCATGGATGGGTGCCCAGGGCCCACAGCTGCGTGGTGCTGGGGCACAGACAGCCCTTCTCTCTGGGGCACATTGCTCCTTTTATGCCCAACACACTGAACCATTGATCTGAGGCTCCGTCATCTCCGCTGCACCAACACAGCTCAGGTCAGCACAGACTCCTGCAGGGCTCAGAGGACTGGCTATCAGACAACATCTCCACGCAGACAGTCATTTACTTAAAAGCCCTGTCAAAGCCCTGAGTTACTGGGGAAGTGACATTTTTAAATGTTATCAAGGTAACTTCAAAGACTTTCCGACATACAACCTTTGAAAGGTAGTTTAGCAACCGTTCACAAATTAGGGAACCAAATACTAAATGATTTATTATCATGAAAAATGAATACTGTATATGTTTGATTAAATATGGCCAATTCAATGAAACTCATAAACACATTTTGCCTGCTGAATTTGCGCACCACTGAATATGCCAATATGTTATGATGGATTATGATCTAAAATGTGTTAAGACTCAACACAAGTCTTCTTACATTCATAAGAGTGTGGTCACTACAGTGTTTTTGCTGTGCAAATTAATTCACCCACACTCCACAGTAAGCAGAAGCTGTTGCCAGCTTGAAAAATCCACACCTACAATGTGAGCATGTCTGTCAAGTTTACATCTGACAGTTCAGACTCTAAAGCTGCTATCACCTATGTTTGTATATTAGCAGAGGAGGTTGTAAAGAAGAAATTTGTGCTATCAAGCCTATAGATAACTTGAATGTGATTCCAACTAGTTTTGCAATAATACTGCCGACAAACTAACAAACAAACTAGAAGGGCACTCGGAGAGCACATACCCGTGCCAAGGCTAACACTCTATCGCACCATGTCAAAGAAAGTCATTAAAAACATCTTTGATCAGCCATTTTATCCAGATCCAGTCAAATTCAATTGTTTTTGAGTAGTCCTGCTAACTAGGAAACTAGCCAATAAACAAACAATGAAAACATAACTTTCTAGACAGAGGTAACAAACCAACAAACTAACAATAGACATAAACTCCTCAGACAAAGACAGAGTAATTGTGGAGAGTTTAGCAGCTAAAAGGCCAGATATTTCCATTCAGGAGTTTGATGCAAATAGTAATGTTGCTCCTTATCAGCTGCATGTTTACATCGTCAACTGTTTGATAGCAAGTTGGCCATATCAAAGTTTAAGATGAAGATGTCAGTGTGGTTTTGTGAGCTTGCTTCATTGTCTCCGAGTGGCCAAAAAGTCAAGTACTGCAGATTTATCTGAGAAGAGAGACGGTTACAGTTAGTGATGGTAAACATGCATTTCGGAGTCATAATTGTACAGCTTCTTTTCACAGGCTTCAAGCATTAAATTAGGAATTTGACATATTTTCTGTTATTTTCCTCACGTTTTGCTCCTTTCTCATCTTTATAGCATCATGTAAATAATTTAATTCATACTCATTAGAATTATGGACATTTGAATGTACATAAGTGTGATAAGAACTACTTAAAATAACAGGAACCATCTTTGAGTATATTTATTTGCTGTGGACTGAAGTTTTTAGTTTAGCTCATGTCTGCTATTTTTGAGGGGGCTGGGGTTTATAACCTTTACTGCAGCCAGCCACCAGGGGGTGATCAAGACATCTTGGCTTTACTTTTAAGAGCTGTCATGTTGTCCATCTTTATTTACACTCAATAATCAGAAAGAAGCAACCATATATATCCTGGAAACCGATGTGTTGCATATTGACAGACACAGAGCATTCGGCTGTTACTGACGGCCTTGTTCCCAAACATGAACACACTGTGGGTTAAATGAATAAAGATATCCTGAGGCGACATAACGTGAAGCCCTGTAACCACATCATGGATTCAAAATGAGAATATTATTGATGACAGCTTTACAGAAAATCAATGTTAACTGGTGTCTGCATAGATGTTAATAGGCCTCTGTATTCACTGTGAAAGTTCATATGGCAAACCGTCAAAATCTTAAGTGGGTCAATTCTCTACAGGGCAGAGTTAGTCCAAAATATAACCAATAAAGAAACAATCTTGTCTCTTTCTTCATGTGTCTCATGTGGTCAGCTATGCACTCTGCCAGCCCACAAGTTGGCTGATTGATATTCACTGCACTTCTCTGCTGGCTGATGCACTGACCGGTTTACAAGAAGTCTGTCAATACACGACTGAGGCTCTTTTATGAGTCTGGAAAGTCATTTCTCTAATTCCACAATTTGCCGTCGTGCGGCACCCTTCACTACCGTCTTTGGCATTAGTTCGCTTTGATTAAGCACAACCATTTTCCTTTGATACACACAGCGTCTCATGATGTTTTAAACTAATGAAACTGAGATCTACACATTTAGGTGTAGTTAATTCAGATTTTGCTGCCACTGCCAAGATATAAACATGAATAGAACATTTGCCTCATGCTAATGTAACATGCTAGCAAGATGCCCACAGCAAGTGATAAAATATTAACTGACCAACATGTTGCAAGAGCATATTCAATCTGAGCAACATTCATTTTGAATATATAATTCACATATGTGCATTATAAAAGATCCACTACATTCAACACAAACTCAGTGGAAGCTTTGGCTTTACAAATGAAAACCACGACCAAATATAAATTTGTTGCAGAATTATCACAGAACCCTGTGCACCATATAGATAAGTGGTTCCCAAACTGGATACGCCTTTAGGAAAGGTCGAGGGTGACCCACAGATACGTTTTTCATAGCATTTCATCAGACAGAAAACAAGGGAACATTTGCATTAACCATATTTTCATTTGATGATTTCAAAAGTTTTAAACTGGAGGTTTTTAAACTCATCATTATAAATATGCTGTTTTATGCTGCAGCAAGTGACGACAGCTCATGGTCGTCAAAGTTATGCAACTTCATCAGAAGTCAGAAATAATGACTGTTGGAGCATTAATGGATTTTTCTCCATCAATAGCAGCCGAACAAACGCTGCTCAATTAGATGGTGTTGTGAGAGGAGTGCACACCTGAAAGCTTCATTTCCAGGAAAAACTGTCACATACCAGACAGGAGAGAGGAAACTCAATTCACAACAACATCTTGGAACCAGAAAATATACAGAAAAATCCATGCGATTCAGAAAATGACTAAATCAATACATGATGCCATGGGTGTGCTTTTTAAATCCTGAATGAACAAGTAGACAAGTGTTGTGGTTTTAAAAGGAACCAACAAGGAGTCATGTGACTGATATGAAGAACGTCCAAGAAGGTCTGAGGTTGTACGGAGGAAGAAATGCTGATGTGCTGATCTGCTGAAAGTCTCCTTGTTGTAGATTTTCATCATGATAGCGATGCATCAATGGCTCAACAATTATTGGATGGAATGCCATGAAACTCTGTACGGATATCCACCATCCCCATGCGACAATGTGGAATGTGTCACAAACATAAATATAAAACCTGTTTCAGAGTCAATCACTCAAAGCGTTTCTGTTGACTGAATCCATTCATTTGTTTGAATAAGGTTTTTATTATAGTGTTAATTCTCAAACACTAGCTTGTTAACGTCGCTATAACCTGTGACTGTCTAGACTCTTTGACGCCAGTTGAGAACGCACTGGCGTCATCAGGCTCCTCCATAAACTGGATCTGGAACAGAGAAAAATGAAGATATGAGACATGAAATATTAATCAGATGTGGTGTTAAGTCATCAAAGACCTGGGCCGTACTGAGAGGCTGCTGTGTGCAGTTCACTGACGCCCCGCTGCATCATTTCAGGAAACAGAGTCATTAACGTAAGAGGTTGCCGAATGAGACCCTTCAATTCCCCCTGCCTCAGTGTTTTCCTCCACCCTTGACTTCTGATAACTCACTAAACAGTGGAATGAAATGGAATCAAATCATCTGTCATTTTTATTGGTCTCTTTACCGCTGAGTTAATCATTCTTTCACACAAGAACTTTTTGCTATGAGAGTGTAGATGATGCGTTTCTCATATACTCGCAGTGAATAAGGTGTTATACTGCTATATATATTAGTATATACTGTTCCCACAAATACTGACCAGTGGCCTGACACAATAATGCAGGGATTTGTAGTTTTATATCTTTTTATCTTAAGAAGTGACCTGAACTTAACATTAACAGACCGGCTTCTGACAGTGTGACCACAAGGTGCTCATGCCATCTGTCTCTGACTGCCTGAGCATTTCAAACGTGTCATGCCCTTGGTTTACCCTTTCATTTCATTAATTCCTGCAAAATAAAAATAAAAAAGCTCTTTCCAAGGCTGTGACCAAACTTACAAATGTTAAATATGTTTTATTCATTTTAACTGCTCGTTTAAAAGATGCCAGATGAGCAGCAGTCAATATTTTCTTGTACCAAAACCTATTCAGCTCATTTGACTGTGCACTGCAGCGACAACTTAATGATCCACTTTATAAACTCATTTGTTAATTTATTTCAACATATTGATTCAATGTTTTCAAGGCCTGTATTTGTATTCTCCTGATGGTTTACTAATTATATTTCTAACTGGATGAGGAAGCAAACAGGTTAGTAAGGAAAATGAGTTCTGCACCCAGTCACTGCTCAACCATGTATTTATATTGAAATATATGAGTATTAAAAATGAATTAGATGTCGGGTCTATAAAACAGCTCCCTTATGGTCTGTGTGTGTCAGCAGCTCGATACGTCACGTTGATGATGTTGCATGGTTGAGTTCTGGACCTGCACTTTGCAAACGGTCACGTGATCACAAGCGATAACTGCTGACTTTAATCATTACTATAACCTTAACGTCTTCCTGGAACAGCTTGTGTGCTGTGATAGAGAAACTAGATGGTGTAGCAAGGTCAAAATTAAATAAAGCAATACAGACAAAATAAGAAGAAACAAATACAGATAAAATGCATATGATATTTTTAAATGATCTAATAAAATTCAAACCTCATCATGGAACTGTAGGTTATTTTGTGTCTCATTCCAGCTGCTATTTCAAAATGTCATTTTTTCATGACAATTTTATATCAGGAAGCCACTTTTCATCCCTAAATCTTTACCTATTAAATACCACAAATAGGGCTCTGGATCGCCATATAAATTAAATGAGGACGTCCCACACACCCACACATGCTACAACACACAGATTCTATTTCCACAACCCACTCTAAATGAAATACAGTTCAACTGCAGCTAGAGTTTCAATGAATTTGCAGAAATCCTTCCAACATGATTCATAATCAATTCTGAGAAATGAGAAGTATATTAGGGGTAAACACTGAGGCAAATTTGAAGGTGAAATAAGTATCTAAAATTATTCTCTGCTAGGCTGATTCAAATGAAAAGGATCTTTGTTTAAAGTTAGAAGGCCCTGAAGACAATAACAGTAACATGTTAGGGGGATGGTCTCAGCAGTTCCTGGAAAAAGCCAAAAGCAGTTGCTTTTTTTCTAATATGCAGTGTATTAGAAATGAAAGGGTCCACCCCCTGCTGAGTGAAGCAATATGTCGAAGCTGGTATGAGGTCCTGGATTTGTATCTTGACACAGATTGATGCTGCCATCCTGCCTTCAGCCTCAAGGGGGCAGGAGAGCACCACTTCTGTATGCAAATTAATGAGGAACACCAGTTTGACCTTTAAAGAAAATGATTTCAGAGAGATCTAGATCCTTATTGTAAATTTATATGAAAATGGTATCATTGAATTTCAGTGCATGTAAAAGTTCATCTCCCCTAATTAAATCCTCCCTAGTGATTCTACTGTTCTTTATGGTGTCGGTGTGCAGCAGTAAGACAAGTTTAAACTGAGTGGAAAGGACAGAAAGGAAAAAGGCTCTGTGTTGCAGGTCTGAGTGTGGACTGCCTGGAGGCAGGAGCAGAGGAGAACGTGATGAGGACACTGAACTCTGACTGAACTCCTCCTCACACTCACTCCTCCACCTCCTCTGTAGAAAGATGCTGCAGAGCTTATCAGCCTCCCCCAACAATGTAGTCTAAGGTGATCACAAAGCTCTGTTAGTGCCGACTTCCATCACAGTCGACAATGCTGTGTGTCCGAAATGGCCTCAGCGAGCAAGAGAGATTGAGTTAGTGTGTGTTCACTTATGTTTGTTACCTCTTTAGACCTTTCCCAGCATGAACACTGACCTTCTCAGCACCGGTAGACCTCATGGGAACCAAAGCTCAGTGGTCCTGGTTAAGGTTAGTGGTCAGATGTGAATTGTGGTCAGGTTAAGGTAAAGAGAAGAAATAAATGGCACCCATTTCCTATTTTATTCCATGACCTGGGACCTGATGACATGTGATTGCTGAATAATACATATGCATTTCAATAACTCAGAGTTGGATCTAGGTTACATAATGAAATGTACCAATACCAGCTCCTCTAAAGCTAGCTCCTGTTTTGTTTTTATTAGAACTTTAGATCTATGCTAAGCTAAGCTAAGTTAACCATCTAATGACTAAAGCTTCAAATTTAAAAGACACATGGGAGATGACAAAGGAGAAAAAGGACCAGAAACACATAAACAATTACAAGCACGACAATGAATGGTTTGTAATCCTGTTAGCAGACATAAGGGCTGTTGTTAATGTACATTGATGCACAGTATTTGCCAAAACATATTGTATATTATTCTTACTGTGTTTTATTTTTCATTATCTATACAACATCATCCACTGATCCACTGATGCACTGATGAGTTATTGTAGAAGAAAAACATTTTTATCTACTTGCAATTGTCAGGAACCATGTTTAAATACTACTTTTAAATGTAATAATGTGGGTTTAAGTAAAGTTGTATGATACACGTAGCCTACTGCAAAATAGCTCATCCAATTATATTTTACAGTGAAGATTTGCCCTTATCAGTGACAGAGGCTGTTATGTTTGTTTCATTTAATGCCTTCCACTTTATTCCTATGTCTAAATAACATTCATTCATTGATTAGTTATACTACCTAAACTTTGTTGGGTACAAGCTATGGGCCATTTAATCTAAACTGCATGTCTTTGGATTGTGGAAGGAAGCTGAAGTACCGTGGCATGGCTGGGCAGCAGGTCCAGCCCTTGATAACCCTACATAGCCGACGGTAGTAAATAGCACTGGCTGAGTGTGCAAATGAACCTTTGATTTCTATCAAACACATAGTCCTGAAGGAAGGAGATTGGAGCACTGAAGGAAACGGGCAGTGTTAAATGTCCTGGAACTGAAAATCTGCTAATGGTTTGTTTTTAGTTTATTTGCTTGGGTTTGGCTGCAGTGAAGCTGCCAGCAGCAAAGAGCAGCAATTATATGAGCAGAAGTTGCACAATTGGCTTAATTAGTGGGAACACAAAGAGGAGTAAACACAGAAGAACAGTAAAGGTAGAAGTTGTTGAAACAGTCGCCTGTGTACAGTTAGCATGCCCCCCCACACACACACACACACACACACACACACACATACAGGCTGACCTGTATAAGCAAACAGTAAACATAGTAAATGCTGATGTGATTATAAAACAGTAACAAGTGGTGACTGTGAAACCCATGATGAACCCTGATGTTCTTAAAGTACCTAATAGGACTCAAGTGAGGATCATGGTTTGTGTTCTTCTGGCCACTAGATGTCACTAGAGCTTATTTAGGCCCGTCTACATTTTTCTTCAATGATGATTCACACTATGACAATCGCAGTTCTTAGTGTTGGAGCTTGAAATGAATTTGTGACACCCAACAAGAATTTAAACTGAACTCAAAGAAGATCAGTCAGGACATTGATTAAGTAATAATAGATTCTTAATAAATAATGCTTCTTGATCATAAAGACAAACTTTTGCTGCAGTGAAGGTTCACTTTCACACTTTCAGAGCATGTAACTGAATATTTCTTTGTATCTTTTCATCATAGTTCTTGTCAGTTCAGTGTGATGTTTCAGGCAAGGGAAGGAATCAACACTACCTGTCCTTTGTGATTCAGTTTGCGATATATGAACTACAATTATTGAAAACAGTACAGCAATACAGTCCTCTATAAATACACATTAAGTTCAATATGAATTTGTGGTATCCTCAATCATCCTTCGATTATCAAGATCATGAGGACTTCAGTCGTGAGCTGCTTATTGAAGAGACCCCCACCCCATCTTAGAAGAGGAACCATAACCTAAATATCCAAGTGCTAAAAACAGATCATCTGGATTGGTTGAGTTTCTTGAAGATGTTTCAGCTCTCATCCAAGAGGCTTCTTCAGTTCTAACTGACTGCTGGGAGTCCCAGGTGTTTAACTTGTACGGTTGTTACCTGAGAGGTTGGACTCACCCTGCTGTTGGTTTCATTGGGAGTCGTTGTGGGTTGTTGACCCACCCACCCCCTGTGAGTCATGTGTCCTAAAGTGTGAGTTGTATTGAAACTTCCTGGAGATGGCAGTCAGGACTGTATTGTATATGGCAGATCGGTGGTGTCTTAGACCTCCTACTCTGTTCAGAGATGGTTTCTCTACATTGATGCAGATGGCTTCCTTCACTCAAATCAACTGACTAAACATTTAATTCATTCATTCATTTATTTGATTTTGTGCTGTGTTTTCCTAAAATCCTCATGACGTCATCACCACAAACCGAGCAGGAACATGCAAGCAGGGGGAGTGGGGGAAATGCACATGGGTCACATGACACAGAAGCAAACACAGAAACGTTTTTAGCTCATGCACCAGCTAAGCATTATTATCCAGTTTGCGTATAATATACAAACAACACTCAGATAAACAGGGATTCCTCAATGCTGCTCTCTTGTGATTTTGAAGGGTTTGCATGGGAGCAGATTAGCGAGGCAGATTAGCGAGGCATTCAACAGTTACATCATTTACAAATGTCCTTATTGTTGCAATCAGAAATTGTCCCCCAGTCGAGTCCAGTTCCTGATTAACTAAGTGAATTAGAGGTCATGTGTCTTTAGTTCCTCTTTCACTCTTTCACTTGGCAGTCATTCTGACACACCAGCAGAAAGCGCCTGGTCCTGACAAACTGCTGCTTCAGGTAAGAGTATGGAGCCACATTTAGTTTAGTTTGTGGAGATTCTGTAAGATTGAGGTCTTTAAATATATACATTTGACTGATAAACAGATTGCTTGTATTAAGGGGATTAGTAGCAACATGTTTCTCATGTATAGAGAAAAATGGTCAGTTGATATATGGATATATGGCATAAACCATATTTACGAACCTACCGTCTTATAAAGAACAGATATAATGTAGAACCTTTTGTGACGTATAATGAAGACTAAAGACAAAGATCCTAATGTGCACAGCTACGTTCAGGAACATCAGCCCTGCATGGATCTCTTCATGTTTAATGCCACTCCTCATTCTTGCTCGATGTGTGAACTCTGACAAATAAAGAATGAGTCAAATATTTAGTTTTACTGTTTATGAGGACATGAGGGTTCTTCTTTTTTGGCAAAATGTCCTCTACTTTGGTTGGATGATTATGAGACTTGAGTTGCGCTTCAGGAAGGGAGGTTTTGCTACAGCAGGTTTTATTTGCAACACTCAGGAAACAAGAAGATTTATTTTGGGCACGACAGAGCTAAAAAATTATTGAAGGGCTGCTGTGACTTAACTTTAGGTGTCCGATAAACCCATGAGGGTTGGGCACTGTGTGCCAGAAGGCCTTTAACATGAGTTGACTAAAGGATTGATTTGTTTGGTGGGAGGGATGTGCTTCTCCACATCTGCTTCAGTTGCAGTATAAGTGTATAAGAAACATTGTACCTGTACAATGTTTCTTTTAATGAAGCGCTTTGTTCTGCTTGATTTGACAAGCAAACTATTTAGCAAGTGATACATGTGCATTATTATTATTATTATTATTATTATTATTATTATTATTATTATTATTATTATTATTATATTATTATTATATGTGTATACATGTAAATTGTGTCATTATTGACTATCACACATTTATCTAATAATCTGTGCATTGACAATGTCAGAGTTTCTGGTGTTTTGGGATGTACTGTACATTTAGATGGAATATGTATGTAACTGCTTTGGCTGGATCACGACCTGATATCTTGGTATGTGGAAGTGTTTTTGTTTTCAGCAGTGAACTGTGGCCTCTCTTTGATTAACAGCTCTCTAACACAGTTTTGAAGGGATGTCATGACCTACTGTTTATCTAAAAGCATGAAATTAAACAGTTTAACCTCTACTACACCTCTCACCCACATGGAACCAGCTTTCAGAGCTTCTCACTGTCACACAATGATTTTTTTCTATTTAATCTATTATTCAGTCTGTTTTCTGTCTCTTTCTTAAATGACTGATGGAGCCTCTGATCAGGGGCCAATGTCATGTGACAGTTGAGTTTTAAAGTCACAGCATCCCAGTATGTGCTGATACTTGTGTATTACAGCTGTGTCTTATCATGCAGATTCATGCAAGTACATCTTCCAGATGTGAAACTTATTTAACATTGTGACATGATGCAGAAAATCACACTTGAAATGTGGAAAAATGTCGAACTTGGGCTTTAATGATCTTGACCTAATTAGATAAAACTCCTCTTGTCTGCTGACTTGTGAGCAGTCATGTGGTTTGTTCTGCAGCTCTGACAGTCGGCTCTTTCACAGGCCAGAGTCATGAACACAAAGCAGTGGTGGAAACTAAAATACATTTGATCCTTTAGGTGCTTCAACACAATAACTTAAAAATGAAATTTGGATATTTGCTTGTATTGTAGTATTGTTGTGTTGGTATATTAACAAAAAAATCTGAGTACTCCTCCCACCACCGACCCAATGACGCTTCACTAATCAAGTTAAGTGTCTTCAAATAGCTCAGAAAATAACACACAATAAACTAATAGGCAGCCGATTGTGTCGATTATATTTATCATAGAGAATAAATGTTGGAATTAGTTAAAGCAGAAATAGCTTTGCCTCAAGAAGAAGCCACTGAGGTAAATAAAGAATGTTATGATATGATCCTCATCTGTGAAAGGATTCAGTAGAGAATGAGGAAGCAACTTGGAGTATAAAATATAAATAGAAAGTTGAATTTATTGCAGTTCTAGCTCTGCTCACAGAACAGCAGATATGTCGACCACACAAAGGCATAATCTGTCGAATTTATGAGGCAGCTTGATACAAAAAAGAATTTGATGCTGATCTTGTCCTCTCATCTCAAAACAGTCACCATGTCCCTGCACTGTCGGCTCATTCTGGTGGTTGTCATCGCTGTGACCTCAGCCGTCGATCCTGGGGTAAAGGTCAAGCTAACAGCAAAAGGCCTTGAATATGGTAATGTTTGCAAAAGTTTCCTGTTTTTTTATTTTGAAAACATAGATCTGCACAGAGTTTCATCATTGAAAATGTTCTTTCCTTTTCATAGGCAGACAACTGGGCATGGCTTCAATCGAGCAGAAACTCAAGGCTATCAAAGTCCCAGATATTTCAGGGAAGCAGAAAGTGTCTCCCATCGGCAAAGTCGAGTACAGCTTGTCACAGTAAGCTCTGCTCAACAGTCAGCACTCCTTTTCTGTCTGAAAATGTTTTTTAAACCTTCACAAACCAGCATTTTGTTGATTCCAGGATGAAAATAGTGAAAGTGGGATTACCCAAGTCTGCAGTGGATCTTGTGCCGGGGACTGGCGTCAAACTGTCCATCGCTAACGCCTTCATCAGTCTGCATGGAAACTGGAGGGTCAAGTTTCTCCGGATAATGTGAGTGAGAAAACATCTCCTGCTTGAACAGTTAAATCCATTTTGTGATATTTCTGCTGCAACAGGGTCTCCTCTCTCTCTCGCTCTCAACAGAAAGGACAGTGGCTCATTTGACCTGAATGTGAACGGACTCACTATCACTACAAGCATCGCCATCAAGAGGGACGAGACAGGCCGGCCGACAGTCAGCGTTGTCTCCTGTGCGGCCACTGTGGGCAGCGCCAGCATCAAATTCCACGGAGGAGCCAGGTAAATTAAACCCTGCTGTGCAGTATTGTTGGAACCATTTGAGGGAATGACTGTGATTGATTGTTCTCCAGTTTGTGCTGCCATGCTTTGTTCACTGCACACATAACTCCTGTGGTTGCTGTTTCTTTCAGTTGGCTGTACAATCTTTTCAAGAACTTCATCGATAAGGCTTTGAGAAATGCAATGCAGAAACAGGTGAGGGGACCCCAGCCTGATTCCCACTCGTTTCTGAAGACCACCCTCCTTCTCTGAGGTCATATTCAGTATCTCACTTCACCACTAGATGTCCTCGTGACAGCAGCTATTATGGTCCTAACTAGGAAACTCCAGTGAAGACTTGTTGACAAAGTTTACTGGTGATTTCCTTAACCACAAACCCAGCCCCAAATATTGGTGTAGTCATGACTCAGACCTGGACTTTACCAGCAACATTAACACAATTACAAAGACAGCATAATACCACCTTAAGAACATGTCAGTAGAATTTAGAAAAACTTGTCCATGCATTTATCTTCAGCTGACTTAACTATTATAATGCTGTGTTAACAGGTCTCTTTAAAAAATAGACCATAAAGCTGCAGCTAATTGAAAACGCTGCTGCTCGAGTCCTCACTAACATCAAGAAAGTGGATCATGTCACTCCAGTTCTGAGATCTTTACACTGGCTCCCTGTCTGGCAAATAACTGACTTCAAAATATTAGCATGGTTTAGGGTCATAAACAATTCTGGATCTCCTGCTACGTTATGAACCATCCAGACCTCTCAGGTCGTCTGGAACAGGTCTGCTTTCTGTCCCCAGAGTCAAAATCAAGGCTGAACACCACAGCCTTTTATTAAATCAAATAATTACTCACTTCTTACACTGCCCCGTTACTTTCACTCTGTTCTTCTTATTTTATATTTTACATTCTCTACGTAACTCTTTAATTCCATTTTAAATTCTTTTTTTGCCATTTGTTGCTTTTACAATTTGTCACAATGCCTTTAATATTTTATGTAGAGCACTCTGAATTGCTTTGTTGTTGAACTATGTTCTACAAATAACCCGAAAAGAGGGGTGAGGTTGACACTGTTGCTATGGATGACATCATGTTTCACCAATGGACCTACTGAGTATGTCCAATAAAATAATGCAGAAATGCAAGAGAAAGTCCTGCATTAAACTACTACACATATTGGATCAATGTACTTTAAGTATTGGGAGTAACAGCTTTTCCTGCAGTTAAATGGCTCGTGTGAGTGACACATGACATTAGATTGTTATCACTGATGCATTTGTGTGTAATCTGCATCCGTCTGTTCTTTATGGTTGCAGATCTGCCCTCTGGTGGCTGATGCAGTAACTGATTTGAACCCTCATTTGAAAACACTCAATGGTAAAGCATTCCATGTGAAAACAACATGCACCAAACCTGTTGATGTAAACAAAATGCTGAATATACAAGTGACCCTCTTCTTCACTCTAGTTGTAGCCAAGGTGGACAAGTATGCAGAGATCGAATACTCCATGGTGTCATCGCCCACAGTTTCACAGGCTTCAATAGACTTGAGCTTGAAGGTAAAGACTTTTAATTCTTCTCAGTTGCTGCACCCTGATATCGTTTGACATTTTAGAATCAGAAAGATTACAAAGATATTTATATGGATGTTAAATAAAAAATCTGTGATGCTGAAATTTAGATAGTTAATAAGACAATATTCCATGGGGTGCGAAATGATCTAAATCAGGGGTATTCAACTAAAATGTAAAGAGGTCCAGTTGGAGAAAATTTCTTGAAGCAAAGGTCCGGAAGATCATAATGTCTAACTATTTAGTGTGATATATATTTAAGTAGCCTAGTAGTTGTATCAACATCTGCATGTACTAAATACCTGGCTGTCAAATCAAATGAATTCAGTACGATTCAAAAACTTTTTGACAATATTTATTGTCACGTAACATAGAACTGAACATATATGTATGATTGCAGATATGTATAATGTTCTCTCATTAACTAAATAAAAGTAGGGCTGCATTTCAAAATAAGAGAAAATAAATAAAATGTGAAAATTGTGCATGTTCAAATAAAGGGCTTAACTTCAGAAAAATAAAATAAAGGGAGCAAAAGCTTGAATTTCCCTTTTTCTGTTTCACATCTTGACTCAAAAGTCTCAAACAATTTTACAGATAATAAATCTCAACACATCTTAACAATTGAACAGTTTTAGAATCACTTTCTTCCCCTCTTATTTCCCACTCCCCCACTTTGTTCGTCTGTTTCTCTCCCTTTCTCCGGCTCACTCCTCTGTTTCTCTCCCTTTCTCCAGCTCACTCCTCTGTTTCTCAACTTTCTCCGCCTCACTCCTGTTTCTTTCCTTTCTCCGCCTCACTCCTCTGTTTCTCTCCCTTTCTCCGGCTCAATCCTCTGTTTCTCTCCCTTTCTCCGGCTCACTCCTCTGTTTCTCAACTTTCTCCGCCTCACTCCTGTTTCTCTCCCTTTCTCCGCCTCACTCCTCTGTTTCTCTCCCTTTCTCCGGCTCACTCCTCTGTTTCTCTCCCTTTCTCCGGCTCACTCCTCTGTTTCTCAACTTTCTCCGTCTCACTCCTCTGTTTCTCTCCCTTTCTCCGTCTCACTCCTCTGTTTCTGTCCCTTTCTCCGGCTCAGTCCTGTTTCTTCCCCTTTCTCCGTCTCACTCCTCTGTTTCTCTCCCTTTCTCCGGCTCTCACCTCTGTTTCTCTCCCTTTCTCCGGCCTACTCCTCTGTTTCTCACTTTCTCCGCTCACTCCTCTGTTTCTCTCCTTCTCCGTCTCACTCCTCTGTTTCTGTCCCTTTCTCCGTCTCACTCCTCTGTTTCTGTCCCTTTCTCCGTCTCACTCCTCTGTTTCTGTCCCTTTCTCCGTCTCACTCCTCTGTTTCTGTCCCTTTCTCCGGCTCAGTCCTGTCTCTCTCCCTTTCTCCGGCCTCCTCTGTTTCTGTCCCTTTCTCCGTCTCACTCCTCTGTTTCTGTCCCTTTCTCCGTCTCACTCCTCTGTTTCTCTCCCTTTCTCCGTCTCACTCTTCTGTTTCTCTCCCTTTCTCCGGCTCAGTCCTGTTTCTCTCCCTTTCTCCGTCTCACTCTTCTGTTTCTCTCCCTTTCTCCGTCTCACTCCTCTGTTTCTCTCCCTTTCTCCGGCTCAGTCCTGTTTCTCTCTCCTTTCTCCGTCTCACTCTTCTGTTTCCTTTCTCCCGCTCAGTCCTGTTTCTCTCCCCTTCTCCGGCTCAGTCCTGTTTCTCTTCCTTTCTCCGTCTCACTCTTCTGTTTCTCTCCCTTTCTCCGTCTCACTCCTCTGTTTCTCTCCCTTTCTCCGTCTCACTCCTCTGTTTCTCTCCCTTTCTCCGTCTCACTCCTCTGTTTCTCTCCCTTTCTCCGGCTCAGTCCTGTTTCTCTCCCTTTCTCCGTCTCACTCCTCTGTTTCTCTCCCTTTCTCCGTCTCACTCCTCTGTTTCTCTCCCTTTCTCCGTCTCACTCCTCTGTTTCTCTCCCTTTCTCCGGCTCACTCCTCTGTTTCTCTCCCTTTCTCCGTCTCACTCCTCTGTTTCTCTCCTTTCTCCGGCTCAGTCCTGTTTCTCTCCCTTTCTCCGTCTCACTCCTCTGTTTCTCTCCCTTTCTCCGGCTCACTCCTCTGTTTCTCTCCCTTTCTCATCTCCCTCTGTTTCTGTCCCTTTCTCCGGCTCAGTCCTGTTTCTCTCCTTTCTCCGGCCTACTCCTCTGTTTCTGTCCCTTTCTCCGTCTCACTCCTCTGTTTCTGTCCCTTTCTCCGTCTCACTCCTCTGTTTCTGTCCCTTTCTCCGTCTCACTCTTCTGTTTCTCTCCCTTTCTCCGTCTCACTCCTCTGTTTCTCTCCCTTTCTCCAGCTCAGTCCTGTTTCTCTCCCTTTCTCCGTCTCACTCTTCTGTTTCTCTCCCTTTGTTTTCTCTCCCTGTGTCGCTATCTTTCTTTTTCTTTTTACCGTCTTCTCATGTGTAACTTGCCTCTAACTCTCTCATCTGTCTGCACTGTAGAGTCGCAATGTTTACCGCCTGGAATGCACAGACTTGATTGGCTGAGTAGTATCACGTGGGATGGCTTAACTCGCATGCAATTGGTCTGTGCGTTTCCTCATCCGCTAAACCACTACCGTAAAGACTACAAAAGCTGCGCCGGTTACAAATAGAAGCGCCCCGTCAGGTTTTAAATCATAACCTTCTGTTTTGGCTGTAGGTCCAAAGAGCCACATATATCATCAGTAAGATTGGAAATTATGATGACACAAATGTATTGTTTATAAATTCCCATGCATGAAATTTTAATATTTAGTTATGATAAAACAAATGCATATGATGTTCAAAGCAAAATCACTCCCAGACTGCATGCTAAAAACATTTCAATGCAAGAGAGCAAATAAGATCACTGATCATGTATAATTCACTTTTGGTTTATGTATATTTCTGAAGGTTAGCTTAAATTCTTATTTTTGTTAAATAATGAGGGGAGCTAAATTTGAAAAGACTACGGTAGGCATATTTAAGCATAAGCCTTTTCATTCAATATACAATTTAAAGACTGTTTAGACTTTGTTGACACTGTCTTTATTGTTTGTAAAAGAAAAAATGTAAAGCTCAGACTGACATTGTTTGTCTTTCTCTTCTTCTTCTGCCCTTTAGGGTGAGTTTTACAACATAGGGAAGCATCAGGAGGCTCCGTTCTCCCCCACAGCCTTTTCCCTGCCTCCCCAGAACAACAACATGTTGTACATAGGCATGTCTGCCTACTCTGTCAACTCTGCTGCCTTCGTCTACAACAAAGCTGGAGCCCTCAGCCTGTACATCACTGACGACATGGTGAGCTGCACCCTCATCATGGTCTCCTGATGGCTTCATGAATTCACATTCAAAAGCGTCACACCGACTTTAACACCCTGCTCACTCTGTCACAACAGATCCCGAAAAGCTCTCCCATCCGACTCAACACCAGGACATTTGGAACGTTCATCCCTCAGGTGACCACTCACTCCACTGGATTGTAAAGGAACACAACCTTCCTGGGCTATTTGTCACCTGTGTCTCCGTGTATTTTTCAGATTTCCAAGAGTTTCCCTGGTCTGATGATGAAACTGCTGGTGAAGACTGTGAAAACTCCCGTCATCACCTTTGTACCCAAAAACGTCACCACTCAGGCCAGCTGCACAGTGACAGCCTACGCCATCCAACCCAACACCACACTTTCCCCTCTCTTCATCCTGAACTTGGTAAGTTGGGTTTATTGTTTCCTATTCTCATTTAACAGCGTGGTGTTTCAGTTTGACAGCAGGACTTCACGTTTAGATTTTGTAAGGCTTGCACTCGCACTCACATAGCCCCTGCTTGTGCTTAGATTTGCTCTTGCACTCAGATATATTGTTGCTTGGACAGATTTCCTGTGGTCCAGCTTCCGCTCTTCTCACGCTGTTCTGTCAAAACTCCCAAACCAATAGAATGCCAGGTTTAGTGTTGACAAATGGAAATATTTGAGTACAAGCGCACAGTTTGAGCACAAGCAGAGCAAATCTAGGCACAAGCAGGGGCTATTTGAGCACAAGCGCAGGGTTTTGAATTAAATACATAAGAAATTTGAACTTGAAATCAATTATTCCTGCTCTCAAATTGAAAGAACACACTCTACATGGTAGGTTACACAGCTGGCATGATTAAAAGCCATCGCCGGGTTCAAAAAAACATTGACGCTCGACTCCCCACATTGTGTTTTCCAGGAGACCAGTGTCAGCGGCCAGCTGTTTGTCAGTGGCATGAGGGTGGCTGGAGCTGTCTCCCTCAACAAGTGAGTTAATAAAAAAACAGAATGTGTTCTCAGAGGAGAGAGACGGGGCCAAAAGGTCCTTGTAGAGATGAACATCACAGTCTGATTTTGCCTCATTTGCACAGAATGGATCTGACCCTGAGGACCAGTTACGTGGGAGAGTTTCAGGTGAGAGATGCATTGTAACACGAGTCACTGTGTGCACCGTCAGTACCAACTTTACAAACTAACCCTCACCCTGACCCTGCAGGTCAGATCCCTCGACACCATCCTGCAGATGGTCCTCAAAGTGGTGGTGATACCCATACTGAATGGTGAGTTGTAGCATTTTCAGTCTGTGCTCTAAATGAACTAGAGGCCACGTCAAGTACTTGGGTTGTTGAATGCAGATCAGTGTAAAACACTTTGAGCTGTATTTATTGTATGATTTTTTATTTAATACTGTGTTATAAATGCAGCACTTTTAGAATCATTATAATGTTTGTCACATTGGATTTCTGTGGCTACTTTATATAAATGTTAGATTTTTTCCTCCACAGTTCAACTTGCGAAGGGATATCCACTTCCTGCGATTGGAAAGATGAAGCTGGTGAACACTCAGCTTCAGGTCCTGAAGGTCAGAGACGTGATGTTTTCTATAAAACTGTATTATAATGTATTATATGACAGGAAAATGAATTAGATTAAGGGACTTGACAGAAAACAACTTAAATATCTAACTGATCAACAGAAGAGCTGTCAATAACTGCTGCTGCTGTGTTTATTTCCCTGTAGGACTACATGCTGATTGGGACAGATGTTCAGTTTACAGGTTAAACTGCATTCTTCAAAACTCCCACGACTGCTTTCTGAACTGGAGCACGTTGTTATGAACGTACAACCACAGCAAGACTACAACCAACTGACTGACTGGTTGAGTGATACAAGTATACTTCTCCCACCAACCTGAGAAATGCATAAACTGCATTTGGATGTCACTCAGGTTGTTTTTGTTGTATTTTTTTTTTACTTTTACATAATTCTGTTCAGTTTTTCTTCATGAGGGCAGTGAACATTTTCCACTGCTGCAGTCCTGTCATACCAGGCCACAGTCTGCAGGACGCCGTGTCATCTTTTCTGAAATGAAAGTCTCCTTCCAACGCAGATCACAGCACTTTCTGTTGCTGACAAATTCAATCTCAAAGTTTCTCTGTGGCTCAAAGAGCGATGGTACAAATGTGCTGATCCATGATGTTTTTTTAAACTGGTTAAGAGAATCTCCACAAAAATTTTTTATAAAATAGCCATCACATCAATCAAGCATATGGCAAAACAAACTATTGTTTTTATTCACATGGTCCAAAAAAGTTTCAGTATCCTGTGCAGTTCAATATGTACATACACATTGATGGACTGACTGTATAAATAACATCTTACAGGTTTTAGTAGCTCATCAGAGCAGTCTGGTGTGACTGTATGATGAACAAATGTCTGTGATGTCCTCAAATCAAGAGAAGGAGGATCATGTCAAGAGTTGGTTTCCTGTCACGTCACCTGAGTCGATCAGTGGCAGGTTTCAATCCTGGCCGTGTCCGAGGCCACGCGTGCATCGACCTGGTGCCTGGTCAGAGTCTCACACTGCTTCACCGAGCCTCTCAGGGAGCTGCCACTGAGGGCTCGACCTCTCAGGCTCTGGGAACTGGCCGACGATATCTACATCATTAAAGACACAAATCATCCAAACATAAGTGGCAGAATAATGAAATCTGTAAAAACACAACATAATACGTTCAGACTGTCAACATGATGTCATCCTGCCACTGACTGACAGAAAATATTTTCATTTTCATGCTGTCATCTTTTACCTGGTCCTTTGATTTCATGGTTGATATATTTCCCAAATAGACATGGATTTTATATGATTCTATTAAAGATGTGCTTTGAACTGAACACCTGGATTTCCAGATTTGAGAAAAAGTCATTAATTTCACCATACCAACATTTTTTCACCTTCAACTCATACAAATATGTTAATATCAACATAAACAAAAATGAAATCTGACTTAATAAGTCAAAATAATTCATGAAATATTCATGACTTAATAGGCAACAATCTAAGTTTTGAAAATACATTATTGATGATAGTATTATGGCTGTGTGGCTTCAGTTTGAGGGGTTCTCATAAAATCTTGATTTTAGAGATTTCAAACAACAAAATTCCTTTTATAATGACGTCTGAAGTGTTAGTGATCATTCATTTCAAAACATTTACTGACAATTAAACCCCTTTTTGAAAAAAAAATTCCAGTCAAAAATCTCATTACATTACAGTTTATATTACATTTAAAAAAAATAATAATTATGTCATGCACAGATACGTGAAACTCTCAAATAACACATATTTTTTAATAAACATTTATTTAATTTTTACAGATTTGTCTCATTACCATAACAACTTCCAAAATCTGCAACCAATCAGGTGTCAGGACTGAATCCTGATTGGTGCACAGAAGTGCATGATATCATTTTTTTTGTCTTTGCCACACCCACTTCAAACCAGGATCAGGAAAACAGAGGAAATGAGAAATATTGAAAGACGTAATAAGGAATATCGTTTTACTTTAACCGAAAAAGCGTGAAAAAAAAAAAAAGCGTGATAAATAATAAATTAAACCAAATCTGAAATATTTTTTACATTTTAGAGCATAATTTTGTGTCACTTATTATACAGCATGTGCACCACTATTGAAATATATATGTGATCATTTAATATCCATCAGGCTCTATTCTGGAGAACAGCTGAAAATATCCATAGGAATCAAACCTTACCTTCACCAGCACATAGTCTCCAGCGTTGATCGGTGCAGTGTTGGATTCTGCAGCCTGAACAGCAACATCCTCTTTGGGGAAAATCACTTTCACGTTGCCTTCAGTTCTCCCACACAGGTCCTCCGCGGATCTTTTACTTTGCTGCATCAACGTGGAACACAGAGATGAGCAGTGTTGCCTGGTAACAGGTTACAGTGGTACACTACAGTGGTAGTGGGTGACTACTTCTACCTAGGAGCAATTTCCGTATTAGATGTTTAAAATATCTAACATAGGTATAATATCTGTCCATTTTCTACCACTTATCCTATGAAGGGTGTTAAATACAGTAGTTATGATATATGTAAAGCAATTTATTAAAGAGTGAACTTTGCACTGCTGTGTTGAACCCTGTGAGCTGGTCATGTGTGCAGTACTCACTCCCTCCACCAGGACCAGCTGTGTGCTGCCGATGAGAGCAGCGTTGACCCTGGCAGCTTCCTCCCTGAACACACCGATACACTCCTCCAGCCTCCGCCGCTTTACCTCTGCTGGCACGTCATCTTCCAGCCGATGGTGGGCGTGGGTTTTCTGAGTGAGACAGTGGAGACATACGATAGCTGGATTTGACACTAAATCTTTTCTGGTGTAAGTTTACATCACAAAGCTACAGGAGCTCACCTTCCTCATACTGTAGGCAAAGAGGAATCCCACGTTGTAGCCCACCTCTCTGATCAGAGACAGAGTCTGCTGGTGGTCATCCTCCGTTTCACCACAGAAGCCTGAGATGAAGTCGCTGCTGAGAGCCACCTCTGACACAGAGACACACATTATGTTAAACGCATTTTAAAGTTATTACTTCACCAGGAAAACATCAGGTTCTTGTTGGTGATGCCAGGATTTGTTACCGATATAATTGAAACCTAGCTATGACGTGTATATTGTAGGATAAGTGCACTTTCTTTCCGGGGTAATTGGAGTTTTATTTAGAGTTAATAATTAATACCACGATCTCAATTCCAGCAAACACAAGAGTCAAATGTCTGTGTAACTCTCTTAAAAAGAATATTACAAAGATAAAAGAAAAAAGGTTCTTACCTGGAATAATTCTCTTAACGTTCTTCACCAGATCAAGATAAGCTTCTCTTCTGTAGCTGTAATTTGTTTTAAAGAAACATACACTTTATTGGAGTGCTTAGTGATATTTTAAGAGATTTTTACAAACAGCTCCACAAACTGAATTGCTTTGAGTTCGCAAAAAGGCGTAGTGGTCTCTTACCCACGTCGCATTGCGTTCAGGACCCGGCTGCTCCCGCTCTGGGCTGGAAGGTGAATCTGATTACAAATGTTCCCTCGCTCCGCAATCAGGTGCAAAACCTGCAGCAGCACAGAAATCAGGTCAGCGAGCTTCAATCAGCCAAGTTAATATGGGAAATATACACAGAAACAGGCAGGGAAATTACTCTTGTTTTTAACATTTGTCACATGGGCTTTTGAGAATGTGTTTCCAGCAGCAGAGCTCAATGAATGGTTTGTAATCCTGTTAGCAGACATAAGGGCTGTTGTTAATGTACATTGATGCACAGTATAATTCTTACTGTGTTTTATTTTTCATTATCTATACAACATCATCCACTGATGCACTGATGAGTTATAGTAGAAGAAAAACACTTTTATCTACTTGCAATTACATAGTTTGTCAGGAACCATGTTTAAATACTACTTTTAAATGTAATAATGTGGGTTTAAGTAAAGTTGTATGATACAAGTAGCCTACTGCAAAATAGCTCATCCAATTATATTTTACAGTGAAGATTTGCCCTTATCAGTGACAGAGGCTGTTATGTTTGTTTCATTTAATGCCTTCCACTTTATTCCTATGTCTAAATAACATTCATTCATTGATTAGTTATACTACCTACACTTTGATGGTCGAAGGGGGCTGACAGAGGCAGGGTACAAGCTATGGGCCATTTAATCTAAACTGCATGTCTTTGGATTGTGGAAGGAAGCTGAAGTACCGTGGCATGGCTGGGCAGCAGGTCCAGCCCCTTGATAACCCTACATAGCCGACGGTAGTAAATAGCACTGGCTGAGTTTGCAAATGAACCTTTGAATTCTATCAAACACATAGTCCTGAAGGAAGGAGATTGGAGCACTGAAGGAAACGGGCAGTGTTAAATGTCCTGGAACTGAAAATCTGCTAATGGTTTGTTTTTAGTTTATTTGCTTGGGTTTGGCTGCAGTGAAGCTGCCAGCAGCAAAGAGCAGCAATTATATGAGCAGAAGTTGCACAATTGGCTTAATTAGTGGGAACACAAAGAGGAGTAAACACAGAAGAACAGTAAAGGTAGAAGTTGTTGAAACAGTCGCCTGTGTACAGTTAGCATGCCCCCACACACACACACAGGCTGACCTGTATAAGCAAACAGTAAACATAGTAAATGCTGATGTGATTATAAAACAGTAACAAGTGGTGACTGTGAAACCCATGATGAACCCTGATGTTCTTAAAGTACCTAATAGGACTCAAGTGAGGATCATGGTTTGTGTTCTTCTGGCCACTAGATGTCACTAGAGCTTATTTAGGCCCGTCTACATTTTTCTTCAATGATGATTCACACTATGACAATCGCAGTTCTTAGTGTTGGAGCTTGAAATGAATTTGTGACACCCAACAAGAATTTAAACTGAACTCAAAGAAGATCAGTCAGGACATTGATTAAGTAATAATAGATTCTTAATAAATAATGCTTCTTGATCATAAAGACAAACTTTTGCTGCAGTGAAGGTTCACTTTCACACTTTCAGAGCATGTAACTGAATATTTCTTTGTATCTTTTCATCATAGTTCTTGTCAGTTCAGTGTGATGTTTCAGGCAAGGGAAGGAATCAACACTACCTGTCCTTTGTGATTCAGTTTGCGATATATGAACTACAATTATTGAAAACAGTACAGCAATACAGTCCTCTATAAATACACATTAAGTTCAATATGAATTTGTGGTATCCTCAATCATCCTTCGATTATCAAGATCATGAGGACTTCAGTCGTAAGCTGCTTATTGAAGAGACCCCCACCCCATCTTAGAAGAGGAACCATAACCTAAATATCCAAGTGCTAAAAACAGATCATCTGGATTGGTTGAGTTTCTTGAAGATGTTTCAGCTCTCATCCAAGAGGCTTCTTCAGTTCTAACTGACTGCTGGGAGTCCCAGGTGTTTAACTTGTACGGTTGTTACCTGAGAGGTTGGACTCACCCTGCTGTTGGTTTCATTGGGAGTCGTTGTGGGTTGTTGACCCACCCACCCCCTGTGAGTCATGTGTCCTAAAGTGTGAGTTGTATTGAAACTTCCTGGAGATGGCAGTCAGGACTGTATTGTAAATGGCTGATGGTGTCTTAGACCTCCTACTCTGTTCAGAGATGGTTTCTCTACATTGATGCAGAAGGCTTCCTTCACTCAAATCAACTGACTAAACATTTAATTCATTCATTCATTTATTTGATTTTGTGCTGTGTTTTCCTAAAAACCTCATGACGTCATCACCACAAACCGAGCAGGAACATGCAAGCAGGGGGAGTGGGGGAAATGCACATGGGTCACACGACACAGAAGCAAACACAGAATCGTTTTTAGCTCATGCACCAGCTAAGCATTATTATCCAGTTTGCTGTTCCTGTGATACATCTGTGGCCACGTTTAAAAAGCAGAACACTGGCTAACCATTAGATTGTTTATCTCATACGTAACTGCTGGTGACGTAAGCATCAGCCAAATCACAACACTAACTTTTTTTACAACCTGTCCAAATACTTTATGACCTGAACTGTTTAATGGTCTGAACTGTGTTGACCTGAAAACTGTCAGACCCTTTAGCCACTTATTTACTCTCCAAAGAACTGAATGTATGTCTGCTTATCTCCAAAGGAAACACATGTAAATCAGTTCCCTGTGTTTAGATTCCTCTCTCAACCTGCGCCTACAGAACCAGTCTGAACTGGTTCTGAGAGATAGCCTTAGTCCTCCTATATAAGATCCTTGCATTTGACTGTTCTCCATCTTCATTCTGAGATCTTTGTGACTCTCTGTGTTGATCCTTTCTGCAGAAAGCCCCTATTAAAATACACGTAGATAACTTTGGTGTTTCCAGCCTCTTGTATTTCCAGATTTCCATCACACGAGGCATTCAACAGTTACATCATTTACATAGTGCGTTATTGTTGCAATCAGAAATTGTCCCCCAGTTGAGTCCAGTTCCTGATTAACTAAGTGAAATAGAGGTCATGTGTCTCTTGCTCCTCTTTCACTTGGCAGTCATTCTGACACACCAGCAGAAAGCACCAGACGGGTGAAAGCCCCGTAAAGTTTTCACCAAGGTTTAGAAGAAACCTGGAAGGTAGATTGACGAGGTACCTTAAAGAGTTTGTTGAGAGCACAACCACAGAAAAGGACATAATACTGAGTTGTATTTGCATTGTTGAAACAAGACTCCAAAAGCGCGCTATGTAGAGAACTTCTTTAAGGCACTATGATTCATGTTGGTCAGGCAGGATATTTGAAAGTGTATCAAAAAAAAAAGAGATGAATTGAGAAATTACCAGTAACTAAGTAATTACAAGAGGAAATTACTATTGATTATATTATATAGGGGGTATTACATTATTTCGAGGATGTTTATATTACTAAGTTTCCTATTTGCTCCTTACGATAGCGTTTTGGAGATTGATTGAAGACTTAAGGTAACTAAACTTAACATACATTTTTTAAATATGGGTATAAGTAACAGTAAAGAACAATTTAAAGATTTGGATAATGGAACTGATCTGAGTAATCCTAACATGAACTTCATGTGGAGGAACAATGGTGACACAGCACTAAGTCTGATACAAGTGTGAATGAAAGAATGTGGGTTTCCAGCTGGGGGGAGTTTTAGTATAAGGCAGCTAAAACAGCTGAGACTGAAGCTAGAGGAGACAGAAAAGTAAGTCAGGCCAGAAAAGTAAAATCTTACATTTCAGGCAGATAGGAAGGTATGTGGAATGTGGTTAGAATAATTGCATCAAAGGGACAGAAAACAAACACTGACAGGGACAGATAACTCCTCACAAGTGTCTCAGTGTCTCAAAATGCAGGTTTCCGACCTCGACTCTTCCCCGCCGAGAAGACGACAACCAGAACAACACCAAGCTCCACCAGAAGCGAATGTTCCGCAGGCAGGAGCCCAGGCTCCACAACAACCTCCTAACACAATCACAGAAGTAATTGATTTTTTAGAAAAGAAAGACAAACTACTGATAGGAACATATGTTAAATATCAATGAGATGTATATGCTAATATGCCAACGCACACACTCACAGTGCTAGGGAAAGAGATTACATTCCTTATAGTTTTAGGAGCAACACATTCTGTCATCAAGAGTGATATGTTTGACAGACATCCTAAAATGAGCGAATGATTTGTTAGATCTGTGTTGGATTCAGGAAGCACCGTGGTTGAAAAATACATGACTCCCTTAATATGTAGTGATGGCATCACTGAAAAATTCAAGTGTTCATTTTTGCTATCCTCATGTTGTCCAATTAATTTGATGGGAAGTGATGTAATGTGACTTTTGGGCATTTGTCTCGTTTCCACCGCATCAGGAGTCATAGTGGTCCGAACGGCTGATCTGGATCCACCACAGATTTACACGTGCATTAAGTATAATGCTGATTCACTGTTATATGCGTATGAATGGAAGCTCTGTTCATCTGTTGTCACATCAATCAACACTGATCTAGTGGATAAGGCCCATTCAGGCACACTAAGAACAGACACCACGTGTATGCATCCAGAAGATTTACACTGCACTGCACTCAAACACGAAGGGAAAGATTCAGGATTTGAAAAAAGATGGTTTAGAGAAAGTTGTGAAGAAAGTTGTGTGAAAGAGAATTTAACACTAAGTTGCATGTTCTGGAATGAACATAGATGTGCTGTTTCTGTAATTTTACTCAAACCAGAAAATAAGTCACCCTCTCAGTTCCTTCACAGATGTTCAGAGGATGCTTTCCGTTTTTTGACGTTCCTGGTTCACACTCACATGTCTTGCTGTCTAAGCACAAAAATGATGAATGGCAAGACTTGGGACCGTGGATACAAAAATGTGTCAATGCTGACATTTGGGAAAAGACATCAGATCCTGTGGTTCAGTATAATCCATTTTTGAAAGTGTTTAGAAAATGATTTACGTCTGTGGTTCACAGATTCAGGACTGTTTAACTGGTACCAGACACACATACAGATGCCCAATATGCACATGCATATTTACATTATACAAACAACATTTCAAGGGCTCAAGGTAATCATGAAGTAGGTTTAATTCAAAACATGGAACCTGTGGTTGTCAGACCATGATCTGACAAAGTCCACTGAAACAGAAAGCCATCGATGGTATTACACCAGTTTTTAACTCTCTGTTGAGGGCAGGTGTAATTGTTCCTTGCAAGGATTCACTAGTGCGCACTCCGATTTTTCCGGTCAAGCATATTTTTGATAAAACACAACCTGATGATTTGCGATTCATCCAAGATTTGTAAGTTGTCAACGCCGCAGTACAACAACGTGCTCTGTCTGTTCCAAATCCCTAAACAATTCTTTAGCAAGTTCTGCAGGATAATAAATGGTTCTCTGTTGTTGATGGCAAATGCATTTTTCAGCGTTCAAATTGATAAAGACAGCCAATACTGGTTTGCGTTTGAGTCTATCAGAGAAAGTTATACATTCACATGCCTTCGTCAAGGCTATTGTGAATCACCGACCATTTACAACCAGGCACTAAAAGAAAGCTTAAGATCATTAGAGATAACACCAGGAAGTGCACTTTTACAATATGTTGACGTTTTAATGATTTGTGCTCCAACTAAAGAACAATGTGAAAATGATACTGTGGCTCTCTTAAAACATTTAGCTGCAGAAGGCCACAAAGCAAGCCTGAAAAAATTGCAGTTTGTAAAAGAACAAGTTTCATTTTTAGGGCATGTGATCACAGCAGAGGGCAAATCCCTCTCCCCTAAGAGAGTAACATCAATTTAAAATATTCCTAAACCTGTTACAAAGAAACAAGTGATGTCATTCCTGGGAATGTGCTTTTATTGCAGATCATTTATTCCTAACTATGCTGTCCTCGAGGCGCCCCTCAGCACAAACGCACACGGGCAAGGCCTACAAGCATATAGTATAGTCAAATGGACTGATGACGCAGAGAAAGCTTTCACTGACTTGAAACTGACCTTACAAATGACCCCGACTTTAGGACTACTGAACCCTGACCGAGCTTTCACACAGGCAGTTGACGAGAAGGGGGGCTACATGACATCAGTGCTACTTCCAGACCATGAGGGCAAACAGAGACCTGTGGCATTTTTCTCAGCGAAACTTGATCCTGTTGCTGCAGGCCTGCTTACTTGTCTCAGAGCTGTAGCAGCTTCAGATAAGACTGTCAAGGTATCCAAGGATTTAGTAGGATACTCCTCACTCACCCTGCTGACCCCTAAATGCTGTGTCTATGATGCTATCGATAACATGCTATTCTGTTGGAAATGCTTAACATCACTGTGAAAAAATGTAATGTTCTAAACGCAGCTACTCTTCTTCCAACAGAAGGAGATGGTGAACAACACAACTGTGTAGTAACAATAACTGAAGTTTGTTTCACCAGACCAGACTTACAGGAAACACCTTTGCAGAATCCAGATTTTGAAATGTTCGTGGATGGATCAGCATCTCGCAATTCAGACACAGGAGCAAATCAAGTTGGTTTCTCTGTGGTAACAGCACATGATACATTGATTGCACAACCACTCCCTGCTTCTCTGTCTGCACAAGCAGCAGAGCTCACTGCTCTCATTGAAGCATGCAAATTGACTGAAGGGAAAAGGGTCAATATCTACATAGACAGTAGATATGCATGTGGTGTAGTATATCATTATGCATGTGGTGTAGTATATCATTTTGCACGATTTGGAAACACAGAGAATTCCTCACATCATCAGGCAAACCAATTGCACATCATGCTCTAGTGTCTCAGATGCTTGATGCTATCCTCCCCCCCAAACAGGTTGCAGTATGTAAATGTGATGCTCACACTTTTAATAATGACCCAGTATCACGAGATAATGCCGGAGCGGATGCAACAGCAAGAGCAACTGCTCGCTAGCCACTACCTGCTTCACACATTTTCTTTCAGGTCGACTCAACCATCCCCACGGCTCACTTACAGGAAATCCAACTTACAGGACCGTACCAGAACCTGCTAACAACACGCACAGCAGTAGAGGTCGCTGAAATGACAACGTGGATTCCAGTCACTGCAAGAGAGTTCCAGAACCAGACCATCCACCCACTGTACACACACTGAATACAGCCAGGCCTGTGTGGCCTTAGAGGAACTGTACTTTTCCTCCCATCAAGAACTGTATTAGTTGTTTTCCCAATCATCTGAATATTGGGCCAGCTCCTCAGTCAGGTCTTTATGACTCCTTGCTTCCTTCTACAACCTTGTATGACCCCATTCAACGCGAGGGTGACACAGGATTGTAAATCTACATGTCAGGATCCCTGTGTCCACAACAACAGCAGTTTGCTTTGCACTACAGTGATGATGATGATGATGCATTTTGAATCCTTGTGAATTGATGTATTTGATTTTTTACTGTAGTAGTGCATTCTCTTATGTTGTCATAAATGACAAAAAGGAGGGAAATGTATTGGAAAAATTAACTAAGTGTGGTTGAAAATTATTTTGTAGTTGGAAAGTAAGTTTTTGCAGCCCTGTCTAAAGACATTTATGACCTGTATCTACATACATATACAACCTGTCCAAATACTTTATGACCTGAACTGTTTAATGGTCTGAACTGTGTTGACCTGAAAACTGTCAGACCCTTTAGCCACTTATTTACTCTCCAAAGAACTGAATGTATGTCTGCTCATCTCCAAAGGGAACATATGTAAATCAGTTCCCTGTGTTTAGATTCCTCTCTCAACCTGCGCCTACAGAACCAGTCTGAACTGGTTCTGAGAGATAGCCTTAGTCCTCCTATATAAGATCCTTGCATTTGACTGTTCTCCATCTTCATTCTGAGATCCTTGTGACTCTCTGTGTTGATCCTTTCTGCAGAAAGCCCCTATTAAAATACACGTAGATAACTTTGGTGTTTCCAGCCTCTTGTATTTCCAGATTTCCATCACAATTTGGTGTCAGAAGTGGGATCGCACGTCTGGACGCATCTGGACTCGGTGTCTACGGTTGAGTGGCTTTCTTGGGAAAATAGTTTCCAACCTTAACCTCCCCATTAGGACGGGTGAGATGCAGGGACCGAGACCCGAGCCCAGATCGTCTCAGCGCTGCGATCTATCTGGTGACAATCTGAGATTTCAAGTGTATTATATACCAGCAAACATAGTGTTACGGAGAAGTTGGTCTAAGGGGATTGGATTTCCAGACGGGTGAAAGCCCCGTAGATTTTTAACCAAGGTTTAGAAGAAACCTGGAAGGTAGATTGACGAGGTACCTTAAAGAGTTTGTTGAGAGCACAACCACAGAAAAGGACATAATACTGAGTTGTATTTGCATTGTTGAAACAAGACTCCAAAAGCGCGCTATGTAGAGAACTTCTTTAAGGCACTATGATTCATGTTGGTCAGGCAGGATATTTGAAAGTGTATAAAAAAAAAAAAAGAAAAAAAAAGAAAGATGAATTGAGAAATTACCAGTAACTAAGTAATTACAAAAGGAAATTACTATTGATTATATTATATAGGGGGTATTACATTATTTTGAGGATGTTTATATTACGAAGTTTCATATTTGCTCCTTACGATAGCGTTTTGGAGATTGGTTGAAGACTTAAGGTAACTAAACTTAACATACATTTTTTAAATATGGGTATAAGTAACAGTAAAGAACAATTTAAAGATTTGGATAATGGAACTGATCTGAGTAATCCTAACATGAACTTCATGTGGAGGACCGATGGTGACACAGCACTAAGTCTGATACAAGTGTGAATGAAAGAATGTGGGTTTCCAGCTGGGGGGAGTTTTAGTATAAGGCAGCTAAAACAGCTGAGACTGAAGCTAGAGGAGACAGAAAAAGTAAGTCAGGCCAGAAAAGTAAATCTTACATTTCAGGCAGATAGGAAGGTATGTGGAATGTGGTTAGAAGAATTGCATCAAAGGGACAGAAAACAAACACTGGCAGGGACAGATAACTCCTCACAAATGTCTCAGTGTCTCAAAATGCAGGTTTCCGACCTCGACTCTTCCCCGCCGAGAAGACGACAACCAGAACAACACCAAGCTCCACCAGAAGCGGATGTTCCGCAGGCAGGAGCCCAGGCTCCACAACAACCTCCTCCACCTAATAACATTCCAGACCCGCAACTCCTCTCTTCCCTCGCACCAGACAAGCGGGCAATATGGACTGGGACAGGATCCAGCCTAAATCGCGATGGTTGAAGTGACCTGATGTTGCCAGCCTGTTAAAACGTACAGGCATCAAGTGGGACTCGGGAAGAACTTAATAAAAGCACCTGCAGTTGATGCGAAGAAGATAATTAAACATGAAGAAAAGAAGAAGAAAAGAGAGACTGATCTGCATAAAGCCTCACTGACAATGTTCAGAGGTACATCGCGGACGCAAAAGAAGAGGATTTCAAGGAAGGAGGGGAGACGGCATATGGAATGATGATTGGGACATTTGTTTTCACTGTGGAGAGAAGGGACATTGGGCAAAAATTGTCCGAAGAAACAGCAACCCTACAAGGCTGATTGAACCAAGGCGGGGATGGAGGAGAGGGAGGAACCAGCAACTTTGAACAGAGAACGAGACCGTGAGGAACACTTCACACATCAAGAGGGTGAATGCACCACACCAACACAATCACAGAAGTAATTGATTTTTTAGAAAAGAAAGACAAATTACTGATAGAAACATATGTTAAATATCAATGAGATGTATATGCTAATATGCCAACGCACACACTCACAGTGCTAGGGAAAGAGATTACATTCCTTATAGTTTTAGGAGCAACACATTCAGTCATCAAGAATGATATGTTTGACACACATCCTAAAATGAGCGAATGAGTTGTTAGATCTGTGTTGGATTCAGGAAGCACCGTGGTTGAAAAATTCATGACTCCCTTAATATGTAGTGATAGCATCACAGAAAAATTCAAGTGTTAATTTTTGCTATCCTCATGTTGTCCAATTAATTTGATGGGAAGTGATGTAATGTGACTTTTGGGCATTTGTCTCGTTTCCACCGCATCAGGAGTCATAGTGGTCCGAACGGCTGATCTGGATCCACCACAGATTTACACGTGCATTAAGTATAATGCTGATTCACTGTTATATGCGTATGAATGGAAGCTCTGTTCATCTGTTGTCACATCAATCAACACTGATCTAGTGGATAAGGCCCATTCAGGCACACTAAGAACAGACACCACGTGTATGCATCCAGAAGATTTACACTGCACTGCACTCAAACACGAAGGGAAAGATTCAGGATTTGAAAAAAGATGGTTTAGAGAAAGTTGTGAAGAAAGTTGTGTGAAAGAGAATTTAACACTAAGTTGCATGTTCTGGAATGAACATAGATGTGCTGTTTCTGTAATTTTACTCAAACCAGAAAATAAGTCACCCTCTCAGTTCCTTCACAGATGTTCAGAGGATGCTTTCCGTTTTTTGACGTTCCTGGTTCACACTCACATGTCTTGCTGTCTAAGCACAAAAATGATGAATGGCAAGACTTGGGACCGTGGATACAAAAATGTGTCAATGCTGACATTTGGGAAAAGACATCAGATCCTGTGGTTCAGTATAATCCATTTTTGAAAGTGTTTAGAAAATGATTTACGTCTGTGGTTCACAGATTCAGGACTGTTTAACTGGTACCAGACACACATACAGATGCCCAATATGCACATGCATATTTACATTATACAAACAACATTTCAAGGGCTCAAGGTAATCATGAAGTAGGTTTAATTCAAAACATGGAACCTGTGGTTGTCAGACCATGATCTGACAAAGTCCACTGAAACAGAAAGCCATCGATGGTATTACACCAGTTTTTAACTCTCTATTGAGGGCAGGTGTAATTGTTCCTTGCAAGGATTCACTAGTGCGCACTCCGATTTTTCGGTCAAGCATATTTTTGATAAAACACAACCTGATGATTTGCGATTCATCCAAGATTTGTAAGTTGTCAACGCCGCAGTACAACAACGTGCTCTGTCTGTTCCAAATCCCTAAACAATTCTTTAGCAAGTTCTGCAGGATAATAAATGGTTCTCTGTTGTTGATGGCAAATGCATTTTTCAGCGTTCAAATTGATAAAGACAGCCAATACTGGTTTGCGTTTGAGTCTATCAGAGAAAGTTATACATTCACATGCCTTCGTCAAGGCTATTGTGAATCACCGACCATTTACAACCAGGCACTAAAAGAAAGCTTAAGATCATTAGAGATAACACCAGGAAGTGCACTTTTACAATATGTTGACGTTTTAATGATTTGTGCTCCAACTAAAGAACAATGTGAAAATGATACTGTGGCTCTCTTAAAACATTTAGCTGCAGAAGGCCACAAAGCAAGCCTGAAAAAATTGCAGTTTGTAAAAGAACAAGTTTAATTTTTAGGGCATGTGATCACAGCAGAGGGCAAATCCCTCTCCCCTAAAAGAGTAACAGCAATTTAAAATATTCCTAAACCTGTTACAAAGAAACAAGTGATGTCATTCCTGGGAATGTGCTTTTATTGCAGATCATTTATTCCTAACTATGCTGTCCTCGAGGAGCCCCTCAGCGCAAACGCACACGGGCAAGGCCTACAAGCATATAGTAAAGTCACATGGACTGATGACGCAGAGAAACCTTTCACTGACTTGAAACTGACGTTACAAATGACCCCGACTTTAGGACTACTGAACCCTGACCGACCTTTCACACAGGCAGTTGACGAGAAGGGGGGCTACATGACATCAGTGCTACTTCCAGACCATGAGGGCAAACAGAGACCTGTGGCATTTTTCTCAGCAAAACTTGATCCTGTTGCTGCAGGCCTGCTTACTTGTCTCAGAGCTGTAGCAGCTTCAGATAAGACTGTCAAGGTATCCAAGGATTTAGTAGGATACTCCTCACTCACCCTGCTGACCCCTAAATGCTGTGTCTATGATGCTATCGATAACATGCTATTCTGTTGGAAATGCTTAACATCACTGTGAAAAAATGTAATGTTCTAAACGCAGCTACTCTTCTTCCAACAGAAGGAGATGGTGAACAACACAACTGTGTAGTAACAATAACTGAAGTTTGTTTCACCAGACCAGACTTACAGGAAACACCTTTGCAGAATCCAGATTTTGAAATGTTCGTGGATGGATCAGCATCTCGCAATTCAGACACAGGAGCAAATCAAGTTGGTTTCTCTGTGGTAACAGCACATGATACATTGATTGCACAACCACTCCCTGCTTCTCTGTCTGCACAAGCAGCAGAGCTCACTGCTCTCATTGAAGCATGCAAATTGACTGAAGGGAAAAGGGTCAATATCTACATAGACAGTAGATATGCATGTGGTGTAGTATATCATTATGCATGTGGTGTAGTATATCATTTTGCACGATTTGGAAACACAGAGAATTCCTCACATCATCAGGCAAACCAATTGCACATCATGCTCTAGTGTCTCAGATGCTTGATGCTATCCTCCCCCCCAAACAGGTTGCAGTATGTAAATGTGATGCTCACACTTTTAATAATGACCCAGTATCACGAGATAATGCCGGAGCGGATGCAACAGCAAGAGCAACTGCTCGCTAGCCACTACCTGCTTCACACATTTTCTTTCAGGTCGACTCAACCATCCCCACGGCTCACTTACAGGAACTCCAACTTACAGGACCGTACCAGAACCTGCTAACAACACGCACAGCAGTAGAGGTCGCTGAAATGACAACGTGGATTCCAGTCACTGCAAGAGAGTTCCAGAACCAGACCATCCACCCACTGTACACACACTGAATACAGCCAGGCCTGTGTGGCCTTAGAGGAACTGTACTTTTCCTCCCATCAAGAACTGTATTAGTTGTTTTCCCAATCATCTGAATATTGGGCCAGCTCCTCAGTCAGGTCTTTATGACTCCTTGCTTCCTTCTACAACCTTTTATGACCCCATTCAACGCGAGGGTGACACAGGATTGTAAATCTACATGTCAGGATGCCTGTGTCCACAACAACAGCAGTTTGCTTTGCACTACAGTGATGATGATGATGATGCATTTTGAATCCTTGTGAATTGATTTTTTTTTACTGTAGTAGTGCATTCTCTTATGTTGTCAAAAATGACAAAAAGGAGGGAAATGTATTGGAAAAATTAACTAAGTGTGGTTGAAAATTATTTTATAGTTGGAAAGTAAGTTTTTGCAGCCCTGTCTAAAGACTTTTATGACCTGTATCTACATACATATACAACCTGTCCAAATACTTTATGACCTGAACTGTTTAATGGTCTGAACTGTGTTGACCTGAAAACTGTCAGACCCTTTAGCCACTTATTTACTCTCCAAAGAACTGAATGTATGTCTGCTCATCTCCAAAGGGAACACATGTAAATCAGTTCCCTGTGTTTAGATTCCTCTCTCAACCTGCGCCTACAGAACCAGTCTGAACTGGTTCTGAGAGATAGCCTTAGTCCTCCTATATAAGATCCTTGCATTTGACTGTTCTCCATCTTCATTCTGAGATCCTTGTGACTCTCTGTGTTGATCCTTTCTGCAGAAAGCCCCTATTAAAATACACGTAGATAACTTTGGTGTTTCCAGCCTCTTGTATTTCCAGATTTCCATCACACGAGGCATTCAACAGTTACATCATTTACATAGTTCGTTATTGTTGCAATCAGAAATTGTCCCCCAGTTGAGTCCAGTTCCTGATTAACTAAGTGAAATAGAGGTCATGTGTCTCTTGCTCCTCTTTCACTTGGCAGTCATTCTGACACACCAGCAGAAAGCGCCTGGTCCTGACAAACTGCTGCTTCAGGTAAGAGTATGGAGCCACATTTAGTTTAGTTTGTGGAGATTCTGTAAGATTGAGGTCTTTAAATATATACATTTGACTGATAAACAGATTGCTTGTATTAAGGGGATTAGTAGCAACATGTTTCTCATGTATAGAGAAAAATGGTCAGTTGATATATGGATATATGGCATAAACCATATTTACGAACCTACCGTCTTATAAAGAACAGACATAATGTAGAACCTTTGTGACGTATAATGAAGACTAAAGACAAAGATCCTAATGTGCACAGCTACGTTCAGGAACATCAGCCCTGCATGGATCTCTTCATGTTTAATGCCACTCCTCATTCTTGCTCGATGTGTGAACTCTGACAAATAAAGAATGAGTCAAATATTTAGTTTTACTGTTTATGAGGACATGAGGGTTCTTTTTTGGCAAAATGTCCTCTACTTTGGTTGGATGATTATGGAAGACTTGAGTTGCGCTTCAGGAAGGGAGGTTTTGCTACAGCAGGTTTTATTTGCGACACTCAGGAAACAAGAAGATTTATTTTGGGCAAGACGGAGCTAAAAAATTATTGAAGGGCTGCTGTGACTTAACTTTAGGTGTCCGATAAACCCATGAGGGTTGGGCACTGTGTGCCAGAAGGCCTTTAACATGAGTTGACTAAAGGATTGATTTGTTTGGTGGGAGGGATGTGCTTCTCCACATCTGCTTCAGTTGCAGTATAAGTGTATTTATTTGTTAAAGAGAAAGTATGGAGATGTATGCAAGAGCTGATCTGAATACTGTGGTTACCTGTACAATGTTTCTTTTAATGAAGCGCTTTGTTCTGCTTGATTTGACAAGCAAACTATTTAGCAAGTGATACATGTGCATTATTATTATTATTATTATTATTATTATTATTATTATTATTATTATTATTATTATTATTATTATTATTATTATATGTGTATACATGTAAATTGTGTCATTATTGACTATCACACATTTATCTAATAATCTGTGCATTGACAATGTCAGAGTTTCTGGTGTTTTGGGATGTACTGTACATTTAGATGGAATATGTATGTAACTGCTTTGGCTGGATCACGACCTGATATCTTGGTATGTGGAAGTGTTTTTGTTTTCAGCAGTGAACTGTGGCCTCTCTTTGATTAACAGCTCTCTAACACAGTTTTGAAGGGATGTCATGACCTACTGTTTATCTAAAAGCATGAAATTAAACAGTTTAACCTCTACTACACCTCTCACCCACATGGAACCAGCTTTCAGAGCTTCTCACTGTCACACAATGATTTTTTTCTATTTAATCTATTATTCAGTCTGTTTTCTGTCTCTTTCTTAAATGACTGATGGAGCCTCTGATCAGGGGCCAATGTCATGTGACAGTTGAGTTTTAAAGTCACAGCATCCCAGTATGTGCTGATACTTGTGTATTACAGCTGTGTCTTATAATGCAGATTCATGCAAGTACATCTTCCAGATGTGAAACTTATTTAACATTGTGACATGATGCAGAAAATCACACTTGAAATGTGGAAAAATGTCGAACTTGGGCTTTAATGACCTTGACCTAATTAGATAAAACTCCTCTTGTCTGCTGACTTGTGAGCAGTCATGTGGTTTGTTCTGCAGCTCTGACAGTCGGCTCTTTCACAGGCCAGAGTCATGAACACAAAGCAGTGGTGGAAACTAAAATACATTTGATCCTTTAGGTGCTTCAACACAATAACTTAAAAATGAAATTTGGATATTTGCTTGTATTGTAGTATTTATCCATTGTTGTGTTGGTATATTAACAAAAAAATCTGAGTACTCTTCCCACCACCGACCCAATGACGCTTCACTAATCAAGTTAAGTGTCTTCAAATAGCTCAGAAAATAACACACAATAAACTAATAGGCAGCCGATTGTGTCGATTATATTTATCATAGAGAATAAATGTTGGAATTAGTTAAAGCAGAAATAGCTTTGCCTCAAGAAGAAGCCACTGAGGTAAATAACGAATGTTATGATATGATCCTCATCTGTGAAAGGATTCAGTAGAGAATGAGGAAGCAACTTGGAGTATAAAATATAAAAAGAAAGTTGAATTTATTGCAGTTCTAGCTCTGCTCACAGAACAGCAGATATGTCGACCACACAAAAGCAGAATCTGTCGAATTTATGAGGCAGCTTGATACAAAAAAGAATTTGCTGCTGATCTTGTCCTCTCATCTCAAAACAGTCACCATGTCCCTGCACTGTTGGCTCATTCTGGTGGTTTTCATCGCTGTGACCTCAGCCGTCGATCCTGGGGTAAAGGTCAAGCTAACAGCAAAAGGCCTTGAGTATGGTAATGTTTGCAAAACATTCCTAGTTTTTTATTTTGAAAACACAGATCTGCCCAGAGTTTCATCATTGAAAATGTTCTTTCCTTTTCATAGGCAGACAACTGGGCATGGCTTCAATCGAGCAGAAACTCAAGGCCATCAAAGTCCCAGATATTTCAGGGAAGCAGAAAGTGTCTCCCATCGGCAAAGTCAAGTACAGCTTTTCACAGTAAGCTCTGCTCAACAGTCAGCACTCCTTTTCTGTCTGAAAATGTTTTTTAAACCTTCACAAACCAGCATTTTGTTGATTCCAGGTTGAAAATAGTGAAAGTGGGATTACCCAAGTCTGCAGTGGATCTTGTGCCGGGGACTGGCGTCAAACTGTCCATCGCTAACGCCTTCATCAGTCTGCATGGAAACTGGAGGGTCAAGTTTCTCCGGATAATGTGAGTGAGAAAACATCTCCTGCTTGAACAGTTAAATCCATTTTGTGATATTTCTGCTGCAACAGGGTCTCCTCTCTCTCTCGCTCTCAACAGAAAGAACAGAGGCTCATTTGACCTGAATGTGAACGGACTCACTATCGCTACAAGCATCGCCATCAAGAGGGACGAGACAGGCCGGCCGACAGTCAGCGTTGTCTCCTGTGCGGCCACTGTGGGCAGCGCCAGCATCAAATTCCACGGAGGAGCCAGGTAAATTAAACCCTGCTGTGCAGTATTGTTGGAACCATTTGAGGGAATGACTGTGATTGATTGTTCTCCAGTTTGTGCTGCCATGCTTTGTTCACTGCACACATAACTCCTGTGGTTGCTGTTTCTTTCAGTTGGCTGTACAATCTTTTCAAGAAGTTCATCAATAAGGCTTTGAGAAATGCAATGCAGAAACAGGTGAGGGGACCCCAGCCTGATTCCCACTCGTTTCTGAAGACCACCCTCCTTCTCTGAGGTCGTATTCAGTATCTCACTTCACCACTAGATGTCCTCGTGACAGCAGCTATTAAGGTCCTAACTAGGAAACTCCAGTGAAGACTTGTTGACAAAGTTTACTGGTGATTTCCTTAACCACAAACCCAGCCCCAAATATTGGTGTAGTCATGACTCAGACCTGGACTTTACCAGCAACATTAACACAATTACAAAGACAACATAATACCAGTTTAAGAACATGTCAGTAAAATTTAGAAAAACTTGTCCATGCATTTATCTTCAGCTGACTTAACTATTATAATGCTGTGTTAACAGGTCTCTTTAAAAAATAGACCATAAAGCTGCAGCTAATTGAAAACGCTGCTGCTCGAGTCCTCACTAACATCAAGAAAGTGGATCATGTCACTCCAGTTCTGAGATCTTTACACTGGCTCCCTGTCTGGCAAATAACTGACTTCAAAATATTAGCATGGTTTAGGGTCATAAACAATTCTGGATCTCCTGCTACGTTATGAACCATCCAGACCTCTCAGGTCGTCTGGAACAGGTCTGCTTTCTGTCCCCAGAGTCAAAATCAAGGCTGAACACCACAGCCTTTTATTAAATCAAATAATTACTCACTTCTTACACTGCCCCGTTACTTTCACTCTGTTCTTCTTATTTTATATTTTACATTCTCTACGTAACTCTTTAATTCCATTTTAAATTCTTTTTTTGCCATTTGTTGCTTTTACAATTTGTCACAATGCCTTTAATATTTTATGTAGAGCACTCTGAATTGCTTTGTTGTTGAACTATGTTCTACAAACAACCCGAAAAGAGGGGTGAGGTTGACACTGTTGCTATGGATGACATCATGTTTCACCAATGGACCTACTGAGTATGTCCAATAAAATAATGCAGAAATGCAAGAGAAAGTCCTGCATTAAACTACTATACATATTGGATCAATGTACTTTAAGTATTGGGAGTAACAGCTTTTCCTGCAGTTAAATGGCTCGTGTGAGTGACACATGACATTAGATTGTTATCACTGATGCATTTGTGTGTAATCTGCATCCGTCTGTTCTTTATGGTTGCAGATCTGCCCTCTGGTGGCTGATGCAGTAACTGATTTGAACCCTCAATTGAAAACACTCAATGGTAAAGCATTCCGTGTGAAAACAACATGCACCAAACCTGTTGATGTAAACAAAATGCTGAATATACAAGTGACCCTCTTCTTCACTCTAGTTGTAGCCAAGGTGGACAAGTATGCAGAGATCGAATACTCCATGGTGTCATCGCCCACAGTTTCACAGGCTTCAATAGACTTGAGCTTGAAGGTAAAGACTTTTAATTCTTCTCAGTTGCTGCACACTGATATCGTTTGACATTTTAGAATCAGAAAGATTACAAAGATATTTATATGGATATTAAATAGAAAATCTGTGATGCTGAAATTTAGATAGTTAATAAGACAAAATTCCATGGGGTTCGAAATGATCTAAATAATCCCAACTAAATGTTGATTATATGAAACAAAAAATCTCCAAATCAATAGCAGTCCTGTATAAATCTAGGGACATACTAAAGGAATATACTGCTCACCTCCTTATGTAACTTGTTGTATGGAATTATGGAGGACGACGTTGACGGATGTAAATTCAATAGTCTTACTACAAAAAAGAGCCACATATATCATCAGTAAGATTGGAAACTATGATGACACAAATGTATTGTTTATAAATTCCCATGCATGAAATTTTAATATTTAGTTATGATAAAACAAATGCATATGATGTTCAAAGCAAAATCTAAATCACTCCCAGACTGCATGCTAAAAACATTTCAATGCAAGAGAGCAAATAAGATCACTGATCATGTATAATTCACTTTTGGTTTATGTATATTTCTGAAGGTTAGCTTAAATTCTTATTTTTGTTAAATAATGAGGGGAGCTAAATTTGAAAAGACTACGGTAGGCATATTTAAGCATAAGCCTTTTCATTCAATATACAATTTAAAGACTGTTTAGACTTTGTTGACACTGTCTTTATTGTTTGAAAAAGAAAAAATGTAAAGCTCAGACTGACATTGTTTGTCTTTCTCTTCTTCTTCTGCCCTTTAGGGTGAGTTTTACAACATAGGGAAGCATCAGGAGGCTCCGTTCTCCCCCACAGCCTTTTCCCTGCCTCCCCAGAACAACAACATGTTGTACATAGGCATGTCTGCCTACTCTGTCAACTCTGCTGCCTTCGTCTACAACAAAGCTGGAGCCCTCAGCCTGTACATCACTGACGACATGGTGAGCTGCACCCTCATCATGGTCTCCTGATGGCTTCATGAATTCACATTCAAAAGCGTCACACCGACTTTAACACCCTGCTCACTCTGTCACAACAGATCCCGAAAAGCTCTCCCATCCGACTCAACACCAGGACATTTGGAACGTTCATCCCTCAGGTGACCACTCACTCCACTGGATTGTAAAGGAACACAACCTTCCTGGGCTATTTGTCACCTGTGTCTCCGTGTATTTTTCAGATTTCCAAGAGTTTCCCTGGTCTGATGATGAAACTGCTGGTGAAGACTGAGAAAACTCCCGTCATCACCTTTGCACCCAAAGCCGTCACCGCACAGGCCAGCTGCACAGTGACAGCCTACGCCATCCAACCCAACACCGCACTTTCCCCTCTCTTCATCCTGAACTTGGTAAATTGGGTTTATTGTTTCCTATTCTCATTTAAGAGCGTGGTGTTTCAGTTTGACAGCAGGACTTCACGTTTAGATTTTGTAAGGCTTGCACTCGCACTCACATAGCCCCTGCTTGTGCTTAGATTTGCTCTTGCACTCAGATATATTGTTGCTTGGACAGATTTCCTGTGGTCCAGCTTCCGCTCTTCTCACGCTGTTCTGTCAAAACTCCCAAACCAATAGAATGCCAGGTTTAGTGTTGACAAATGGAAATATCTGAGTACAAGCGCACAGTTTGAGCACAAGCAGAGCAAATCTAGGCACAAGCAGGGGCTATTTGAGCACAAGCGCAGGGTTTTGAATTAAATAGATAAGAAATTTGAACTTGAAATCAATTATTCCTGCTCTCAAATTGAAAGAACACACTCTACATGGTAGGTTACACAGCTGGCATGATTAAAAGCCATCGCCGGTTTCAAAAAAACATTGACGCTCGACTCCCCACATTGTGTTTTCCAGGAGACCAGTGTCAGCGGCCAGCTGTTTGTCAGTGGCATGAGGGTGGCTGGAGCTGTCTCCCTCAACAAGTGAGTTAATAAAAAAACAGAATGTGTTCTCAGAGGAGAGAGACGGGGCCAAAAGGTCCTTGTAGAGATGAACATCACAGTCTGATTTTGCCTCATTTGCACAGAATGGATCTGACCCTGAGGACCAGTTACGTGGGAGAGTTTCAGGTGAGAGATGCATTGTAACACGAGTCACTGTGTGCACCGTCAGTACCAACTTTACAAACTAACCCTCACCCTGACCCTGCAGGTCAGATCCCTCAACACCATCCTGCAGATGGTCCTCAAAGTGGTGGTGATACCCATACTGAATGGTGAGTTGTAGCATTTTCACTCTGTGCTCTAAATGAACTTGAGGCCATGTCAAGTACTTGGGTTGTTGAATGCAGATCAGTGTAAAACACTTTGAGCTGTATTTATTGTATGATTTTTTATTTAATACTGTGTTATAAATGCAGCACTTTTAGAATCATTATAATGTTTGTCACATTGGATTTCTGTGGCTACTTTATATAAATGTTAGATTTTTTCCTCCACAGTTCAACTTGCGAAGGGATATCCACTTCCTGCGATTGGAAAGATGAAGCTGGTGAACACTCAGCTTCAGGTCCTGAAGGTCAGAGACGTGATGTTTTCTATAAAACTGTATTATAATGTATTATATGACAGGAAAAATGAATTAGATTAAGGGACTTGACAGAAAACAACTTAAATATCTAACTGATCAACAGAAGAGCTGTCAATAACTGCTGCTGCTGTGTTTATTTCCCTGTAGGACTACATGCTGATTGGGACAGATGTTCAGTTTACAGGTTAAACTGCATTCTTCAAAACTCCCACGACTGCTTTCTGTGTACTTCTCCCACCAACCTGAGAAATGCATAAACTGCATTTGGATTTCACTCAGGTTGTTTTTTTTGTATTTTTTTTTTTTACTTTTACATAATTCTGTTCAGTTTTTCTTCATGAGGGCAGTGAACATTTTCCACTGCTGCAGTCCTGTCATACCAGGCCACAGTCTGCAGGAAGCCGTGTCATCTTTTTTGAAATGAAAGTCTCCTTCCAACGCAGATCACAGCACTTTCTGTTGCTGACAAATTCAATCTCAAAGTTTCTCTGTGGCTCAAAGAGCGATGGTACAAATGTGCTGATCCATGATGTTTTTTTAAACTGGTTAAGAGAATCTCTGCAAAAAAAATTTAATAAAATAGCCATCACATCAATCAAGCATATGGCAAAACAAACTATTGTTTTTATTCACATGGTCCAAAAAAGTTTCAGTATCCTGTGCAGTTCAATATGTACATACACATTGATGGGCTGACTGTATAAATAACATCTTACAGGTTTTAGTAGCTCATCAGAGCAGTCTGGTGTGACTGTATGATGAACAAATGTCTGTGATGTCCTCAAATCAAGAGAAGGAGGATCATGTCAAGAGTTGGTTTCCTGTCACGTCACCTGAGTCGATCAGTGGCAGGTTTCAATCCTGGCCGTGTCCGAGGCCACGCGTGCATCGACCTGGTGCCTGGTCAGAGTCTCACACTGCTTCACCGAGCCTCTCAGGGAGCTGCCACTGAGGGCTCGACCTCTCAGGCTCTGGGAACTGGCCGACGATATCTACATCATTAAAGACACAAATCATCCAAACATAAGTGGCAGAATAATGAAATCTGTAAAAACACAACATAATACGTTCAGACTGTCAACATGATGTCATCCTGCCACTGACTGACAGAAAATATTTTCATTTTCATGCTGTCATCTTTTACCTGGTCCTTTGATTTCATGGTTGATATATTTCCCAAATAGACATGGATTTTATATGATTCTATTAAAGATGTGCTTTGAACTGAACACCTGGATTTCCAGATTTGAGAAAAGGTCATTAATTTCACCATACCAACATTTTTCACCTTCAACTCATACAAATATTTTAATAACAACATATCAACATAAACACATATACAAAAACTTATTAAGTCAGTGAAATCTTGGTAGTATTTCTGCAAAATAATTCATGAAATATTCATGACTTAATAGGCAACAATCAAAGTTTTGAAAAGACATTATTGATGATAGTATTATGGCTGTGTGGCTTCAGTTTGATCAGGTTTCTGAGGGGTTCTCAAAAAATCTTGATTTTAAAGATTTCAAACAACAAAATTATTTTATAATGAGTGTTAGTGATCGTTCATTTCAAAACATTTACTGACAATTAAACTCTCTTTTCATTACATTACAGTTTATATTACATTTTAAAATGTTTTTAATTATGTCATGCACAGATACGTGAAACTCTCAAATAATACATATGTTTAAATAAACATTTATTTAATTTTTACAGATTTGTCACATTACCATAACAATCTGCAACCAATCAGGTGTCAAGACTGAATCCTGACTGAATTTGTCTTAGCCACACCCACTTCAAACCAGGATCAGGAAAACAGAGGAAATGAGAAATATTGAAAGATAAATAAGTAATATTGTTTTACTTTAACCGAAATAGCGTGACATTTTTTTTACAGATTTTAAATGAAACCAAATCTGAAATATTTTTTACATTTTAGAGCATAATTTTGTGTCACTTATTATACAGCATGTGCACCACTATTGGAATATATATGTGATCATTTAATATCCATCAGGCTCTATTCTGCAGAACAGCTGAAAATATCCATAGGAATCAAACCTTACCTTCACCAGCACATAGTCTCCAGCGTTGATCGGTGCAGTGTTGGATTCTGCAGCCTGAACAGCAACATCCTCTTTGGGGAAAATCACTTTCACGTTGCCTTCAGTTCTCCCACACAGGTCCTCCGCGGATCTTTTACTTTGCTGCATCAACGTGGAACACAGAGATGAGCAGTGTTGCCTGGTAACAGGTTACAGTGGTACACTACAGTGGTAGTGGGTGACTACTTCTACCTAGGAGCAATTTCCGTATTAGATGTTTAAAATATCTAACATAGGTATAATATCTGTCCATTTTCTACCACTTATCCTATGAAGGGTGTTAAATACAGTAGTTATGATATATGTAAAGCAATTTATTAAAGAGTGAACTTTGCACTGCTGTGTTGAACCCTGTGAGCTGGTCATGTGTGCAGTACTCACTCCCTCCACCAGGACCAGCTGTGTGCTGCCGATGAGAGCAGCGTTGACCCTGGCAGCTTCCTCCCTGAACACACCGATACACTCCTCCAGCCTCCGCCGCTTTACCTCTGCTGGCACGTCATCTTCCAGCCGATGGTGGGCGTGGGTTTTCTGAGTGAGACAGTGGAGACATACGATAGCTGGATTTGACACTAAATCTTTTCTGGTGTAAGTTTACATCACAAAGCTACAGGAGCTCACCTTCCTCATACTGTAGGCAAAGAGGAATCCCACGTTGTAGCCCACCTCTCTGATCAGAGACAGAGTCTGCTGGTGGTCATCCTCCGTTTCACCACAGAAGCCTGAGATGAAGTCGCTGCTGAGAGCCACCTCTGACACAGAGACACACATTATGTTAAACGCATTTTAAAGTTATTACTTCACCAGGAAAACATCAGGTTCTTGTTGGTGATGCCAGGATTTGTTACCGATATAATTGAAACCTAGCTATGACGTGTATATTGTAGGATAAGTGCACTTTCTTTCCGGGGTAATTGGAGTTTTATTTAGAGTTAATAATTAATACCACGATCTCAATTCCAGCAAACACAAGAGTCAAATGTCTGTGTAACTCTCTTAAAAAGAATATTACAAAGATTTAATTAAATGTATTAATCAATAATAATAAAAGGTGGAACAGATAAAAGAAAAAAGGTTCTTACCTGGAATAATTCTCTTAACGTTCTTCACCAGATCAAGATATGCTTCTCTTGTGTAGCTGTAATTTGTTTTAAAGAAACATACACTTTATTGGAGCGCTTAGTGATATTTTAAGAGATTTTTACAAACAGCTCCACAAACTGAATTGCTTTGAGTTCGGAAAAAGGCATAGTGGTCTCTTACCCACGTCGCATTGCGTTCAGGACCCGGCTGCTCCCGCTCTGGGCTGGAAGGTGAATCTGATTACAAATGTTCCCTCGCTCCGCAATCAGGTGCAAAACCTGCAGCAGCACAGAAATCAGGTCAGCGAGCTTCAATCAGCCAAGTTAATATGGGAAATATACACAGAAACAGGCAGGGAAATTACTCTTGTTTTTAACATTTGTCACATGGGCTTTTGAGAATGTGTTTCCAGCAGCAGGGCTCTGTGAAAAGTACTAAAAAGTGCACCTCATCAGGAAAATCCTTGGGATGAGGGGAGGTGAATCTGATCCTCATGTCGGGATCGATGTGTGACACTCGGTCGAGCAGGTCGGAGAAGCGCAGGCCTCCCTGTTTTGTGCGATACACCGTCTTAAAGCCCCGGCTGAGCGTGGTCAGGTCGGAGCCGCAGAACTGCTCCTCTGACGTGTCTCTGTAGCTGTTCACATTCTGACCGAGCAATGTCACCTCCTTCACACCCTGAGGAAAACATCCACCACACGAAAAACTGGTCAGGATGAACTGTAAACCAATCCTAAAACATTAGGTTCATGATACTGAACTTTAAATCACAGGTTTTACTGTACACACAACAGATCTTTATAGCCCTGGTTTAAGATATAAGTCTTACACCATTACACAAGAGAGAGATAGTGTAAGGTGCCATATATTGCTGTGTTAATGTTGGAAGTGATGTGAGGACAATTGTTCATACAACAATTTATTTCTGAGCAATTTAGTGTTCCCTAAAATATAAATGTTAATATCTAACATCCTTAGACCTTAGTTATAACTGAGGAGTTTTACTTAAAACACCATCCTGACTCACTCGCCTATATTAATATTACTATCAGTCTACTTTATAAAATCAAGTGTAAGGAAATAGTTGCATTGAGGTTCTAACTTGCCTGGTCAGAGAGCATTCGAACTTCCTCAAGGATGGAACTAACAGGTCGACTCCTCTCTCTGCCCCGAGTGAAGGGAACAATGCAGTAACTGCACATGTTGTCACAGCCTCGCATGATGGACCTGATGATCAGAGGTTACATCATATAAACACAGTGTTGCCGTAGAGAACTTCCTCCCAAAGCAGAAAAAGAAAATCAAAATACTCACACAAAAGCACTGTATCCTTGAGGAGCAACGTGGACGGGCATGATGTCAGCGTAGGTCTCCTCTAAGGACAGCAGCACGTTGCTCACCTGATGACCTCCATCAGCCACCGTCAAGAGGCGGGGAAGGTCCCGGTAGGCGTCCGGGCCGGCAACAACATCCACCAGCTTCTCCCGCTCCAGAAGCTCAGTCTTCAGCCTCTCTGCCATGCAGCCTGGAGACACATACCTATTATTATGTCTTTGTAGCAGCTGTAAGACGTGAACACTAGTGTTTACCAGTGAACTCACTGACCTAAAATTCCGATTTTCATCGGTGTCTGGCTCTTCAACCGTCTCCTCTTCATAGCTGTCAGCTGTTGTAATCGATTCCAAATGGTTTGTTCAGCTTTTTCTCTTAAGAAGAAAAGAGTTTTAGTATCTGTGTTAGGTAATGCATCAAGATAGATTCTTTATTGTCACTGTATATTCATTTAGTTTAGATACACAGCCTGCTTAGCAGCGTGTCAAATTAAATAAATAGTAAGAGACAATAAAATAAATCATTAAAATAACAAATATTGTTAGTATTGGGTCTGCGCGGTGGTGCGGCTGAGGTCCTTCAGTGTGGAGTTTGCATGTTCTCCCCGTGTTTGAGTGGGTTTTGTCCAGGTACTTTCTCCAACAGTCCAAAGACATGCAGATGGAGGTTTAGTTCATCGAAGACCATGAGAGTGAATGGTTGTTTGTCTCTGTATGTCAGCCCTGTGACCTTTAGTAGTCAATAGTTAAACTGCTTGTCCACAGCTCTGGGTCTGTTTATGAGACGGTAGAGGTTGAGTAGTAGTTTCTGGGGGAGTTTGATGCACCTCAGGGTTCTCAAGAAGAAGAAAAGCTGCATTCATTCATTCTACGATCCATCCATGACAATCTTTCAATCTCTCTCCCCGTGAGTCTGTTAGGTCCTTACCTGATAGAGCACGTCACCAGAAGCACAACATCTGCCTGCAAACACAAACACAGCTGAGTCAACCTGTGCAGATCACACTGATATTACTGTAAAGAATACACTTTAATAGGATTCATGTTGAACAATTACAAACGGAGCTCTTCTTTACCTCGTTTAAATCCACCGTGCGTTGATATCCCTTCCTCTGCAGAATGGACCAGGCTATCTCCGTGTCATTCACATTCATCTGACAGCCATAGGTTTCAAAATACACTGGAACAAAGCAACAGCCCAGGTTATCATCGGTCCCACAGACAATCCAAATGAAAGTGAATCCAAATGAGACCCACCTCTCCTCTGATCCCCCCTCACCAGGTCCTCAGGGAGATATCCGGATGAGTCCGAGTCTTCTCCACATGCAGCAGGAGTCTGCTTCACAGACACTGCTTTGATGAAATCCTGGAGACTTGGACCAGAGGACAGCTGAGACCTGAACGTGTCTCCGGCTGTTGTCCCCCTCTCTGTGGGAGTGGCGCTGGGTTTAGCTCGACCAGAGCAGCCCCTGTGTTGGAAACACCTGACAGGTCTCCAGTGTTGTGGAGAAGTAAACAAGGGTTTCACAGTCCTGAGGAGGAACTCCATGATGAGCTAGCTTTAGCACAAGGAGCTACAGCTGCAGGGTTAAGCTCCAACAGCCCAGTCAGTAGCTGCAGCACAAATTAATGTCTGTCATTGGGTCCCATGTTTTTCCAAACTATATAAGTTACTGTGTGTGAGCTGCATGTCACTCGAGCAGCGTGCATGTGTCAATGTCAAGAGGAGTATCTCCATACTTCTTCTTCTTCTGCTTCTTTTTCTTCTTCTGGTGCTTAATGGCGGTTGGTAAACCAGCTTATAGGCGCATTACCGCCACCTTCTGGACTGGAGTGTTGAGCAGTATGGATTGTCAGCAAACAAAACTAACATAAACTCAAATTAAATAATTTTCTTAGGTCCTGTTTCTCTTTAGCGGTTCTTTAGAAGATTGTGTATATTCCTTGATGTCCATCCTAACACATTTTCTAATGTAATATTTTGCTTTTAATCCTGATATTAATTCCAATCTTTGTTCATTATATTTGTTATACTCTATCAATACATGAAGAGGAAGATCTCCCCTTCTTCTTCTTCTTCTTCTTCTTCTTCTTCTTAACGTCCACCAATATAACGAATGATATGTCTTTTTACATGAGCTCAAATTCAGCTGACCAGAACCAATTCAGTATCTTCCTCTGACTATTTATTATCAAAGTGTTCCATTAAATCATTAGATCATTACTGTATCCTGTACAGCGAAGATGGACTTAAACAAGACGGAACTATCTTGCGTCGCAGCGGTCCGTTCTTCCCCTGGTACGTCAAACTTCACCGTCCGTCAGAAAATAAGGGTTCCGGGAGGCGTAAGTTTCGCAGTGACCATTTAGCAGACGACACCTTCATCCCTAAAATACCGAATGAGAGCGGGACACGTGTTTATTCAAATTGATTTATTCGAGATATTCTGTTTCCACTCTACTGCAAACACTGTCACATGTGTTGAACAACAAAGAAACAAAAACACTGTCATTATCTGAAGAAACTTTCAAAACCTTTAAAACAGTTCAACCTGTATCTCTGCAGCAAATAACAGTTAATGACACATAATGTTCATTCATTGAAAATAAATGTGTCAGGGAGCCGTTCATTCAAGGCTATTCAGGTTTTGAAGCAGCAATAGATTATTATTGTTTGCATGATAGTTCTTTTCATTGTGTTCAATAACAGATATTTGAAATGTGCTTCTGTTTTTTTGTCTGTGTGTTTTTCTCACCTTCTCTCTGAAATAAAAGTATATTGATGTTTTTCCCTATATTTTAGGGAAATATTTCCATAACGAATGTTTGATATGAAGATATAATGATAATACTAAATAAATAATGATATAACGTCAACATTGCAATGAATTTCAACCTTTAAATAATTTCTCCTCCTATCACATTCCGTGTATTCTTTCATTTCATTTATTTACTTTTTGCTTCAAATATTTTTGTAGTGTACAAGATTATTTTCAAATGTTATAATGTTCGTTATAATCATATACATTTTGAATTGATATACTTATATTATAAACCTTGTACAAACCAATTGGAATTTTTGTATTAGATTGTGATCACACCAAAAAGCTAAACATTTATTTGAGTAAAAGTTGGACAAATAGAAAGAGTGAGAGAGCATGTAGATAGCTCAGCTGGAGGAGAGAGAGAGAGAGAGAGCGAGAGAGAGAGTGTGATGTGTGATGTGGGAGTGACTGGGAGCTACAGGTTCAGTATAAACTCTCCATGGCTGCAGGAGTAACACAGAGTACTGTTCCAGTGACCCTGTTGTCCAGTGTTTCCTGGCAGTAAGCGATGATGAGCGAGGAGGGCAGCGAGTGAAGAGGAACTGCAGGGACCCTTGGAATTCACGTGAAGAATCGAGGTAACTGTGTGTAAATGTATCCTGCATGTGTGCATCAATTTAAAATCTGTCATTTGATCAAACAGTGTTGATTATTCTCCATCACAGCATGTTTCTCCTCCTGCTGCATCTTCAGTGGCTTCAGCAGAGCGATGATGAGCCTGGTGGAGGGAAACTGTGCTTTCAGCATGTTTTGTATTTCTTATGTGATTTCTACGCCTGTCATTTATTCTAGCTGTCCACTCTTGTCCAGGACGAGCTGTGATGATGGAGAAAGCTGCACTGCTGCTGTTCTGTTGCCTGGTCATGTCTTTATCAGGCTCCCCGCTCTACCCATCCATTAGGTTGGTCCTCGCTGATTCACTGAAACTACTCCCCTCTCCCTCTGGCACTACTGCTTTTTACTGTGGTCTTTAAAGTTATTTAAATTGTTTATGACAGGTCACCTCAGCCGTTCAGATTGATGAACACCAAACATAGGTATTGTTTTTTTAAACTACAACACTTCTCTCAATTCACTCAGTGTATCATTAACTGTGGCTGAGCCTTACAGAGCAGCTGACTGCTTTACATCAAATGGAAAAGTTGACGTTATCGTCACCTCTACCACTAAAAGATGAGCATATGTTACATGACACAGACAATAACAGTGGCGTGAACTCAGGGCTCAAACACATTAATAACCATGAGGAAAAACCATGTGTGATGTTTTAAACCATTCCCTGTTTGCTTCCCCTGTCAGCGCTGTGCCCTCTGCACTTGTTATGCTAACAGGGGTCAAGCTGTGTGGATTGGTCACATTAGTGTTACATGTACAGTTCACGTTGAGTCGAAGCAGCAGAATGGGTTGTACACGAGCATGTTGGCGTTAGACTGAGGATTTCTTCTTCATCATCAAACTCTCACGGTTTTGGCAGCAAAAAAAAAAAAACTGAATACATTTGTTTTGAGATGTTTGAATACATTGTTCTGTGTTTGGTTAATGGGGATGTTTCTCAGGTTCGGTCAGAGGGACACGTCCTTCCTGATGACGTCGTCTATCAGCGATCCAGCAGAGAAGCTGCAGGACGACATGAGTCATCCCAGGGAGCGAGCAGAGTTACGGTCAGTATGTTCATATGGACTCAGAAGGCTGAAGTAAAAGATGTGAGATTGTGGCATCTACCAGTGTAATGCAGATACACTTGGTTTTTAAAGTATGTGCCACTAAGATTTCTGTCTCTGCCCCAATACAGCACAGGACAATAAAAAAAAAAAAATTGTGGTGCACATATCATCTACATTTAAAGTTAAATTTGTATTAAACTGAATTCAACAGAATGTGTCTCAGATATTGAGGATCATTAACAGATTTGAACAGAATTTACAGCAGTGTTTATTCACTCAAAAGTATAGTACACATTTTGAGAAAAAAAGATCTGACAATAAAACCCCAAATATCTCAATGGCAAGTGAAGGAATATGCTTTTTTTAGAAACATTTTATCCTGAAAATTGTTCAAGAATACTGTGTAATGACTGAATTCGTTCATTCACTTTCTGATTTTAGCTCCGGACGTCACGCTGATGCCATCTTTACAAATAGTTACAGGAAGGTTCTGGGACAGATCTCTGCCAGGAAGTTCCTACAGACGGTCATGGGCAAACGGCTGGGGTAGGTAGTGCCCCAGGAGGAGTGACGTCAGGGCTGAGTGTTTCCAGAATGCCAACAGAAACACTGTGAAACATGAACCGTTGGTGTTTTGTCGTTTTGCAGCTACATGAAGCGTCAGTCAGATATCTACGAGGGGACCTATAAAGAAGATCTTACATCCATCCACAGCGACCAGAGATACAGAGGAGTGCATGGGAAAGCTCTGGGGTCCAGGTAAGTCAGTGTCATCAAACCTAATACACCACATGCAACCAGAATCTGATTATAGCAACATGTCAGTCCTTCACTAACCTGAGCTTCTCCTCCTGACAGACTGCTGAGCTGAGATCAGGGGACCAGACCGCCAGTGCTCAACGACACTCGTCTACTCATGATGACCATCACTGCTTAGTTTCTTATTCCTCCTCCAACCTTTTCTTTACAAATGAAAACAATATTGTCATTTTTTTTTTAAATCATTGCCATTAAAAGCTGTGAAGAAAACCTGCAACCTGTTGAGTTTTTGTGGCACTTGTTCAACTGGGACCACGAGTACAACGTGAACAACAGGTGGAGGTAGCATCCGAAATGGCTGCATTCCTTTCAGGTTGTGCTTGTTCACTTGTTTGGTTAAATGGGATGTTTAAATGGAGTGAAACATCAGTGTGTTATTTATCACACCTGATCTGTGACTTTTCGGTGATTAAAAATGTCTCACTCATGTGGAGTTACATCAAAACCCTGTGGCCTTAAATTAAGAAAAAACTGATTTTTAAATAAAAAGATGCATTCATAAATAATAAAAAAGTGGCAGTGGATCAAACCGAATCTTTTAAGTATGAGATTCTTTTTCGAGAACACAGAGGGGAAGGGGTCGTGAAACTACCGTTGTTTTATGGCCTTTACTGATATCTTCACCTCATGTCACAAATACATACTTTCTCTGGTTCTGTGATTACATTGCAACAGATTCTCCTGTGTCTCCCTCTCAACATTCACTGTTTCAATCCATTCATTAAACATAATAAAGATGTAATGAATCTAATTCAAATATTCTCTGGGTTCCTGTTTTTCAATAAAGACAGAGACTTTGATTCACCTCAATTTCTTTATTTCCTCCTCATCGTTACAAAAACATCACATCCTCGAATTGCCCATTTATTTATTAACATTTTTTTTTCAGGGGGACATCAACTCAGTATCAAATGGGACACGTCTGATACAGCAAACAGGCAAACACAGTGGCAAAGTTAGTAACGATCCAAGTATCAGTGCTGTTGCCAGTGTTTAAATCAGCAAAAACACATTAACTGAACTGCAGTTAGGTGAAATGGGCACTGAGCGACAAAAAAAAAAAGAGGAATGTACAAAAAAAAACACAGATGAACCCAAATTCAATGAAGAAAACCCACAAATAAAAATCCCAGCTCATGTAGAAAACTCTGGTATGTTGGACAATAAGAAAACAAATCTCACAGGAAGATGAAGTGCAATGATCAGTAGCTTTACAGTCCTCAGTGGGAGAATCTGTCGGTGAGCGTGTGTCCTCAGTGACGCCGTCGTGTCTCAAATTCTTCTGTTTGGCAACACAGACAAACTGCATGTTTTAACTTGTGATTGGACTGCTGTGCCGCATCTTAAGTCTGATTTTGTTGAACAACTCCTTGGAAATAAAATATTATCTTCGTCAGTGTCTTCTTTTTTATTTTTCTTGCAGTTATTTTTTCTCAATTCTGTGGAAGACAGGGAAAAATGAACATTAGTTAATACCGACATGGGATGAATGAAATCTTTATTTAACACCTGACCGTTGACAAGTCCTGTCAAAGAGTTGACCATGCAGCATTTTGATGTGCGCCCTTTCACAACAAACAGAATGCAGTTTGACAAAAACACAGAACTTCTCACCAAGTTTCACACGATGCAAACTTTGGTTTACAAACACAAAACATGTCACTCAAACGTGATGGCACAACCATGAGTGTTAGAGCACAATGTCATGATCATGGTGGGATGAACAAAGAGGCAAACCGGGGGGGAGGGGGGGCGGCGGGCAAGTACATGTGAACACTCGTGGGGTTAGAATGAGTGAACAGCACGCAGCCATGCACGCTGCCAGCCACTATGGGAATACACTGTGGATGCAGGCTCTGCGGAGGCCCTTACTTCAGCCTGGAAGCACGATCGACTCTTTGTTACAAACGAGGGGCTTTATCGGAGGCTCCTATACTTTGCCAACCTACTACTCTGCTCTGCAGCGATCCTGAAAGAGGAGTACAGAGACAGCAAGGTGTGGACAGAGGGGTTAAAAAGAGACAGAGGCGAGCACGAGAGAAGAAAAAAAGAAGAAATCCTGACTAGTGATAAAATGTCATTTGTGAAATCGGTAATTGCCATGTTGTACTTGCTTAAAAAGGGCTAACGCCGGGTTCACACCGGACGCGGAAGCGCCCAGAAGCATCAATTCTCGCACGCGCAGCCGCCTGGCTGTTCACACTGGACGCGCATTTCTCCACGCCGGTCAGCCCGCGATTCTGCTTTCTCCGCTGGGGGTAAATGTCTTTATAGCCACCCACCCCCTTTCTTTCTCTGTCTGTCTGTCTGCTTGTGTGCTTGTAGTGGATGGGCAGATGGGGAAATTTCCTCATGGGGGGGAAAAATTCGGGGAAATTGAAACTCCAGGAGAACAGGAGGGAAATCCAAAGTATGGGATGCATATTTGATCATTTATATCATATATAATATATCATTTATATCGTTTAAAATCTATTTTCTGTGTGTTTTCTGGCCCGATCCGCTTGAAGCGAGCGGAAAAACTAGAAACAATCGCTGCAGAGCACAAGCCTCCCTCGGTGCTGCATGTCGTTTGCAGCCGGAGTGAAAAGCCCAATTGATTGAAATGGGCGCGGAAAGGAGGCGGACAGCATTTTGTGGCACTGCGCGGCACTTCCGCGTCAGGTGTGAACCCGACGTAAGCAGGCCATCGTAAGAGTAAGCAATTCAATTGAATAATTACAAAGTGACGTCTTGAGTCAGTGACACAGGCTACAAATGGCTCACTCTGGCACCTGGAGGGCTCTACATATTGATGGTCAAAGAAATTGCACACTCAGATCATCACTCTTGCAGATCTTGATGCCACGCTTCTCTACTGGTCCAAGTAGGTACGAGATCTCTTCTTGGCAGAGAGCCTGGCACTGAGATCGGCCTCTGGGGACTAACTGACGAGCTACAGATATAGAACAGGCACTTTTCCTAAGCTTCGGAGCCAAGAGCTACCAAGAGGCCTGAAAACGCCAGACTCCTCGTCGTCTGAAAAGGGGCCAGGCTTTCTCTCTGGGATTAAGGACCCTCTAGGGTACTATCTGTGCCAGGTTCCATCAGGAGACGTACCTCTTCACTGCTTTCTGCGCCAGCATGCGGTTCCCTGCGAGGAAAGTGATGCCACCAATAATCGCCAGGTACTTCAGGGTCTGGAACATGTTCAGGTGGGTCCAGTAGACGTACATCAGGCCTAGCAAGGCTGAAATGAAACCGCAGAGTGAACATTAGCATCCTGACTAAACAGCTGCTGGGTAATGCAATATACAATACACCATCATATTTACAATTTAGTTTAACATAATCTATGTCAGTTGTATACATTAGGGTACATAAAGAACCGGGCAATGGATAAAACAATAAATAAAATGAAGGTGATATTTTCATCGATTACATTTTTGTATTGTATTTTCAGATTCATAAAAAAAACAAAAGGCAGATGCTTCAAAACACAGTCTAACAGAAGGGTTTGCAAAGTCTAACACTTAGAGAAAATCAAGTCCAGGTCACAGTCAGATTTTGAGTTCACCATTGTTTTGTTTTAACTGATATTTTTGTGCAATTAGTAAAAACTAGCACCATTAAAATCATGCTTAATTATCTTTTATTCATTCCTTTTTGCAATTAACCTATCGATCTACAGACAACTCAATGGATTACTTGTAACTGGAAGAATACGTAACGATTCAGGGGCAAGATGTGGACTTGTAGGAAGTGTGTTGAACGTTTTAGGCAGATTTGTGGATGTTAATTTACATTTACAAATAACACTTATTGAATCTAAAAGAATGTAACATGTTGTTTTGGTCACGTCTGACTGAGAAACATTTTGATGCAAATTCCAGCAGCTGGGCAGTAATATGTTTTAAAGTGTCTTAAATGTCTCCATGGGGTGAGTGGCTGCTGTTTTGGTAAAGGGGCCTCATCAGCTTCAACTACTGTGACAAACTTCCTGTAGTTTTTAGAACAGCAGTGTGCACCTGTGCATCACAGTTTGACAAACTCTGTTCTAAAACGCTGTGGAAATATGAAAGAACTGCTGTCAAATTCACATGCAACAACAGCAAGTTCTTTGTCAACAAGGTTAAGTTTTCATTGCTATTTGTCAGTTTTTCTGACTGTCAGCAGGATTACACAAACAATGCTGAGCAGAAACTTTTCCTTGAGACTTGGCAGAGCGATGAGACAAGAAAGAACTCATTAAACGTTGGAGGGTCAGATCCAGGAAATATGTTTCTATTTTCTTTGACATTGCAAGGTAAGGCATTTTTGGAACATTTTAGTGAATTCTTTAAGAAATTATTCATGGATCATGATGACAAACATCAGGTATGTTTAGGGGACTGATATCTATGTCCGTGTGAAATTTAGTGCAGCTTGATTGAATTTAAGGAGACTGTTGGAGGTATACGCTCTACTGAGTTACATTCTCGTTCAACCCTGTTTATATACTCTGACTATGATCAATATAAAAGAAACGTGTCAAACTGTTTAGTTAGTGAACATTCTGAGATTGTGTACAGAGGGAATGCCCTGATGGGGAGTTACTAAAGATGTTTTCCCATCTATAAACAGATATTTCCAACACCAGAAAAACTAACTCAAATTCATCATAGTTGTGCCACTCCCTTGACAACACATTAAGTATGTTAGTCATAACCAACATAATTTTTTCCTTTAAGATCCAACAATCGTCAAAATTTCAGCGGGAGAGAGAATCTAGAAACATTATACACTCTTTTACAAGGCTCAGTATGTCAGATGCAGTTAGTTCAATGATTGTCACCATCACCTTCTAAAGGCTCTGTGAGTGTGAGTGAGTGTGGTTGAGAGAGAATTATGCAATACCAATAATAATAATCTAAATCTATTTGTATATCATTACGTTTTAACATTACCATGATAACAATCATTTTATCATAATTTGGGTCAATACAACCATACTGTTATAGTTTCTTCTGATGAAGAAAGTTTATAACACTGTACGTTATCTTACTGCATCATCCTCTTCTACAATGGTTTTACATCCTCAACTATAAAAATTGCAGCAACAGCTGTTTATCTTAATGAACCTACTACGAAAACAGTAGACCCACATTAACGCATGTTTCTATGTGCTGGTTTTCTCAAAACACGATGAGCATTGGAAGGGAAACCCACTGTACAACACATTTTCCATCCAGAGTTTATATGTGGAATATCATGAATAATTGATGCTTCAAAATAATTAAGATTAAGCACAATGTCACCCAGTCTTCACTGCAGTTCACTTCTCATCTTGAACAGCAGCAGATGAATAGCAGATGAAGAGGCTGTAAGGTAATAGTGTGTTATCAACATTTTAAAAAGGAGGAGACTAACCTGCATGTCCTACATGGAACATAATGGTGCTGGGAGTGAAGCTGAAGTTGGAGATGTTGGCTCCGAGCTTAAACCACTGAAGAGGAGAGGGGGGAATAAAAGACAATGTGATTTCCATCCCTCTTCAAGAGCTGCAAACAAAAGGGCTGTAAAATTGTTTACAGCCTGACAAACAATGCACCGAACCACGGTGATAATAACTATTACTCAGCACTGCAAATGCCAGGGAAAAGAATACCTCCTAGCTTTTGTGATTTCAAATTAAAATAAGCATTATATTCAAGCAGTACTGGAGCCTCATTCACTGAGGACGAAGGCTTCCTACTGAAGAGCTTTTCTGGGGGAAAAACTAGACCACTGTGTTTACAACAACAACACTGAATGCTCGGTTTAATTAATAATGGGATTAGGATCGTTTTTAGGTCTGCCCTTAAATAAGATAAATTATTATTTCCACGCATTTGCTCTAGTTTAGCTGAGGGCAAGAATAAAAACATGGAACATTTTGCACAAAGTGTGAAACCTTACCAGGATGAGCAGAAGCAGTAAAGGAGACAGGACGAGTGCGGTGAAGGCGTTTGAGACCACGGTGGGAGGCTTCTTCTCTGGTTCTCTGAATAAGTGCTGCAGAGACAAGGAGATTTTAAACAGCTGGAAAACTACCCAAAGCATCTCATTGTATTTTCTGTTGTCGTGCACCAAACCAAATACAGTTTAAATAACATTACCTGGATCTCTGGTTTGGGCACATAAAGGGTCTTGGACTGAATAGTGGCTGGGGCCTCTTCATCCACAAACTTCAGAACAACATCAGCCTTTCAAAAAGATTACAACTCAGGTTTAGAGCGCAGTGTTGACATCTCATTGTCTGGTTATTCAGTAAATTATCCTCATTGTTTACCACCATTCAGTTGGACAATAGAAACTCACCACATTCCACAAGATGGGATTCTCCAAGGTTGCGTCCCCAACAATGAGATGGAGGGAATAGATTCCAGAGATGGAGTCAAACTCAGACTTCCGCTCCGCTGTGTCCAACTCAAACTTGTACAGGTTCTTGCTGTCGGGTTCAGCCACAAAAATGACCTCCTGGCCAGTTTTCTGATTGTGCAGTCGAACAAAAGTCTGGGACAGAGAAAGTCAAAAGATCTTAATCCTAAATGCAGAGAGACCCATTGTCCCAAATAGTCAGTGACTGTACTTGTTCTGATGATTGCTTTGACTAACCGCATTTATAATATAATGGTTGCATGGTCACACAAGTGATAATGAAAGTAGATGGAGTGAGCGTCATTGAAGAGACTTGACGTGTGTCTCACTGTGATTACATACCTGGTGAGGGGTGAGCTCCACTCCAGTGTTGACGTCAACCAGCTGGAAGGACATGGCAAAGTTCTGGTGGCTGTCTGCGGTGAATGCGCTCTTGCTTTTGGAGGGATAGTCCACTCTGGGTCATTTAGAAAAAGGAACGCAGTAAGTCTTACATGGTCATGCCACTAAGGATCAGCAAAACACAATTCACTTCTCAAACTCGTTTTCTGACCTGGTGGTCTTTGTGCCGATGCTCTGGTCCTTGTCCACCACAGAGAGGTCCATGCTAGTAATGGCCACCTCAGTGGACACCTTTACTTTCAGCTGCAGGTTAACAGAGTCAGAACATGAGTTTCATCTACTGTAATCAGGGGATGTGAGCACATTATCATTTGCATCCCTTTGCTTCACATTTGTCATTTCAAACAGGCCAAATAGAAGGTCTCAAAATTGTAATTTTTTGATTTTCCTGTGCTCTGATATTTTACTCTTTATGTTTACTTTGTGATTAAAACAATAAAGCTCCAGTGATTTGGGTTTGTAGTTCCAAAAAGTTGAGGTGCTTGGAAAAATCATTAAAACAAGCTTCTGGTTCTCTGTATGAGTGAAGCTCCATACATTTTAAATAATACATTTGAATTTATTTAAATAAAACATTTACTATAATTACTATAGAGAACTTTAGAAAGTTCCTTCAGAGTCATTGAATCAACCTATACAACTGCTTTTAGTATCACCTGCATACACACCTGCAATGTGTGGCGTGGTCCTATACTTTTACTTCCAACTGAAAATTACTACAACCTGCACATCATTGGAAACTATTTTAAATTATGCACTGCTAAAGAAAAGCCTTAATAACCAAGTAAAAAACTAAAAAAAAAATCACCTCGACGTGATTGGCCACCAGTCGGGTATCCCCAGTTACTGCAATGGTAAACTGGTAATATCCACTGGCGGGCTGGGTGGACATGAAGTTCAATTCAAAGACGCCACTAGAAAAAAGGAATTATACAGTTAATGTTGTAGCAAAACCAGACAGTACTGATGAATAAAAACTGCTTTACAAAACACCTCATTATTAATTGATGGATAAATGAATTAATAAAACAAATGAAGTAGGTATATCTGCAAAGGAACTGGGTGAGCTTAGTTAAAACATCATCTATTCAAACTAAACTGATCAAAAAATACATTTGTGTGAATTTATTACGTTCACACTCTGACCACTAAGAAAGATTTAAGGGCTGAACAATGAGATATATATATATAAAAATCAAGAGAGAAAGAGAGAATCTTCCACTTGTTGGGATCAAGAAGTTGGAAGCCTGCGAGAGTAATGTAAACCTGGCACTAATGTCTCAAACAGTACATACTCATTAAGGGTGAAGGGTGCTTGGCTGAGTATGATGCTCTTGGAGGTCACAGCATGCGCAGATTCCACCAGCACATTGGCTGTAGCCAGAGGTTGAGACATGACATCAGTAACAAGGAGCTGTGAAGGCAACACAGAGAGAGAGAGAGAGAGCGTCTCACTACAGGATGATCACAAACCACACAGGGGACAGTAGCTTGGTTAAGATTGGACGTGCATACCTGCAGGGTTGGCTGGCTGTGGGACACTGTGGCTGGGCCCTGAGCACTGACGATGACCGGCACATGAAAGCGGTTGCTGGAAAGAGCAGCAGCGGCACTCGCCACGCTGAAAGCTTCGGCCAGAGAGTCCCAGGATTTCTTGCTGAAGATGGAATTCACCAGCTGAATGACCTGTTCCTGTGGGGGAGAACAAATCTTCTATTAAACATTTGAAGAGAGATGACAAAACCTGACGTAACTCCTGATGGACATAAATCGTACCTCCTTGAGAGGGGGCTCCATGTCTACATGATCTGACAGGGAGTAAGCAGCAGTCACAAACATGGCAGTTGCCTCAAGTCCCTCTTCAAACTGTAGGTAGATTCCACCAAGGTCATCCAAACGAGCCGTCAGATCCTGAAAGGAAAAAGCAAAAATGAATTAGAAACATGATTATACTTGAAAACAAAAAACACTTAACATAATTGAAAGTCCATTGTGTCTCGCTCTGAGTCAAAGAACAGTGAAACAGCACCACCTGCTGGAGGTTAAACAGCTCACCTCAATTTCCTCCAATATTCCTCCGAGTTCCGCCTGCTGGGAGAGGCGAGCAGCTGTTTGCAGAGCTGAGGTGATGCTGCCCAAAGAGAACATTGTTGTGAATTCAAATAATTTAGCTTGTGAGCACTACAGGGCTCTTCCCACAGGCTGCTCTCAACAAACCAGCACAACTAACACTTACGCCATAACATTGTCCTCCTTGTTGATGCGACCTGCCAGGGCACCTACGACCTCCTGAGAGGCCACGGGAAGTCCCAAAGAGCTGAGTGCACTCACAGCACGATGAATCTGAGTCATGGTGGAGTCTTCACTAACTGCTGCCAGGAGGATGTCACGGGTTTCATTGGACACAGGGATCTATGGGGACAACAAAAAAATGTAATTTAAAGGTTGGTATTATACTGGTGTTTGCACTAAAGCTCAGCATCAGCCACTATATCTTGATCATGAAATGCAGATCTAATACTTGAACAAATCTGGATTTTTTTTGAAGTTCTTCAAACAACAATTGCACTTAAAGCGCATACTAGGCTCCACCAAGGCCCAAAAGTCCCTTTAAAATCAATCAAGCTGCACCAAAGTTTACAAACTGATGGATATCAGTGCCCTGAATATACTTTATATTTTCATTGATATACTTGAATTATTCCTCAAGGAAATCAGTGAAAATGTAAAAATCTATTACAATATTGAAAAAAGAGAAAACTATTCCAGGATCTGCCTCAAATTTACTGGGTTTTTCCTTGAGTCATGTCCCACCCCTCCACATCATTTAATGGAAATCTGATTATTTCGGGGGCGTAATCGTTGTAAATATAAAATTAACATGCTGATGGAACCGTAACCTCCTTGGCAGAGGCAATAGTTATATTAATGTATTTTCCTATATTGTCCAGTCCCAACACACACTTATTTTCTGTAAATAATGTTTGTGTTGATAAACATGTCAGTAGAACAGTTTTGTATTTCATACCTCACATCCTGAAATGGCCTGACTGGTCTCAGCAGCAAAGAAGATCGAGTCAACACTCATGGGATCAAACTGGGATTTCAGGAACTGACAAACGTGCTGGAGACAAAAACACATTTACAAAGATAAAGAACATTTGTGTTGGACGTGGAATTTGATGTGTGTGCAGATCATTTGAATTATGAATGCATATTTAATTCAAGCGCCCAGTCATTCCGCGACAGAGTTAATAACCTGGAGTGATCACTTACATCGTGATCAGGAACAGCCGCTCCCAGCTTGGTCAGCCCGACCACAGAGTGGTAGGCGGACTCCAGGTCGGTGAACTGCGGGCTCAGGACGCTCTGCAGCCGGGCCACGTCGGCCAAGGAGAGGTGGTGCGCCGGGGTTAGCGCCTGAGCTCCGGCGAGAGCCAGACACAAGAGGAACCACTCGAACACCCCTGCGGACACGGAGAAACGCACCAGTGTTATCCGGGGGGAAACGTGGGCTCGGTTAGTTCGATCCGAGAAAAGGAAACAAAACATTTTGTCTCGTATTCAGTCAATGAGATAAAGCTCCGTCGAGTCGATGCAGGTTTAGCTAGGAAGCGAGCAAGCTAACGTGAGGAGGAAGCAGCTCACTACGACGCCATTTCTTCCTTATTAGTTCAACACAAGTCGAATAACTGCACATGTGACGCCATTGAAACTAAAAACACACACATGCAACATTATTTCCTTAATTGATGAATGAATTCACTTACTAAGCCGGTCCATGTCTTCCAGTCTAATGCAGCGTCACCAAAACCGACGAGTACTTCCGGTGTCTCAGAAGGAGCTGTCAGCAGAGGTCAAACATCCGGTTACACCTTTTACATTTCAAAATAAAAGCACGGCACTAGTTTGATGTGATGTATTATAGCCATAGGTTACATTTTAACTTTTTATTGACGAATAGAATATTCAGAAGTACATGTTAGGGACAAACACAGCGGACACAACATATATCCAGGTTACAATAATAATAATAGAGTAAAAACAAGATAAAATAAAACCTTGTAAGATGATTTTTTTTTTTTTAAAGCAGAACTGAGAGATAGCACATGTGTCATATGTGTCTATAAGAAAGATTTAAAAGAAGATGAGGCGTTTTTCAGACGGATCTCTTAAGGGAGATCGTTCCACAGAGTGGGAAGTATTATTATTATTACTATTATTAATAATAATAATCTGTGATTGGTAGACAATAGAGTTTATCATTGAAAGAAAATGATAGCTGACAGTAGCTTCTGTCTGACTTAAGTTCCTGGAAGTCACCACCCACCACCACTGGTTAAATGACAAATAGTTCAGAGGTTCCAGTTTAAACACTTTATTAAGTCTCATGCAGATGTGCACCATTTCTAAACTCAGATCTTTTTTTAGTACTTCTGACCTGGAGAAAGTTAGCCATGCCCTCATATTCTCAGGCCTTGATTACTACAACTCGTTGTATTTTGGCATCACCCAATCTTCATTATCCGGTCGCCAACTGGTCCAAAATGCAGCAGCAAGACTTTTAACAAGGTCAAAAAAGAGGGAGCACATTACACCAATCCTCACCTCGCTACACTGGTTGCCTGTCAGCTACAGGATTCATTTTTAAAGTCTTATGTCTGTGTGCAAGGCACTAAATGGTCTTGCCCCATCCTACATCGCAGACCTCCTGGCCCCATACCACACAGTCAGGGCATTGAGATCATCTGAGCAGAGACTGCTGTCTGTGTCCGGATCAAGGTCTCAGTGTTTTGGGGACAGGACCTTCTCCATCGCTGTCCCAAAACTCTGGAACTCTCTCCCTCCCATCTCCCGAATCTCCCCCTCAAAAGAAATGCTCAAAAGTCATCTGAGAACACACTTTGATTCTTTAACCTTTCAATGTGCCAACATTGTTGTGAGTATGTTGATTGTTGTTTTTATAGATATCAATACATTTCTATTATCACTTTTCTGTAAAGCACTTTGGATCACCAATGTTGTTTAAACTAAAGTGCTATATAAATAAAGATGAAGTTATCAGGTATCAAATGTATGTGGGTCTGTGTGTCTTTATGTGTGCTTTATAAGAAGGGAAGAATGACCAAACGCAAAAAAAATACTCAAAGAAATCCTTTCACTCAACATTACACATTGGATGATAAGTGGGTGTCTGGATTGAGCTACCACTATGCCCAGCACAGCCACAAGGTGGCCCCGTTACACCAGCATGATCCTGAATTACTTTAAACTTTAGTGCAGGCAAATCACTCAGGCTGATATAGGATGCAGAAGCCTAAAATACACAGTAACGTGAACAAATTTAGCCTGAAAATTCATACAAGTGATAAATATAAAGATCTTTATAAAGGTATTTTTCCCAATCCATTGTTCTTTTGTCTTATTTTGAATGGGAAACTAAAACCTGTAATCAGCTTCTACCATACAACAAACTGCACAAAACTATTAAACACATCATTACATTGAGCTGAACTGTATTTAATGTGACCCTCCTTTATCTGAACCCGTTAGTAAACCACTTGTCACATGTTCAATTACAGGGTTGCATCACATGTTAGGAAGAAGCAATAACATTTGTTTTATTACATTTCTTAGCAAAATGTTGTATGATGAAGTAAAAGCATACAACACTAAATATTTACAAACAGTGCCAAATTGCATAACATAATAATTACCGACGAAGGTCAGTACAGCTTCCATGCCCCCATCACATCAAACATTTGAATATTGCATAAAAAACAAACTTCTCACTTTGTTGAATCTTAATGAGTAGAAAGTCACCTTGATGTGGGCTGCAGCCTCAACTTTTTTCAGCAGGCATCAAATTCTCCCCCGATGAGGTCACTGATAATGTTTCATTAATCTATAAATTAGCTAAACAGATCTGAACAAGAAAATCTTCAATTAACACTTTAACAAGGACTGTGCGTGCATTAAATGCATCACAAATCAACCTGTCTGAATTTACTCCTTAATCAAACCTACAGTATATTATATTACAAATATAGACATGAAAATTCAACCCCGAGTGTTTGTACTGGTCACAATTTTAAAACACTGTTAAATAACAGATCCTCACCAATGTAAAACCATGTCTTTTCAGGTAGCAAAGGTAAAGAGTCGTGATTTTGATATTTTACATTCATTGTTCTTTTCAAAACACGTTTAACAGGCAACACAATGAAATATGATTCTAGCTTCCAGTCTTGTGAAGGCCACTGGAGTGAGACTAAATCTAAAAGTACAGTTCTCTCTTGAATTGTTGATTGAGCTATATACTGTTATTGTTTTGATTGCTAATGACTTGTTCAAAAACTGTGCTTAACCTACTCACGACATGGTTTTTTTTCTCCAACATTAAAAATGCCAGGTACAAACATTGTGTACTGTATGTGCGACATGTTGGTGGAAAGATGAGAGACGTCTCAGGACAGAATCAGAGCCCGGTTGGGTGCGTGGGATTTTAGAGATCGAAGGTAGCGCCTGGCTTTCTCCGTCATTATGAGCTGGTCTTTAGTTTGTCCACAAACAACCTTTTCCCACTCTTTCGACATCTGAAAGGAGAGAAAATATGTCGCGGTAGAATTAGGTCAAAGTAGAAAAGCAATTTTCCACTGATGAGGATATTTGTTCCTTCTAAGGTTAAATCTTAAACTTACAGGAACTGGGGGCACCATGCTGGGGAATATGGCACTGTCGCTTGGTCCCAGAAGGAAGCCTTGATCCAAAATATTGTCATGCCTCTTACTGCAAAATGACGAGGAGTTCAGAGGAACCGTAACAGGTTCTTCCTGTGGACAAAAATGAACAAAAAGTCAAGATTTAGAACTCATCAAATCTGCAAACAGAAAAATTTAATTTGTACACTTTTCTTTACCTTGATGCTCTGATCGAATTCAGTCTTGATGGATTTGCGCTTTGTCACTTGGCAGTCCATGACATCTAGGGCCAACGACTTCCGCACTTTCTTCGTAGGTCGATGCTTGGAATAAAAACAACAAAAAGCACCAAGACATGAACAAAAAGCTTCCAAAGGAATGTTGATGAGATTTTCTGTCTAAAATAAAGGCAATGACAATAATTACATAATCAGCCAATCAAATGGCAGCAGTGCTATTCATAAAATCATGCAGCGACAGTATAATGGTGTGCTCACAGCAAAAGCATTTTCCCCGTGTCAAGGTTACATACTAAGTCGATGCAAAGACACAAATTTGAGTCCAGACGCGTCTTTGCATTGACTTTGTATGAAATCTCGACGTGCGAAAATTTTTGCATCATGTTCGGTGTGAACACACCATTAAATCAGAATGGGGCCAAAGACTAAAATCAGCCAGTGCGCAGCAGTTCTGCAGTGAACTTAAGTCACCTCCAGTCACAAGATTTGAATCAAACAGAACACCTTTGTGTTGTGGTACAACAGTAGATTAGCAGAAGTAATAATGTGCAGGAGACAGATCTGTTGAAGTGATGTTGAGCAGAATCTTTGAGGAACCATCTTGTGGCGACAATGTCTAGGTGAACAGAGAGTTTTGAGAGCAAAGGGAGGCTCTACATAGTACTAGTGTGCTGTTCCTAGTTAGATGCTTGCACTGGGGGTGTTGTTAGTGTAAAGCATTCTTGCATGGTGGCGGCAAATGTGTTTCTGGTTGGGGGAACTGAATGGACAAGTGTTTTCACATTCACTTGCTCCTGTGTAGCTGCCTGTCGACAAACAATGGAGGACTGTCCCTGTCATGCACTGCTCCAAGGTGTGAATTTGTCCGTATGTCAACAGACTGTTCTAGCGACCGCAGAACAAACAGATGTGGGAGGGGTAGAGCGAGGAGAGATTGTCCACAAGTTAAATAGCAGCAAAGGGTGCGTTTCTCTGGGGCAGATGGATGGAATAATTCAAAAAATAAAAATAAAAACATGGTAAAAGTTGACTTATTGTTACCATTGTTTTGCGTCTTTGCTCGGGCGGAGAGAAACGTACAGCCCCCAAGTCAATTCCGGCATCTCTTCGGATGACCTCGTTTATGTCGTCCTCGAGGTTTGGAGTCTGAGGCTGAGATAACGCAGCAGAAAACAGTGTTAATGCAGTTGTTAATAAATAACAATAAACCCACTGAGAGTCACAGACAGACACTGACCAGAGGCTGCAGAGGGCCGTACTTCTCCATGGCATTTTTGAATGGCGTTGGAGTTCGTGGTGTCTCGCAGAGATCGGACTTGTGGTTGGGTGTCACAAATCTACATGAAAACAAAATGTGAACACTGAGGCTCAAAATCAAAAAGTATAGTGACGGAACACTTAACACCAGATGTGGGGAGCACGTACGCTGAGTTCTCCTTTTGAGTGAGGGGCGTTTTGTCTCGCTGCAGTGGTGTCGTAACAATGGCTCTCTGGCTGCACACAGGCGTGGACGTGAGGGACGGGTTCTCCAGGTCGTGAGTATCCTGTTTGGTCCACATGTTGAGGAACTGAAACAACACATTAGTTAACTTCACATGACACAAGAGGGAGCAGCACAGTCTGTAGTACAGAGTTAAAGTCTAAGAGCTCACTTGAGATGGAGAAAAGGGCAAGATTTTGACAGGAGTGCTCTTGGGAGTCATGGAGTTATTGCCATCGGGAGACAAGGCGATGTATCTCCGGCTTCTGCGGTTCAGTGAGGAGGGTGGCGTCACCCCTCCCGGAGAGATGGGGATGAGTTCCCCTCTGCTGCCTTTGCTCAACTCCTGCAATGCGCTGCCCTCCAGACGAAACTGGTGGCGCTCGGGGCTCGGACTCTCCTCGGGCAGGTCAAAGGCTGCGAGGTTGCACCAGCCATCCAGGTCCTGAGAGCAGAGGACACATTTTGCTTGTTACTTGAACACCATTCTCCATCAGTAGATTAAAGCAGTCACTAAACAGTAGCTTAGAGGAGTGAGTGCTATTACATACACATGTAAATTATATGTTTTGCTGTTAGAGGTGTGACTGTGGCCCTATTCATGTCTCGTATTAAAATGCATCCTGAATGCACCTCATTCTTGTCGGGTCTTTGTAATCAGATCTCACTTTTCCATCTTCATGCAGATAATTATGTCATTTGTGTTCATGAAGATGATTGTTTTAACCCAATCTGAGAGATCAGAGTCAGGAGGGACTGACGAATCTCGTGCAGCTCTGCTTTGATGAAAGTTTTCACCAATTTCAGAAAAGTACCAATCATTATGTGTTGATCAATCAGTGTTGATATTGAAGCCACAAACAAAACAACATATGGGAACTGAGAATAGTAAAAATATGTCAGATTCATTGTGAAACGGTTGCGGGTCAGAGAACATCAGCTGAGAAGGTGGTCCTTCATATGTGGCCCATGACGCATTTTTGTTCGCTCACACCTTACATTAAAAGCTGTCCACTTGTGATTAGATCACGCAGGACAAGTGTTGATGCCACGTCTGAATGGGGTCTGTGTCGAGTACTGGAGATTCTTACCCCATCCACCAAGTCCATCACCTCCTTCAGGCCCGGGCCAGCAGGGGAGAGGAAGCCAGAGCTGTCCACCACCCAGCTGGAGCGGGTAGCTTCTCCTGAGGTGTCTGCTTCTGTCTTAATGGAACAGCTGCCCTTTGGAGAGAGGACAGTCTTGGACGGCCCTGCTTCGCTGGGGCTGGTTTCATCGAGGGCTGGGACTGGCATCTCCTGCACCAGGTGACAAAAGTAGACAACTTTATCAACCGTGTTGCTAAAACAAACGCTAGTAACTATTGAGTAATGCGGATATTATATCAGTTCACTTTATGTCCAACAAGTAACAGAGATTGAAGTTTTCAAAACCTTGTTGTGGCGGAGTGATTTTAACAGATTTTGTTTTACTCTCGTTTTGATTGGTTTAGAATCACACTGAACTCCAATGTCAGCATCGCTGGTTTAAGGTCCTGGACCCAGAATTAATTAAAGGGCCTTGGACCAAAGAGGAGGATGATAAGCTCGGTAACTTGTTCATGAGCAGGAGTTTGAAATATGATTATACTTAAAGCAGTCAATATTTCCAGTGTGATTTGTGATGGAGTTGTAATACATATGCACACTCCTCAGGTCATAGAGCTTGTAAATGTCTACGGCAACAAACAGTGGGCAATGGTAGCCAAGCATTTGAAAGGCAGACTGGGGAAGCAGTGCAGAGAACGCTGGCACAACCATCTCAATCCCAATGTGAAGAAGTCATCGTGGACAGCCGAGGAGGATCTCATCATCTTCAAAGCTCACTCTCTGCTGGGAAACCGCTGGGCTGAAATCGCCAAGCTCCTCCATCGATGTTCTGGTTGAACACCTCAGGGGCTTAAATTGTTTACATGATTTTCATCTGAATGGGGTCTGTGTCGAGTACTGGAGATTCTTACCTCATCCACCAAGTCCATCAACTCCTTCAGGCCCGGGCCAGCAGGGGAGAGGAAGCCAGAGCTGTCCACCACCCAGCTGGAGCGGGTAGCTTCTCCTGAGGGGTCTGCTTCTGTCTTAATGGAACAGCTGCCCTTTGGAGAGAGGACAGTCTTGGACGGCCCTGCTTCGCTGGGGCTGGTTTCATCGAGGGCTGGGACTGGCATCTCCTGCACCAGGTGACAAGAGTAGACAACTTTATCAACCGTGTCGCTAAAAAAACACTATGTATAACTATGGAGTAACGCGGCTATTATATCAGTTCACTTTATGTCCAACAAGTAACAGTGTTTGAAGTTTTCAAAACCTTGTTGTATTTAAAACCTGTTATTTTTAAAGTGGTCACTTACTGGAGGATGTGTGTTCTGCTCTGGGTCGTTGTCGTCGCCTTCCTGAGAGCAACCAGGAATCTGTGTATTCAGAGAGCAACATTTTTATTGGACTAAATAAATCCAGCATCATTCTGCCCCATTGTATGATTTTCTTTCTCATGACAGTATTTCAAAATCAGAATCAGTGGTGGGTGATGTGTAACACACCAGCATCTGCACCACCATGCCACATCCAATTTTTAACAGATGTTGACTCAGCTCTGTGACTACCTCAGTTGCCAGCTTCATGGCAAAACAACAATGTCCCCCTTTCCATGTTTGTAACTTTGATAAGGAACAGAAGGGCAGAATAAAGGCTCAACATTCTTTGGCCTGCGTTTAATACTGGATCCATCTCCCAGGAGAACATCCTGGAAAGAAAACCCACCTGCACATCCTTATTCACACGGGCCAACATATCTTCAAGTTCTTCCGGCTTTAAGACCTCCCCGGCATAGAAGCCCATCTCCAACTTCCGTTTGATGGTCGAATTCCAGTGATTCTTCACTGCGTTGTCTGTTCTGTGAATAAATGTCATGACATGAATCCTATCAAGATGGCAAGGATTCATTTCTCTGCAAAAAATCATGTGAACAATTTAATCCCCTGAGCTGTTCAACCAGAACATCGACGGAGAGTCTTTTACCTTCCAGGGAGCAGCTTGGCGATTTCAGCCCAGCGGTTTCCCAGCAGAGAGTGAGCTTTGAAGATGATGAGATCCTCCTCGGCTGTCCACGATGACTTCTTCACATTGGGATTGAGATGGTTGTGCCAGCGTTCTCTGCACTGCTTCCCCAGTCTGCCTTTCAGATGCTTGGCTACCATTGCCCACTGTTTGTTGCCGTAGACATTTACAAGCTCTATGACCTGAGGAGTGTGCATATGTATTACAACTCCATCACAAATCACACCGGAAATATTGACTGCTTTAGGTATAATCATATTTCAAACCCCTGCATTACTCGTGAACAAGTTACCTACCTTATCATCCTCCTCTTTGGTCCAAGGCCCTTTAATTAATTCTGGGTCCAGGACCTTAAACCAGCGATGCTGACATTGGAGTTCAGTGTGATTCTAAACCAAACAACACAAGAGTAAAACAAAATAATCTGTTAAAATCACTCCGCCACTGAAGCCCTCATGTTTACTATAATAACCAACAGAAAGTTAAACTCACTGGTATGTGGCTGGCAAAATATTTCCAATCAGTTGGTCCCAGTTTCTGAACCAGAGCCTTGAGCTTGTCATCCTGTCAACAGGAACAAATTAGCATGATTCACGTTCTACTGAATCAGTAGCGGAGACAAATTGCGAAAGGACATATCCGGACAGTTACCTCCTCTTGTTTCCACTTCACCTTGACCCTGCCACCGTCCCTCTGCTCGGCCACGTCAGAGTCAGTGTCCTGGACCATGGCCTCCTCCCCATCCTCACTGAAAGAGCAGCACAGCGCTGAGTGCATGAAGCCAAGTGACAGTGAAAAAGGAACCCTCCGCTGCTCGGCCCACCCTTGTGGTGGAACTTGATTATCAGGTTTATCACCGCAAAAAGCTAGGTCACACACATACACTGTTGTATATTAGAATGAGCACAATATTAGATTCATTTGATCAATATAACCTTATGGGAAGTGTGTCTGGCGCTTTTTATGGGAAAGGGCGGCACACACACACAACAGTCCGTGAACTACTCATACGTTCAGGCCACATAATAAAGTTATAACTAATATAACTGGAGGTTTTAATACAGTAAAATTACAAAGAAGCGTTGAATCCACATGAGATCAAATATAAGTCTTGTTGTATTTAAGGTTTAAGACAAACAAAAACAACTTACCCGCGCGGCCACCAGGACATTTCCCTCTGTTTCTGTTGTTTACGCTGCGACGGTGGGAAGTCCTGCTGCCGTTACACCTCATGTATGTGCTCCGTTGCTTGAAATGTTTATACGGTGTGTAACCCGGCGAGCGGCGGTGGCGGAGGCTGGTTGTCGGTGTGTAGCCGGTGAGTTGTCGGGGTTTGGGCCGGAGGAGGCAGCGGAGCAGAGCGGGTTTCCTCCGCGCTCCTGGATTTCTATCTCGCGCTCTTCTCTAGCGTCCTAACCGGGTAGTGACGTAGCTGAACTTCCGCTGAGGGGCTGGCCTTCAAAAGAAAGCTTTAACGAATGGGTTTGTGCAACTCTTAGTCAAAACTAAAGCTCCACACTTCTTTTAAGGACAGAAGCACTTTCAAATGTCCTCACATATCCACAGAGCACAAGACGTAGAGAGCATTCAGCATCATTTCACCAGTCATATATTAACTGATTAAAAATCTGCCAGATTGACACACTTTATTCTTCGTCATCGATGCCAGATGATCTTAAAACACAGAAGCTTGTCTTTCCTGAAACAAAGGGACAAGCAGCTCACTTCCACCTGCCGCCAATGTCTGGTGGAAAAGGAGGAGCTCTACGTAAATTAAAGGATAAAGCTGCGGAGGCGGGGCATGGGAAACAAAAAACAAACAAACAAAAAAACACGGATTTATCGCGAGATGAAGGAAGCTGAAATCCAGCACATCCAGTGTTGCCACGCAACACATCTGCAATACAAACAGATCCTAGTTAAAGAAAAATCACATGGCAACAGAAAGAACATGTTCAATACATTGATACAATATAATAATACATTTAAATAGTGAAACAATAAAATCAAAGACATGAAATAAGATAGATCAATAAGAGCATGTTAGCAATAAAACAAAGACTTAGGATGAAAGCATAAAACTAGTAGAGGGTATAATAAGAAGTAAACAAATTCATAGACAATGGTGTTAACAAAATGATACAATTAATTAAAAGCAAGATAACATAAATGGGTCTTGAGTTGTCGCTTAAAACTATCAACAGAAGTAGCTTGTCTGTTCACATCACTCAATTTTCCTGTGTGATATTTAATTTTTTTATAAGACAAACAACAGCCACCTAATCTGAAGAATACTGCATCAAATGCTCATTTTTGTTAATCTTCCTTTATAAACTTAATTACAACCTTGTTCAAATATTTTTGGAGATTTTATGTTGTATGATCAATGCCAAAGTTTCTTAGAGTTTTTAGGACAAAGTCAAGCATAGAACTTAATTAATCAGCGCTGGTTCTGACACCAACCAGTCAGAGATACACCGGCTCTACACCTGCACCATCAGTCTCATCCAGGCACCCAGTGCCTGAGGAGAGAGCCTGGAGAAGAGGCCTCACAGCTGCCACCCCTGGCAGCACTCATCCCTGAACAACTGACGTCATCTCAAAGGGACCCCACCTCGACCCAACTTGATGTAACCAGCTGCCGAACCACGGTCTGAATTCCAGCCGAGAAGGAATATTGAATTGAATATTCCCTAAGTTATCATCCTTGTAGATATTCCCTTCCTAATAGATGTCAATCAATAAATCTCATATATTTTTATATCTGTTGTTGCATTGTGTGTTCTTTTGAGGTAGAGAACAATCAATAATTAATAACTACATTATCTGGGACTGATAATTAATTAAATTATATAAATTTTATCCGATGGGAGCTGGTGCCCCTTTTCCATAACAAGTGAATCATCATAAAACTACAATAAAGACATTCCCACAAACTGATCACATTCAAGAAAAACATAAACATACTTGAGGCCCCTGTGACCTGTTGATCTTTGGCAGCCAAAATCGAATCATTACATACCAACGTACATCTCGAAAAAAGAATGCCTCTAGTCAGTGGCATAGCAGGGAGGCAAAAAATGATACTGTCTATGGCTGTACATTATTGTCTTCCTCTGCACCTACCTTGGATCAAAGGCGACAGTGGATTTTAGAGTACTGGATGATAATATAAAAGTAGGACGCACAAGTTAACCATTCTTAAAGATTCATCATTGTTTGCTGTGTAAATATTTATTTCATTTTATTTTTGTTAATCACTGGATCCATGAGTGAGGACTCATGCAGACTTGTTTGTCTAAATCAAAATGTTTTTAAATATTTGAATATTTAAATAAAAGTGTGTTTTTCCACAATTGAATACAAAAGAGAGATTATAAACATCATATACATGTTTTTATTTCAAAACACAAAAGTACCAAGTTGTTGAATTATATTCTACTGTTGAACCTGTATGTTGAAAAGGCAGAGTTGAAAATTATGAACAACAATCCACTGACACCGGAGCAAATCATGTCTCATTGACGATGTCATGCTCCTGCAAAGGAACTCTCCAACCTGGAGGAAAATGTGTTCCAAGGTGTGCTTGGAATCCCTCTGATCTTGATCTAAGTTTGGAGTCACATCAAGAAGTTTGCGCACAACTCATGATCGTTGACTGTACCTGTGACCAGAAACAGTTAGATTAGAACAGAGTTTAGTCTTACTGTGGCCCTGTTCACACCTGATATGAACATCCGTCCTGACTCCTGAGAGATCGATCACATGTGGACAGTGTTAAGTACATGTGTTCACACCTGACATTAAAATAATAATAATAATAATAATAATAATAACTTTATTTGTATAGCACTTATCTAAACGAGGTTACAAAGTGCTTCACACAAATGTCCATGGCAAAATGAAGAATCGATTGTAATAAAAGATATTCTGTTCAGTCCAATTAAAGAGCCAAATCATAACATAATTAGGTCGAGACCTTTAGTTTGTAGAGAAAACCCAACAGTTCCCACAATGAGCAGGACTTTGGCAACTGTGGAGAGAAAAAACTCCCTCATTAACTGGGAGAAACCTCTGGCAGAACCAGACTCAGCAGGGTTATGGGGGCGCAGAGAAAATGGGGGAGATAGGTGGCATAGAGAGAGTAGAAAAGAGAGAGAGATGGGGGTGGGGGGCGGGAGAGAGAGAGAGAGAGATCAGGAACATCACACTTGAACGTTGTAAAACTGATTGTTGTAATGAAAATAAGATTATTATTTCAGTTTTATTGGAATTTAACTGAAGGAAGTTAAGTGAAATCCATTCCTTAATGGCGGATAGGCACTGTGTTAGGACACTCACACGGCTGACGTTGTCTGGCTTGAAGGACAAGTATATTTGGGTGTCATCGGCATATGAATGGTATGATATCCCATTCAAATGGCTGATGACGTTTCCTAATGGGAGCATGTAGAGTGAAAATAGGATGGGACCAAGAAGGGAACCTTGTGGTACTCCACACAACAGTGGAGCCAAGGATGAGGTGTTATTTCTGATGGAAATGGATATTTGTCTAAGATATGACTTGAACCAACTAAGGGCAGTGCCGGATATGCCGACGCATTGCGTTAGTCTATTGATCAGAATGTTATGATCAATGGTGTCAAATGCGGCACTAAGGTCAAGGAGCAGTAATACCGTGCAATCACCAGCATCGGCAGACATTAGTAAATCATTACTAATTATAGGGGGGGGGGGAGTCTCCGTACTGTGTAGTTTACGGAAGCCTGACTGGAATTTGTCGAAAAAAAGTTATTATTCTCACACATATCTAGCAGTTGGGTCAGAACCACCTTTTCAAGAATTTTGGATATACATTCGAATGCATTCACACCTGCACTCCGTGACACTGACCACTTGTGATCGGATCAGTCAGGATGAATGTTAATACCAGGTGTGAACAGGGCGTGAGTCATCTTCAAACTAACCAGATCATATTTTTTTTCAGTAACAAACTTACACTTATTGGTGAGCTGTGCAAGGCGTTTTCCAGATCAAACAGTTCCAACGTAGGTGGAGGTAGATCACTTACTGCAGGTGGAAAGTCCTAAAAATGAGGCAAGATCCACTTGTGAGTTTACACTGGTGGGGCTTTGATTTGAAAATTACTAGAACTGAATGATAAGCGTGGAAAACACTGGATCACAAATGCAGGAGTGAAACTTACAGCAGGTTTAAGCTCAGGCAGAATCTCAAACTGTGGTGTGATCCGCTGAAGTGGCTCGTCTTTGACACTAAGCTGTTTGTAGGCACTGCAGGGGGAAAACAAATTCGTAGACAGGAAGATAAAGAGCTGTAATGATGGAATAATGATGTCAGGTATAGTTTGCATTCTCACCTGATGACTTGGGGTAAGGTGTCAGTTGAAAAATTTAACAAAGACATGTCAAAGAGAGAGGTGAAGTCCCTGGGGTCTACATCATCCTCTGGTAAACACACTCTGAGCTGCTCTGACAAGAACCCTGTGTCTGGCAACATGGTGTAATCTGTGATCTAGGGGAGAAAAAGGTGAGATGGAGATCAGTTAATTTGAGAGACAATAATAATGACGCCATTCTCCTATCGAGTGTACATCCTCACCTCTGGGTGTTCTGCATCAATCTGATTCAGCTGGATATTGTCAGTCATGAGCCACTGGAGCATGACATCCTAGAATGAAAATAATAACTCTTAAAGGGGACATAGCATGCCCATTTTACCACAAGTTGATATGGTTCCTTGGGGTCTTAATGAAATGTCTGTAACATACTTTGGTCAAAATACCACAAGGATCATATAAAACAGCACCCTTTTTACCCTGTATAAAACAGCCCTCCACAGAGTGACCTGTTTTGAGTGCCTGTTCCTTTAAATGCTAATGAGCCAGCTCCCCCCTCCCCCTCTCCCCCCATGATTTTAAACGATATAAATTACATATTTTATATGATATAAATTATCAAATATGCATCCCATACTTTGTATTCCCCTTCTGTTGTCCTGGAGTTTTAATTTTCCCAATCACATAATTAAATGTCCCCCTCTGCCCATCCACTACAAGCATACAAGCAGACAGACAGAGAGAGAAAGAGAGGGGTGGGGGGGGGGCTATGAAGACCATCATTTACCCCCGAACCCCGACATTCAACGGGTACAACAACAAGCGGAGAAAGCAGAATCGCGGGCTGACCTTATATATACAGTCTATGGGGCTGACCAGCGGAGAAATGCTCGTCCCGTGTGAACAGCCAGGCGGCTGCGCGCTGGAGAACGGCGCTGCGCTGCCTCGCAGCGGCGCTTCCGCGTCCGGTGTAAACCCGGCGTAACGAGTGTGGTGGGCCAAGACCATGTAGGGAGACTTCCAGTGCCTTGTTACGACACAAAACCCAGGAAGCTCAATCGAGTCGCTCAAGCATGACGTTTCTGACTTAGAGGAACCATAACAAAACGTGTTTTTTTCACAGAGTTTTGGGGTTGGTAGACATGCCAGATACCCACATTAACCTGTAGAAGCACTAACAAAGTGGAATTTGCATGCTATGTCCCCTTTAACATCTGATGTGTTCATTAAGAAATCTTTGAACGTGAAATTGACTCACCATGATTTTACTGTTCTCTTCTTTGTCGATGTATTGGTCACTGAACATGTGGCACGAACCCAGCACAACCAGTTTGCCAGCCTCCTTCATAAGATACAAGACATCTTTGAATATCAACTCACAAGTATAAATTCATATCTATTATTTGTGCTGTGAGTGAGTATGAAAGCTACATTGAGCCTCTGACCTTTCCTTGATAGAAGGCCAAGACAGGCCTGTTGAGGGGGAAGCAGTCTGAACCAGTAGAAAGAACTGGCATAGCCGGCTTCATCACATTTAGTGTGGCACCGTATGGGTACACAAATGTCAGAGCCCTACACAAACAAACAGAAACGCTTGTGTTCAAAACCAGCTCCCAAATCCTATCACAAAATTATAAACTCTTTGGAGTGTATATAGACAAATCATTTACTGTGCATTGTTGCCAACATTTTCATCTTCAATGATTCCTGTGACCACTTTGCCAGCAGCCCGACTGATCTCTCTAGACAAGAGAGAAGCAGAAAACTCAGATGCACATCAGCTGGTAGACAATACGATTACATTTTAATAGTCTCTGTAGGTTACAAACAAACAGGGATTGATTGGAATGTGTTTGCATAAGAAAAACAACATGCTGCAGCAGCAAACCTGTTCAATACACCATTGGACACAAGCGCCTCCTTAGGGTGGAAGTATTTGTAATACACATTCCTCACAACAGCATCTGCAGCAGACATGGAGAGAAATAAGAAAATACATGATTCCATAAAATGATAATAAAAACACTTCTGACTGATCTCATCTGTCCTTTCAGTAATCTCCATACGCACCATTGTTGACCAGTATTCCAAACTCCTCCAGGAGAAAGTTGATGTTAGTGTCATATTTGATTTCTCCTCCTTCACCGAGCATGACCAGGACGTTTCCTCCTCCATCCAGGTAGTGCTTCAGCACCTCCAGCTGGAAACACGTGGGGACAGTGTCAAAAACATACTTGTGTGAAAACCCGCTGGCAAGTGTTTCACTTCCGCCTCCCCCCTGAGCCTTTTGTTGAATCACATAAGTTGAAAATCACATCAAATAAACTAAACTGAAATCCTGTCATCATACATCACCTCTGATGCTTTGAACTTCTCTCTCGGACCTGCAGTGATCCACAACTTGACGTCCTTCAGCTTCTTCGCAGACAGCTCGTGTTTCATGCTGTGGAACACATCGTTTATTTTTATGTTAAATTATATTAAATTACTGCATAAGCTCCAGCAAGTATTCAAGCCGAAGCGAGTAGTTTTGTTCCAGCTGAACATTTTACTAACCTCTGAATTTTCCCCTGAGCTTGTAGTTTCCTCTGCATTGATTTATATCCATTATTCATGGTGAAAACTTCTCTTTTAGAAGCGTTAAAGATCACGCGGTTGTGCGATTCGCTCTCCATTTTAAAGAACTAAATCACCAAACCCGACTGGTAAACGTTGAGTTAGAAACAGGTTTCTCTTGAACAAATTATAGCAATATCAGCTCACAACAGGTTGAGTTAGCGCGATTGTTATGATATTATCGAATACTCGAATATTTCTTCTTCTTTGATCGGTGCATTGCAACCAATCCATCTACTACTGTACTTCCCTTTCATTCAGGACGCAACATCAAAGGTAATATAACGATTGTATGTTCTACATCAAAGGACAGGCCACTGTCATGATTTATGAATTGAAAACCTTATTTCCAGTTGTGGTGGTTTCTCTTCTCTTGTGTGGAGCTGAGTGGTGATAAGACAAACAAAGTTTTATTTCCATTAGAGTGAAAGATGACATGGAAGCAAAATAGACCAAAATCTCAAAATTGACCAGTACATGGAAAAATTATGTTTTTTTCTGTAGTGTCCTGCCTTAAACTGCATAATTTTGATTGTAGGCTCCTCATCTAATAACTACTTATTCTACTAGTTTGTTGTTTGCTGATAATCTTTATTAATACATGCTACAGACAGCCCTCCCTCAAATGTTAGAGTAGGGAATTGTAGGTACTGAAACTAAGTCTTTGTCACCATCAGTTACTGTGTGTGTGTGTTATTCTAAATATATACTAGAAACTAATAGGATAGAAAGCATGCACATTGTGGCATAGTTTCCTTTGTTGTTGCCTGCTCTTGTAATAAACCTAGTAAATACTAAAGAAGACCATTGTCTTTGTGAACTGTTGAGTATTTAACAATTGTGAGGATGAGGGTATTAAAATAGTTAAGTAAGTCATAGATATGATCCTATATTTAACCTTTGGTTTTAAAACATTTTTTTTATAAATAATTATGAGAAGTGCCCTATTTATCACTTGAGCCCCTGCCCCCCAAAATGTCTCTGCACGAGAGCAACTACTGCTGTTTGTGATTTATTCAATGAGATATGTACTGGTTTATGAAAGTTTATTAGATAGTTTGTTCGCTCTCGGGGGGTTGGACTCAAAATGAATCAAGAAGTGAGATCCATATGCATGATCTTGGTGTCTATGGATAGGTAAGAACTCAAAGACTTTATTCCCAGTATCAGTTACAGTGTGACTGATACTGTGCCTGAGTAAACTGTGATAACCCAAAGGATAAATTTTAATTTGTTCATACCCTTGCCTTAAATTCTACATAAGATGGTGAATAACTCCATGATAGCAATGATGCACAGAGATCCCACTGTTCATGTAACAATTTATTGACTGTATCCACAGTAGATGGAAACACCACAAAGGATCAAAGTTTTTAGTAACGGTAGGACCAGGCACAGTTATTCTCTCTAGGCTGAATAAGTGTGTTCAGTGTTTTTGTGTTACAAGACAGCAAAGAGAGACACACACAATTTTACTTTCCAATTGCATATAAAGCATTTACAGTTTTATTTACTGTCATTAAGTTGACTTTGGCCCAAATGTTTTCCTTATGGCACAATCTCATAGGCAAGGACTCTTAGTTAAATACACTTACATCCATAAGAATATTTAAAATAGACTTATTTTAAAATAGAAACATTTTTACTCCTTCAACTTCAAAATATTTTTTTTAGTTATGAACTTCTATGGTGTAAAAGCATGAGTGCAAATACTAGACTAATGACAAACAGCTACTGACCTACTACTTTTTAATCAAGTTTTATTCTCTTCAGTTTTTATATGAATTCAGTTGACAATGACTCCATGGACAGCAATATTGATACAGGCTGGCTTATCCACTTAAAATAAAGTCAAATGTACTGATATTGAAGCAAACTGTTATTTATACTTTCCTGGCTAACCAGTAATTTCAAGTGCATCTCCACCAAGGTTACCAAGTACAACTTGAAAAATAAAAAGAAGTGCTGCTTTTGATGACAGATAGACATTCATGTGTATATAATCGTCCATTATTTTTCTATGTTTGAGTAATTTGTGCAAATGCAGATCATAATACCTAATTAAAGCATTAAATTATAGCATTGTCTATTGTAATGACATATTGTGTCAGTGATGATAAATGTTAATAATGGAACCTTAAAAAGGGCTACAGAGCTGCAATAACAGACACAAACAGCAGGTCTTACATGTGTCAAAGATAGCAGTGGGATTGTAGTAAGGACTGGGTTAAATTGACTTTAATATTTAAAACATCTTTGAAGTTCAGAAGGCACAAATATTAATTGGCTAATGATACATTAGTAACTCGGGCCGAGACTGTACTGTGGATCGGAAAGTACAGCTGACTTAGTATTTGTTATATAAAACACTATAAGCTAACACACCTTAAAATTGTCTATACCACGAGACCTAAAGCTGCTAGACTAAAGACAAGTGAAGGAAAGACATTTTCTACTAATTTTGCTGATGAATGGAAATTAACAATACATTCAAAAAACTATCTGATTTGCATATCTGCAGAAAAAGACCAGATACTGAATCAGATAAAGATATGCACAATAGGCTACATAAATATACATATGGAAATACCGGACTGTACAGATGGTAATGCAGTCCACTTATCACTTGTTGCACATTGTTACAGTGCAAAGTAATAATGATGTCCTCAAAAGGTTTTTGACAGAAGGACATGTGATATAGCCTCCACGTATCCAACAGTAATATCACTTAATTTTTGAATGCAGCTCAAAAAACACAATTACTAAGCAATATGAGGAACCAAAACTTAAGAGAAAAAAAGAACATCTTTCCTTGTTCTCCTTGATCTTTAGGGAAACCAAGGGTGGGTATCAAAAAACGCTCATCTACATTATGTGCTGACTAGTCAATTTCTTTTTCCATAGAGACTGGTTTTCTTTGGCTTTGAAAAAACATTTATATGTTATTTGTTCTGTAACGCTGTTAGGAGTCTCAAGTTTGGCACAGGCACATCATTAAATAAATGATCATTAGACAAAAATAAGAGAATTAACATGGCATGGACCAATAAAATGCTGAAGTGAACTCACTGACAACTTAATGTGAACAACAACTGGGTCAGTGTTACACATTCAAAGTAGGTGGTATGTTGACTGTGTAAACTCCAGGCAACACAGATGTGCAAATAAAATGTTGTTTCTGTGTAGGAATACCCTTTATGCATGAGAACTAAATACAAGAGAAAGCTTGTAGACACAAAGTGCATATCTGAACCCCCTCACTTTATTTGTTTTAAGGGAAGACAAAAAGTCGTGCAATATGTTGTATAGAACAGACAGCAGATTGACTTGAACAGCAGAGATATATGAAAAAACTACAGCTTGAAATACGTCTATAAGTGTGAAGGGAAGGTCCAAATTCTTGGTCCCATCACCGGTGTAGATGTATCCGTGCTGTGGCATCATTGGCACGTGGTAGAGGGTCGGGCCGAGCCACAACAGGCTGCGAAGCACGCACACTTTGCTGCCACATTCAAACTGGAGACTCCATGTTCCTGCAGACAAGGGCAGAAAGCTTGTAAGTAGTTGCAAAGTCGTGTTCCCTGACTGTAAAGTAGAAGACTGGAGTAATATTTGGAAATCACTCCAAGACAGATATGCTGTTCACATGCCAGGGGCAGCCAAGGGATACTTCAATAAATCAACGCTTTGTGCTTTATGATATCTACAGTCCAACCTGTTTCTGAAGATGTTTGGGTGTGACCACAAACCAAAGACCCAGGGCATAGAGAACTTGAACTGTGTATTTAACCGTGTTAATATAAAAAAACATTTGAAGGATTCCTTTACACAAAAGGGAGATGATTCAGAGAAATAAGACAATAGTCTACCCCTTGTTCTGGACACAGTGGTTGTGGAAAAGAGGTGGAGCACAGCCCAGGGGTCGCAGAAGTAAACATCTGTCTTTTGGTGGAGATGCATTATACTACATTTCCCATTTAAAAAACAAAAGTGTTTCTCCTGTTCAGCGAACGCATGAGAAATGCTGTTCAAACGACTGCAGAGTGTGGCAGTGAGGCAGCTGTGTAGTGTCTGCTACAGTGACGACACTGTTAACGTCAATATCAACTCAAAGAACACACACAAACATATACACACGAGGAAGCTCTGTGAAATCAAACACCTGTTGCACGTTTAGTCTTGAACGCTAATACACTTGAACCTGCAGGACGTCACTTAATCTGCATCATATCCAGCCAAGAAACCAACCTCACAGGCTGGCTTGACAAAAGCTGCTTTATACATGCACTGAACTATAAAGATCTTCAGGAGAAGGTGTATGTGTGAATGCAAATGACATAAGAAGAGGCTCCAGAGTTTCTGCAGACTTTCTGTAGAGTATAGAGTCCACAGAAAGTCTGGAGAAGCCGATATGAGCACAGCAGGAGACCCCCTGCTGGATTCACCATGAGGGGGTTGATGACGCTTCCAACACACGACAAGCAATCATTCTGACAGTTAATCACTTAAATCAAGTATCAAAAGATTTACTGGTTTTAATCTCTCAAATCAGCTATTCCCTTTGTTATATTATTATAAATTGAAAATGTTTGTACAAAGTGAGCAGTTTAAAGACTTATAAAATGATCAAATTAAAAAGGTTATAAATACAATTTCATACAATAAATTAATATTAGTTAGGGACCTAATTTAGTTTGTTTTGTTTCCTTAAACAAATTCTTAATTTGAATATTTTTTACACAAACTAAATAAATTAGAATGAAAATATGAAAAACGTAAAACAAACATCTAAAACATGTCCGAGCCTGATCTGCCTATGACTTGAGGCTTGGATTCCCCCCCGCCTCCTTCAGACTGATGACCTGTTCATTCTCCAGCTGAGTCAATTAACATGCAGCCTCAGATAAAACCCACCTGGACCTCAGCTGACACTCACAGGGCCAGGGAAACAATGGAGAAAGCTATCGTCATTACAGGTAAGAAAATTGGTTTTATTCTGCAGATAGATTCATTTTAATCTGATCAGATGATGTGTGACATTTGACTTCCTAGATATGAAAAGCTTCGAGTGTTCATCTCCATCGGAGCTTGACAGGAAGTTCTTTGGTGAACAGAGTTTGATGTCGTCTTTGTCGCTGGAGCAGCTGTCCACGTCAAGGGCATCAAATGAAACGTTAGCTGATGGATCTGACCCCAGGCTGTCGAGCCTGGCTTTTCTCTGCCTGTCATCAGACCCCATTTCTCCCACTGTCACAATTGCAGTGAACAACCTGAATACTCAAGAGAAGGACAACTGTCACCTGGCCGTTCCTTTACAGGGAAAGTCCTCCACTCCCTACGTGCTCCTTCAGAAGCGACAAAAAGCTGCTTTGTTTGACCAGTCGTTCAGTGATCTCGCTGCCTCTCAAATGTCATGGGATGTGTCTCTGATTAAATCAGAGAGCAACAGCCCAAAACCTTGCATTGAGTCCAGCACTCTGGAGTCAACATGGAGTCCGAAACCTCCGTCTACACAACCTTCGCTGGCTGAAGTTTCCCCCTGATTACGTCCACCCTAACACACGGAAAATTGGGATGTTTGAAAGTAAAGATTGTTGTCTCTGGCTGTACCTTGTCTTCCTCTGCACCCACCATGGAGCCAAGATGACGCAGTGTGAATCTTAAACGTACTGGACGATATAAAGGTACAATGTTCAACAACAGTTGTTAAAGATTCCTCATTGTATGCGTTGGCAACATCAATTCATCTTGTTTTATCACACGATCCATGTGGAGCTGTCTGTCTACAACAATGTTTTTAAAGATTTGAATATTTAAATAAAAGTGACAACTTTATTTGCTTTAGTTTATTTTAACAATTTTTTTTTTTACATGATTGCATACAAAAGGGATATAAAGATTACTAACTATATACACAGTTGGTAAACGCAACAGTACCATGTTGTTGAAGTGCAAGTCCATGATCATGTGAATTTTCTTGGTCTCTGTAAGAATCAGCTTGGTCATGGAACAGGTGCATCTCAAAATTAAAAAGTCCAAAGTGAAACTTAATAAATATGTGAAATATATCAAGTGTTTTTTTTTTTTTCCTATATGAAAGTTTCACTCTTTGACTTAAATTACAGTCATGGTATTCAGATTTTTTTTTTTTTGAGCTGCACCTGTATATTGAAAAGGCTTGAAGATGTTGCTTGAATCGATTCACACTGGAGTGAATCGTGCCTCTGTGTCGACGTCATGCTCCTGCAAAAGGGAAGTGAACTTTTAGAAGTCCTTCAAGACAGAAATAAAGTTGCTTGTAGGACATTTAAAAGTTCTCTCTCTCACCTGATTGAGTTTCCTAAACTCTACAACCTGAAAGAAAATGTGTTCCAAGATGTGCTTGGCATCCCTCTGCTCTTTATCCAACTTTGGAGTCACACCCAGAATTTCCCCACATTTACGCACATAGAACTCCAGATCGTCGTCTGTACCTGTGACCAGAACCAGTTCGATTAGAACAGATAATCTTTCTGTGGCCCTGTTCACACCTGGTATTAACATCCGTCCTGAGATATTGATCAAAAGTTTACAGTGTTAAGTACAGTTTGTTCATACCTGATATTAAAATGCTCTATACGCAAATAATTAGGGACATTTGTGTTCGAAGACCAACTTATTTTTACCGTCTTACTATATAGCTGTGCCTGATGATGACGTTTGTGTTGGCCAGTCTGAAGAAAGATTTTACTTTTATTTTATTTTTTTTATCATGTGGTGGCTAATGATATTGTTACAACAAACACATCATCGTAGAAAAGTAAAAACATGTCTACATAGTAGGTGGTCCCACGATTCATTGACACATCTGGGTACATTTGTACCTGCACTGCTGACCACTTGTGATCAGTCAGGATGAATGTTAATACCAGGTCTGAACAGGGCGTAAATCATTTTCAACTGACCAGATAATTAGATCGTTTTCAGAAACAAACTCACATTTATTGGTGAGCTGTGCTAGCCGCACTTTCTCAGAAGAGAACGTTTCATCCAGATCAAACAAGTCCAACATGGGTGGAGGTAGATCACTCAGGGCAGGTGGAAAGACCTAAAAACGAGGCAAGATCCACTTGTGGGTTTAGACTGGTGGGGCTTTGATTTGCAGATGACTGGAGATGAAGTGTGTTAAACACTGGAACACAAATGCAGGGTTGAAACTTACAGCAGGTTGAAGCTGAGGCAGTGGAGTCTCAAACTGTGGTGTGATCAGCTGAAGTGGCTCGTCTTTCACATTAAGCTGTTTGTAGGCACTGTGTAAAAATTTTATTTTTTTTCTTAGACAGGAAGATGAGCTGTAATGATGGATTAATGTTGTCAAGTATCGTTTGCATTCTCACCTGATGACTTGGGGTAAGGTGTCAGTTGACAAATTGAACAACGACATGTCAAAGAGAGAGGTGAAGTCCCTGGGGTTTTCATCACCCTCTTGTAAACACACTCTGAGCTGCTCTGACAAGCACCCTGTGTCTGGCAACATGGTGTAATCTGTGATCTAAGGGAGAAAAGGGTGAGCTGGAGATCAGGGGCCTGTACTACCAAGGTGATATTACTCACTCTGATCTAACTCGGGGTTAACAAACCCTGGTTCAATGACACAGTGTTAAAGAATACAACGAAGCTGGTTCAGATGTTGGTCTGTTGAATCCGTTTTAACTTATGTGAGTATGCGTGTCTGTGTGCATAAAGGGGGTTTGGCCGCACAAACCCGTGTAGTGCATTTCATGAGTGCACTTTGATGCTGAGCAGATGAATGAATCTAAAATTCTCCCTAAAGTACTTGGTCATTATATTGTCTGTATGATGTTTTTAATTGATTCTAACAAAAGTTTTAGCTACAACCACAATGTAAAGTGATCTGTATAAACAATTATCATCATTACAGTTTTTCTAAATAAAGTCAAAATTGATGGAACTGGATCCACTTGATCTTCCTCATCACCTTCAGTACAGCAGAAGTTCTCTCTTATTAATGTGTCAACACTTGTTCATTGGGTTCACACATTTACACACACCTCATACAAAGGCCCTAATGATTTAAAAGCGCTAAACAAAAGGAAAATATCTAAGTTGCACATTGTATAATGCATGATTCCTTCTATATGAATCTAATGCACCTGTGTGAAGCTCCTTATTCAGTTATCAGTCCTAATTCACACATAGAAAGTGTCACCTCTGTGTTAATCTTCGCAAAAACATGGATCAAAGAGGTCAAAGGTCATAAATTTAACAAAAAATGTACAAAATGCACTCGGGCAGAAAGAAACCGTCCACATGTGTCTTGTCTAAATGTTGACTGTAGGTCTGACATGTCAAAGACAGTTCATGGACAAACTTTATTTGAAAATGTCTCTTTCAACAGAGCATCTGAAAACAGGTTTAAAAATAGTGTTGATGCAGATGCAGCAGGGTTATATCTCTGTTTCTTTTGCTCAATTCGTTCTCATGGCATCTATCCGATAGAAAATTGTGTTCTGTGTGTAGGTGTGCTTACTACAAATATTTGTTATAATGGTATTTTTTTGTGTAGATGACCTGCGATTGCATGAAAAACATTCATGATCATCAGAACACTTGACATGCATCCAGCAGCTTAGTGAAAGTAAGTACTACCTGTGAACTGCACAGATATAGTAATATTGATCATGTGGATGTTGGACAGTCAGGACATTACTCCGATGAGTGGCATTAGAGACGTCTGGTCCTAGAAGTCAACAAACTGAATTCCCTCAAATAATAATCTATGTTATGAGACCAGTGGATTCTGATCATCGTTTAATAGCCTCTCCTGCAGATCAAGCTTCTCATAATCATATGATACCGACTGGGTTTTAAGATTGTGTGAGGAGGGCGCTGCTTTTACAGGGCAACACTGAGTCGACCTTGGACAAAAACAGCTCAGCGCGGTTTTAAGTTGCAGCATACTTTTGGTCAAACCTAACCTTCTGTAGTACCAGTTAACCATGAAGTTACTCATGATGCCACAAAGTTTTCCTTGAACTTACACTGATAAGCCAGTTACCTCGCTTTGTAGTACAGGCCCCAGCTAATTTGAAAGACAATAATAATGACGCCATTCTCCTATCGAGTGTACATCCTCACCTCTGGGTCTTCTGCATCAATCTGATTCAGCTGGATATTGTCAGTCATGAGCCACTGGAGCATGACATCCTAGAATGAAAATAATAACTGTTTGTGCACAAAAACAGACTCACAGTCCACAGGAGAGCAGAAAACAACTCTTAACATCTGATGTGTTCATTAAGAAATCTTTGAACGTCGAATGGACTCACCATGATTTTACTGTTCTCTTCTTTGTCGATGTATTGATCACTGAACATGTGGCACGAACCCAGCACAACCAGTTTGCCAGCCTCCTTCATAAGATACAAGACATCTTTGAATATCACCTCACATGTATAAATTCATAACTATTATATGTGCTCTGAGTGAGTATGAAAGCTACATTGAGCCTCTGACCTTTCCTTGATAGAAGGCCAAGACGGGCCTGTTGAGGGGGAAGCAGACTGATCCAGTAGAAAGAACTGGCATGGCCGGCTTTATCACACTCAGTGTGGCTCCGTACGGGTACACAAATGTCAGAGCCCTACACAAACAAACAGAAACGCTTGTGTTCAAAACCAGCTCACAAATCTTAATACGAAATGGTACAGGCTATGTAGTTTATAGACAAATCATTTACTGTGCATTGTTGCCAACATTTTCATCTTCAATGATTCCTGTGACCACTTTGCCAGCAGCCCGACTGATCTCTCTAGACAAGAGAGAAGCAGAAAACTCAGATGCACATCAGCTGGTAGACAATACGATTACATTTTAACAGGCTCTGTTGGTTACAAACAAACAGGGATTGATTGGAATATGTTTGCATAAGAAAAACAACATGCTGCAGCAGCAAACCTGTTCAATACACCATTGGACACAAGCGCCTCCTTAGGGTGGAAGTATTTGTAATACACATTCCTCACAACAGCATCTGCAGCAGACATGGAGAGAAATAAGAAAATACATGATTCCATAAAATGATAATAAAAACACTTCTGACTGATCTCATCTGTCCTTTCAGTAATCTCCATACGCACCATTGTTGACCAGTATTCCAAACTCCTCCAGGAGAAAGTTGATGTTAGTGTCATATTTGATTTCTCCTCCTTCACCGAGCATGACCAGGACGTTTCCTCCTCCATCCAGGTAGTGCTTCAGCACCTCCAGCTGGAAACACGTGGGGACAGTGTCAAAAACATACTTGTGTGAAAACCCGCTGGCAAGTGTTTCACTTCCGCCTCCCCCCTGAGCCTTTTGTTGAATCACATAAGTTGAAAATCACATCAAATAAACTGATACAACTAATAAACTACTGAAATAAGACATCCTGTCATCCTTCATCACCTCTGATGCTGTGAACTTCTCTCTCGGACCTGCAGAGATCCACAACTTGACGCCATGTAGCCTCTCCATAGACAGCTCATCTTTCATGCTGTGGAACACATCGTTTATTTCTATCTTTTGTTTTCCACAGACGCTTCAGACGCTGTTCGATCCTGAAGCACGTAGACAAACACAGCAGACAGAGGTTAGTGTTCCAGCTCCACGCTTTACTCACCTCTGGATTTTCCACTGGGCTCGTAGTCTCTTCTGCATGGATTTGTATCCATTGTTGGCGGTGAACACTTCTCTTTTAGAAGCGTTGAAGACTACGCAGTTGTGCGTTTCCCTCTCCATCTTTTATTATGTTTAGTCCATACACCTAGAAACAGGTTTAACTCCAAGTTAGAGCTCACATACGAGCTGCGGACTCCGCTTAACACATTAAACATTTATCAGCTAGCTATGGGTTGAGTTAGCACGAATATTAAAATAAACCAACCCTTTATGAAGAAGCGTCCACCGTGGTGGGCTCAAATGGTGTTAGCAAACCTAGCTACGATGCTAGTAGCGTTAGCAGTGTAGCTACTAGCTTGACGTCGTTACCTTCAACGAAACTTAAACGTTGAGTCTTTTCTGTTTATTTGTTTATAGACAGTGAAGGTAACTACGCGATTACAACATCCACCAACACCTGCGACACTGCGTTACATTTTACTAACGAGTTACCTCAAAGGCTCCATGAGAAGTGGTGCATTATGGGGCAGAATGGTAACCAGAGACGCTAGTCGCTTAGCAACCAGGAAGCGCAGCGGAGTGGCAGGATAAACTCTCCTCACTCCTTTTACCCCAATCTCATTGTATTCATCAGTGAATTAAACTGTTACACACACACTGCACAGATTCTCCATGAGTTCATAGAGTTTCAAAAGAGCCTGCTTGGAGAGAAAATGGCTGGGAAACCATAGAATTCAAAATATAAAGATTCTATAACACAGCAAAAAAATACAGAGATAAAAAACTGTTGTGTTGTGTCGCAAACCCAGAGTCAATCAGGCCTGAGCTTTCTGGGATTACCCCATAATTAACCTTTACTTAGAAGAGATGAGGAATATATAGAGGACATATCGAGGATATATCTCCCGCTGACATCTGAGGCCATATACTTGGGAAACCAGACATAAGACCTACTAGCATTAGGGACAAATACATGTTCAGGGTAATGCTGATAGCAAGTGAAAAAAGCTACAACCAACAGACGACTGGGTAGATGTACTTAAATAAAATCTGGGACAACTGGATAAGATATATGTTGACAACTACAGAGTTTGTATAGAGTCCACACAACATAGAACTCATCGGCTCAGATGTTTTTTTGTTATGAAGATAACGTTCTACAATCGGAAGTAAAAAGTACATCACCCGGAGGTGCGTTATCTGGCTACAGGTACAGATCTATAAAAATATATGAAGTGTTTATTTTCATGTGACATGCGCAGGGGTATATGTGTATGATGGAGTAAATGTGTAAGTGCAAGAAATTATATAAGAGTATGAAGATGAGGAAGTTGTGCATATGTATTGTGTATGTTAGAATGTAAAGGGAATGCATGATGGACGTTAGATGGATAATTTACTCTAATATAAGCCTTTAAATTGCTATATAAATAAAACAAAAGCTTCAGGGTTTAACCAACAGAAAGGTTTAAACAGGTATACTTACTTTTTTCTATATGTTTAGTAATAAAACAAGATGATTTAAAAACAACTACTCCTCTAATGCTTTATTACTTTTATATTACTTTGATATCAAACTTGAGATTTCCCAGGTAAGGAATGAACATCAATGCTACATGATTATTTATATGTTTGCGAGTCCAGTGAAGTGGTAGATTTATAAGTTGACAAAGCAACTATTATTAACCTCTTGTTAAAAAAAGAAAAATATTAACTCATGTCTTATTCGATGTAGGGCTAATGGCCATTATATCAGAAATATGTCTCATACACTTAGATTCTTGTACTTGTTTGCTACCATCATGAATGGCCATGGACAACTTATCCCCTGACAGAATTAGATAACAATTCTCTTGTCTGGGGGGGATGCATATAAACAGAAATCACAATATTGTTGTGATCTATACATTGGCAAACAATGTTCATGAAATAAATCGAGGCATTTATTTAAATGCTATATTTTATTCCAATATGACAGAGCTAAATGTTGTAGATGGCTTCCAAATATAACTCACACAGGAAGAGGATCAGGGATATTAAAAGGCAAACAGGTAAAAACAATTATCACAGAACATGCAAATTGTGAATATTTGTTAGAAGGTTTACATCTTTCTATTTGGACGTGGTACATATTGTATATGTTATCAAAATATGAAGTAACATCTGCCCCTGTTGTCTGCTGCTGGACTCAAAAAGTACATTTAGACTTAATTAAAACAAGCGAAATACAACAACCTCTGATCACCATTTCACAGGAAAACATAACAAATCAGGAAAATATATAGATAAAACGAGTTCCCAATTTGTTCCAAAAGGTACAAATCATTTTTGACCTGCAAACATCTCAAAGCACATCAGATACAGGCCTGGGATGTGTACTACCACTAAACTTTGTTCAATACACTGTAACAGAAGTTGTCAGGTCTTGGGAGGCGGACCCAGGATCAAGAACGAGACCTAGAGCGGGACACTGAGCGCTTTGCTGGGGACTTGGAGAGCTGACGGAAGTTGCCAAGAGGAGATTTAGAGGTGCGTTTTTCATTCCTGCTCTGTGAGTGGGAACTTGAGCGGCTTCGAGACCTCTTGCTGGAAGATTTCTCCTTGGAGCGACTTCGGGACTCCCGTTCCACTTTAGCTTTGGATCTGCTCTTGGAGCGTGACTTGCGCGTGTCTGAGCGAGAGCGGGACTTTTTGCTGTTGTAGGGACTGCGTGATTTGCGGGTGCGTGAACGAGACTTCTCTGGGGATTTAGAGTGGCTGGACTTTCTCTTTGATCTTGAGTGAGACTTCCGTCCTGACCTGGAGTGAGACCTGCGCTTGCCGCGAGACTGAGATCTGCAAAAGAGAAAGATAATTTAACAACGTTTAAGTTATGTGACTTTTAAAAATATACAGTATATATATAAAATAAAAAAACATTACTTCCCCAGTTTCTAGACCTTATTTCACGACTGCTCAGTATAATTCCCAGTCACAGAAGCTAGGTATAATCACTTTCAACTAGACTCTTTAACTAAGGCGACCTCCATGAAAACGATAACGATCTCTTTCCACATGAGCATTTTGGCTCCTATATGCTAGTCACATGAACGCCTTCACATCTTTTCCTCCGCAGAAATTAATTTGAACACCTTTAGCATTTTCAAAATTTTACAGCCAGCATAGGAGCCAAGTACTTGACTTACCGTGAGCGAGACCTTGAATGGCTGCGAGAACTCCTGCTTCTTCGGCTGCGGCTGCGAGAGCGCCGCCTGCTGCGAGATCTGTGGGTTCAACATGACAACCTTGAATATAAACAGTAAGGGAAAAAAACAAAGACAACAAATGCACACAAAAGATTCATGAGGCATGTTTTCTGACTTTGGGCTTCACCTACCTGGATCTGCTGCCAGAATATGAGCGCTTGCGCCGAGGTTTGTCTTCCACCAGACGAATCTTCCTCCCGTTAACATCAGTACCATCTAGCTTTTCTATAGCTCGCTTCATTTCTGAACGGGACCGGTACTCAATGATGCCCTCATTGGCGCGGCCTTTATGTGCATCAGCATAGGTCACTTCACCTGCTTGCCGCATAAAATCCTACGAAGAAACAAAAAATGACTATGAGGTTTACGTACAGATTTAGTTGTTCCAGACACACTGTCTAGAACAATGGAAGTGCTTATTTGTCTTGGCTTTGTATTCAAGATCAGTGTCATGCTACAGTCAGTTGTATATAGAGACTAGCTCCCACATTTTTACTCAGAGCAAAAAGTCAAAACTGTTAACAACTGGTTGGGAGTCCGTACGCTGTTTACCTTTGGATTATCTCTCACCTTGAGGTCCTGCCAGCTGCATCTACTGGACAGGTTCTCCACAATGAGGCGGTGTTCAGTGCGCACAGGTGGCCCATACTTGTCCCTGCCAGTGCGATTCCAGCTACTGTGGCCGCCACCTTTAAAGACGACAGGAAGATAAAAATGTTCCACTAATTTGTGGAAAGGTGAGGACTCCGAAATGGCATAAACTATACAAGAAACCACCACTACAGTCTGGTCTTGGTAACCTAGAATATGTACTGGGCCCAAGCTTCCTAACTATTTCTCTTAATAGACTGCTAAGTAGCTATCAGACTTCAGAAACAGGATAATTAAAGATAAACAATGGTTTTTCATCCTCATCCTCTGGACCCAGTGATCTGACGGCTTTGGGTACAGCAGTTAGGGATTACTGAAATTTAATGAGAAACAGCATTTTATTCTAAACTTATGTGTATGAATGGTTTCTTTGAAGCACCATAGTAAATCCTGTGACCACAGCTGTAAAGGAAAGACTATAGATCAACTTTAAATAATATAGGATCCAGAAAACAAAGATGTTGAGTTGTGTGGTTAAAGATAAATATATATATAAATATATTTTGTTTCCTCACCCAAAGTTATAGGTCTAAAATTCTTTAATTCTCTTGGCTTTCAACATTTAGGTCTAAAATTCTTTAATTCTCTTTGCTTTCAACATTTTCATTGCATTTCTTCTTTGCAGTTGAACAGCCAGAAAATATCTCCCAACGATAAAGCTAGAGTTTGTTTTACTGAACAATACAATATTCCTTACTTTGCTCACAACACATTTGTAAAATTATAACACAAAGATGACGCCTACCAAAAACTCTGTTTTATTAGAGTATTTGGGAGCCCAATCGATGGCTGACACGTGTGCTGGCTTGGTCCTCTGCAATATGTCTTGCAAGAGTAAAACCAACAGGATTCCTCACCATCACCCTGGTCTATTGGAAAAGGATGCTGTCGTCGTGGCTTCCGGTTATGTCAACCAATGGTCAAATGGCAAAGGTCACACACACATTGTAAGGGGAAAGCCCAGGCCAAACAGGTCAGTCATCTTTACCCTCATTGGACTCGGACTCAGCCCGCAGTGGACTCTTTCAAATTGAGACATCAAGCACTTTGTTAATGTTGACTTCAAACTGAATACATTGTTGCTTCACAAGTCGTACCTTTTCTTTAATAACTGTTACTCATGGGATTTTAACACATATTTTTCACTGTAATAAGTCTTTATTTCTACCTGCTGTCGGGCACTGTGTCAGCTCCATTAGATGGCAGTGGATATAAGCCTTTTCTAAAATACAAACTACCAAATACTAAAAACTGAGTTATAATTACCAAGGTGTGAATACATGTCACATGAGTACCGACAGCTTAATTTAAATTATTGTATTTGTTACACGGGCAGTCAGCCTAAAGTTATGATATTAAACAAAGACTGATTAAAACCCCAAATTTGCATATAGTTAGACGCACTGAACTTACTGCGTCCCCCAAAGCCGGATCCGTCTCTCCTCGGTCCTCGGGCATGCTCGATGACAACTCGCTCCCCACACAGCTCTTTTCCATTCAGTTCATACACAGCATCGTCAGCATCCCGCATGTCCTCAAACTCCACAAAGCCATACCTGTGTGGGATCAATGTGCAGCAGTCAATGCAGGTACTGGTCATTACTTTCATCATGGGTTAATCTATGCATTAATACAAATGAATATTCAATTCAAGTGTCGGAAAAAGGGATAAAAAGATAAGCCAAATCATGAAAACCATGAGTCGTCACTAACTAGCAAATAAACAAAGTTTTAACTTCTAAGTCAATATTAGCGATGATTAAAATAAAAAGGGGGTTTCTCATGATTACCTGCTACCATCAATTGTGGTGTCCCTCAAGGTTCTAGTTTGGTCCACTTTTATTTTCTGTTTACATTTTTCTTAAACATAGTATTTCTGGAAACGCCCAGACCTCTGCGCGTCCTCATATTAAATGTTTTTAACTATTTGGATGACTTCAAATCCTGAATGTTAAGGAATGTCTCTCAACTGAGGGAAAACAAAACTGAAGCTATTTTAATTTGTTCCACTACCTTTGTCACAAGCTTGTATAATACTCTTGGCCCCTATCCAACATCTCACATTCTGTAGAGAAAAATCTCGGGGTCCTCCAAAACTGTTTTCTTAAATTTGATACATACTGACTAACTTACTACTACGACTAATACTAATGTTGTTACATCGAGATTTCATGCTAGTGACGTGGGCCTACGCGACACACTGCCCGGCTCACCGGCTACATGGGACATTTAACTGCGCCACGATTTAGCCCGAGAAGATTCTCGTGTTTTTGGGTCTCGCATCATAATTGAAAAAAAATACTTATGATTAGAAATGTGCACAAATAGCTTATCACATTAATTTTTTTAGCAAATATGCTCATTAGAAACCAGAGGGACTCTCTGAACAACGACAGAGAGCCTAACGTTAGCTACCGTCCACAGTTAGACACATGCAGCTGAGATAACGGTAATGTTGGCTTATAAACAATAGCGGCCTGTTCTGGTAAACCTTGATTGACTTTAAACATAATAAAATAAAATGACTCGGGTTTATGTCTTTATTATGCCCCCCCCACCCAAACATCAGTCTGATTATTGCTGTAAATACTGAACAATTGCGCCCCGTCCGTCTCGAGTGGACCATGAGCGTTAGCTAACCAGGCTGTTAAACATGACGAGGTGGTCTTACCCATTTTTCAAGTCGATCTCCAATAGTTTACCATAACCGCTGAAAAACCTTTGAATGTCCTTCTCTCGAACATGGTAGCTGAGCTTGCCGACATAGACCCGCGGCATCTCCGGTCAAATGTAAGAGGTAATTCCACAAGTTAGAAAACAACTAAGTGTTAGTGTTGGGCCGCAGTCAGGCCGAGCAGAGGACGCACAGAGGTCTGGCCGTTTCCGGCAGCATACTACAAAATAAAAGCCTGGCGTCCAAAAGAAGGAAAATTAAGTAAATTGCATTACACAGTGTATCTAACATCCCCCTTTACCTGCATGTTGTTCTCGCGCTGTTATTTTATCTGCATCTGTAGAAGAGGAATCTACAGGAATCCAAATGTTCCTGGATAACATTGAGAACACAGCCTTTAATCTAGTCAATCACTTTGACAAACAAATAAACAAAAAATAACCCCAAATAAATGAGGTAGTAGATTTTAAGACACGTTTGCAGGTGGACAAATCTGTACATCTTCATTCCATCATGCTCCACAATCACGTCACTTCGTATCATCTGTTTGAGAATCAGTCTGTCCGTCTTCCTGGTCGTCCTGCCTCAGGTCATTACTTTTCTTGTTTTCTTTCCTCACTGTATTCAGTTCATGTGTCTTGAATTCAGATCATGCAGAATGCTGCTGTTCGCATTTTAACCAACACCAAGCTTAGGACCCATACCTCTCCAACTCTCGCCTCCATTCCTTGGCTGCCATTATATTGACTGATTGATTATAAGATTCTTTAAAATAACTTTTAAAGCTCAGCAGAGTTGGACCCCCAGTTGTATTAGAGATACTAACTCCCTAATCTAAGATCTTCCAACCAACACACGATAGTAGTTCCTAAGAGTCAAGGGTTGTAACTTAGGGTGAACAGGCTTCTGTCATCAGGGCACAGAGGCGCTGGATCTCCTTCCCTGAGGTAATTAGACTTGGCAGCATGTTACCAGTTCATAAAATCATTTCTTAAAACAAATTTTTAGGAAAGCCATTTAATCCGGATGCTGTTTGTTTTTAATGTTTGATTTAGTTTTCCACCTCTGATCACAACTAAGCTCTGTGCCAGGATATCTGTCTAATATTGTATTATTATATATCTATAAGCACACTGATAGTGCCAATGTTGCTCTTATGTTTGTGTGATGACCTACCGAAAGCTTGATGAAACAAACTTCGATGCTTTGTATTTGTTATGTTGACAGAAAACGATGTGTCAAATCAGTGACACTAAAAGTATAAGCAGATCTTTGCAGTAGAATATGGTCTCGACATTGATGAATATCAAATAAAAGTATGTCATGAGCCGCAGCTCATAGAAAAAATCTCATCTAACAAATGAGAAGCATGTCTCCATTAGAACCTCTTCTTTATTGACTGCCAAGAACATTAGATTTAGCATGTTCTTGATACAGAAATCATAAACCCTAAAATCAATATATTTACATTAAATTAATCTATTTATAAAATGATAAATAAATTCACATCATCAGAGTTATACATAAATTAGACTTAGGAATGTGTTTAAAGTTTGCTGGGCTCTGTGAGGGATTTCACTCTCAAGACGCCCTCCTGGGAACAGGACACAGCCAGGACCCCGTCTCTTCTCCACAGTCTGCCTTGAACCAGTCCTCTACTGCCCCCTGCAGGACACAACACAAACCACGTTAGACAAAAGCACGATGCACAGGACTGATCTGTCTCCAGGATTTTGACAAGGTCGGCTGACACGAGCTGCAACAGTTGCGTTCAGGTTGAGTATTGTCACTGATTTTGAATCGATTCCATACAGATTCATAAGGTTCTAAATTGATTTCTAACTTGATTCAATTCAATATCAGTTATTATATCAGTTATAACCAATATTGCTTGGATATAAAAGAGATCCTCAGAGAACAAAGGGTGTTAACTGTACAAGGAACCTTCTAAACTGATGCATTATTACATTTCAATGATAGTACTAATATTTTGCACTAACCTCACATATACTGATATACTATATTGGACTGACAGATTTGTTTGTGTAGCTCTTATCAAAATTAACAATGTACAACATACCACTCTGAAAGTCTCTGTGGTTTAGAGACCCATGTTAAACTATTTTACATTCTTTTATATAATCACGCCTGGAAAACTCAAACAGCCTTTTTACATGCCTGAATAGAAAATGTGTAGAGATTCTTCAGACAGAACTCAGCTGCCAGGCTTTTCATCAGAGTCAACAGGTTGGAACACATCACCCCGGTTTTAGCCTCTTTACACTGGCTTCTAATAGGTTATAGGAATTGATTTCAAGGTTCTTTTAAGTACTTACAAGGCACTTAATGGTCTGGCTCCTCAGTATATTACAGATCTTTCATCCCCATACAACCATGATTGTGTGTAAATTGTAGATCCTCCGGCAGGGGCCCTTTAACTGGATTCTTGGTGAAAGACTAAGGGGGATAGAGCTTTTGAAATAAGAGCTCATAGGCTCTGGAACACAAGGAAATACCTTAGGCTGAGTCAGTAACTTCCCTTAAAGCAAAGCTTAAAACTTACTTGTATCGTACCGGATTCCCTGACTTTATCTAATTCTAGTTATTATTATTGTAATGGGTGCATACTTAAATATCTGTCACACTTTTAGTGTTTTTTTTCTATTTTTTTCTTTGATGCTTGCATTTAAAATATTACTGCGTGGCTGCAGTAGTTTGTAGCACTGTGACACACTCAGACAACAAATGAACCACAACAGATGAGAAGCACACACCACACTGACCTGCCCATGGGCTGTCGCACTCGTATAACATCCACTCGTCGCTGCGGAAAGTGGTGTGGAACCACATGGCATGGTCCAGAGAGGCCACGAACTGGGCCCTGTAGCTGGGGTAAGGCAACAGTGCAGTGCCCAGGAATGCAAAGTCTGACACATATGCAGCCACGCAGCAATGCAGCTTCATGTTGCCTTCACCTACATGAACACAAATATAAAACATATCATCAAATTTAGCTTATAGTGTCTTATAAGTCTCACATTTTCATTTATTTTCCCATTGAAACTTTTTCCCCCAACGTTTTTTTTCTTTTTTCTCAGTTTGCTCAATTTTTTAATTTTGATACTTTCATCATGATAGCATTGATTGATTGTTTTAGCTGCAGCAAATATTCAATACACTTAAAAATTAGACATGGACGTAGAATTATAGGATGTCGCTTCAAATTCTATTCCATATAGGTAACACATTGTTGCAAAGGGCAGAATAATTAATTAAGATCATTTTACCAATATATCCTTGTGCTCGCACCCAGAACAGCTTCTTCGGCTCACAGGCAGCAGGTCTGTAAGAGGGTAGTGGCTGGACTGGCTTTATCTCAATGGGGATCTCATTAGCCAGCAGTTTGTTAAGGCCTTGTCTTAATTTCTCCGACAGGTCTGGTTTACTGTAAAATAACAGAAGATCATGATTGAGGAACACCATCTGCAGGGCAATTCAAGGACTTATTTAGCAAATGTTTTTCTGTTAAAGAGTCAATGTGTCAGCTGTTAGTGGACCTGCTTCAGACAGCACCTCTGTGAGCTTCTACTGGGATACTGTTTCAAATAAAATGAACAAGTGAGAATGGCATATATATTTTGTGATGTTTGTTTTCTATTCAGGTAACACAGCTTGATCCAATTTCATGTTTGAAGCTTAAATGAGTCCTCCATCTTTGTGGTCTACTGCAATCTGTCCATCTACTTTTATCACATACTTGGATACAACCGTCACTTCCACTTTTTCTTCTTAATAAATTGAACAAGATCCAGTAAAAATCGCTATATGATCAATTTCACAATGTATAGGACGTACCAATGGACAGTGATAATAGGCTTTCACTACAATGAGGGTACAAACTGCTCTTGAATCAAAGCCACAAGAAGTTTTTTGACATTCATGTGATCACATTGAAATCATTTAGATATTTGAATGATCAATCAACTTTTCCAGTAACCTCATTCTTCTATGTTACTGCCTTATATATTCAAATTTTCATCTTCTCAATCATTTCACTGCTTTTTTCCCTCTTTCTCCCCCTCAGGCACTGTTCATGGAAAAACAGCAGACACTGTAGTTGAGTTTTTCCAAATGTAAATTTCAGTGCTGAATCCACAACAAAAATGAATTTAACCTTGATTTTAATGGGATGATGGCAGAAATCTTGAATTAAAACTGGAAACCACTGATGGTACCTTCTAATGTAATATTCTAATCTAACCAACTGAGAATAAAAGCTCCACATATGCCTTGCTATACATGTGTGTTTTGTCTGTATTAGTGCCTTGTTAATGACAAAAGGTTATTCTACTTGAGATGAAGATGAATAAGCTCCTCCACAGTGAGTAGGTCTTCAGGCGGAGGGACCACCGGCATGGTAAACTGATGCTGCACGGGGCTCGGCTGCAGCTTGTGGAAGGACGCTTGGCAGACCAGTATTGGCTGTCCGTGCTGGATGGCCCTCACGGAGCGCACTGTGAAACTACGACCATCTCTTGTGCGGTCCACCTGATACAGCACCGGAACCTTAGGATCCCCTGAAAAACATCCAGAAGACATCTGAAGAGAAACAGTAATGAAGACTCTGTGCACAATTATCTGGAACGTTTTATTGATTATTGGTAGATGAGGAACTGTTGAATGTATAACTCTGTGAAACAGTCTATTCTTTTCTTTAAAATCTTGCTCTGAATCAATTAACACTGTCTAATATCACATGTTCAGTTCATGCTGTATGGGGTCAGCTCATCTTACCTGCTCGCACAAAGTAACAGTGCAGAGAATGGGCATGGAGGTTATCATCGACAGATTTGGCCGCGGCCACAAGGGCCTGACCGATTATTTGACCTCCAAACAAACGCTTGGAGCGTGGTATCCAGTGATGCGTCCCTCTGGGGGAAATTAGAAAAACAAATAAAACATTCAAACAGTTGCACCCAACTAAACCTAATATAGTATAATAAAACAATCATCCAATAAGTGATACCTCCATGATGGGTCTAATGTTAAGTTTGTTAAAACAGGTGTAGATGTGATTGTGAGGTCATTTTGAAGGCTGAAGTTTGTGATACTATTCATCTGTATCGTATTTTACATTAAAGTTTTTTATGAAATTTAGTCTGCTCATTGATTTGAATGAGAGTAAGTTCATTGAAACCACCACCTGTTTATTTTACAGGTGGACTCATAACTATGAGATACAAATTATATAGTGTTCTGCATTTTGTATAAATATCTGTGCATTAAGAACACATTAAGAACAAAACAGCAGGGGGGGCTGCAATGTTAGCATTTCTGCACTTCCGGTTCCCTCATCCCAAAGTTAGAAGCTTGGAATAAGGTCTGTGGTTCACACAAGCTCAGCAAAGACATTATCATGTTCTATTTCATGACACAAAATACACCAGTAAAAACATCACTGGTGACTTTTTAAAAGGCGGATGCTAACATAGACTACATGAGACTACACAGGTTGTCGACGACATTTAACGTCATCAAGCCGAACACGAAAACTACTCATCAATAGTCCGCATTTACATCCTCGTTGTGTTTATACTGTCCTCTGCAGAACACGTGGGAGAGACTAACTAAATCAGAAATAGGAACTTTATGGTGGTGACGCATAAGTCGTGTGACCGTGCGGTAGTTCGTGTGGTACAGACTAATGTCAGCGGGCTTCAAAGCACACAGACGTTGTGTTCATTTGATGGCATTGTGTGGCTGAGCAAAACGTGTTAGTGTCATAAAGTTGAGTTGGTTAAAGAGCATATTTCCTGCAGGATTATAAACACCAGTGAAAAAAGACACAGGGGCTGATAGTCTAACCGTTTAGATGTGAAACTCAGGTATGAGCCCTGTAGTAGCCTCTGGTTTCTACACTAAACAATGTTCCTTACAGCGCTGCACACAGAGTACGTCAATATGGGAATATAAAAACTTCGAGGTAGTAGTGTCCTATTTACGGTGAACCCGACAGACCCAGCTGCCATGTCGTCACAGCTGTGCACAGTGACCTCACCTGTACAGGTCTACATCCAGCTTTTCTAAGTTCAACACGCTGGTGACCAGGACGCTTTTCAGGTCCTTGGTGAACTGAGCTTCAGCTCCACGTTCAGGTCTGTCCGGGCTCCCATCCTCTGGTGAGCCAGCGCCCCCTGAACCATCACAGCTCTTAGTTAAACCGCTGACAGCGTTGGTAGCATCCGCCTCTGTGTCTGCCATGTTTCTCTACAGACTTCTTCTTGATGCCTCTTCAGACTCCTGACGCAGCGAAAACACATTGATGCCCCCTTCAGGTCAAGCACAGAACTCCACTGATAATTGTAAACCAATGACTGCATATACTGTATATATATTTACTTAAATGTATCTTTAAAAACAGTAAATAAAATCTTCATATCTTAATATACAGTGTATATATCATTTTATCTTTATAATCAGAGAATGTATCTTCATATTTTCATATACATGTATATATCTTCATATACAGAATATGTATCTTTTTATCTTTACAAACAGAGAACATATCTTTATGTAAAATGTATATATATCTTCATATATGTGTATACAGTAAATGTATCTGCATATCTTTAGTGTATACGTCTTCATATCTTCATATACAGTGAATATATTATCATATCTACATATAAATTGTCTATATGTGCTCATATCTTTATATACAGACAATATATCTTCATATCTTTGTATATAGCGAATATATTTTATATCTGTATATACATTTTATATATCCTTTATACATTGTATATATCTTCATATCTTTATGAGCAGTGTATTTGTTTTCATATCTTCATACAGCCTATTCAGTCATTCTTCCTGCATACTGTGCTCTGGTATGATACAGTTCTACATGTGAGATGTAACAGTAAGATGTTACTTTCTCTGTGACAGTAGCTGCAGTGGATTAAAACCAAAAACAGTCTCAGCACATGCCATATGTTTTGATGCTTACCTGTTCCAGCCTAGTTTAGTATAACTTTACCCCTTCTGCCTCTTCTTAATATCAAATGATGTTTCACACTTGGCTGTACATAGAAGCAGAAGCAGTCTGTGACTAACTTGAACCTATTCTAAGTGCTTAAGTCAGAGGAAGCTATTGCCCCCATCTACTGCAGATCATGTCATTAAATTAAATATCATAATAAAAAAAAATCTGTTCCCCTATAGTCCGATCCTATTACAATTTTTTTCTCAATGATGTACCTTTTCCACATATTCCCCATGACATTCTGTACCAGACCCCCAGGAACCTTTTAACAGTTGACATTATATAACTTGAGCTTGTGCTGTGTTGTTTTCTTTTTAAAACAAAATGCCCCACACTTGGATTTTTCTATAGTAAATTTAAAACATTTATCTTCCTATGTACTTAAGCCTGCAGAAACTGCCTAAATGTGATCCATATTACAAACATTGTTCCATATGGTGCCATCATCAGCAAAAAAACAAGAACAACCCTTAATGTGGATTGCAGGACTGTCACCTCATTACCACATCATTTTCCATTCGGGTGCACCCAGTAATGGTTGTTCCAACTGCCTGAGCTTCTGCGATCACGCCCTCCACAAACAACATGTCTTAAGCAGCTACTGCAGATTAACATGTTAGAGCTCAAGCAAGTTTTCAGTAAGTTGACACATGCACCGTGATACATGGAAGGAATTAATGTACTATTATTACATCACCTGCCATGTCTGTATGTAGTAGGATGAATAAACCATCAAATGACTGCAGCAGCCTGGGAGTGTAGGTGTTGTAGAAAGCCTCTGAGCATGTAATGAGGTTCTAAGCTCATGGTTACAGGCTCTGTTAATACAATATTTCATCACCATTACTGGTGTTATTGGTTAACATTTAGTTCTATAGTGTTCCCACTGCTCCTACAGGTCATCAGTAAACATGGCTACCACTGTCTGTGTTTCTATTGTATAGGTTTTCCATTCAACTGTTGCTAAGTCCTCATTACTGCTCTGGTCCACCTGAAATAAATGAGACTCGCAGAAAGAAGCAATAGAGTAATCTGTCATGCCATAACCAAAACTGTTTCCACATTGGCAGAAGATGATTTTAACTTTGGTCGAAACTTGATGGTCAAGGAAGAACCCAGTATATCTTTGGTGTGGATCCAGATCAGGGGATGGATCCAGGATTTTTTCCCCTTTTCTTAAACATTGTGAGGTAGTAAGCTTCTCAACAATTTCAAACACCTTTCCAGGGATGGCACGTAAAGAGAACTCTCTTCACATCTATGAGTGTGTGAAATTTGATGCAGCTTGATTTAATTTAAGAAGATGGTTGGCGGAGGTAAGCACTCGACCAAGTGTCGTTCTAGTTTTAAAAGCCCTAAGACAACACCATACAATATATGTATATTTATTAGTCCAATAGACATATGTATATATCAATGGTATATTCAAATTTAATGTAAAGCTAAAGCATGTGCTTATAGTGACTTCACATGGAGGTCTGAGCTTCACTGTTTCACTCATTGCTGCTTAAAAATGAATTCAAGTTCTTACCCACATCTCAGGAAAAAGGAGCCTGTTCTAAAAAGTCTGAGAAACCTGAAGTCTTGAGTATTTCTCTCAGATATTTGTCACAGGCCGCAGCAGAGTGTGACTGAGATTTATCATCTGCATATTCATCCTACTGTAGAACTTTGAGTTTATGTTAGAAACTATAGTGTGAAAAGATTTCTGCAGTGGAGTATTGACAAATGTTGAATCATATCTTCGTAAAAGTTATCATACATTTACAAAAGACACTTTATGTTGACAGCTGGGGGCTGTATGAAGCTGAGGTGGTCTGTGGACAGCTGGGCTTTGTCTGCACCACGCAGGGTATTTGGGCAGGCCAATGGACCAATGTGGTTGGACAAGGTTCAGTATGCACGAAATGAGTAATCGATAACAGACTGTGCACATTTAGGGTTTGGATTCAACAACTGTGGTCACACAGAGCATCAGTGTCATACATGTCTACTGTGACATGTCAGTCTGCATTTTAGTTGGTTGGTTTGAGTTTATCCATATTTCTGCTGCTCACCTTCCTTTCTTGTCTTTGCTCTTCAGACAAACAATTTCTACTTCAGACCCCTCATCCTGTTTGCTCCTGTAATCAGCTGGAAGCTGGCGTATCGCTGGGCAGACGCCATCGTCTACTTTGAACACATTCTCTGGTCACCTGGCAGCCCCTGACTCTTCCAGCCACCAGTTGTGTGATAACCCTGTTTGGAATCAAGTGCCATGCTGGGCTGGCATTCTCTACTGATCACTTCATTATAACATGATAGTTTTGCTTTTATTTATATATATATTTATTTGTTAAGATAAATGGTCTGTATTTATATAGTGCTTTTCTAGTCTTGATGAGCACTCAAAGCGCTTTACAGTACAGGTTTACATTCACACACACCTTCAGTGCATCTTTCTCTATGAGAAGGGGAAATCTGGGGTTCAGTATCTTGCCCAAGGGCACTCGTAATGGGAAAGAATGGGATTGAACCATGAACTTTCTGGTTGGAGGACGACTGCTCTAACCCCTGAGCCATAGATAGACAGCAAAACAACTTTTGTGCCTCATATCAAATTTGACCACTCAAACATTATTGTATTATTTGCCACAAACAGCTATCGTGCCCACTGTGTATATGATAACTGATGTAAATTGGTTTAAATTTGGTACAGTTTATACAGGAGTCAACTGGCACAGCCACACATCATATATTGGCTTTGACTGTACTATGTCTAAAATTTCGTTTTGAGCCAATGAGCCAGGAAGTTACGTATAAGTCCACTGTTGTACTTAAATTAGATTTTCCAAGATCTGCATTTCTGGAGCACATACTAATAGTAAAGTATTCCATAGTAATAAACGGTCTGTATTTATATAAAGATTTTTCTTCATGACCACTCAAAGCTATATACAGTACAGTTTTGCCATTCAGCCATTCATGTACACATTCATACAGTGCATCTATGTGCAGCACTTTCTCTAACTCTATCTACCATCAGGGGCAATTTGAAATTCAGTACCTTGCCCAAGGACAATGCGGTATGCAGAATGGAGGAGACAGGGATCCGACCACCATCCTTCTGGTTAGAGGACGACCCACTCTATCTTCTGAGCCACAGTAGTAACACTGAACTTGTTGTTGCAGAAAGGATCAAATAAACAACACATTGTTTTTTAGCTCCCTCCATGCTGTTACAAGATGAGATTTATTGTTCTAACAGTTTATTTTGTAATAACCTTGTTTTTCTCAGTTATATTGATCGACAACGACAGTGCATAAACATTTATTGTATTCTGTTCAGTGTTCTGACACAGAACCTGTTCTCAGCTGCTCCCCTGCAGTGATGTCAGAGGCAATGAAAACAAACTAGTACTGCAGGTAGGAAATATATTACTTTATCTAATTGTCATTCTTTCTTTACAGATATAAACATGGCCTGACAGGTAAAAAGCCACAGACTACCTATATCTTTGTGGCGACCCTGCCTGCCGGCTGTGTCCTGCAAATGTTCATGTTTCATGGCTGAGAGCGAGGCAAGCTCTGTGGTTTTAGATGACTGCTTTACCTCGCGTGTCAAACCCTGATGACCCGTATGTGCTACTTCATCCAGGTTTGTGTCTCAAAAGGCTTTTGGACTTGTATGTAATGTGTACAAATTGTCTAGTGGTCCTAGTGACTCAGTCTGACATGTCTGCCAGCTGTCCTACTGACCCTCAATGTGTGTGTCCCTCTGTGCTCCTTTCTTTCCCTGCCCTGCTCTGTCCCCTCCAGAGTGACGACCCAAGGTAGAATACGGATGTGGGCCACTTCAGGCAATGATCCGGCACTTCTGGCCTTCTTGTGGCCCAAACAAAATGGATCTGAGCCTAAACTGGTCTACTAAAATTGGCAAACATGTAGTGCTCTCAGCAAGGTGTAATTTGGATGTGAAATTAAAGTGGCACATGTGGTAATATGGCCAAAATAGTACAGAACAAAGTCGGGCCACCATTGGCACCTTTGGATGAGATGCAGTATGCTATGGCTTACCTGTGGCCCAGATCTGGCAAACAGTAGCAAAACGCCTGAGTGTCATCATTCCACGCAGTATGTGGGCCTAATGTGGGATGTGTGGAATGTGGGCCAAATCTGCGCCATTCAATTTTTCTATGCGGGACACATCTTCCTTCACTGCAGAGTGTGCGGCAAGAGGAGCGACCACTGTGTTCCAGTGGGTCAGGTGTTAGTCCTCTGACTTAACGGAAGGAATAGATCAGTAATCAATGCTTTACCGCCCAACATAGAGTTTGGCCTCTAACCATTCAACCCCCACCTCACCTCACAGTTTTTCCGGAGGACACGTCGCTCTGTTCCCAGCTCTGCTCGGCTTGATCCCCTCAACACTTGACCAATCACCTGCAAGTGTAAAATACAATCAGGCATCAGAGCAGTGAGCTGTACAATCAGCTTGAGCTCGAGGGAGGACGAGACATGGAGTGAGCTGTTACTGCTGCAATAAAACATTTCATCATGTGTTTCATATTTTCACATGTGCTCAATTATCTTTTATAGCTTCTTAGTAACAATGTCTAACTGTGTAAAAATGATTCATTCATTTCAATAAAATAACAGCACAAGTTGTAATAAAAATATGCGTGGGAAAATATGAGTGTGCTTAATTAAGTAAAGGATAATCATGATGCCTTTAACTCGTTACCATAGTCTGTGCTCCAAGGTTAATCTTATTTTCTTTACCTTACTTTCCTCCATTTAATTTCGGGGCAGCATGTTTATATTTCTGGCAGAAAAATACAACTTCTCAGCAGACAGATCTCACATCTGTGTAGCCCTGCATCCTTTTACTCAACAAACGGGGATGGCTCAGTCCAGTGGGAAAACGTCATTAACAGAGTCCCCATTTTCTGCCACTCCATAAATGCAAAGCTGCCTTCAGGGGCTGTGGGACAGATCACATCTAAGAGTTGGCCTATTGCACTTTAAGTCATCAAAGCGTGAAATAGCCCTCAGAAAGGAGTTTAGCCAGTGGTGGAGGAAATACTCTGATCCTTTACTAAAGTACTATTACCATGATGCTAAAATACTCTTGTTTACTGAAATAAAATTAAGTAGGTGTCATCAGAAAAATTATGCCCAAACTTTGAGAATCACTGCAGGGAAATGGCCCCAATTATATGGACCTACTATCATAGCTGTCTGAGGTGGATGTAGTTAGATTTGTGTATGGAAAAGGATCAATGTGCTTAATCGACTGAGCATTTAAATCTAATAATTTACATATATTTGTGAATATAATATAATATATCAAAATGTAATGGTGCATCCTTATTTTTAAAGTTATTCATACGTTTTGCTTGTAGCCTAAATTCTTAATTTATAAAACAACTGGTAACTATAGATTAGAACAATATTTTTCCATGCAAGTTAAGTACAAATACATTACATTTGTACTAAAGTCCATGCATTTAGTCACATTCGTCGACCTAGTGAAGGCTTTGCTTATATGGAGAACGGTGAGATGCAAACTCTATGGTTATAATATAATTAAATACTCTATTGCATAACCTACATTATATGTCCCTTTTCAATGTCCGGACTCTAGATATTTATTATTTTACTTTTCAAACCAAATGAATCTCACAAGTTGAATTAAGATTTTCTATCTAAAGATATTGGGGAACATTGAAAAGAGGGGGATTTACGAGGCGCACAGGAAGGCGCCATGATGCTGCGCGCGTAATGGATTTCCCCAGCAGCGCTGCTGCTCGTCTTGGAGCAGGAGCTGCAGCTGCAGCAGCGCAGCCACAGTGAAGCAGCTCCACTACTTGATGCTGGCGACCTTGGCCGGCGCTGGCTACGCCTTCCAGCTTCCCCTCTCCCACCATGGCATCGTGCTCCGCCACCGGGCTGGAGGAGGAGGAGGACTGCGTGCTGCAGCGGGGCCGATCTCAGAGTGACCCGAGCAGCATCACCGAGGTCCGCCTGGGTGAAGCGCACAGAGCAGGTAAGCAGCGGAGGGGGGGAGGCAGGGGGGAGGGGGCTGCACGCGTGCTGTGACAGCTGTCACCTCTGTGCGCTCTGGCCAGGTGCTTGGATTGATCGCACGCGCATCGCAGTGTCAGTCGGCTCTCGTCTGCAGCCCGATCACATCCCTGTGAATATATATGCAACAAACGTAGGTTGTGTTGAAAACGTGCGTCATTTACTATCCCCCCTGTATGTGCTCAGTGCTGAGCTGTGCGGGGCCGTGCTGTGCTGGGCTGTAGGCCTTATTGCTCTAATAACGGTGCCACTTACAGTGACACAAGGAATCAGGGACGTTTCTGTGCCATGCAACACACAGCGTGAGATGTAGTCCAATGGTGTCCCTCCACTCACGTCTCTGATGACTCATTATAGCGGTGCATTAAAAATAACACGCATTGATCAGCTGACATTTACTCATGTGCAGATGTTTCACAGCTGGAGCCCATGCAGTGTTTCCCCCACCAATCTGTCCCATTTCCCTGTTTATTCCTCTCCATATAAACATAATTGTTGTGATTACTTGCAGACGATGCCATTAATGCAAAGAACCCCCCCCCCATGACAAAAGTGATTTTTATGAGGCAGATATCATATTTTTGCAGCAAGGTGAAGATATAATGTACAACTTGCCGTGGACTGCAGTATATGGAGCTGAAGCTGATGAGAGTGATGGTTGTGTATTTGGCTGTTTCCATGGCGATCCAAATGGCAGAAGGCAGCACTTGGCTCTCCGTCTCTGAGCTGACATGGTGTTTGTCTGCTGCACTCACTGGTTGTTGTTGGCTTTTTTTGAACATTTTGTTTTGGAGTGTTTGTCCTCATTACCCTCGGTGATATATTGCAGCCGGCTATTCAGTGAGAAACGCCACTTAGTCTGTGAATCGTCTTAGGGATTCACATTTCCACTGGGAGTCGCTGGGCTAAGTGGCCACCAAGCAGCAGTCATGGGATGTGTACGGTTTTGAAAGGTATTGATCAGTGGATCTATATGGCAGTATGATAAATCAGTCATTTTAATATCCACCACCGCCCACACGCTGTCGACTCAACTGGTTTCACTACGTAGAAAATGATGCTACTCAGCTGCTGTTGCACAAATGAGAGGCTCAGTTACTGAATCCTAGTCTGATGTGTGTCTGTGTGTAATATGTGAGACAGTGCATAGTACATAGTGTGCGATTTTGTTTTCATTCGTGTGTGTGTGTGTGTGTGTGTGTGTGTTCCGGTCTGAAGGTGTCACAGGGATCAGCTATCTTTAGATGTGAGGGCAATGGCAACACTGCAGAGAAGATCTTCAAGTTCTCCTGCTGACAGGAGGATGTTGTGTTCGTGCCCTCGGCTTCTACCGCTTGTCACGTTGTCGTGGTTGTTATGGTTACGTAACAGCGTTGGTGTACAGGCAACTCTGAGACAACGCTGGCAGCAGTGTCCTGTGATACACTACATCCACTGTTCCTTACCGTTTTAAACTTGAATTCACCCTGATCCCACCTCCGAAAGAAGCGCTGCAGCAGATTTCATCCAGAGCTGAAGTTTTCCTGTGCAGCATCAGGCAGACAGGGATCGGGCAATGCTGCAGTGAAGCCCGCCTGCCCTTCTCCTTCCCCTCTGCTACTAACCCTTTCCTAGCCCTGGCATGCCTACTGCCGCTTTGATCCTGGCCCTTGAAGAACCATCTCCATTAGAGGGGATAAAAGGGGGGAGTGACACATCCCTGATGATGGCATTATCATGGCATCCAGCTGGGCAGTGTCACACTGAATCAGCTGCACACTAAACTGGGCCTAATACTCAAATGTCTTCTTCTTCCATTGTGATGCTTTTACAGTGATGCAGGAGGAAAACGAAGCATTTCCCTCTCTGGCACGTGGTCACAACCGAAACAGAAACCACTCGACATTTGTGCAGAGAAGGAATCGTTCAAATCAGATTCTGATCCTACATATTTTGATGCCATAAAACACCACACAGAGCAACAAGGACTCTGATTCTACCGGAATACATGTTTCTCAGAACCTAACACATGACAGCCTGTAGTTAAAATGCTTTTCTCTACCAGACACAAATGGCAGACTCAGAGCAACACATTCAAATTCTCTTTACATGGAGATGGTTTTGCTTTTAGAGGCGACGACAAGCAGCAACATTGTTCAGCACATACAGGTTACATCACCATCTCAGTTAGAGATGATACAGAGCTTGAAGTGCAGCCAAAGTATTGAAGCCCAAAGGTGAGATTCATGCTGCGCTCAAATTCTGGCATATAAAGTAGCCAGCAATCCATAAATTCATTACGTTCATGAAGAGATTGACTGCGCAGGTACAATGTGACACTTGCACTTGCACCTGCAGACAGAATTGGCAGAGTTTTCCCAGCTGTTACAGTCTGCTGGTGGAGAGGACAAGTGTGATTTTGATGGCCTTGGCATTTGTTATACTCACAGTCACAGATTCATCATCATGATCCACGATGTGGCCACAGCAGCGATCCTGGATCTGCATTACATAACTAAATAAAACCAAACCTAGCAGAAAATGAGCACTTGAACATATGTCAGTGTGATAAGAACCAGCTAAAATGACAGAAACCATCTTTGGAAAACAATCTATTTGCCATGTTCTTTGACCTGTTCTATTTGGCCCTTGTCCCATCCACTAACATTGAGGAGATGGGGTTTATGACTGCACCTGTTTCTGCAGCCAGTCACCACCAGGGGCGATTTAGATGATTTAGCTTCACTTTTGGGAAGCTGACACACTGTCCATCTTAATATACAGTCTATGGTATAAGCCTGCCATTGGCTGTGTGTCTCACCATTTATTACCCCTCCATATCTATATCCCCTTTTTAACAAGAAGTAGTCTAATTGCTGAAAATGGTTTTGGAGTTTTGAGGAAGACCTCATAGTTTCAGCTGCAGTTATATACCCACAAGTGGCATGCAATGCAGTTCCCTCTCACTCGAGAACTTCTCTTTCACGCTCTAGTCTATGTACCTGTCACTCGCAATCTGTTGTGCATGAGAACGACCCTCATGCACGTGCACCCCCGCTACCGCCATAAATTGAATTTATTCTGTGGGAAAGGTTGCAAAGGAAGTGAAAGAAATCCTGAGTCCACCAATTTATTTGGATCTGTCCCCAAATTGAATGGGTTCTTCCTTGGGCCATGTCGCACCCATCTACAAAATCTCATGGAAATCACAAGAATAACATTATTACCCTAATATCCTGGTTCAGCTTTGTAAAAACATTGGTTGTGTGCAAATTAGACATTATGAGCTGCATTGCAGGTCCATTCACTTTCACTTTCACTTCCAAATTAAGTGCTTTAGATAAACAGGCTTCTCAGCAATCAACGTGGTACCATGTTATCTTTATCTGTAGAAATGATGACCAAAACAATACAAAAGTTGCGAGTTATAATAAACAGGATTTTTAGATTTTAAATTTTTAGAGTAATCTTATAAACGAATAGCACAGAAAATAGGATTGTTTTAATGTCCCTAATGAATATATCTCTCAAATGTACTTTTGCAATTGACGTCCTGATGAAGTGCCAGTGGCCTCAGCAAACAAAACAAAACATGTATAGGGCTGATGGCGGTGCTCTGTCCGTCTCTGGTGTTACCTCATAGCCTGCTGGAGTCTCTTCTCTTGCTCCCCTCGTCTCTCTGAGCCGGTGATGTTGTGCTAATCTGACATGTCGCTCTAACATCAAAGGCTTTCTCCCTGGACTCCTCCAACCACCTCGGCTCGTCACATCGCCTCCACCCACACATCTCAGCTACGTACTGGCCTCAGTTTGATCCTCACGGGGATTCTGACGAGGCCATTAAGATTGTTTTTATTTTAATCAGGGTGCCTCATGTTTTATTAACCACATAGCCTATACATAAGAGAGTGTGTCTCATTTCATATTCAGAGCTGTTATTGAACAGTGAGCCGATTAGAAGAGAGTAGGGTCCCTTGACAATATGAGCCACTTATGGTTCCCCAAAAATGTCACTTCCTTTTCAGTCACAAATGTATATAAACAAATTAAATTTTCTACATTCATACTAGCAGCTCTCGAACTGTGCATTCACATGCTCTTTGGAAGGTCCTTTTTCCAACCCAAGCTGTGAAGTCGTTGTTCTGACCTCGGTGTGTCCATGTGCTTTGAAGTTGAAATGTGGGAAAATGATGGAAGCTGCAAGCCTCGCAAACAACTCGGCAACTCCTGAACCAAAATCTTCACAGATTTTCCGAGTTGTTGGTGCAACTCTAGATAGCATTCATGTGAATTTTCAGACTCCAGAAATAATTTTTCGAATTATTTTGAATTACCACATTCTACCACATAGTCTATTCTTAGGCTACAGCAGTATCTGGAATATCTACAGTTGTTCTTTCATTCATCAAGTCATTTAGCATTTTAACACTGCAAGGTTATCAGGCAATGAGGCAACATTAACACTGGATAGATACATATGTATATATATATATATATATATGGTCGGCCCGCTGCTAAAAAATAATCCAAGGGGAAACGCTGAAATATATATAGATGAAATGGATCATCAGTGTTTTATGCGTACGTTTTGCAGTCAGTGTTTATTAGGAACACATACCAGACTTATACCTGGCGATCCTACTCTCTTTTCATTGGCTTGCAAGCCTGGCATCCGCAGACGTGAGGTTTGCAGTTGTACAGTTGTTACTCTCTGAAAATACCATGCTGAGGTGACACTAGAGAGATGTTTAAAGGTGTCTCAAACACCTGCACATTAGGAGAGGTCCAAAAATGCTGCTAAGTGGGGTCAAGAGCAGTTGAAAGGTCAAACTGCCACCAGAGGGCTCTACTTGGCAGATGGCTGTGTTTCATAAATGAGGTAAGCAGTCACTGTCAATGAGTCCGGCACTGCAGTCACCTGACCTCTCACAAAGAAAAGGGACAAATGGTTTGTCCAAGGTCGTGCTGCATATAGAGTGGGAATGGACGGACTTTCTCAGGATTACTCAGCGCTTTACTGCAAGGTTTAAGATGAGATGCAAGTAGACTGATGCACTTTGAATGAATGTTCACTTTACGTCGAATCACCCTTCAGACTGTGATTCAGAGACAGGAATGAGCATTGTGCAGGCATCGTTAGAATAAGCTCTGAAACCGTTTGAAATTCTCGCAGAGGAGGTTAAAAAAACTCCACGCTGAAAAGTAAGCTTTGCGTAACTTCATGCTCCTCTGGATATTTTTAGAGCTGATGCAACTCCTCAGAGTGTTTTAGGATCTCGCGTCTATTTAAAAGTGGAACATCTAAAAGGAAAGATGAAGGGTTTAGTGTGGAGAGTATGGCCGTGATTAATGTGGAGCATTGCAGATGTGATGTGATGAATCTAGGGCTATTTAGTGATTTTGCTGAGACAGTAATAGGTTGTTCCGTCAGTGAGTTTTTACCCTTGAGTCTTTGTCGCAGCGTTGATTCTTCTTTATGAGCCAGCAGAGACTCAATGGTGGTATAGTGGCTAATTCAAAAATACCTCTTTTTGTGCCAACTCATCTCTCATGTCATTATGCACTATGCAGAGATATCTCTGTGTCCCTCTGTCTACAGCTCCCTGTGGAGGCAGGCAGGATAAAACATGACATCACTCTCTGCCAATGTATTGGAAGGACACAACAGCACTATGTAGGAGACTCACAGTGTGGATACAGACCCCCAAACCAAACTCTCATTTCACATTTTTTCTTCATATAAAGGGGAACACCACCAACTTCACATGTCAAAATCTGATAAATTGCCAGAAGTGGTGTCACTCGAGTCAGTATAGTTGGGGCTGTGAACTCAAAAGTTTGAGAAGCTAAAATATTTGGGGATGTACACTTTTTCTTAAAAGCTAAAGGTTAATGATACTTATCATAATATCAATATCACAATATCACAATCAGTCATGAAAAAACAACACCAAACAACATGTGTAAAGATATATTATATACGTCCTCTACATGCCAATAACCTCAATGTCCACAAGTCACCCCCACAGGCCGTTTTATACACAAGGTTGTTCTGATTGTCAATGGCTAGAATTAGGTCGGTGGACTATAATTGCTGACTCAGTCCTTGACCACTTGGGGGCAGTAGAAAAATAGTTGTAAGTATATGTAGCAGCTTGTTAGCAATTCATCCTCTGCAGAGAAACATCAGCATTCTTTTGAGTGGCGTGTCCAGCAGCCTGACCAATATAAGTCTCATTTGTACTCTTCTTTAACTGTTTTTGGTCTCCACCAACTCAGAAATGCAACATTCTCGTAGGTGTTGAATGCTTAAATGTTCATTAGCTAGATGCTAACTTTGTCCAATGGAGTGGACAAGTACTATAACATGGTTTCATAGGTATATTGCTGAAAATGCCTTGAAATTATGAATTTTAGTGTTAAACACTTAATAAGTAAACTGAAACCGAAAAGATTACAGGCCGACTTATATATCATAGATCATCATAGATATACATATATCAATATTGAGCTTTGGGGGTGATTTGGTCTTCTGCGTAAATCAAATCGAGCAAATTGTCTGATATGACAGGATGCAACAATGTTGCAACAATGTTTGACAATTAAAGAGCAGAAAAGAGAACAAAGTGATCTTAGAATGTGTTTTTCTCCATGTACAGACTGAACAGTTGCACGAACAGACATGGTGAAGCTGTTCTACCCCCACCCCTGTGACACACAAACACACACACTGTCTCCCCTCCCCCAACAACTAAACAATCTGGGATCCCTAAACAACAAGGATGTCACACATACAGTAGGACTTAAAAATTGCTGCTATAGTCTGCTGTAGACTGATGGAATTAAAAACAGAGCGGTGGTGAAGCTTTGCCCAAAGAGACCAAATCTTGTGGCTTGTGTTTACTTCTCTGTGTGCCACTTACATCTTTCACCAACAGAGCTTGGCTTTTATTCTCCATTGTGCTCTTCATGACAGGTTCTCAGGCAATGCTGCCTTTATGATTTAAATAGATGTTTTTCTGCGTGTGTGCCCTTTTATTTAGTATTCTTACAGGGTTTAATATCCTGGAATTGCTCTCATATGTCTGCAAGAACAGTGTAACCCTCCTGAGGGTGCCCATAATATGATTTATTTTAAGGAAAAGAAAGACTATGTGTTAAGCACAGGCTGATACCCTGTGACTGGGTCAGGCATGTTGGGGGACTCGACTTAAGCTGTCAGCCATTTACACACGATGTATCTTTTATGAATGTTGCATGGGCTGACCTAATTCCTTTCAGAGACGACGAGAAGCAATATGTTGCACAGGAGAACACACCACAGCATCCAGCTGATCCTTTTGACATCCTCATCCCACATCAACATGGGTATAAGGCTCAGACAAATGGAAACAGCAGCGTTATGATCACTCCGACGCCCCTGGAAAGGCAGAGGCTCTTGACCACCTCCAGCAGAGTTATTTTCAGCCATTCATCTCTACAAAATCTACACTGCACATCCCACGGAGCTGGGGAGTGGAAACAGCCTAGTGAGGGTTTAATTAGAAAAAAAAAGATCCTTTTGGTCTCTGCGGCAGATGTAATTAAACAAATGCTAAATCCCAGAGTAGGAATGGAGAGACTCTGGCTGACGAGACTCTCTCAGCAGTGTTAAAGAGACACTAACAAGAAAAAATGAAAGCTACTAATCAGCCCCCAAATGTTTTTTAATGTGACGTGAGCGAACCCTATGAAATACATGAAATTAAAAAGGGTTTTTTTTACTCACAGGTGAAATGTTCACCATGTTTGCTTGGTCCAACTGTTATGTGAGCATCTTGGTGCCTTCCTCCATTTTTCATGTGATTGTTAACTTGAATATCCTTACCGCTTTGGATTGTGGGTCGGACAGACCAAGCAATCTGAAGATGCCACCTTGGTTTTGCGGTTGCTGTAATGGCATCTTCATGATTTTACCTGACACTCTATAAACCAAAATGATGACTAGAGCCCAGGCAGTATGGCGTCGACCTGAGAAACCTGGCCTCCTCCCAACCTTGAAACATCCCCTTCGGAGGAATCCCAGAGACTATTTTGTTTGCAGCTCACACACACTACGCAATCGAGGCTGTGTCTTCCCCGCTGCTACAGTCCCCCATTTGTCACTGTGACACTGCATTGGCTCGCAGGCTGCACAGGCTTTGGCTCTACCTGATGAATGATTCAGCAGATTTAAAGGGGAACAGTGCTGGAGTGGAGCAGCAGCAGAGTTATGAAAATGAAATGTAGGTTGCACTGTCGGTCTCGAAAACCTGTTTAGGACTTAAATGTCAAACACAATGAAGTTACTTACATTTGATGCTACATTATTGGCTGCTTCTGACATATGGGTTTAACAACCACTGTAGATGTGCAGAGTCACAATATGCCTCATATTAACAAACCATTTGTAAAAAAATCCTTGGGCAAATACTTGATTATATTTATTTAGCCAAAGGTGGAAATTATTGTAGGTCACAGATACCTGACATCATGATTCAGTTACTCTGCGGTTATGCTGTGAAACACAAGACATCTCCCATCCCAGTGAATGGGATTATTACTGCACGTTTGAGGTTTGCAATCAATTGTAAAGTGCTTTGGTGCAAATTGCTTCACAAATGGACACTCCATAACTGAAGGTTTGAGCAGTTATACTGCTGATGTGCAGCGTGCTGCTCCAGTTTCCCTCGCCTCCCTTGTGACTGCACAACACTTACGTAGCCTGCACTTGCACAAACACACAGGCAGAAACACACACTTGTGGCCACTACCCACCATGTACACTTTACAGCTTATTTACAGAGAATTTAAGTGTTTTGATCTCCATCAGGGCATCGACATTCATAGAATCACTTGTCTACAAGGTAAAAGCACATCCAGCTAAATCACAGAGCCTTTATTTTGAAAAATGTGTGACCTTGGGTCTGAAGATTTTGTAAATTGCTCAACAGACCACTGTAATAGCCGATATGCAATGAATGAAAAAATAACGGCAGTTAAGTACATCATTAAAACTTATATACAAGCCACATACATGAACAGTAGTTTCCTTTTATGCAAAACATCGGCTTCAAAATAGTAGTTGCCGATAAACCAGGTAGGATTAACATTACGTTTTCCAACTTCAGTCTGCACCTTAGACGGTACATAAAAAGCTCTGCATTTCCACAGGCCAAGCAAACAGCCCATTCCAAACAGACAGGCTTAGAACAGACACTTCACTTAGATATGAACAGAGAAACAGAAAAACACTGGTATAATAATAACAATGATTCAGTTTCATAGTAATCCAGGCTGTTGAAGCGGTATACACAAAACCTAGCTCTGGAATTCATACATTTAAGTGAGTAGTAAGTCATAATGAATGTTACGAATAATACACAAGTGTTTTTCATAATGTGAGAAAAAGAGTTTGCTAAGAAAATTGTCTATTTAGTTAAAGTAGATTTAAGCCCTTTGGCTTCGCAGTTTGAAGCTCTGCTCTTGACAAATATTTCCATCTGCTCTTGTTGGTGAATGGATCCTGCATCACTGAAGTCACTTGAGATTCCCTCATCTTCAAGTTGGCAAGCTGGAGGTCGTGTGTCACTTCTTTACGAGCTGATCACAATTTCTGTGCACAACCTTTTGGCACGCCGTACGTGCTCGGCCATATTAAATGAAGTCTTGTAAATATTGAATGAGATTCATGTTCTCTGAGTAGCCTACGCCACCAGTTTTATTCTTTGTTTACTGCTGGTGCGTCCCTGAGGAGAAATCCAGCAACTGACTGTTATCATCCCTGATGTAACTCGGCCCTTCCTGTACGAGCAGCCTTGTAGAAAATCGATCTGAAACCACAAAGGTTTTGCTTAAGTGATGTTGTCTCAGTAATTAGTCGTCTGTGCTGATGAAGCAGGGATGACAAGATATATTTAAAAACTGGTCTTCAGCAACATAAAAAAAAACAAAAAACACTGTATATAATGAAAAACATGAACACAGTCTTTCTCTATTATTGCAACAGGGTTTATGTGACTGTATAAAGTCCTGAATAAGTAGCTTTTTGACCAGAGCATGTGAGTATATTTCATCTTTAATAACCTGTGGTATTTTATGTGGTATTTTCTGACCTTAGCAGCAGACCTGATATTTTTATGTAAACTTTCTTTGAGGTTTTTAGCCACGTTACCATGGACGACACACAACTTTTGAATGGATTCTCTCACTTGGATCACTTTGGTGATTCCCTGACTTTTTTTGGGGTGAAATTTTGTGAATCCTAGCTGTTTAAATACCTGAAAAAACATGCATATTATTCTCTCATCATTCTCCACTGCACTTTGTGACTGTGAATCAGCTATTTGTTAAAAAAATTATATCATATTCTTTTTTTCAAGGAAGAATGTCAAACATTGATTGTTTATTTTATCAAATGTGCAGCTTTTCATCTTGTCTTTGTCTTTGGTGATGGTAAATTCATTTTGATGGGCTTTGGACTATTGATCAGACAAAACACACAGTTTTACGATGTCCCTTTGGGCTGTAGGGATCTTGATGTGTCCTTGTCTCAATTTTCTAACTTTTTGTAGAATAATCACAGAATAATTAATCAAATAAATGGCATAGTGCAAGTAACTTTTGGATTGTTGCAGCTGTCGTTAAACTGCTGTAGCCTTCTAAATCTTCTTTTCTATATGTGGCTATAACATTTCACAAAAGTTAAGTAATGACAAAATGCCAGTCAACGTCATTTTTTTCATTGGAGCCTGCACGTTAATTCATGACACAGGCTATTCTGTATTCATGGCTGTTCTGTGGTCGCCTAGTTTTCTGTTTGCTGAGTCTGAAAAAAAACCTCAGCACAAACTTATACCTTTATATGGCTGATTAATGTAATAAAATAGTATATTGGAGAAATAACTAATTAACCTTGCTTGACCTGTAAACTCTGACGAAGTGCATCCTTCTCAGCTGACAGGATTTACTATTAAAATGATACTGCAGATGCGACGGTACCTATTTGAACTGCAATGTTATACTTTACAGCCCAGTGTTACTTCAACTGTTAGTTTAATTTGAGGTTATCATTATAATACTTAACACATAATACAATTTATTGCAGAATAGTAGGTGCAGGATGAGGATCCTCCTCAAACGCCATTGCAGAATTTAATTTAAGGAGATATTTGGATTATCTCCAGCTACCCATGCTGCTGAAAGTGCACATAATGCATTTAAGGTTTAGAAAATAAGCTCTTATTTGTTATTCCAATGGGGGGTGGGCTCCCAGATGCGTGTGGCCGCCTCTGGCTGTACTACGTTGTGCAGTAGCCAATGGCAGAGCCCGAGGAGGATGAGCGTGTGTCAGTTTATCTGGCCCCCTCCTCCCGGCGGGAGGGGCGGGGCTCGCATGGCCCATCACCAGCACTGGCAGCAGCGAGCTGCGGACTATGGCTGCGGATGGAAGCCGGTGGTCTCCACCTGAGTGTGTTCCCGCTCCCACCTTTACCGCCGCTGTTACACCGGGATTTGACACATTTTTGAACGAACCATTGTTTCAGGGACCGGTTTTGAAGTCGTTCGCTTCTTACTTGTAACAATAAGTAAACAGCAGCAGTCCCCGCTCCAGAGCGTCGATCTGTGAACACATGAAGCGAGCAGCGGGTCTGCTGTGATAGGTAAGAGACATCCTCCAACACCGTTACTCTGATTTCATACTTCACATGTATTTACCTTAAAAGTACTGTTGATCATGGGATGAGTCTGCTGGGACTTGTAGTTTTTGTCTTTATGACCATATGGTACTCAGTGCTGCTATAACCACCATTTATATCACCATCATATAACTGTAATATTCCCACAGTGACCTGTGGCGTTTCTTTTATTTTTTGAGTTATGCTTTTTATTGTTTCCATAAGAAATACAACAACGTTTACTACAGCAGGTAAAGTGTACTTCTACCAACAAAGTAAAAGAAAGGGTGTATAGCATAATGAAAGTATAAAACCAATACATAATAATAAAATGCAAAATCTAAATGAGTTATGTAAAGGTTGCATCATAATATTCAGGAAACGGCCGAGCAGTACAGTGAGTTTCTAGCGAAGAGGGCTTGTATAATATTTTCATTTTTAGTAGGGGTTTGGCTGTGATAAAAATGTAATATTGCTTTGGAGACTTGTCATGGACATAACATAATATTACTACATAATATAGATTTAAACGTGCATTTATTTTATTAAAACAAAGCTCATGAAAGTAAGTTGTCAGTAACGTGAGTGAGGAGAATGCTTCCTCATTATCTGCAGGAGCAGCTCTGTGCTTTAGGTTACAGTACATTGACTGTACATTATCTCTGACTTTGATATTCAATCTTATTTTTCCCTGCTTGAAAAGACGACTCTTTGCAGAAAAGACATGTTCACGTTCACCCAAACCCCAGGCCACCGAAGCACTTTGATAAATATTTCAACATAACTTGCAAATTGCGCCCTGATTTACATTATGCATCGTTGCATGCTGGGCCGCGATTGGCTGCGGTTCTCCGTCTCTCTGTGTGGCAGCATCCTTCCCCGATCCGCCCAGCAACTCCCTATTCCTCATGTCGTGGTGATTCTCTACCTCCGAGGGCCTTTTTTTCCCTCCTGCAGCATCCAGCGTAGTAACCATGGCAACGGCAGCCTGACCCTGGGTTGCGCTGCTCCTGTTACTACAGGCCTGACCTGAATTCGCAGCTGCATCCCAGGCAGGCGCACACGACTTGGGCGACTGACCTGCTTCTCATTGTTGGTGGACAAGCAGCTGAGGGCGTCGGATAAAGACGGGGCACCAAAACCACCGCTGCTGCTGCTGCCCATGGATCGATGAACTCTGTTGAGACAGAGATGAAACTCTATTGGCCCAGTGCTTTAAGAAGAGGCTGAATGTTTGTGATGTGAATGCAGTGTTATGTTAATGCAGGGATAGATGCAGCTTCTGTATGCATATGCAACAGCTGCAGTCTCTATAGGTTTCTAGCTTCTACGACAGATTCCTTTTTAGTAAAGTGTTGTTCAATCACAAAACACCTAAATTATTGCTCTTGTGTGCCAGTACATTTAAAATCACCTGAAGGGCTTTAGGAATGGTTATTGGCATTTTTTCCCACTATTTCCTGAGATTGGATTAAGTGATTAATGGAGGAAGTAATTGGCAAATGAATCAATAATGAAAATAGTCAATGGAGCCTTCATGAAAACCCTCCTTGTGAACATTTTGATAGTGAGTAGCTGCTGACATGATGCCTTGTATCTGTGCTGAAATCCTGTGTAAATATATCACCTAGTTGAAAGGTGCCTGCTGGTATGTGCACATGGAGAATCTTTTTTTTATTTAGCTGGATTTTGACCGTGTTGTTAAAACCACATTGTGAATATGTTGCACTTTAGCTTGGGTGCTAGCTACTGCTACAGAAGGTGATCTGTACCTTCTGCCAGATGCTGACACCACCGCCATCAAATCCATCCTCACCTGTGGAACATCTCAATTTTTACATCACAGTACTTCTCCTTCTGTCTTCCTCTTATGTGACTGGGGCCAGTAAATGTGAGTGCATGTAATTCATTTCGTAAGGGAGATATTTGAGCAGATGTTGTAGATTTAGATGCGGCTGAAATTGATTTAAGGGATGAAAGTGTTTGTGGAGCGATCCCTGCTCAGCCCACAGCTCAGCTGTACGCTCCCTTAAGTGTCAGCTTGTTGGCGGAGCCAGACTGTGTAGGAGTGACTATTTCTGTCCTTTCTCCAAGGAACTTCAATAAATCTGTTCGGGCATTTATAACATCTCTCTCTCTCTCTCTCTCTCTTCTCTCTCTCAGTCGGCCTCAGTGCTTCTCTCCCTGTCTATCTGTTCATCATTGTGATCTGTCCACTACAGCTTAGCCTGTAGACTTAAAAGTGCTCCAAGAAGTCAGATGAGCCACTGAGAGGAGTAGCCACTGATCGATTTATCAGATTGTTGATCAACATCAATAAATATTTGGAGTCATTTACCAAGTATTTTTTGGTTTTAGCTCCTCTAATATGGAGATGTTTTACATTTCTTTTTCTTTTACATTAGAACACTGATTGGTTAGAACAGCCCAATCAATACATTGACAGACTGAGTTTATCAGCTGCTTAATGCTACTATGGATAAATCATTGTTGGCATTTATGACAGCTGATAAGTACCAAATGTAAGTAATGGGAAGCCAAAGATAGCTGCTTGGGCTATCTAATTTCTACCGCTGCTATTACAGTCTTTCCACGAGAGCACTGCCACACCAAGGCTGGCACCACTCTAATCCCTGTTAGTTCATTGAACGCAACACAGTTAAGCCAACTGCTGCAGAGGTTGAATTTCAATTGAGACTGTATGGACATTTTATTGATGAAGAGGGCCAAGTGACATGTTTTTAAATGACTTGTGTCTGGCTGACAATCTATAACCCAATGGATATTCAGTTTACAACAATAAGAAAGAGAGAGAAGCAGCAAACCTGCTGGAACCAGATAATATATTCTTCTTGTTTTTCATCTTATTGCCATCAAAATAATTCCATACTACCAACTCTTCACACATAAAATGGATGACCATTTCTTTCATCGGGTGTGATATTCAACTTAATCACATCTGTGGTCTTAGCGGGTCCTGGGCTTTCCAACAGATACCTTTTCCCAAGTGTCAAAACAATATCCTGACTATAACTGTAGTCAAATAATTCATAATTAATAAAATAAAAAAATCTCCTTTTCTTTCTAACTCACAATGAGAAATAATTTCGTCTAAATGAGGTGTTTTTAAAATACATTCCCAAAAGAAGTTGACATTGACTAAACAGACACTGACTGGGTGGTAACGTGTACTTTATTCTTTTCAAACAGATAAACCAGGAAAACCAAAGTCACATGGTCGACAGAAAGATAATATGAGCGAGCAGCTAAAACCAATTTGTATCAAGTGTGAAAGCAGTGTGACTGTGTGAAAGAGGTCACTCGTAATGATGAACCTACCTCACCGGCTGCTCCGCTCAGCTTTACAGAGGTTTATAGTGAGTTTCAGTTCGTTGAGTTGTTCGGTCACATGTTTTTCTTCACTCTCACAGCCCTTTAGAAAAAAGCCACAAAAAGCCTCTGTCCACTACCTGCTCGGCTCCAAACAGCAGACGGACACAGTCAGAGGCCAGCTGGGGAACATAGTTGAGCATTTAGCTGTTAAAGCTCAAAACTTTTCCTTCAGGTGTTGGTGAAGAACTGAAACAATCATCAGGTGACCAGAGACATGGCTCCAAAACGAATGATAACATCGCTCTGTTGCCTCCAAGTGGCCAAACAATCAGTAATTGCACAATAAACTGTATATGAACAAGTATTCATTGTTTCTCAGTTGACTAATTAATTTAATTAAGGATACATAAAGTTCCAGAAAATTAATTAGTTCCTGTAAAATGGAATAAGTTTTGGATGGTTTTGTCTCCTATGATAGCAAACAACTTTTACTTAATATATGAGATTCTGTCAAACTTTGGTTCTTGGATGTTGTGACATTTTATAGACAGAAATAAATCAAGCAACTGAGAAAATAATCTGCAGATTGGTTGATAATGAAAATTGTTGTTAGTTGCCGCCCTAGATTCATATTTTTCTTTCTCCATTACACACGCAGAACATAAAGTAAAGAAAAGTGTTCTTGTACATAAAAAGCATTTTACATATAAACATGTTTGACTACTATTATCAAGCATTGTGTGAAAAAAACAGTTAAACCTTTAACTTCAAGACAAGACCTTTCCCTCACCAAAATCTACTGTACAAAAAACAGAATTCAAAAATATACATTAGACATGGAGGCAAAACCAGTTGCTCATCTGCTTGTTTCTCAGTAGCAGCCTGTAAGATGCACAACATTCTGTCTCTGCTGCTTGTTGTCAAATAGTGCAGTAAATCTCTGTGAACGTCACTAACGCAGTAATGCAGCCAAAGTAATGTAAACTGTGTGGGGATTGCAGGCTGCAGATATCTGCTCTGACCTCAGAAGAGGCTGTTGTGCTGGAGCTGATTTAATTTATCCTCCGTGTGGCTTTTAAGAGAGTGTTTAAAAGCCTCCCATTGTCTGCGTGTGTTGGGGCCAGGAAGGTCTGGCTGCCCTGAAACCATGTGAGTCATTCACAAACAATGTGATTCTCTGTCTTCTCCCCACCGCTCGCTCACTCGCTCGCTGCTCCTCAGAATTAGACCGGAATCAATAAGGCATTTACAGCCACTGACCCACATTTGCCACTTTCACATGATGATGGGATGTTGGTACTGTTCGGCCAATTGTGTTACAAGTGATTTAATACTATTTCTGAAGTTTCTGCTACACTGGAGCGCTGACTGATGTCACCACTGCCTGTTGGCACGAAGGCTTTTGTTGTCTGCATCCCATTTTGAGGCAGCTGTGTTTGTTTGGTGTTGCAGATGGGATGGACCAGCAGAGGGCACTGCATTCGGGTTGCCTGGTCTCAGGGGTTCGCACGCCTCCCGTGCGCCGCAACAGCAAGCTGGCCAGCCTGGGACGCATCTTCAAGCCCTGGAAATGGAGGAAAAAGAAAAACGAGAAGCTGAAGTCTCCAGCAAGTGAGTGTGTCGTAAGACTTGTGCTGCAAAAAATACCAAAACAAACAACACCTGATGGTCGGGGAAACATTCAGGGAGTAGGGAAGAAGGCTGCATTTATGGTTCCACGTGTTTTCATTTCCCAAGCATCCAGCAGACTGGTTTCATAAGTGTTTGTTGTTGTTTTTAGCGGTGGAAAAGAAGGCAGCTGTGCGACATAAGAGAGATGACCTCGTCAGGAGGAAGCCAGAGGAGACGGAGACAGGTGCAGAATGAGAAATGAGGACACACACATGACTCCAGGCTGATCACAGTTAATTTGTTTAGCCACATGATGCCACACTCATTCCCGTGCTCCTCCTCTGTGCACTGTGTTTTGCAGAGTCAGATCTGGCCTGCGGGGGTGACGGTGAAGATCCAGACACACCGACTCAGTCTGACGCTGAGGACAGAGATGAGGAGCCTGTGGCGCCTCTGGCCAGCACCAACGAAGACCTGGGCAGCGACTTAGACGCTTCCACAGGTGGAGTACAATACAGTGGCTTGAACACATTTAAGAAACAAAGAAATGTGTAAAGCACTTCTTGATGTTTAGGTTAAAGGGTTAAAGCTGCTTTATAAAACTACATCTGCTGACGGTAAGAAGGAGAGAGAGGTAATAGCTAAACTTAAAGCTGCTGTGATTCATATACCTTACAATTTAATGTGAAATGAGAATTATCACTTGACAGCAGTTCCCATCAGGTTTACAAAGCACTTTAGCAACCTTCCGCCTTTTGTTTTTATTTTGTGGCCCATAGCTTCACTGTTTTGGTTCAGTCCCTGTGTCATCCCCAGCAACAGTGACGACAGCAGCTGTTCACAATGAAAAAACCTCTAAAGATCCACATTTCACTCTCTGCCCTTCACCAAACAACAGACAGGCACATTAATATATATATATATTTTTCCCGTCTTTATTCAACAGTGTGGTCTTTCAGTTTGAGGGCAGGACTTATTGATTTCACGTTCACATTTGGCAATGCCCTGCACTAGCTGCTTGTCCTTAGATTTGCTCTGCATGTGCTCAAACTGTGCACTCAGATTTCCTCCAGCTTTGTCACACTGCTTCTGTTCATGAAACATCTTCGCTCGGAATTCTCCTCTGCTCTTGGATCATTTCTTCTGTGCCTGGATTTGGTTTTGCAACAAGTCTGTTAACATTCCTCAACCAACAGAATGCCAAGTGAAATGTGAAATCAGCAACTGAATGTGAAATCAGTAAGTCCTGCTCTCCAACTGAAAGACATATAGAGGAGTAAGTGGAGATAACAACAGAGCTAAACCGAGCAACTACTGGACTTAACTTTTACTGAAGGCCTGAAACACAACTCCAAAAAACACTACCGCTGTCTAACATCTGCTGGATGTGTAAACAGGCCCCTGTTTACCAGCGTACAGTCATCCTTCAGTAATGATGATATGGCAGTGTTTTGTTTGCTGCAGTGCCCTCAAATGGCCAAACATTGAAATAACAGAGGTTACATTACTTGAAAGAGATTTAGACTATGACCTAAAATACATTGTTCAAGTACAGTATAGTACTAAATATGAGTATTATAGCATTCCATTCTGTACAGTACACCTGAACAGGTTTATCACAGGGCCACTACCTTCTGACCAAGGCAGATAAATGAACTGATATTAGCTTCTAGCAGAAATACTAGTGTCTGTGAATATGTTGGTTGATAAATAACAAGAAACTGGATTAAAAAACTACGAGGTTTGAGGAGAACCATCGTCACCATTACAGTTCTCCTAGCTCAGTCCTCCAGAGAGCACTAACAGGTTGATTAATGTAATGGAAAATATCTCAGTATGTATCTTGGTCACAAATCGATCAGGGATGCATTTGTGTTATGAGCTTATGTACAAAAAATTATCTACAGTCATATATCCAAATATCTGCATCAGTATCAGCCTCCATATTGGTTGGGCTGTGAATGATAGACTACCACAAGTAGTAGGAAAGTTTAGTGGTGCCACGTAACCTAAACTACATATCTCTGAGCTGTGGGAGGAGCCAGAGCAGACGTTTGGGGAACATGCCAACTCAACACAGAAGAACTTGATAGATTCAAACCCAGGACCCGCTTGCTATGAGGCAACAGTGCTACTAACCCCTGCAGAGTGTTTAGTAAGAGCTAGTGCACCGTATAAAGGTGGTGTACAACTAAAGTCATGTGAGAGATCATGACCACTTCCTGTCAGTGACCATATCGAGTGGTAGTTTTGTTATTATTACCAAAGTATTTACTCTTTTTTCATTTGTACATTATCTATGTTATTCACACACAATCAGAAACAAAGATACAATCTAATTAACAAGTTATTGTCAGTATAAAATTAGTACTGTACATAATTTATTTCATTTGATGCTAGCAACATTTTTTATGCCTGTTTTAATTGTTGTATGTCACTTATTTTTTCGTTTTTAAAGCTCATCAAATTAATATTATTAGTGATAATTAATCATTAGGAGTAATCTTGTGGTGTTTTGGTTGGTCCTGCCTGTATATGAAAGTCTTTTCGGTGCAGTTTTAGTGGCACCAGCTTCAGTCGGGAATGCCATGTCTCTGACTGTCCACTAAGTGGAGACAGAGACTTTCTGAACAAACCTAACCTCTGCCTCACCATCGCTGATGCTTCGTTTCAGTGCAAGACGTGACTGAGGACTCAAATACTGTGGGAGACCCCGGTCAGAGTGACGATGGAGGAGACGAAAGCACCTCGCTGAGCGACCCCAGTGAGTCGCAGTCGGCGGGGAAGGCAAAGGCTGTTGAAGGGAAAACGGAGGCGCCTGTGGCCCAACCCCAGAGACGAGCCAGCACACCTCCTCCGCCTACCATGCCGGTCAAACTGCTCCCCAGACTGGGCAGCCTTGACGGTGAGTTCACCATGGTTACGATGATGTGAAGCCCCACTGGTTTACTGTGGTGTCTCACGATGATGGTTTTCCTCCTCAGGTGCTCCTCCGGTGTCAGTGAAGAAGTCCCCAGCCACCTTACCCAGAAATTTCACACTTCCCAAAGATTATCATGGCTCCTTGTTGAGAGGCAGGATCTCCACACCCACTGGGTCCCCCCACCTAGGGGCACTACACCCACAGCTGCCCCCTAGCTGTATCATTGAGGAACTGCACCGTGCTCTGGCCACCAAACACAGACAGGAAAGGTCAGACTTTAGAGAAAGGACGCATGTGTACCTACAATACTAAGTTAACTTTGTTCGTGTACTTATTTAAGTGTTATTACATGAGCTATAATGAGAGTTTTGCAGAATGTCTTAATTAATTATTTCAATAGGAAAAAACGATCAATTGTCACTTCAAGTAAGTATTAGTCCTGTTTAACTATTCAAAGGCCTTGTTCATGATAATCCATTATGAAAAACTCCATTTGAACACATCACACAGAGAATATGGACAGTGTGGACAAACAGCTCATCATCACACAAAGAAGAGGGCTGCTATAAACAATTATTTTCATATCAATACGTTTTTTTGATTAAGTCTTTAATTGTTAAATTCAAATATAGTGGAAAAACATGGTGAAAAATAACTGTCTCAGGTTCTTATAGCCCAAGATGACACTTTCAAATGTTACAAATAATATAAATATTCAATTTAGAATCATATAAAACGCAGAAAAGCTGCAACATTTAAGAACCCCAGCAAAGTTGCCATTTTTGATTGAGTTAAGAACAATTATTATTATTATTTGATCATCAACATAGTTGCTTATTACGTTCTTGTCATACAACTGAATGATTAAGTGATTAATTGATTGTTTCAGCCTTTCTGCTGACATTTACTACCTAGTCTGTTAAAATGTTTTGTTTAAAACACAATTTATAATGTTTTATTGGGCTGTCAAATATCTGAATATAAAGTAAATTTCAAATGTCTATTTTCAGACCTGAAAAAAATCGATATAGAATACATATAATTAAAATGGTTCAATGGACCACTTGACAATGACTATACCCATATAAGGTCCTTGATTCACTTCAGTAATGAATTTAAAAGGTGCAACATCGAGTCTTCTTCAGGTGTTGAACACCTGGAACACACACATTAAAAAACGTTAAACACCCTCCTCCATGGAGCCAACAGGTAGTAAATCAATAATATGTTGACAGCAGTCAATCAAACTGTGTCTATTCTGCAGAAAGAACCCCAGGGACTTGAAATGTATGGTACTGTTCGACTGTGAGGTTATCGTTGGTTACAGCTGCGTGATTTTAAATTTTCTTCAGCTCAATGTCTCATTAATACACAGTCCAGGTTCTGAGTCTGCTGCCTCATGCGTCGAACCATTAGTCGTTTGCACCTTTTCAATAACTCACTTAACTGAATCATGTTCTCTATGATCGTATAAATGTTCAGTTGTTGAGAATACATACATGTAATTCACTTTTTTCCCCCACTCCCACCAGTAATTTGCATTGGATTTGGAAATATATGCTATCAAGTTTATTAAAGTCATTGTCACAGGATACAAACTGTTGCTTGAAATTAGTGTGTTGTTTAAGTCGTAAGAAATGTGTAAGTTCTTGTGCTAGGCACGAGGCTGTATTAAACAGGAGGAGTGTGATCCATGTTAAAAACAGGCTCTTTTCATAATGTACCTGTATCACTGGATTCTGAAATATCAACTAAACTGTCCTCCAGTCACTGTTATTGGATATGACTAAACGCTCTAAACTCAGCGAACATTTCCCCGTATTTATTCATCCAACCTCTTTTATAGCCTTTGAATGACTTTTAAAAACCTTTGTTGAAGTCAGCCACTCATGAAACAAAAGTACGGTTATGATTGACGGGGTTTGCTGTGCGATATGTGATTTCAGTTTCCAGGCGCGCTCATCCCCGAAACGGCGGCTGGATGGCCGTGTGTCCCGCACGTCCAGCACGGAGAGGGAGCCTGCTGGGGATTCTCAGAGCAAGAAGGAGTCTGACGAGAACAAAGAGAACTGGCGTCTGGACGAGTACTTGAACGACCAGGACAGCTGGAACGACTCTGTGATCTCCGGTAGGTCTCCGCGGGCAGACGGGCTGAAATACATTTGCTCTGCTATTATCTGTCTCTTAATGTGCAAAGCCGACAAAGTCTGGGCACCCTGGATAATGAAGCAGCCTAATCTCTGCTGCTGTTTGTTTACAGTGGGAGCATGACAGGGAGATTTGCAGTAATGTCAAAGCGGAGACTCACTGGTGTTAAATTTCAGTAGCCTGTCAACATCTGGTCTGCTGGCCTAATTCTCATCCAGTCATGTGGGTCATTGGTGCACAGTCGCACCAATCGTGGAGTAAGGGCGGACATGGCAGATGTGCACGCCACTGGCACGAGAGCAGATATCTGATGAGTGAAGAGACAGTCATGAAAATGTGTAGTGGAGGAAGTGCAAACAGAATGGAAACATCTACAATGTATATTAACATTAATACTTTGCGGGACCTCACTACTGCGGCTCCATCCTCCGACCGCTACTGCGCAGACTCTGGTTCCAGATGCGCAAGATGGTAGCATTTGTATCCAGAATAGTCTGGCTTCATTTCTGGATAGTGGGTGTGTCACATCGTCTATATACAGTCTACTGTAGAAGACATGTTAACCTTAGGGTATTTAGACACTCCAAATTGCCCGCAGGTGTAAATGTGCGGGTGAATGGCTGTTAGCTGCTTGTTTGTCAGTGATTAACTTGCAACCTGTCCAGGGTGAACCCCGCCTCTCAGCTGCAGATTGACACCCAGGAAGCCACTGGCAGCACAACACTCACATGACACATTGGCCAGTGTTTTGCCAGAAGTCCTGTTGGAAGAAGTTGAAGAAGTCGCTATGGTCGACTGAGTCAGCAAACTCAACTAATTCTCATCATGAAGCGTGGTGGTAGTCATCGTGGGCCTGGCGCTGTTTAAGATACTTCTCAGCAGCAGGCCTCTAAACTCCTGTGAAGGTGGAGGGCAACATAAATGCTGAATAAATTAATAAATCCCAGATTAAAGTTTAAACTGCAGGTCAGGTGAAGATTTGCTGTAATTCAGACCAAACCACAAATGTGAAGCCAAAGCTGCACAAGAATGGCTTAAAAAAAACAAGGTTAATGCTCTGTAGAGTCCAGATATTAGTCCAGACTTCAGATTGGACTTAAAAACACTTGTTCCCATGTGGTATTCAGGTAACTTTACAGTGCTTGAAGAGTTTTGCATAGAAGAATCGAAATACTTGTCATGTCCAGATCTATCGACTGATATGGTGAAAACCTTAACACTGATATATAACGCATTTAATGTTATGTAGTTAAATAAATATAGCAGTGCACACTTCTCAGCTTGAAATAAGTACGTGTGTGTTTTATTAATAAGGTGTTGTTTGACACAGTTGTTGTCGCTCAGCTCTTCTGGGAAAGAACACTGTGTGGTGATTAGCACCAGTTCAGCGGCTTTAGCTGGAGAGCTATGTGGGGCGCTTGCAAACCACTGTTCCACTTGTACTGACCTTAAAATTTGTGCTTGACAACAACAGGCACCCTCCCACGCAGGATGAGGAAGGAGCTGCTGACTGTGAAGCTCCGCAACCGGCCCAGCAAGCAGGAGCTGGAGGACCGCAACATTTTCCCAGTCCGCAGCGACCAGGAGCGGCAGGAAATCCGCCAGCAGATAGAGATGAAGCTTGCCAAGTGAGTCGCTGACGATCAGCCTGTGATCAAACCCCCCCCTCCACCACCACCACCACCACCACCACCGCCACTAACACCCATACCACCTCATATACGTCTATACCTCGAAATATAATTTACCTACATACCTCTGCGAAGGCTGATTGGCCACTTAATCAACATATTACATGTAGTGAGATCCAGATCAGAACTGGATCTGCATAGAATTTAACCTTAACATAAATATTCCTGGATCCTCTGCAAAGTTTAAAAGGTTCTTCCCTGAGTTTCACCCCTCCACAAAATGTCATGGTAATCAGTTCAGTAGTTTTTGAGTAATCCTGCTGCACCCAGTAATGAAAACACCAACATTGGTGGAGGTAAATATTGAGCTTTAGATGTTTCCTCCATCTCCATTATTTGTGCTTATCTAGGCTAATCAAGCTCTACATTCTTCTTCTTCTTTTATTCGTCTTTTTAACAGTTTTTAAAATAACTTTATGAAGAGAATATAAAACATGGTAGCAATTGCATATTATACTTTTTGCTGCGTCCCATCATCTCATCAGGGAAATGTCTGCCAAGCGTAAAAATACATGTGATTCATTATGAAACTACGCTGGGTCAGAGGATGTCAGCTGAGTGGGCGGTCCTTCGTATGTGGCCTGTGATGCATGTGTGTTCACTCAGCAAAGAGAATGGGACCACATGCGTCCCAGACCATCTCTGAATGTGGTTTCTGTGATTGGATCTCAAGACATATTGAGGACACATCTGGGTGTGCTTTCACACTTGTACTTAACATGTATTGTATGTGGATGGATGTTGATACGGATACCAGGTCTGAACTGGGTCTGGGTCTATTGTCTGATTCACTCAGAAACAGCTGCCTGCTGCTGGAAACAGGGGCTGAAATGACCTGCAGAGTTAGTGCCTCTGTTTCTTTGTCACAATGTGTCATTCATCAATTATTTTTATTATTATAAATTGATTAGTGCATCTTTAAACTTTCTTAAATACCAACTCCACGTTTAAAACTCTTAAATACCGAGGACTTAACTGAATTTTACAATTTTGTACTGTCATGTGTTCATTTACAGCTCACGTATATATTTTGGCCTAAACTGGGTTAAAGCTGTTCATTACCGCATAATCAATTTTCAATTCAATTCAATTTTATTTGTATAGCGCCAAATCCTAATATACATTATCTCAAGGCACTTTACATATTAAGGTTGAGACCTTAAAGATGATAGAGAAACTCAACAGTTCCCACAATGAGCAAACACTTTGGTGACTGTGGAGGGAGCAAACTCTCATTCTGGCCTCAGCACACCCTCAGTGCTCCTGTGTTAATCCGACCTTTATGAGCCTGTTCAGCTTTGGTTGAGACTCGAGGACGTGTTGATTCTGTGGTGCAGTTGAAATATATTGCTTTCTATTGGTGCAGTTAATATTAGCACACCTTTAAAATCACACAGAGTACAGCACTGAGCACTCAAAATGATGGTGAGCTTATTAGGAGATGGGGGAAAGGAGAAAAAGCTCCTGCTGGTCCTTCCTCCTGTCAAAGTTCTGTCCTGTCAAGAATTTTTGTTCCTTATATTTTCTTGGACCTGGCTTTTCTGGGTCAAGCGATCCGATTTGTGGAGTGTGGAACTGGGTTTTCTGACGAGCGGAGGGTGAATGCAACACAGAACATAATCGTATTTGCTGTGTTATGTAAAAAGGCAATAGGCTGTTATTGTGGTTACTTTAAGTGGATTAACGGTTGAGTCAGGTTTTTTTGTGAAGAATGCAGCAGCAGGGGTGTGCTGGTAGTCTTATGCAATGCTCAGAGTGGGGGGGAGGAGAAGGAGGAGAAATGCAAACATATAGTAACTGAAGCTTTTCTCTATACCTGATGAATGTCAGAGTGTGGGAGCTGGAAAACAGCAGCTCTCATTCGCTGTATGACTCTATGACTTTTTAGATTCGGCTGCTTTTGTGGCAGTTTGCACTTTCCCCTCTTGTGGACTATTAACACGTTTACTTGTTTTTCTTACCTTAGTTTTAACAGGCAGCTGTGATAGCTTCCACTTTGCTGTGTGCTGAAAACTGCTGAGTGCTTTACTTTGAGGCTGACGCGTTTTCAGATGCATGTTTTGGTCGAAATGGACACGATTAAGTGTAAAAGGCAAACTTCCTGTAATGAGACTTAGCTCAAAATACCCGGTAGGCCTCTGACAGAATTCAGCTTTTTAGAAAAGACGGTGGACAAACAGAATTCACATGTGCATCTGGTAACATCTGTTTACAGGTCGATTTCATTCAGAAGATAAAGCATTATGAAATATGCATATTGGTGCACAATGTATCTGGTATCAGCATAAATCATGTATTTTATGTATTTATTAGTGAATATTGTGTATTATTTAGTTCATCAACTGATTCAGACTTAGATATAATGAACACATTTGCTAGTGTCATATCCTGTTGTTTGTATATATCCACATGTACCACTGAGTGTATACAAAGATGGACGGCATGACTGCTCCCTAAACGTAAAGCCAAGGCATCTCGATCACCACCTGCTGGCTGACTTGCATTATAGGTCATAAATCCCACATCCTCCATGTTAGCGGATGGGACATGGACCAAACTAAAAAGGCACACCAAATAAAACAGGGTGACACGTCATGATCGAGAGATCACTGAGACTTATTGATGGTGCACGTGTCGCTACGACCTTTCTACCATGGCTCCATCTGTGCAGTAGCTCCGAATGTGTGGAGCCAGATTCTGTATCTAGGATATTTTGTCTTCACTCGAGGACGATGCTTCATCTATACAGTCCATATTTTATATACTGTACATATGATGTATGATAATCTTTTGCTCAAACAACTGATACAACAGTTTGTAGATATCACAAATAGTCCACTTTGTGTTATCAGACACTTGATGTGTTGTAGGATGTACTGTAAAAATGATGTGTGTTGCTCGATGTTATTTAATATCTAAATTGAAGTGACTGATGTAGTCAGATTCCCTCAACGTCATGCAACTTTACTTGTTTTCTTTTCGTTAAAGTCGCTTCAGTCAATCATCAGTGTTTGCATAAACAATGAGATAAAATAACACTCTCACTGATATTCCACTATTATTTGATAATATTCAGACTTTAACACGGGTCATGTAAACAGCATCTGACTACAGTCTAAGATAAAGTCATTTGAGCCTTTTTTATTAAGACTTTAGGAGCTCTCTTTGACATATATACAGTATATTTAAAATATGCATCTAAACTGGAGATTTCATTGCAGTTTGTGATTTTTTTTGTTCAAGGAAACAACAGTGTTGGTCACTTGTTGAACATAGAAGAAATCTAAGTTCCCTAACATAAATTTATGGAACGTCGTTTTTGTCCGATGTAACAAAATCATCAAGAATGTAATTGAATTGAGGAACTCAGTTAACACAGTATCTGTAATAACATCCCTGTGGAAATATTCATTACACAGCCTCGTAGTCGTTACATCATATTTCAGCCTAAAGGTCATAGAACTCCAGGGAGACTAGACCTCCGTGTGCCATGGGTGTGGTTTCATTACACACCCAGCGCTGTCACAGGTCAAAGCAGCTAATTAGAGACATAAAACCTTTTAGCGGAGAGAGAGAGAGAGAGCTGGTTTCCGTTCCCGTCCGACCACACCGAGAGAGAAACAGGGCGGCGTGTGTTTGATGAAGCCTAATTAATCGACAGTGAAGCCTTTCTGCTTCCTGCTCTGTAACTTAACTGAGAGAGATGAGTGAGTCAGAATGACATTCAAACGAGATAAATAATAACGCTGGCTATGAGCGTCTCTGAACCTGGCATCATGCGTCTCCATGTGCGCCTTTTTCCTACGCCCAGGCATTTCACAGCTGCGTGTCAATCTGGATCGTTGGAGTGGCTCTGCGTGCTTCTGATGTATGTGACGTTATCATAAACCAAGGCTGCTCCAAACAGGCCTCGTTCCACGTGAGCCTCTCTCTCGTTGACAGATTCCAGCGAGTAATTGCAGAATAGCAAACGGCATCATAGACTTAATTAGCGAACTTGCCAGAAAGGACAGTGGAGGCATGATGACCCACAGTCAGTCTGCAGGGGGCGTTGTAGACAGTCACAGCCACATCCCAAACACTACTTATGTAAAGTAAACTCCTGATTGCTCTTGCATAATAAAAACAGGGAGTGATCAATTATGTTTTGTAAGTGTGAAAGTGGGATGCTGGATAATGGACACAGTGATGGTTCAGGACAGAGGTCAGAGCAGCAGGTCTGCTGTTGCTGGTCATTCAGTTCACTCTGTGTTACATTAGTGCACTGATTAGTTTTCTGATCCAAGCGTCAACACGCTGCCACACTGCAATCCGACTTATTAAGTCATCATCCGTTAGAGAAGTGTGACATTATTCATTGAGTAATGTTGTGACTATACATACTTTAGTCTCTGTTTTTTCTTATTGTCAACAAATCACATGAAAAGAATAAAGGCCAACTGATTGATCAGTATGCCGATACAATTATGTATGAGCCTTTATCACAGGCATGTTTGAATTTGCATTTCATAACATTTTTCGGTATTTATGATAAAGTTTATGGTTAATCTGTTAAATATTTCTTTGTCATAAGGGTTTGATAAAGACACATCAGGAGTCATTGCTAAATGACATATCGGTTTCAGGAGTCATTTACCCCCTAATTTGGGTTTTGGCATCAGCCCTCAAAAATCAATTTTGGTCAATTCAACAAATCTAAACATTAAAAAAACATCAATGAGCCACAACATTGTACTGGGTGATGTGTTCATGGTTTACCATGAATATGAGCACTGTAGCTTATTTTGACTCAAACACACAGACGCCATTCAACTTGAATGTGTATTATCCACCACTGAAATTAGTCCCCAACAAAAGCCCTAGTTCCTCCTGTTTGAGTTATTGTCGGATTTTTGGATTGATTAGTCATTTAAAGCAAGAAGGTTACTGACTACCAATAAACACATACTTTAAAAAAAACATAAAGTGGATTGTAGATTAACGTTGATTTTATCTGAGTGAGAGAAGCTATATAATCACAACCATCCCAATTTTACAACAGTGCAAAATAATTCTGCAAACACATGAAGATCAAGTGGAAGACATGCAACGTACAAATGAATGTCCACTGTGACTACTGGGAATTTCACAAGGTACATTTCTGTAGGTATTTTTATTCACTCTTCACTGCCAAATGCTACAGCAGTGGTAAACCAATTGTAGCTTCTCAATTTCTCTGATGTAGCTTCTTCTCAGGAAAAATCGATAGATAAAACTAGCTTGCTGGGATTAACAGTGATAGGCACTAATGGCTAAGAGGGCCACGTACATGACAAGAGAAAGCAGGGGAAATCATTTATTTCTATAGGTCTCTGGAAAGTGGAGTGCAGCAAAACAGCAGCAATCGGTACCATGATGGAGCCGACACGATACTACCTCATAGCTGCAGTATGGCTTATTATTAGACAGATATTATGAGTTTACACAGCAAGGTTGGTAGATTGACGCAGGGTTAGCTCTCACTCGTGTGGACTGTTTCTACAGCTCACAGAGGAACAGATGAAAGTTATCAGATCATCATCTCTGTGCAGCAAGTGTTCCGCGGAAACGCTACAAACTTTTGGCTGAGCTTTAGTGTGAGTCGTCCGGTCCTGTGCCAGAGGCTGCGTCTGCAGAGGCCGGCTGTGTTCTCACAGGTGCTGCAGCAGAGGCTGCGACTGACTGCAGGACGGGCTGCTCAACAAGAGCCGCCCACATGAACTGAGTCGGAGCCGCGGACAGCTGAGGAATGCCATTGTCCAGGGTGACGGCACCATGTGCTCGTCTGCCAGTGTCTCCGTCCTGCTGACCACACGGTCTGCCACAGGGCGAGCATGACGAGCACCCCCCCCCCCCCACCCCGGCAGCGCTCACAGCAAGAACAAAAGCTAAAAGAGACCCGCTCCTGTACCCACTCTACAAACATCCAGCTCGTACCAGTGATTGTGTCCACACCGAATGAATCACCCTGAGTCTGTCACGTTGAATGAGTGGTGCTGAATCCAACAGAGCAGTGTTTGTAGAGATGGTTAGCACGCTCTGTCCACAGCTGTTGGTACAACATCAGGAACAGAGCGGCCTTCATCACTGGCAGAGAACAATCAGTCTGTCTCGCCTTGACACTTGAGCCGAGCCGCAGCGATGCCAGAGCATTCATCAGGGCTTCCATAGGCGACATCAGCTGATAATGTATTTTATTCTGTACATTTTACAGTGAAGAGCATTAAAGGCCACTGTGTGTATACTTTTAAAGGATTCTTATGGTCTGTGTATATAATATGTAAAGTAATTTATCCCATTTTATTGTTGTATATTGTTGTTAGTAATTTTTCTTTCTTAAACGTAAGGTTGTAGCCAGGTGGTGCATCGCTATTTGCCTGACTCAGGTTATTTTTCAAAGATCTACTGTATTATGTATATGCTTTAGGTATTTTAAGAGAGGTATCTCAAGGAGGTTCTGGATTCAAACCTGACATCCTCTTTCTGTGTGGAGTTGTGTCGGCTTTGCATCAGCTTCCTCCCACAATCTGAAGACATGCACCTCAGGTTAATTGGAGATTCTAAATCGCCCGTAGGTGTGGATGTGAGCGTGGGTGGTCGTTTGTCTGGATGTGTCGGTCCTTCTGATGGACTGCACCCCGCCTCTCGACCAGTGTCAGCTGGGATTGGCTCCAGTCAGTTGTGTGGCTCCTCCTAATGAAGCCAGCGTCTGATTTATGTGTTGTGCTCTCAAACACTGTTGGCATCACTGCAAGGTAAAAGTGAATATGTTGCACTGAGAGAGAAAACAGAGATGAGCAGCCACATTAATGCCACCCAGCAGGAAATATGTGCTCATTCATTCATTCGTTCATTCAACCAACCTTTATTTTAACTCAGAAATACATTGTGGTAGAGACCTCAATTACAAGGTAGCAGAGTACAGAAACCAAACAAAACATTTAAAGACACCAAGGAACCACAAATAAGGAACAGTAAAATGTGAAAATAGAAAAGACTGAACTGAATTCTGAAAATGGATAGTTTCTTATTACAGCCATTATTTTTAATGCAGTTTCCAACATTGAAAAGGTTCCTCAGATCTGCCATCAACAATTCTTGGCAACAGGGGGACTTGTGAAAAAGTGAAATCCTTGACATGCATTACAGTGTTATGTTAGTTTTCAAGTGAGGTGCCAGCTCAGTCTACTTCCGTCTACCACTGAGATTCGTCTGTTTCCTTTTTGAGACAGTGTGTTGCAGGACAAATACTGAAAAGAACATGTCAATATATAATTTGCCACATGCAGGTTTAAGATGGAGTGATACAAACAGACCTGGCCCGAGTCCCACTGTAACAAAACAGTAGTTTTCTTGGAATCAAAGGCTATTTTGTGTTGCTGTTACAGCACCAGTCTATTATTATTATATCATCTACAGAGCCTCACTAACTGCTGTGACATTCGTTGGATTATCTGTAGTAAAATGTTCCTTCAAAATTTGATTTGGTTCTTAAAGACAGTTTATGAATTTGTCTTGGATAGAATCAGCAAAACTGTGTCAGCTTACATCACAAGAACAAAGGTTGGTGTGTTTTTACGCAATCGAATAGATATAACATGGTTTGGTGCACCTTTCTGTTTAATTACAACAAATTTTAAAATAACCAAGCAAAGATATGCTTCATTTACACAAAACGTATTGTGCAGTGTTGTTTCCGTTTGAGCTGTGATGCAACACATCCACTGTTGTGTGCTGGAGAGCACTTGGCGTGTTGCATTGATTTACATTGGTGGAGCGCAGAGCGGCACTCTGCAGCAGAATGCAGAGCAGTGGGCTGCCGTGGGAGAGCAGGAGGGAATCCTCTGTTTCTAAATTTAGCTCTCTTTGGCGAAACGCTGCAGCAGCCATAATCAATGGCCTATCTACGTCACAGCCCAGAGCCCCTGTCCTCGCTCCCCCGCGATTGAACTGTATGCAATCTCCCTGGAGAGCTGGAACACAGTCCACTGCAACAATCTACATCTCCACCCCTGTCCCCTGTTACAGGCTTCTGTCCTGAGCTCATCTCCTAAGCTGAGGACAGTATCATACAGAAGTGTCACTGTGAAAACCTCCTTTAATAAAACGCTGCAAAGATTTTACTGCAGCACGCCTGATTCTCTGAAGAGAGGGTAGGAAATCATGCATCTGATGACTTAGTAAAAGTCCCTGAGGCAGCAAGGCTCCGAATTCCCAGAAGAAACGTGACTGCTATTTTAAGAACGGCGACTTTGGGAATAATCCATTGTTTGTTACCCTCTGCCCCATACCTGTCATGTGATGACCCTGTGTGTGTGTGTGTGTGTGTGTGTGTGGGGGATGAGGAGCAGGAGCTGGCAGCAGGAATATAAAGAAAGATAAGCAGATATTTTCATTAGTTCTAGCTTTGAAGGCAGAGCTGCTCTGGATGCAGAAATAATCACTGCCTGAATTAAATTCAACCCAACTGAAAAACGCAGTGTGATAAGACAATTATATTATTATGAGGCCTGTAGTGCACATGATGGTAATTTGACTTGATATTGTCATGTTTAATAAAGGGCCATGTCAGTTGTTACTTACATGTTTGCCCTGATTAGATCAGACCTGGTAAGAATGTAACACATCTGTCATGTTTTAATGACCAATAGGTTTATAGAACTGACGTCTTTGAACAAGATCTAAAAGGAAAACCAAACTAAGAAGTATACTAAAGGGTATTTAGGCCATAGAGTTACACCAAATGATAGTAAATTTACAAATTATTCAAACTACAAAATGCATCACTGCAACCTGTGAAAAAACAGAGCATTTTTTAAATTCTATCTCATGATGGTTAACTCACAGCTGCTGTTTGCTTCCTGCTTCCTCCTATTGAACAGGTGCCAAATATCACGTGAGCGTGGAGGCTCTTTCCTGTCAGATCTCAAATTAGCCAGAAGGTTTACTAATATAACTGACACCTTGATTTACAGCATTGTTACATATTTAGTGTCTGAAACTAAGCCACAGTTTGGATGCTATCAATAATTAGGGATATCATAGTATACATGCAGCATGAGGATAGCAAGGTGTTTACAGCAGCTGACTCATGCAACCACACTATGACACTAATGCTATCCATGATTACCTGTTTTATATCATTACATGTATATACTGTACATATAGCAATGCTACTTTTTTTAACAGTTCTTATTTATATTTCTACTATGGCTGCTTTGTGTTTCTAATGTGCAGAAAGCTAGCAGGAAGAAACCTTGTCACTCCTCATTTAATCCGCTAACAAGATTAGTTTTCTGACCAGGTCGGCCTTAGTGAAATCACTGTATAACTACAACTCCAGTTAGCATGTCTGAGGTATATGTTAGGAAGAGAAAGGCAGAGAAGGGAAGACACACATGATGATGATGATAAAAGTGATGATGATGATGATGATGATGATGATGATGATGATGATGATGATGACGACTGTAGCCCATAGTGTTTACCTCTCTCCACTGATTCATGAATGAACCGGTACATGGATATTTGTGTCACCTAGACCCATTTCTGCTGACGCCACAACTCCCCGTGGGAAGCAGGACGGAGCAGCTATAACCACAGCTGCTGTCCAGCACCACTTTAAATAACTCAGTGGCCACAGAGCAGCTGTGTTTGCAAGACGCAAGTCCAGAACGGTGCTGGAGTTTTATCCATTAGGAGTCACAAAGAAATAGATTTATTCAGGTATAGATTCTCTGTTTTTGGCCAGTGAGTTCTCCATGAAGTCCAGACAGAGCTAAAGGAAGCCAAAGTTGCACCTATCATGTCATCAACCTTAAAAAAGGTCCTTTTAGGTGTCATGAAGACATCATCATTCATCCTCTTTTCATTCACGTTCCTTTTAAATGAAATCACTCTGAACTGTATCCTGCACAGCAGCAGTTTCCAGGCAACACGGCTGTCAGATGGCTGCTTTTCCTCGTGAAACTGCAGAGAAAAGGTTTTGTAATCCCTTTGACCCAAGATGTAATATTAATGAATGGTCTGTTGGGGCTTTCCTCACTCTTTTTTTTTGGTTCCCTCCCGTTGGTAAAATAGAAATGTCCAAGTGCTGAGCTTTTAAGAGCCCAGTATTGTGCGATATAACAAAGACTCTGCGTACTTGAGACAAGAGTGAATTAATGAAAGAGGGTACACAGTGTAACCGATGCAGAAACATAAAAGTAAGTTCAGCTTTTTAAGGAAAGTAAAAGCTGCTGCCATTTTGACCCCTTCCACACCTGAAGGCATTGAGTGGTTCATTCAGCTTGTTTTTTCCCTCTTTTATATAACTGCTGTTTGCATGTGTGTGTGCAGGGTAAGGGTTTCGTTGACTGAAGAATATTTCCTGCTGAAGAGTGGAGATTTTCCTCTGTCCAAACTGTTCTCTTGGTTCCACCAGTCTCTACGGAGAGAGAAGGAAGCTGGTCTCAAAGTTTGCTCAGTTTCTTGTTAAAGCAGGAAGAAAATGATGGCCAATACAAAGCAATTAATGAAAATTAGGTTTTGTCTTTGTTGCTGTATAGTTAAGTTATAAACTTTTTTGGTAGCTTTGAATGGGTGTTACCAATGGGATACTAATATGTGAACGTTAAATTAGCAGCTGTTTTAAGCTAGTGGTCATCCCACAAAAATAAAGCTTAAGCAGCAAACGACAACTGAAATAAATTGTCATTTGTAAGAATAAGATTATAATATTAAATTTTCTTTCAAAAGTTAAACAGTATTTCTTTACAGCTCATGGAAAATATATAATTTTGTATAATTTTCACAAGCTAATATTATTGCAGCGAGATGTTAATTTGATTCATTATTTGGATTTATTATTAATAATTTTTATATTTTTTTTATTTATTTCTGTATGTAAAACCTAACAGACACTCAGTACAGACACACATTGCCTGAGGTTGGTGCAAGTGTTAAAAATGATGCAGTCATTTCATTCTTTGCCTGTAGGTGGCGACATCATCTGCCTACAACAGCAAGTCTGAACTGCGGCTGTTGTTTCTGACCTTTCCTATAGGTTTCATATAGATGTAGACATGATCAATGGCCTAACAGCTCTCTTCCTGTCGAGAATCTGTAGTCTGCTAAATGAAATTTCCAGGCTTTGCATCCTCTGATTTTTATCAGTGTGCAACTTATCTAAATGTTAGAAACTCTCGGATCCAGCCACCTCCAGCTATTGCTCCATGTGTAAAATGTGTCTGTAGTCAGCTGACAGTGAAAAGAATGAACACAGTGTGTAATGTGGTTTATTGTGTTTTCACATGAGGAATGTGTCTTTCAGGATGTGACTCCCTGGTTTCTATTTGTGCCTTTATAGCGAGCAGCATCTCAGCTAGGCATCAATCCAATTACAGGACTGGGGCGGGCAGATATTGTAAAGCAGTTGGAGAGACGTAAGCAGCGGATGAAACAGCTTGCACATATATGGCATGAAGCGAAATCCTCAAATTACACGTTGTCACCACTATAGACCACTGCTGTCCCACATGCAGTAATTAACGTTATACAATGGCTTTTTTTAGGGCTCTAGCTGCACGCACCCTCAAATTGAAATGTCAAAAGTCTCAATGCCTCTGCACCCACACATTGAATACTGGTTATTTTTCGCTCTTATCTAACCTCATGCCAAGTAAGGGTGGGATCAGAAGTGATCAGAGGCGTGACCCGTGACATTTGTGGATCATTTTATATGCTTGTCACCCACTGTTCCTCCGCCTATAAATAAACAGATACAGAAGGGTATATATTTGTCCTGCCAGTCTGACCATTGTCCGTCCCCAGCATTGATTCTGGCTTCCACATGTGACTGTAAGAATGTTCATTATGCAAACAGAGATTGATTTTTAAATGTTACATCTGCTGTGTTGGCTAATGGATGTCCATTGTTTTAGCAAATCAATCTTTAAAGCATTGACAGACTGTTAGTGTACTTTGAAAGGATGCAAGTCTAAACTCACACTCAGATTGTTTGCCTGTGGAATTTAACGTTGGTGGAATTTTCCTGGTGGAATTTACTGTTTACAGTTGTGCCTTAGTACCATGCTAGTTTGAATTACCAGTTAGTTCAAGTACAGATATTCATGTTCCCCAGAGCAGTGGTTCTCAAATAGGGGTCCGCCTATTTTATATATTTTCAATACATGACTAATATCTTTCTAAAGATATTTCTCTTGTGTTGTTCTTTCTTACAGCTAGGTGTAAAAACATGTGAAATTATTCCAAGGGATCGACATGAGGGGGTCCCTGGAATATTTTCTGTCCTATAGGGGGTTCCTGGGCTGAGAAAAAAATTAAGAATCTCTATTGCAAAGGACAAATCTGAATAACTTGGGTGATCCTTTAACTCTTGCTCTACAATGAGGTTAGCATTGTTGGTTTTCAGTGAAATTTCTCTAAAACTATTGGCTGGATTGGCTTGGAATTTGTAACAGACATTCATGTCACCTGAGGATAAACTGTAACAACTGTCATTTTTCATTAATACCTGCAAAACTACTGACACCCTCAGCGTCAGGTGTACTTATTTGATGTTTTATGCTAATAAGAAAATGTTAGCATGCTATGATAACTTAAGATAGTCCATTATCCTTCCACTATCTATATCCTTTTGAGGGTCCCGGGGGGAGCTGGAGCCAATCCCAGTACCCTCTTGCTGTGAGGTGCTAACCACCACACCACCGTGCCTCCCACTGAACTGCACTGCTGTGCCTGAATATAACTTCTCATAGTTACAAGCATGGTTGTTGACTCTAACTTTTGTTTATTACTGGTAGACTCTACACATAATGGACATGTGCCTCAGTTTACCGGGCCACCTGATGTTTCCAGTGTGAAAGTTCTTCCTCTCCACAATAACCTATAGTGTTCCCTTTAGTGTGAAAGTTTATGGCTTATGTGCACGAGTCCACAGCGTTCAAAGCTATGCTATTTGAAGTTGCCTCCTCCACACTGTGCTGCCAGCAGGTTGTTCAAGAGCCAGACATGTTCCCCTGCTTGATCTGTGGACCTGTGCTAAAGGGCAAAGCATTGGAGACAAACAATTGGCTAGATATGGAATTGATTTTTGGTTTCATGAATGAGTCCCATTCATGTATCATCAAAAGCACAGCAAGTCTTAAAGCAGGCAGTTTTTAAAAGGTAGTCTGGACGCTCTTCATGGATTTACTGAGCTGTTTTTCCTGTCTGGAGTTGGAGTTTTTACTTACATTGACTTACAATAAGTGCATTCAACATCTATGAGGGACAAATGGGGTTCAGTATCTTGCCCAGGGACACTTCAGCATACAGATGGGGAAGATTGAGGATCAAACCGCCGAACTTCCGGTTGGAGGACAACCACTCTACCCCTCAGCCACAGTGTCTAATGGGTGGAACAGAGTCAGGTGATGCTGCAAATATACAGTACACACAAGCAGCATGATACTCGAGTCTTTCATATTAATGTGACCCAGTAACTGAGGGAGACATCCAGGTCAACTCTTCAACTAAAACAAGTTACGTAAATGCTGAGCTTCTGGTCGGCTACGATTTAAAGAGGCTTCCTTTTAATTATTCCTGGCAACTACCCCCCAACTCATCCCTCTGGCCGTCCTAGCCTAACTCAACAAGGGCCATCTAACCATGGCCCTTGTTTCCACGGGCTCTGACACTGAGTGGAAGCAGCGAGCAATTACACCACACCTCAGTGGGCAGTAGCTGGCCGCTGGCTGCTGCCCGGCCCGTGGCGTCTGACTCATCCCGTTCTCCTCCACTTTTCATGGCCTGACATTTCCATCAGCCGCTGCTTTTACAGGCAGCTCATTGCTTTGACGGGCTGGTGAGTTCTCCAACAAGCAAGGAACTTTTACCTCTGACCAAACCGAGTGAGTGAGCACTTGTGAAGCACAGTTCGCTGCACGAGGCTTTGACAAAAGGCCCATTAGGATTGTTTGGTAAATTAGACACATGCTGACTCACTCTTGCTTCTATGCTATTTGGATTTTTGTCTTCGTCTATAATCCACAGCATCTCATTTTTCTACTGTTAAATACATCTCATATATTTTCTTCTGGTTTGACAAGTGTGACTGCAGTTGATTTGAATCACTTTGTGAACTGAGGCAAATGCTTTTGACCTGAAAGGTTTTCTGCTGCAGACCTCACATCCTGCCACAGCTCTGCTCCATTTAGCACATCGACTCCCCCCAGCTTCCAATTCCTCCGTTTCCGTGCTCCTGCTTTATAAGTCCTCAGTAGTAGCAGTCACCACTTAAACCCATTACAGGACAAGAATAGAGCTGTGATATGACCACTTGATAATCTTGGTAGAGGTAATTTCATATGTGGCACCATGTCATTACAGATGTAAGTTGCATCTTTTGTGACTGCGTAGATTGTACACATAGAAAGTGGGCCTACTGCAAAGCTCCAGTTGATGCTTCCTTTGTTTCATCTAATGCATGGGTGCACAAGCACACAAATACTACCATTCGTTTCAAGCTACCCCACAATTCAGCTACAGGAATAGTTGGTCAACATGCCAAGAAATAGCAATAGCAAGTAGCAAAGTGCTAATAAACAAAGTGAAACAAACAGATGTTAACTCTGCAGGATGTCAGATATTTAAAAAATGAAATGTATTCAACATGTTTGTTAGACATTCAGTGTGTTTCGGTAAGAAACCAAATGGAAATACACCACAGGTTAGTTAATAGTGGCAGAAAGAAATTCACATCATCGTCCAATATCAACGGAATCAACCATTATCATCAATCTTGTGTGGTGATAGGCTTGATGCATTGAGAAATGAGAGACCTAAGTAAACAATATTTTAGTAGTACAGTGAACTTTGTTTTAATAAAATTAGTTGAATTTGGTATTGGTATGTTTTTTCTTATTTGTTGAAATCCTCTTCATGTCCCGATCAATAAATAGTCATCTGGGAAAAAAAGAGAAAAAAAGCCGGTGTCAGTGGCCCTTGCATAGCTTTGATAAACACGACCAGTCATTTCATTCAGATTGAATGGGAGGGGGTGGGATGCATAGGTTACAGGTTTTCAAAGTGTAGCCTGCTCTAGCTCGCTTTTCCAGGATTACCAACCCTAGCTTTAAAAGATCACTCATTTTTCAAGTGTATAAAATCATGTGAAGTCACAGATGCCTAAATGGTCTCCATGTTCATGTCCATATCCCTTCCACATTTGTTCTAACTAGACATGCAGATAGCATCTGCAGGGAACAGTAATTGCTTTTGACAAATTAAAGATGTGAGATAACTCTGTTGTAAAACATACAAACTCTGTCCAGCTCAGTAATTTTAGAAGAGAGGGGGGGGGGACAGTCAGCACTTCAAGCCCATGAGCTGCTCAGAACATCTGACATCTATTTTTTCTGCGCTCTCAGTTTGCTGTCGACTGTCCCTGTTACTGGTGTGAACCATGGTTTCACATCCCAGCAGTGTGAGTGTGAATACATTGTGGTGTGTTCCTCTTGTGTTCGAGTATGAAAGTAGATCGAACCCTTTTTCGTTCTCCTTTTTCTTTGGTCATGACTGGTTGTCTTCGGGTAACAAGGTTTCTGGACGCTCGCGCCGTGTTCAGCAACATTATTACATCTAAATATGGTTATACCTTGCATTTGGCTTCTTTTTTGGGGAGTGGTCATGTATATGTATACAGTCTTGTTCTCTGTTTCTCTCATATCATAAACCCAGAGTACATTCATTACGGCTATGGTGTTTGGCTCCGTTTTGCAATATATGCTAATTAATAAAACTGCTGTTTTCACAGCATTTAAATACAATATTTTATGCTTTGATATTTTGTGTAAAATAAAACAAAAAAAAGTCAGAATCAGGTTTTAACTCAGTTTGTAAAATTGTTACTGTGTTGAGCATTTGTAGGACAGAGCTGTGCCATTATCAGCAATTAAACCTTATATTCTAATTGGTCCAAGGAATCAAACTAGCTACCTTCATTTGCCATTTTAGTTGATTGATATCAGTCACCAAATGATCGAGGAAGGTGTTTTATGAAATACATAGAAACTGTTTTTAGATAAATCTTAACATTAAACGTTTGTTTCTTATATGAGGCAATATGTGAGTATTGTTGCCAGCTGTGTAGTAAATGTGAGTGTGCTGTGGGCGGAGGGGAGATTTATCTTGGAAAGTCATGCGTAGAATCCTATAATTCAGGTGATGTGGAAGGGTGAGCACTGACACAGGCTTAATCTGGTGTTACAATGAAAAACTGTTGAGTAATCATTGAGTAAGACATTTTGATTATAAATAATAATTTAAGTGATTTATCAAGCAAAAAAGACATTTGCTGGTTGGAGTTGTCATGTGTGCAGATGTTTATCTTTTCTTGGAATGACATGGGTTTTGGACTGACGGCCAGACAAAATCCATTTGAAGACAAAGATCTGGGAAGTGGTGATGTGTCCATTTTTTCACTTTGTCTTGTGACTGAGCCACCAAATGTCAAAAACAATACAGAGCAGTATGGCTGGGCAAAAAAAAAAAATCAATTATGCAACTTTTATCTATAGAAATATAATAAAAGTCTAGAAAACATTTTACAAATCGGAGGGAGATCAATTATGTGTTAAACCTCCTCACTTTGCTTTTGCATTCTGTAAACACATTGAGGAGGTTGAACACATAGTTGATCTACCTCCGATTTACAAAAGGTTTTGCTGTTTATCAAGTGTTTGTCATTCTCTGCTCACAGAAGAGTTTAAAACCACAGCCCTCACCCATGGAGCAAACATCAGTAAAATAAATAACGTGACGTTCAACATGATAATTATCAATATTGCCTCATATGAACATTTTTATCTTCATAAAATATTTGGTGCTTTTACCTCCTGTTGATGCTGCGCTCATTACACTGATAAAAGAAAATTGTTGCACCAACCTAAAAAAACACGTCAATCGGTAACATACAGACTTATTAAGTTGTTTCTTCAGCTTAAAGTTAACAAGTTGTATGAAGGCTATACTTTAATTTGAAAGAACTTATTCTTAACTAATTTAGGTGTAAACACTTTTTGGGGGGGTTAGGGTAGGGTTAGCAAAATGTTCTTTTATCAGTGCATCATATGATGTCTTACATGTTGCACATTTTGCTTTATGTTTTCTCGGAAACCCACATCTCCATACCATCTCACATACTTCACAAACTGCAACGTGCTTATGTTACAAATATTGATAAAGTATAAAAAATGCCTGTTTAAATGGGTCCATCCCTGCTATGAGTCCACTGGATTTTCCTGATAGAGCTGTCAAGCAACTCCCCTTTG